>NC_064639.1:759044507-759697507 GCF_023864345.2 Schistocerca serialis cubense
TCCCATTCATCCACAGATCATAAACAAGAGATGAAGAAGACGGATTCCTGAGATGAATACTTATGTACAGCTAGTGTCTTTTCGTCCAATTACATTAAACGTTCTCTCAGCTAACATGTTGTCAAATGGATTTGATGTCCGTCTGCATGGAAAAATTTAAATTTATTACTTGTTGAAATACAATTCAGCAAGAAATTGAAACATATGATTCATTCCTGTATTTCCAGCAGGTGTGCCCGCCGTTTAAGAGGGCATAATTTTTGCGACCGCGTCTAATGCACCCTGAAGTAACACCAGAAAAAGACAGCGATAAGGAAGCATTGTCGACAGCCCTCATGGCTAGGCACGTGGTCTAACGCACTGCTTCCCAAGCGGGACCGCTACGAACCCGCCCTGAGGTCCGGTGCAACAGCCAGCCTGCGGATGGTTTTTAAGACGATTTTCCATCTATCTCGGCGAATGCGGGCTGGTTCCCATTATTCCGCCTCAGTTACACTATGTCGGCCATTGCTGCGCAAACACTGTCTCCACGTACGCGTACACCGTAATTACTCTACCACGCGTCCGCCCTCGGTAGCTGAGTGACGCCGGCACAGTAGCTCAGAGTGTCCGGTCAGAGGGATAGCTACTCTCTGTAGTAAAAAAGCTGAGTTAATAGATCAACAACGAACTTAAAAGGGTGCCTCGCGAAGTCCACCCCGATCAGATGGAACGAACGAAAACGGACAAAATGCAATTATATATATAAAAACAGAATGGTCAGCGCCACATAATGTCAATCTTAAGGGCCCGGGATCGATTCCTGGCTGGATCGGAGATTTTCTCCGCTCAGAGAGTGGGTGTTGTGTTGTCTTAATCATCATCATCATTTCATCCCCATCGACATGCAAGTCGCCGAAGTGGCGTCAAATCGAAAGACTTGCACCCGGCGAACGGTCTGTCCGACGGGAGGCTCTAGTCACACGTCATTTCCATTTTACTCTACCACGCAAACATTTGTGTTTACACTCGTCTGATATGAGACGTTCCCGGAGGGATCGACTGGGGACAGAACAGCATCATAACCCTGGCTTCGGAGTGGGACGGCGGAGGGGTGAGTGGACTGCTGCGCCTGTTGTGGGGTTGTGAACCACTGAGGGCTACGGCTGGGACGAAGCCTCTCCGTCGTTTCTAGGTCCCCGATTCAATACACAAGCACTTTCGACGACAGAGCAGATGTAAAATTGAGCTTCTCCCGACATATAGAATATTCAAATAACTTATAGCATCGCAGCGCTAACGTCCTTGACAACCGGTCGTTAGTGTAGTTGTGAAGGCAATACCGATCCAAGCATACGAATGTTTACATCAAAACTGACTGTACGAGCGACACGTATTGTATAAGTCACTTGACACCTGTACACGATAAGTGCTCTAACATCAGTGCTTATTTTCCACACTCATATTTTTAATACGTGTGACCATTTTCGACTGCCCCGCCCCCCATCCTCCCTCCCCCACACCGTCCCGCTCCAGTCGCGAATGGTGCGAAAGAAAGATGACTGTCGGTAACTAACCGACAGGGTCACCTCACGAGATGTGTGTGGCAGAGACTAATATGTCGCTTGGAAAGTATGCTCTCGTGATCATGACCAATACCGTTTGGAAGACGAGGATCACAGCTCCAGTATGGGCGTCGTTATCTATTGCATTTTGGATCTCCTGGACGAACAGAGCGAGCACGTTTCACACGTCCGTTTCTTGGAGAATCCATGTTGATTCCTGCAGAGGAGATGTGCGACCTTCATGAAGCTCATTGCAAGTGAGCATAAAACCCTTTTTGTTATTTATTTTTATTCCAATTGTATACCACAATACTTTCCTCCAGATAATTAATTTCGGTCTATGATACCTAACTTATTTTCAACCAGAGGACAAACGACATTTCAATCCCGTTGTCTGCAGACTGAAATTATAAGGGGAAATCAAATGGAAACAGGACAAATGGGAAAGTAACTAAATTGTTCCATTTCGAAAGTAACCGCCATAACACATTTATCCAACTCACAAGACGTTCAATGCCTTCACAGAAAAATGTTTGCCGTTGCCGGCGGAACCATTATTGTTCCGAGGCGTGCACCTCTTCGTCCGAAGCAAATCGACGGGCATGGGTATCTTTCTTTAGGGCTACAAAAATATGGAAATCGAAACTTCTGCAGCATATTTTGACAGCATATGGGCGGCCATTTTGCTAGCAGGTAGTTCCGACTACGCTGCAGAAGTTTCGTTGGGAAGCCCTTACACATCCCTCATACAGTCTCTCATCGTCCATATAGTCCTGATCGATCCTCATACGATAACCATATTTTTGGGGCGACGAAGACAGACATTCGTAGCGGTCGGTTTGCTTCGGATGAAGTGCAGGACTGAGTATAATAACGGTTCCGTAGGCACACGCAAACATTTTTCCACGTAGGCATTGACCGTCTTTTCTCACAGTGGGATAAATATATTAACAGTCTTGGTGATTATTTTTGAAATAATCAGCAGTTTACTTCCTTTTGCTCCACACGTCTCGTTTTCATTTGACCGTTATTGTTACGTGGTGTAAAACATCGTGGTCTGTAACCGTTTCTGAATTAGTGTGGACTTTAGCTGCGACAACTAATAAAACGTATTCATTTATTCGACAACGTATTGGCGTCGGCTATGGAGTCTTCTAGTTACACATATCTGTGCAACGACGCTTCTTAAATAACACAGATACCTGCGCCTTTTTCGAATCTCTTGAGACACCCCATTTCTCTACTGCAACGAGGGAAGCATGTTATTTCGTATCATCTATGAAGAGTCGAAAAAGTATATTAAGTGGCGCAGTTAACCATTCCTCTACTGACGAACTATTGACTTTTTCGTCGCTTCATGATAGACCAACTTCATTGTTATAAATGAAAAGCACAAAATTGTGGATATTCTGCGGTATAGATCCCCAATTTTGCACTTTTCATTTATAGCTATTGCGAAAGTTCGGCGTGGGACTTAACGGATTCTAAGAAAAAACATTGCCAAAGCAGATGTAAAAGTACCGTAATTCGTCTAGCAAAGCCCATAAAATTTGACATTCAGTCATCAATAGGAAAATGTATCACACTACTCCGGCATGAAACATGCTAATTTTGGAAGGGGTAATGGTCAGCAAAGCAGCAAAAACTGACCGCCAGCAGCGAGTCAGCAACATGCATCTGCACTTTCCCAATGTCCATGCTCGGAGCCATCAGTGTCGTCCAGGGAACATTCTTATCGTGTCTTTAATGGTTCGGTCATACTACGATACATTTCGACTGAGCTATTATCTGTCACCATGGTATTCCCAATGCACACAGTCTCTTCTGTTGGCAGCGAACTGTTTCAACCTGCTATCTATGAGGAGCCTTTTTTTATTAATTGTTTCTTTTGCATTCATTGTCATGATCACAACTAGTGTTCGTAGACAGTGCCAAATGGACTTCATTTCCATTAGTTATGCAGATATGAAGATTGTGTTGGTACTGGATAGCGTGATTTGGGCGCACTACAGCAAGTTCTTTAGAGTCCGTTCGAAATTAGTAAGAGACGGGTGGCAGCAAAATACACTAAACAGCAACGGAATACAGCAACGGAAATGGAAAGTAACAAGACTGCAGCAAACTGTGTGGACACTCACACTGAAGCGCGAAAAGAAGTAATGTCAAGATTAAAAGGAGAAAATGATAGAAGGCGTCTTAAGCAACGTAGCAGATGGCTGTGGCCGTCCCATTACAGGAAGAAAGAATGAGCCAGCCACTCCGCAACATCCTAAAACCTGCTGCCTAAAAGCTTAGCCTGGAGTCCAGACATATCACAAAATCTTGAAACTTTGACCACACCTCGCCTCGTTATCAACTAAAATGGAGGGCAGGTGCCCATCAACATTTAGTTCCCCCTCTCATCACGATAGAGAATGCACTCAGTTAAAATATGGCGTACAGTGATTTGCACGTCAGACACCAGAGAAGGGGTTAGGTTCCCTAGCCGGAGCGAGAGCCGGCCGGTGTGGCCGAGCGGTTCTAGGCGCTTCAGTCTGGAACCGCGCGACCGCTACGGTCGCAGGTTCGAGTCCTGCCCCGGTCATGGATGTGTGTGATGTCCTTAGGTTAGTTAGGTTTAAGTAGTGCTAAGTTCTAGGGGACTGATGACCTCAGAAGTTAAGTCCCATAGTGCTCTGAACCATTTGAACCGGAGTGAGAAGTCATGTGTAAAGGGACAGTGCTCCAGATACTTGCACAGAAGAAGTTGGAGAGTTGCAACAGACCAGTCTTCAGACTGCATAACACAACAGTAACATTCCATACCATGCAACGATCAAATGGGCCGACGGAAAAAAAATTGCAACACCAAGGAGGAGTTGTGGGACATAAACAAAAGCTGGTAGGCGCGTTTCTACATCTGAAACTTTATGACTGTCTAATCAAATTTCGTGCAAGTAGCGTCCATTAAATACACATTGTAATGGACGTGGGCGTTGGTTACCTTTGGGACTGGACTGGTGATTTGTTATCAATCAAGAACGCCTTTAAGGAGACAAACACTGCATTCTCATCACCTCACTGAATTTGAACGAGGTCTGTAACAGGGCTACGAGAAGTTGGATGTTTCTTTTGCCGTACTGTAAAAAGATTGAGCAGGAAGATAGCCAGACTACATGATTGCTGGCAACGGGAGTCAGGCCAGATGCCTTGTAACGTGCATTCCACTGATTCCTAACTACCGCCAGTTACGACTTCAGTGGTGTCAAGCGAGAGCTCACTGGAAGGCAGGGTGGAGGCTGCTGTGTTTTCTGATGTAACCTCGTTCTGCCTTAATGCCATTTATGATCGTGTGCTGGTTAGGAAGAGGCCAGTTGAGCGGCTGCAACCAGTGTGTCTGCGTGCTAGACACACTGGACCTATACCTGGAAGTATGATCTGTGGTGCGATTTCGCATGACAGGAGAATCACTGTCGAGCTCATCTCAAGCATCCTGAGTGCAAAATTGTACGTCAGTCCGCTGATTCGATCTGTCGTGCTGCCATTCATGGACAGCATTCCAAGGTGTGTCTTCCAATAGGATAACGCTCGCCCACATACCGCAGTTGTAACCTAATATGCTCTAGAGCGTGCCCACATGTTGGCTTGGTCTGTTGTGTCACCAGATCTCCAATAGAGAACATATGGGAATCATAGGACGACAACTCCAACGTCATCCACAAACAGTACTAACTGTCCCTGTATTGACTGACCAAGTGCAACAGGCATGGAAGTCCATCCCACAAACTGACATACGGCACAACACAGTGAATCCATGTTTCTGTGCTTGCATTCAACATTCTGGCACTTACGCCGGTTATTAGTGTACCAGCATTTCACATTTGCAGTGGATTATTTCGCATTTACATTAACATGTGATCTTTCAATGTTAATCACTTAAATATGTTACCTAGAGAAACACATTTCCGAAATTTCATTACTCTACAGTCACACATTTTTGGTGTTACTATTTTTCCCGGTCAGTGTATTTATTTAATAACAGTACCTTTGCTTCAAAATACACGACGTGTTTCATACTTTCTTCCATTAAAAAAGAAAGTGACATTATAAACACAGTATGTACAGGGATTCAACCTAAGTGACCGTTTTCCTTAAAGAAGTGACTAGGAATATACAAAGCATTGGAATAGGTGCATTACGCATCACTTGAGTAGCTCTGACTTACATGTGAATGTGAAAATTTGCCGTTTAAAGTAAACACTTTAATTCTGAACCAACTCCACATGAACAGAATCCAAAGTCTTAACTCTACATACTCGTCATATTTGCAAACCGAGCGAGGTGGCGCAGTGGTTAGCTCATTGGACTTGCATTCGGGAGGACGACAGTTCAAACCCGCATCCGGCCACCCTGATTTAGAATGTCCGTGATTTCCCCTAATTGCTTCAGGCAAATGCCAGGATGGCTGCTTTGAAAGTGCACGGGAGACTTCCTTCTCCGTCATTCCCTAATCCGATGAGACCGATGATCTCGCTGTTTGGTCCCCTCCCCCAAATCAACCAACCAACCACACTTGGAATTCGTGCACTTTGTCGGCTACGCTTTCGTCTACATGGCAATAAAAATATGACTCACTGTATGCATTTGCGGTTAGTTTCACCGCGTCCGGCTATGGCTATGCAGTGGCTATCAGTCGATAGGTTTGCCTCGCACAGAGGTGCCTGTTTAATTACGCGACAACCGGACATCGGCGATGGCCGCCCATGAATAAAAATCAGTGTGTAATTACACGAGGGTGGGTGGCGTGATGGGGGATGTGTGTGGTGGTGGTGGAGTTCCAGGGCCGCGTGTGCTGTACGATATCATCTGCCGGCGCGCCTGCTGCTCTGCTGCCGGTGGGGGAGGGGGTTACAGCGTGAGGGGGAGGGGGTTGGTATCGACCGGCGCCGCGGCCACCCTCCACACTCCGCCCCCGCCCTCTGATAATAGCGGCAGCCAGCGCGCGGCCCGACTCCCCTGCGCGAGGCAAACGCTTTGTTCTGCGGCGATCGCCAGCCACAATAGGAGCTGAGCGTACAACATGCACGTTCCGGCGAAAGCCGTAATGAGAATTATTTGAGCCAATCCACGAATGTTCGCCGTTCAGTTGTATTTCCTACTGTGCACAGATGAGGGGTGAGAATTATCTCGAATGCAGTGTGTTTCTGTGACGATATAAACTTCTAAGGTTGGTAGCGAAAAGCAAATTTTTAAATCTGAGGTACGGCACCCTCATCCGGAAACGACTGACGCGAAAGCTATACCCGAAAATGAGGAAATTTGCAATTTACCCTGTTGGTCTCCCAACAGAGTTTAGAAATAATTTTATTTATCTTCTCTACTTGCAAAATGTAATCCATCGCAACAGTTAGCGAGTTTTTATAAGTCTATCCTTGTGACTGATAGCCTGCCGGACTTCGACCGTTCACTTCCTTAAAAAGTGAAAACACCTGCAGCTATCATTTTGATTTTACTGTACTGTATTGCAACTAGTTTCGGTGACTCAGTACACCATCTTCTACATCTACAAGATTACTCTGCATTTCACAACTGAGTGCTTAACATAGTGTTAATCTAACTACCTTCAAGCTATTTCTCTACCGCTCCACTCTCTAGAAGGGAGCAGGATAATCGAACACTTAAATTTTTCTGTGCGAGCTCTGATTTCTCTTATTTTATTGTGATGAGCATTCGCACAGTGAGAAGAAAGTTGGTGGCTGAAATTTCGTGAGAAAATCCTGTAGCAACAAAAATCCTTTTGTTTTAAGGATAGCCATTCCGCTGGGTGTTGTGTGATGTCCTTAGGTTACTTAGATTTAAGTAGTTCTAAGTTCTAGGGGACTGATGACCATAGATGTTAAGTCCCATAGTGCTCAGAGCCATTGGACCAGTTTTGATAGCCATTCCGGTTCACGTATCATATCCGTGCCACTTTCTCTCCTATTTCGCTATAGTACAAAACGAGCTGCCCTTCTCTGAATATTTTAGATGTCCTCGTCAGTTCAATCTCGAAAGGCTCCAGCACTGGACAGCAGTACTCTAGCAGAGGACAAACATAGTGTAGGAAGTCTCTTTAGTAATCGTTCCAACTTAGGTTATTCGTAATTAGAATCCCTAAGTAATGTTGAATTTACAGCCTTTAGATTCGTGTGATTCATCGTGTAATCGATACTTAGTGGATTCCTTTTGATACGCATATGGATGACTTCACACTTTTCGTTATTTAGAATCCATTGCCACTTACCGCACTATTTAGGTATCTTGTCTAAATCGTTTTGCAATTGGTTGTTGATCATGTGATGACTGCCAGTAAATGAGAGCATCATCTGAAAACGACCTAAGAGTGCTACTCAGATTGTTTCCTAAATCGTTTATGTAGATCGGAACATCAGATGGCCCGTAACACTTCCTTGGGGAACGCCAAATATTACTCCCTTTTTACTCAATGGCTTTCCGTCAATTATAACTTCAGGCCTTAACTGACGCTAAGGGTGTGAACTCCAATCGGATCCCATGAGTGACCAACGTCTATGAACTGGCTTCCGCAGAATACTGTACAAGCTATATTGTGTCTCATAGTTACAGACACAACATGGCTTTTACAATATTCTACCTAAGCCGGTTCATAGATGTTGACCACTGGTGAGGTCTGTATACGGCTGGGGCTAACCCCCCTCCGTGTCAGCTAAGGACTCAAGATGGTGCATTTAGCCACCGAAACTGGTTGCAATATAGTAAAATATATTCAGAGTGTCGGCTGCAGTTTTCATTTTTTTTTTTTCTTTACGCCAGTTAAGCGAATTGGCGTCACCCCGATATGCAGGTATGACATCGCCACACAGTTTTGGCGTACTCGTTCAAGCCATTCCTTGTTGTTCGAATAATGTCACATGCGGCGATACTTCCTGGCAGGAATACCGTAATCTAGAATCTCGACAGGTGACATTCCGAAAATACCTACGAGAAGAAATCAGGTCTTATCACATGAACGAGCTAATCAGCAAACAGGACTATCTCTTGCTGCCGACTTTCCATTGCCTCGTACTGCTGAAACTATTATTTTACTTCCGTTATTTTGAACACATATAGAGCTATATACTTATATGGATATGGTGTCTGTTCTTTCGGACATGTCCAAAAGAACAGGCACCATTGATGACCTGCAGCCGCCTAGAATGAATTTAGAATTATATTAATACCTTCAGCTGCCGACGGGCATTGGTATATATTAACGGGGACAGGTGAAAATGTGTGCCCCGACCGGGACTCGAACCCGGGATTTCCTGCTTACAAGGCAGACGCTCTATCCATCTGAGTCACTGAGGGCATAGAGGATAGCGCGTCTGCAGGGACTATCTCGCGCACGCCTCCCGTGAGACCCACATTCTCACCTTGTATGTCCACACTCTACATTCGTAGTGTCCCACCGCAACACACTTATTACTCGTGGAAGACATTCTTACCAGATCCATTAAGAGTTCGGGGAATATGTGTGCATCCGCACAGAAGAAGAAGGTCATGGCCGGTATTGCCAGAACTGTATACTTATATGGATAGCCATTTAAGTATATAGTTCTGGCAATATCAGAGACGTGTTTGGATGCAACCCGGTCAGGCTGAACGCCTTAGACACACTGTCCAGCGAGTGCAGCAAGGTGGAGGTTCCCTGCTGTTTTGGGGTGGCATTTTGTGGGGCCGACGTACGCCGCTGGTGGTCATGGAAGGCGCCGTAACGGCTGTACGACACGTGAATGCCATCCTCCGACCGATAGTTCAACCATATCGGCAGCATATTGGCGAGGCATTCGTCTTCATGGACGAAAATTCGCGCCCCCATCGTGCACATCTTGTCAGTCACTTCCTTCGGGATAACGACATCGCTCGACTAGAGTGGCCAGCATGTTCCCTATTGAACATGCCTGGAATGGATTGAAAAGGGCTGTTTATGGACGACGTGACCCACCAACCACTTTGAGAGATCTACGCCGAATCGCTGTCGAGGAGTGGGACAATGTGGACCAACAGTGCCTTGATGAACTTGTGGATAGTATACCACGACGAATACAGGCATGCATCAATGCAAGTGGACGTGCTACTGGGTATCAGAGGTACTGGTAAGTACAGAAATCTGGACCACCACCTCTGAAGGTCTCACTTTATGGTGGTGCAACATGCAATGTATGTTTTTCATGAGCAATAAAAACGGCATAAATGATGTTTAGTTGATTTCTATTCCAATTTTCTGTACTGGTTCTGGAACTCTAGGAACCGAGGTGATGCAAAACTTTTTTTGATGTGTGTATTTTATTTCAGCTTAAAAATTGAGTTTACGACGTGTGAGGTGGCACCCTATGACGAAAATGGTAGCCAAACATTGAGACCAGCCACATCTCTGGGCCGCTCAATTACGCTGAGTATTGAGTGTAACAAATATGTATATTTTCGTGCCATAGCACTTTGGGGCTCGAGCTAACTGTTAAATCTACAGTGCGTAGTGGCCAGTACTGTTGTAAACATCACTTTAGCTTGAAATAAAATTTTATGTCTTCTTGAGTTATTAGCGGTATATAACCCTCATTTGAGCAAGAACTTTCCTTTTCCTTCTCTTATCGAAAGCAAGGAACGTCTTGTGGAACAAATTAGAGAGACGGAGTAGCGTTGCAGGAAATTACAATTCCGCTCGCCAGATATCGCCCTTAACAATGAGAATAAAAGCAATATCCTTCCATGAGAAAAGGCAGCTCTTTCCGAAGTTCGAATTCCTTCTTTCGGCCTATCTGAGTTTAGCGATTCGTTGTGCTGTTACCGTTTCATCTGCACAAGAGACGACAAAAAGCCTTCCTTGAGAACCGGGATGAATACAAAAGAGATCTCATAAAGTTGTTCGCCCCGAATAAACGATCTTGTCTCTTTCGTCTTATTGCATTTCCAATTAACAGAAATGGACGGAAATTTTAATAGCGATTACTAACTTTCGAGGTTGACTTATTCTCAGATTCCAAAACTTTTAAAAGTTTGACGTTCCTTCAGCTTACTGAACAGTCAACGCGATTACGAAACATGGAGAACAACTTTAATATTCCAAAAATAATTTCACTTTGGTAGTTGAAGATGTGATTATTCTAGCAGTATGCGACATTTAATAGCAAATTGTGCACTGTTGTATGGTGGACCGTTTAACCCACTTTTCTTTTGTTTCTAGATTTTCTGATACTTCCGCGACATACCATTTTGATGACTCTCTCTCTCTCTCTCTCTCTCTCTCTCTCTCTCTCTCTCTCTCTCACACACACACACACACACACACACACACACAGACACACAGACACACACGCACACACACAAAATTATTTGTGAATGAACATATCGGGTGGGTGAGATTCGGAAAGGAAAAGTAAAAAGTTATGTTACACACACACACACACACACACACACACACACACTAATGGTTATTTGTGAACGAACTTGTCGGCTGAGTGAGAGTCTATAGGTAAGAGCTATGTGAGGATAATAGATATGACAGAAAATTCATGAAAACCATTTACAGTGGGGAATAAAAATTGAAACGGCATGTCAAGGAGGAAAGACTGGTCTACACAAGTCACCTATTTCAAATACCTGGGGAAGTGTGTGCTTTTCCATTACATATGACACAAGGTATAAAAAAGCGCATGTAACAGACAAACTCAACACCGCTGTTAATGTCTATAGCTATCAAATAGTGTTTATTCAAAAGCGAAACGAGTATCGAAAATGGCAGTCTCGAGAAGAGTGTGAAGAAAAGCCTCATTTAAAATTTCGGTCCCCAGCGGGAAAGGCACTACACTGATCAAGGGGTTTAAGTAGGGCGAAGTAAAAACGAAAGGCAACAATATTTCTAATGCGATATTTCTGTGACTTACGTAGTGTCGTAGTAACAATGACAGTGGCGCTTTGGGAGTTACTTGAGTGGTCGCCATGATGAGCCACTCTGTCTCCGTTGGATAGGGCAAACGTTCTCTGTGGAATCCAGCCACACTGCAAGGCCTGAAAAAGACTTAAGAGCTTCTGGTCATGCGGGAGACAAGATTAGCGTCCGAAAGAAATCTCCGCTGCAGGTTCCTTTACGTAGCAACACTAGCCCGCGGAAGCGGGCCATAATTATGACGCCAGGGGTTTTAGCTCTGCGGCGAGCCTGACACGGACAGTAATTTTTTGACAGTGGCATAAATGCTGCAGGATGAAAGATTCAGGGTAACGCACCAATGTGAGCCATTTGGTAGAATAAGATTGAATTTCTCGACAGACTGGCGCCGGTGTCCCAGCTTCCCTGTCGGTTCCACAACCTTAAGCATTATATTTCCGCGTCCTCCCGACCTAGACGGAATGATTAGGGCACTCTCCAGGAGCCGCCCGTTTATGTAGGTAGCCAATTTATGATGATGGTGGAACCACTCAACAGTAGATTTACAACAGTGAGGTTAAAAAGCTGTCGGCAAACGTTTAATTAGGTGCAGCAAGTAACATGCTCTCAGTTAGTGACACGAAGTCAGTGGTACGCATTGGAGCAGTTAACCACACGGATTCGCTTAAACTTTTAGGTCTTTCTGGCACCAGTTATCGTTCTGACCGACTAATAGGGCTGCTGATGTGTGTGCTTCTCGCATTTCTATCACAAGGGGGCATGTACCCTGCATGTTACAATCGAGCGCGGACAAACAACGATGACATGTGATGCGCATCTCCGTGTGAGTGAGAGACTGACATCACTGTATTCCACCTTCACGCATAGTCCACCCTCCAAACTCATCGTATCGTGATAGCCTGCCATTCATACATCGTAGGGGGCAACTTGTGACGGCAAGTTGTTTTGAAGGATAGGCCGGCCGAAGTGGCCGCGCGGTTCTGGGCGCTGCAGTTTGGAACCGCGAGACCGCTACGGTCGCAGGTTCGAATCCTGCCTCGGGCATGGATGTGTGTGATGTCCTTAGGTTAGTTAGGTTTAAGTAGTTCTAAGTTCTAGGGGACTAATGACCTCAGAAGTTGAGTCCCATAGTGCTCAGAGCCATTTGAAGGATAGATTATTCTTTAATTTATCATTACTGTGTGCATGTTTGTACTGTCAATCATATTTGATTTAAAATCAACGCAATCTGTACACCCACATCTACGTGCCAATCATTTGTCATCTGAGCAGGGCTCTGGTATACTCGTTGGTCTACTCAATATAATCGCTTCTAAGTTTCTACATAAATGCTTCTCCAGGGTGCGTCTGAAGAGTTGGGTGAACGGTCTCAGGAAATAAAGGAAACAAGAGTTACAAACAAAATATCTTCGCTGGCATTCAGAATTATCGCCATAAGCCACAGCACCCTTCTGACACCATTTCTAAAAGTGTTGGAAACTGTCAGCAATTGCTTCTTGTCGAATTGCTCAAAACACTTTGGTCACGTGTTGAAAATGGTTCAAATGGCTCTGAGCACTATGGAACTTAACTTCGATGGTCATCAGTGCCCTAGAACTTAGAACTACTTAAACCTAACTAATCTAAGGACATCACACACATCCATGCCCGAGGCAGAATTCGAACCTGTGACCGTAGCGGTCCCGCGGTTCCAGACTGTAGCGCCTAGAACCGCTCGGCAGATGCGACCTGGTGCTACCAGTACAACCTTCAACCAAGTGGTAGTCAGTGGCACGGTGTTCATCGTCTTTCTCATGTCATAAAAAAAGAGTGAGTGAATAATAGAGCCTTTTCGACAGCAAGGGCATGATCCACCATGAATTTCTACCAGACGTAGTTGGGGAACACGATGAACACCGTGACACTGGCCGTCGCTTTGTCTCCGGATCGCACTGGAAGCACCAGCTCGCAATTCCTGTAATGATGCAAATATGCAATAATGCGTGACCACTTGCTTCAAGAGTTTTCACAAGAAGCATTTGCTGACAGTTTCCAACAACTTTATAACCGACGTCAGAAATGTGTTGTAGCCTAATGGCGATTACTTTGAAGGCCACAGAAGTTACTTTATTTGTAGTTCTTATTTCATTTCTTTTCCGATACCATTCAACAAACTTCTCAGAAGCACCTCTTATGTGTATATAAATATTACACGGTCTAGTCACATTAACGTGACCAACGCCTATCTTTGGCGCCAACGTGCAACAACTACACTCAGACTGCAAGTGGCGGCACTAACAGGGGAAGGTATATAAAGTGTGTCTGGGTTTGTCGCTGACGCCGAGAACAGTGCAGTCGTTGTCGTAAGGCGGAAATGCAGCAGTTTGTCTGACATCCAAAAGGTCATTATCATTGGATTTCGGGCCAAGGATGGAAGAATTTCTGTTTCTAACTGTTCCTGTGGTGCCACGGTTGAAGTATACCACGCATGGCAAAACGGCACTATCCAAAACCGGCCCTGAGGCAACTGTAGTGCACCATGGGCCAGACATGTCAGGGGTGACCGATGGCTGCGGAGACGTGTAGGGGCGAACAGACACGCAAATGTTGAGGAACTGGCAGCCAAAATGAACCAAAGTGCTACCAACAGATACCGTTCAGCGACCATTGCTGCATATGGGCCTCCACAGCAGGAACCTGGTTTATGCAGCCATGCTGACTGTGTAAGCAAGCTGTTTAGGTTTTTACGTTGGTAACGCCACGTAGCGCTCTATATGAAAATCACTGACTGTGCTGTGTGAAGTCTGTGGCCGGTTTGCATTGTTGGAATATTTGCTATTGTAGTGTTGGGCAGCTGGATGTGAACAGCACGTAGCGTTGCGCAGTTGGAGGTGAGCCGCCAGCAGTGGTTGATGTGGGGAAAGAGATGGCAGAATTTCGAGAGCAGACGATCTGAACGTGTGTCCATCAGAAAGAGTAGATTTGTAATACTGGATATCATGAACTGATGTATATATGATGACTTTTGAACATTATTAAGGTAAATACATTGTTTGTTCTCTATCAAAATCTTTTATTCGCTAACTATGCCTATCAGTAGTTAGTGCCTTCAGTAGTTAGAATCTTTTATTTAGCTGGCAGTATTGGCGCTCGCTGTATTGCAGTAGTTCGAGTAACGAAGATTTTAGTGAGGTAAGAGATTCATGAAAGGTATAGGTTATTGTTAGTCACGGCCCTTCTTTTGTAGGGATTATTGAAAGTCAGATTGCGTTGCGCTAAAAATATTGTGTGTCAGTTTAGTGATGATCAGAATAAGTAAAGAGAGAAATGTCTGAGTACGTTCAGTTTTGCTGAGCTGTTTGAAAAACAAATAACGTAAGGGGTTTACCAGCACAGTAATTCACAAATTTTTCTAAGGGGACGTTTCAACTGCTGTTCATCGACGACGAAGGTTGGAATCTGCACGCCATTACCGCAACTAGGAATCACATGAGTGGCGATAGGTGTCCTTTTCGGATGAAACACGATTTGTGCTCCATGGGACAGATGACTATCGGCGTGTACAGCGTGAAAAGTCTGAAACCAAATATCCCGCAACAACTGTCGGAAGAGTACAGGTCAGAGAAGAGGGGGTTAGGGTCTGGGGCATGTCCTCGTCCTTCTCGAAGGCATGGATCAACCTAAGTATGCATCTGCCCTTGCGGATCTTGTCCACCCCTACATGCAAGTTGGTTTTGCTCGGCACGATGGCAGCTACCAGCAAGACAATGCAACGTTTCACACAGTTTGCATTGTACGTGCGAGATTCGAAGAGTACCAGGACTGGTTTACCGTACTCTCCTGGCCAACTAACTCCCCAGATTTAAACGCAATCGAAAATTTGTGGGAGGGCTGTTCGCGGCATGGAGCCTCTACTGAGCTGGCCAAAGCACTCAAGTTGGCATGGCTCCACGTCACCGTCTACACCTTCTAGGACCTCACTGACACTCTTCCTACACGCTTCGCAGCGGTGTGCGCTGCGAATAGTGCTTATTCGAGCTTATGACAAGTGGTGACATTAATGTGACTGGACCGTGTATTAATATACCGGGTGATTCAAAAAGTCACTATAAATTTGAAAACTGAATAAATCACGGAATACTGTAGATAGAGAGGTACAAATTGACACAAATGCTTGGAATGACATGGGGTTTTATTAGAACCAAAACAATACAAACGTTCAAAAAATGTCCGACAGATGGCGCTTCATCTGATCAGAATAGCAATAATTAGCATAACAAAGTAAGACAAAGCAAAGATGATGTTCTTTACAGGAAATGCTCAATATGTCCACCATCATTCCTCAACAATAGCTGTAGCAGAGGAATAATGTTGTGAAAAGCACTGTAAAGCATGTTCGGAGTTATGGTGAAGCATTGGCGTCGGATGTTGTCTTTCAGCATCCCTAGAGATGTCGGTCGATCACGATACACTTGCGACTTCTGGTAACCCCAAAGCCAATAATCGCACGGACTGAGCTCTGGGGACCTGGGAGGCTAAGCATGACGAAAGTGGCGGCTGAGCACACGATCACCACCAAACGACGCGCGCAAGAGATCTTTCACGCGTCTAGCAATACTTTTTTTTTTTTTTTTTTTTGTTTCTAATAAAACCCCATGTCATTCCAAGCATGTGTGACAATTTTTACCTCTGTATCTACATTATTCCGTGGTTTATTAAGTTTCAAATTTATACTGACTTTTTGATCACCCTGTGCCTGTTACAAGCAGGTAGATCCCTTGTACCCAAGATATAAGTCATAACCATTATGATGCGATGTGCAGGACAAATAACTATTGCCTGCAAGTAGGCGACGTTGCTTCAGTAGCTGGTGCAAGCGGTATCACAATATGGGGAGTGTGTCATACTAGCAAAAAATGAAAAACGTCATTTTCCGCTTATCCTTCAAACAACCCAGTCAGAACATGGATTCGTTCATTCAGTACCAAGAAGAAACCTTTCAGCAAGTGTGCAACCGTCAGTTATGGTGAACGCCTGCAGGCACCGTGAGGGCCCGCCTGGGGCAGGGACGTACGCCGGCTGTCCCCCCTCAATCAATACCCAGGGCGCGCTTCGGCTCTCTGCGAGCCACGCCACGCCGCACAACCACTTCGCCCAAAATTTGCGACCGTCTAAATTTGCCGCGACTTGCGTAGAGGCAGCGCGCTGGCGGCATGCAAAGTGGTGTGTGTGTGTGTGTGTGTGTGTGTGTGTGTGTGTGTGTCTGCGCGCGAGAGCTCGCGCGACGTTCTCGGAATATCAGATAACCTCGAACGAAAATATTTGCTTCCTAGCCGCGGGCGACAGCGCCAAAGCAGAGTACCTAGACGTCTCCGAGGTTGAACACGGCAGCTTGAAAGTCGCCAGACTTTCGTGACGTAGAATATATAAAAGCATTCTGAACGCTGTGGTGTTGTAAAGAAGCCTTTACAGAGAGCGACGTCTCCGAGGTTGAACACGGCAGCTTGAAAGTCGCCAGACTTTCGTGACGTAGAATATATAAAAGCATTCTGAACGCTGTGGTGTTGTAAAGAAGCCTTTACAGAGAGTGATTCATTTTCTGAAGCTACCCTGATATGGTGAGATCCCATTATTCCTGGTACGACATTTGCTATGAGGTTCTTACATTTTTGCCGACACAGAGCTCGTGATACGATGGATAATGATAAAATGGACTGGGAACCAGTGAACTAAATGCCAATGTTAATCAATGGGTATGCAGGTATAAGCGTCTGCTTATCTCATTGTCTTCAAAATTTGACCGACTCGAAAATTTTCGCACAACTTCTACAAAATTTACTTTGTAGGAAGCACGCTACGGCAAACAATAATATATTTACCCCAGAGTTGGGTTGTTTGGGAGGAAGAGTCCAAACAGCGACGTCATCGGTCTCATCGGATTAGGGAAGGATGGGGAAGGAAGTCGGCCGTGCCCTTTCAAAGGAACCATCCCGGCATTTGCCTGAAGCGATTTAGGGAAATCACGGGAAACGTAAATCAGGATGACTGGACGCGGGATTGAATCGCCGTCCTCCCGAATGCGAGTCCAGTGTGCTGACTACTGCGCCACCTCGCTCGGTATTTACCCCAGAACTGTAGTGGGATGGCGCATTCACGTCTAAGAGAGAGGGAGACACACACACACAGAGAGAGAGAGAGAGAGAGAGAGAGAGAGAGAGAGAGAAACACATCACGAAGGTGTTATGCAGACTTGCCACAAACTGATATTCAGACATGCATCGACGGAAAATACAAAACTGTGAACTTTGGCGACCGATGGATGAACGTATGACGCTGCGGGGGCCATTACACCGTGCAAGTGGCAAGGATAGTAAACAGGGCACATGTCACTACCAGGGCATAAAGTCTTTGCGAATTTCATTCCGTGTACTCATTTTGACAGTAACTATGCCTCGCAGGCAGACGTTTGAGCAATATAAAGAGATGTCCGCATTTGAGAGATGACGTGTAGTTGGACTCAAAGAAGCCGGATGGATTAATTGGTGGAGCGCTCGACATTTCAATAGGAGCACTGCCGCTATTCTAAGATGTTGGCAGGAATAGGTGAACCATGACCCAACATATCGTCAAGAAGGAAGCGATCGACCTACAGAGACGAGAGAATGTGAGAACTGAGCAGTCGTTAGAGAGACATTGAGAACCCCGGATTCACCGTTACCATCGATCAGATGTGCAAAATGTGCTTCAGTGACGATAAGGACCATTGACAGAGGGCTCACAGAAAGGACTCAACTCACGGGCCCCCTGCGCCAATTGCGCCTCTCGCACAAACAAATCTGGTTACAATGGAATCGGGCACATTCGACGGAAATTGACTGGAGTAGTCTTCAGTGATGAGTCTCGCTTCGAACTGAGCGCGGTGACTAGCGAAGACTTGTCTAGAGACGCCAGATAACAACCTGACGGTCGCCCGCCGTGGCTCTCCAGCCGTCTCGGGATCTTGACGATCTAACACGCCAATTGGACAGAATTTGGCAGCATATCCCTCAGGAGGACATCCAAAATCTCTGTCAATGAATGCGAAGCTGAATAACAGCTTGCATAGCGGCCATAGGTGGACCAACGCGTTACTGACTTGCTCAATTTTTAAAGCTCTCTCTTTCTAATATATTGTCTATTTTTTCTGAAATTCTAATAATTTATCTATACATGTGCATCCCATCTACCGATTTCCGTTCCACTGCGATAATTCTTTCGTGGTGAGCAGGTTTTTTTTGTCTTACAGCGTGTATACATTGTCTGATCAAAAGTATCCGGACACCTATCAGAGGACATTAACGTGCTGTCATGCAGTGTGTCCACTCTTAGCCGTTTGAACTCTGCTGGGAACACTTTTAATGAGATGTCTGAATGTGTGTTGTGCTACAGAAATTTCGATCTCACAGCTGCCTTTGTCGCCTTTGCGATATAAGGAAATATGTTTTAAAATAGAGTTAAAGAGTTACTACAGATTATGGTTTTAGGAGATAATTACTGAGTGTATACTTTTTTATGTTTCACGTTGAATGAGCGGTGGTCGGAGCAACGAAGCCGCGTGCACTTGGATGGGGGCGGACCAAAAATGGTTCAAATGGCTCTGAGCACTATGGGACTTAACATCTATGGTCATCAGTCCCCTAGAACTAAGAACTACTTAAACCTAACTAACCTAAGGACATAACACACATCCATGCCCGAGGCAGGATTCGAACCTGCGACCGTAGCAGTCGCGCGGCTCCGGACTGAGCGCCTAGAACCGCTAGACCACCGCGGCCGGCGGGGAGGACCATCGCCGCGTCGGTCAGACGCCTTTAGCCGGCAGTCAGCGACTGCTGGAAGACACCGCTGCTTTTTTCCGATTCGCTGCGACAGTTATTACATGAAAAGGATCTACTATGTTCATATTCAGTCACTCTTGCATAGACACGTACGAACGTAAAGTTTCAACGTGGCCTTTAATGTATCGTGCTTAAGCAATTGTTCAAACTGCAAAAACTGCCTGGATGCTAAGAATATGTATACAAAGACAAATAATAGTTGATACAAGGTGTCTCAGGAGAAATGAACAGTACTCATGGAATGCTACGAACGATGATTTGAAGCAAGAAAGGCTACCAGTCATTGGCTCTAAAATGTATACCTTAAGAGCTATCGGCACTTCGATACTATGAAAGACAACTCTTCTACTGAACATGTGCTCATAGCTCTTAAGGCATACATTTTAAAGTCCACGTTTACTGTACTTTTTTGCTTCGAATGAGGGTTCCTGTCGTATCCTTGAATTTCGACCATTCCTCCTGGGGCACCCTATATATAGCTATCTAATTAAAAATGACATCCGGTCTGTGACGAAGGTTAACGACATCTTAGAGACAGTAGGTTCCTTGAAATGACAGTGGGCTGGCCACGTCGAAAGAAGAAAAGACAACAGATGGACGAAGCTAGTACTGGAGTGGAGTCCGAGAGAGCACCGGAGGCCAAGAGGAAGACCACCAGACAGATGGGACAAAGACATCAAGAAGATCGCTGGTAACACCTGGCACAGAACTGCCCAAGACCGTCCCACTTGGAGAGGATTGCTGAATGCCTACCTGAATCCACGACTCGAAGAGGCCACATCATTTAATGATTGAGTTGGCTGATGATGATGGTGAATTAAAAATGTATGCAGAAGAAATACGCTGAAGCGCCAGAGAAACTGATATAGGCATGTGTATTCAAATGCCGAGATATGTAAACAGGCAGACTACGTCGCTGCAGTCGTCAAAGCCTACTGAAGACACCAAGTGTCTGGCGCAGTTGTAAGATCGGTTACTGCTACTACGATAGTAGGTTATCAAGATTCAAGTGAGTTTGAACGTGGTGTTATAGTCGGCGCACAAGCGATGGCCACAGCATCTCCGAGGTAGCGGTGAAGTAGGCGTTCTCCCGTGTGACCATTTCACCTGAGTATCAGGAATCCGGTAGAACATCAAATCTCCGACATCGCTGCGGCCGCTAAAAGATCCTGCAAGCACGGGAGCAACGACCACTGAAGAGAATCCCCTTCTGCAAATTGACGCAGATTTCAATGCTGGGCTGTCAACAAGTGTCAGCGTGCGAACCATTCAACGAAACATCATCGATATGGGCTTTCGGAGCCGAAGGCCCACTCGCGTACCCTTGCTGACTGCACGACACAAAGCTTTACGCCCCGCATGGGCCCGTCAACACCGACATTGGACTGTTGGTGATTGGAAACATGTTGCCTGGTCGAAGGAGTCTCGTTTCAAATTGTATCGAGCTGATGGTCGTGCACGGTTATGGAGACATGCATGTCAGTAAGGGACTGTTCAAGCTGGTGGAGGCTCTGTAAAGGGGTGGAGCGTGTGCAGTTGGAGTGTTGTGGGACCCCTCATTGGTCTCGATACAACTCTGACAGGTGCCAATTACGGAAGCACCCTATCTGATCACCTGCATTCATTCATGTCCGTTGTCAATTCCGACGGACTTGGGCAATTCCAGCAGGACCATGCGACACCCCACACGTCCAGAATCGATACAGAGTGGCTCCAGGAAGACTCTCCTGAGTTTCAACACTTCCGCTGGCCATGAAACTCCCAAGACATGATTATTATTCAGTATATCTGGGATGCCTTGCAACGTCGTGTTCAGAAGAGATCTCCACCCCCTCGTACTCTTACGAATTTATGGACAGCCCTGTAGGATTCATGGTGTCGGCTCCTTCCAGCAGTACTTCAGACATTAGTCGAGTCCATTCCAAGTCGTGTTGCGGCACTTCTGCGTGCTCACGGGGGACCTACACGATATTAGTGTCGTACACCCGTTTCTACGGCTCTTAGGTGTATCATGTTTCCGGTGCACTAGTATATGGCCACATAAGGCGAGGCATATCACGGCATGCTGTGGAGGAATGGCAACACATTTTTCCTGAGCCGAAACCATAGTAGGTAGCGATATTGGGATCTGTAATGAAGCGGACCCTCTAGCTCATTCCAAAAGTGATGCATTGTGTTCAGGTCGGGACTCTCGGCTGACCTGACTATGCTCGAAGTCACTGAGCCCTCCTGGCAGATTCATTCTGGTGTTGCTGCTTCTTTACTGACAACACGATACTCCTCTCCTCCTTTTATACTGGCGGCTTCGGATCTCGTGACATCTAGTGGTCAATTCCGCATTACAGTGGGATTCCTGATACTTCGCATTGGATAGTGTAAATAGATCCGACTTACCATTGTGCCAAAACTACGTAGCGTTACACCCGAAGCAGTAATGTGCTTCATTTGGTGACTCGGACAAACGGAAATATTACTGTATTATTGAAAGCTATGGAAATAATTGTTAGTGCGATTACGCACCCACTTGCCGGCATATCGTGACATATAATTGTTTTCATGTGGTGTTAACACAGAATGAAAGGTTTAAAAAGTGTATTTTTAATATTATTGCGAAGCAGTGTGAAATTAACGCTGCTGTGAAAACGTGAATACATTTAGTCTCTGTATGTCCATGTTTTTAGCGATGGTCGCGGGACACGACTGTTTGATAGAGGATGTCTAATTAAACACCTTTCAGCCGTCAATTTTCAGCTTATTTTATTAGGCAACCAGTTTCAGCGCTTTATTACGCCACCTTAAGGCCCCTGACGACGTGTAAGAATGATCTACATCGCTTGTGATCGAAGCGGGGGCCAGCAGTACTGGTATTAGTAGATATCTACTTGCTACAGTGAGCACTTCAAACATCCAAATTTTGATGAATATCCAAATTTTAGAACGTAATCCTCAGTGAGGCAAAACAAAACAGATACGGTAGAAAGAAACATAAGAGTCAAATGTTTGCACTACATGATCCCACCAAAGCCGACGATACTGTTATAATTAAGAAGCCTCAGTAGAGAACCCTGTCATATACGGACTAGCCGTCCTCTTCGCTGCTTGGGAAAGATATGGCCAGATTTCTGTTTGATGTGAATGATCCACTTCTGAATGGGGTTTTAACCGCAATGAAAATCCACATAGTCGATTACCTGTTTATCATTCGGGCAAGAAGGAAATTAATGCTAAAGAACATACTTTGTTAATAACCTACGATACTAACAAATTACAGTAAAATTAAACTCCATATCTGCTGTAGTCAGAATCAGATAAGGAACTTCTTAGCCAACAGCTTTTCAGCTGCTGCACAAACAGCTCAACCAAGGTGTTTGTACCTGAGTCCCGGGGCGCACCTGCAAGTAATTTTTCTAATGAAGGAATGGACCTACTAAGAGGATAACAGGTGACGTCTATCTCCCGTCGAACATAAAAAACAGTATTCCAGGTGTAGGACCACTTTTCCGAAGTATTGCTCTCAGAACGAACATTTGTTCTTTGTTATCATTATATGCAACCAATCGTACTGACGCCTTAAACCGTAATAAAAAGAGAATCAGCACCGAGACAAAGACAGTCCTAATTTAAAGACCTCTGTGTGGACTAAAGCCCTTTCTTCAATTCATAGCTTTACTTCCTATATTTTGCTAATTCTCCTTTTACCGCAGAAAGGCAGACAAAAGGTGTCAGACATTTTAATGTCTTCGAGATAACATTCGTTCGAGTGTAAGCAGTTGATGGATCTATCATCCTGCAATGGTGTCTTGATACTGGACTTCGAATGAAGAGGTACTGCAATTGCATGTATGCCCATATTTTTAACATCGTTACTCCTGTGGTTCTTCGGCTTCTCTCGGGGTATTTCATGTCGAAATAGTTCACGGGTGCAGTGCCGGATGTCAGTGTCCAATGGACAAAATATTTCGGCAGGCGGCCACGTTGCCACCAGGTGCGCTGATTAACTGACTGAGGGCGGCCGGCGCCACGCATTTAACTCCCGTCCATCTCCCTGTGATCTGCCGCTCTGTCGGCAGTCTGCGCTCAGCATCCCCATCCCCTCTCCTCCCGCCGACACTGCTCCGTCCTCGGTTCGTGCCCAGACGGCACCTCTGCTGTTCCACCACCGGCCCCTGACGTCAGTTCCGTGCCTGTTATCTCTTTTCTCTTCTTAACCATTCTAACAGCGGGTTATATGCCTTACTCAGGGTTCACCGGCTATCACATTTGCAGGATATCTGACAGATTCCGGATTTCTGTAGTCCAAGGTCGTCTTCCACACTACCAATCAAATACCGTGTTTTGGCTGGTTTGCGGAAGACCGTCTTCGCTTGGTGTTTTCGGAGAATTATTCGTTTTATCTTCCCAGATAACGCACCGCAAAAGATAAAAACGCGATGCCGGCCCCCATCAGTCAGTTCATCAGCACACCTGATGGCGGCAACGTGGTCATTTGCCGAAATATTGTGCCCGTTGGACACTGACACCCGTGAACTATTTCGCCACCGTTATTCCTGTTTGTCAAGAAGAGCACAAAATTGTAAATTATGAAATGTTGGAAAGTGCTGTTATCATGATTTGCGGAGATTAAGTCTTTTGAAAAAGAGAAGAATGTTTAACAGTACTCTATTTGCCAAAACGAAACACGTAAAATATTACGGCTGTCAAGGTGCTGTCAGTATGTGAAACACCATTTTAAAAGGTGATTTATGGAAATGTACCACTCCGTAGCAAGTTACATTTGTAAGATCCACACATCATCTAATCTGAAAAAGATGTCCGCAGCTCGTGGTCGTGCGGTAGCGTTCTCGCTTCCCACGCCCGGGTTCCCGGGTTCGATTCCCGGCGGGGTGCCGGCCGCTTGTGGCCGAGCGGTTCTGGCGCTACAGTCTGGAACCGCGAGACCGCTACGGTCGCAGGTTCGAATCCTGCCTCGGGCATGGATGTGTGTGATGTCCTTAGGTTAGTTGGGTTTAAGTAGTTCTAAGTTCTAGGGGACTAATGACCTCAGCAGTTGAGTCCCATAGTGCTCAGAGCCATTTGAACCAACCCGGCGGGGTCAGGGATTTTCTCTGCCTCGTGATGACTGAGTGTTGTGTGATGTCCTTAGGTTAGTTAGGTTTAAGTAGTTCTAAGTTCTAGGGGACTGATGACCATGGATGTTAAGTCCCATAGTGCTCAGAGCCATTAGAACCATTTTTTTTGTGTGGAAAAAGATGAAAAACTAAATCGCAGAAAAAATACAGTAGTTTTCCATACATTTCTCGAAACTGCAACAAGCACCTGGATGGATAACCTCCTATAAAGCCACATTTCATTCGTTCACCACGTTTTTCATCTGACTTCGCCTCCAATGACATCGTTGTCGGTGACGCGTCCAGCAACCGCAATTAAAGGGAAACCTACATAAAAGACTACTGAAACATCTGTAACGCAAAGTAGCACAGTTGTAAAACTTCCTGGAAGAATGAAACAGTGTGCCGGCCCGGGAATCGAACCCGGAGTCTTGCCTCTGCGAAATCCTTTCTTCCGCAATTGCTAGTATGCAAGAGAGCTTCGTGAAGGGGAGAGATACTATCAGAACTGAAGTGGTGACGTCTTGTCAATCAGTCTTGGTAGCTTGTAAAAGCACTGCCTGCTGCAGGCAAGGCGCCCGGTTCCAATCCCGGTCCGCCAAAGAATTTTAAGCTGGCAGGAGGATAATCTACCACTGCTTAACATCACATCTACATCTACATGGATACTCAGCAAATCACATTTAAGTGCCTGGCAGAGGGTTCACCGAACCACCTTCACAATTCTCTATTATTCCAATCACGTATAGTGCGCGGAAAAAACGAACACCTGTATCTTTTCGAGGGAGCTCTGATTTCCCTTATTTTATTACGGTGATGGTTTCTCCCTTTGTACGTCGGCGTCAGCAAAATTTTTTCGCATTCGGAGGAGAAAGTTGGTGATTGAAATTTCGTGAGAAGGTTCCGCCACAGCGAAAAACGCATTTGTTTTAAAGATATCCACCCCAAATCCTGCATCATTTCACTGAGACTATCTCCCCTATTTCGCGATCATACAAAACGTGCTGCCCTTCTTTGAACTTTTTCGATGTACTCCGTCAACCCTATCTGATAAGGATCCCACACTGCGCAGCAGTATTCTTAAAGAGGACGGATAAGCGTAGTGTAGATCTGTTACATTTTCTAAGTGCTCTGCCAATAAAACGCAGTCTTTGGTTAGCCTTCCCCACAACATTTTCTGTGTGTTTGTTACAGTTTGAGTTGTTCGCAATTGTAATTCCTAAGTATCTAGCTGAATTTACGCCCTTTAGATTTGCCTGGTTTATCGTGTAACCGAAGTTTAACGGATTTCTTTGAGCACTCATGTGGATGACTTCACACTTTTCGTTATTTAGGATCAATTGCCTGATGACTTCACTAGTCGATAAACGATACCGTTGTCGCCAGCTCATCCTGTCTCCCAAATCGTTTATATAGATGTGGAACAGCAAATTTGGGGAACACCAGAAATCACTCCTGTTTTACTCGGAGACTTTCCGTCAAAAATACGAACTGTGACCCCTCTGACAGGAAATCACATAAATGAGACGATATTCCGTAAGGAGGCAATTTCACTACAAGCCTCTTGTGTGGTACAGTGTCAAAAGCCTTCCGGAAATACGGAATCAATTTGAAATCCCTTGTCAATAGCACTCAACGCTTCGTGTGAATAAAGAGCTAGTTGTGTTTCCCAAGGACGATGCTTTCTAAATCGTTGTTAACTGTGTGTCAATAGACCGTTTTCTTCGAGGTAATTCATAATGTTCGAGCACAATGTATGTTCCAAAATCCTGCTCCATATCGACGTTAATGATATGGGCCTGTAATTTAGTGGGTTACTCCTACCAACTCCAACTTAAATTGGAAAGACAACATAGATACTATTGTGGGGAAGGCGAAACAAAGACTGCGCTTTGTTGGCAGAACACTTAGAAGATGCGACAAACTCACTAAAGATACAGCCTACATTACACTTGTTGGCCGTCTGCTGGAATATTGCTGCGCGGTACGGGATCCTTACCAGCTAGGATTGACGGAGGACATCGAAAATGTGCAAAGAAGGGCACCTCGTTTCGTGTTATCGCGCAAAAGGGGTGAGAGTGTCACTGATATGATACGCGAGTTGAGGTGGCAGTCACTGAAACAAAGGCGGTTTTCTTTGCGGTGAGATCTATTTACGAAATTTCAACCGCCAACGTCCTCTTCCGAATGCGAAAATACTTTGTTGACACCCACCTACGTAGGGAGAAACGATCATCATAATAAAATAAGAGAAATCATAGCTCGAACGGAAAGATTTACGTGTTCCTTTTTCTCACGCGCCATTCGAGAGTGGAATGGTAGAGAAGTAGTATGAAAATGGTTCGATGAACCCTCTGCCAGGCACTTAGGTGTGAATTGCAGAGTAACCATGTAGATGTAGATGTACATGTACTACCTTTCTTGAATATTGGTGTGACCTTCATGTCTTTGGGTAGGGATCTTTCGTCGAGCGAAAGGTTGTATATGATTGTTCAGTATGGACCTATTGTATTAGCGTACTCTGAAAGGAATCAAACTGATATACAGGGTGTTACAAAAAGGTACGGCCAAACTTTCAGGAAACATTCCTCACATACAAAGAAAGAAAATATGTTATGTGGACATGTGTCCGAAAATGCTTACTTTCCATGTTAGAGCTCACTTTATTACTTATCTTCAAATCACATTAATCATGGAATGGAAACACACAGCTACAGAACGTACACTTTGTTACAGAAAATGTTCAAACTGTCCTCCGTTAGCGAGGATTCGACCCTCCGTCGCATGGAATCCCTGATGCGCTGATGCAGCCCTGGAGAATGGCGTATTGTATCACAGCCGTACACAATACGAGCACAAAGAGTCACTACATTTGGTACCGGGGTTGCGTAGACAAGAGCTTTCAAACGCCCCCATAAATGAAAGTCAAGAGGGTTGAGGTCAGGAGAGCGTGGAGGCCATGGAATTGCTCCGCCTCTACTAATCCATCGGTCACCAAATCTGTTGTTGAGAAGCGTACGAACACTTTGACTGAAATGTGCAGGAGCTCCATCGTGCGTGAACCACATGTTGTGTCGTACTTGTAAAGGCACATGTTCTAGCAGCACAGGTAGAGTATCCCGTATGAAATCATGATAACGTGCTCCATTGAGCGTAGGTGGAAGAAATGGGGCCCAATCAAGCCATCACCAACAATACCTGCCCAAATGTTCACAGAAAATCTGTGTTGATGATGTGACTGCACAATTTCGTGCGGATTCTCGTCAGCCCACACATGTTGATTGTGGAAATTTACAATTTGATCACGTTGGAATGAAGCCTCATCCGTAAAGAGAACATTTGCACTGAAATGAGGATTGACACATTGTTGGATGAACCATTCGCAGAAGTGTACCCGTGGAGGCCAATCAGCTGCTGATAGTGCCTGCACACACTGTACATGGTACGGAAACAACTGGTTCTCCCGTAGCACTCTCCATACAGTGACGTGGTCAACGTTACCTTGTACAGCAGCAACTTCTCTGACGCTGACATTAGGGTTATCGTCAACTGCACGAAGAATTGCCTCATCCATTGCAGGTATCCTCGTCGTTCTAGGTCTTCCCCAGTCGCGAGTCATAGGCTGGAATGTTCCGTGTTCCCTAAGACGCTGATCAACTGCTTCGAACGTCTTCCTGTCGGGACACCTGCGTTCTGGAAATCTGTCTCGATACAAACGTACCGCGCCCGTGCTAATCCATACATCAAATGGGCATCTGCCAACTCCGCATTTGTAAACATTGCACTTACTGCAGAACCACGTTCGTGATGAACACTAACCTGCTGATGCTACGTACTGATGTGCTTGATGCTAGTACTGTAGAGCAATGAGTCGCATGTCACGACAAGCACCGAAGTCAACATTACCTTCCTTCAATTGGGCCAACTGGCTATGAATCGAGGAAGTACAATACATACTGACGAAACTAAAATGAGCTCTAACATGGAAATTAAGCGTTTCCGGACACATGTCCGCATAATATATTTTCTTTATTTGTGTGTGAGGAATGTTTCCTGAAAGTTTGGCCGTACCTTTTTGTAACACCCTGTACAATCTGGACCGTAAGACTTGCTTTTGTTACCGAGCGAGGTGGCGCAGTGGTTAGCACACTGGACTCGCATTCGGGAGGACGACGGTTCAATCCCGTCTCCGGCCATCCTGATTTAGGTTTTCCGTGATTTCCCTAAATCGCTTCAGGCAAATGCCGGGATGGTTCCTTTGAAAGGGCACGGACGATTTCCTTCCCCATCCATCCCTCACCCGAGCTTGCGCTCCGTCTCTAATGACCTCGATGTCGACGGGACGTTAAACACTAATCTCCTCCTCCTCCTCCTCCACTTGTTGTTGTTAACTGATTTAAGTTGCTTGACTACTCCGAGGATATCTACTTCTACGTTACTCATGTTGGCAGCTGCTCTTGATTCGAATTGTGGGATATTTACTTCGTCTTAACATTGTTCTTAAATCAGTTGTTTTCACGATTAAGCGCATGAACTGTTGCGCTGATTACGAACGCGCGCCGCTATTTGGAAACTCCACGAGCAGCTCTGGAGCTCGCTGATAATTACGCAGGCAGAGGTATGCAGTGAGGCATTAGCAGGGTAGGCAGTAACGCACGGGCCAGCATACCAGCGCTGCCTGCGTAGCGAGCTGCGCGCACTGTGAGGGCGGCGAGGAGCGGCGACGCGAGGTGTGGTGAGGTGAGGTGAGGCGTGGTGTTTTTAAACCGGCTGTCGCTGCCGCTGCAGCTGCGCTCACGAGATCAACGTGAGGGGCTTATAAAGTGCTCCGTCCGGAGGGCATTTGCGTTAACGGCTGTCGCTGCAATCTGCCCTGTCAGCCGGGCTGCGCTCAGTGCGATGAATAATGCACGCGGCCGCAGCCACGGTTTCCAGTCCGCCGGCGTTAATTTCGCGTCTCGGCCGCAATTGTATCGTTCTGACGTAAACGTCAATAAACCACGCCACGGGCGCTTGCGCAACGGGGAGCGAAGTGTCGCGTGCCCTTTTCGATGCCTTTACTGGTTCGTGAAAGCGAGCGGCAGGAGTTGTCTGCGATTTGTGCAAACTCGTAGTGTACGTGAAAATGAAAGGCAGTTCAGGGCATTCATATCTGTGAAAGACTCTCGCAGTTCCAATGTTTTTCTTGACGCTGTCTCTTTGTGTCAAAGAGGTTAAATAAGTGCGTGACGGACTTGTAAAGTTCGTTGGCTTCGTATGTGTGAAGAGGACGTAGACACAACTGTCGTATTACCCTGTTATTCTGCCAACTTTTCATGATTTCATTGAATTGCAAGAATTATTATGAGAGATGAAATGAATAAACGTCCTCAACACAAGCTATCATTTAGTAATGAAAATGTTTATTCTACTCTTTATTAATACTGTGAGTGAGGATCGGTAGATTGAAGCATTCGCTCCAGTAGAATGCTCTTCAAAGTTAAAGTTCGAAAATCCGTCGTGGATAAATTGTAAAGGTCCACAAAGCTATGTGGAAATTTACCAAGTCTTTAGATGCTCTGGTTCACGAGCGCAACTGTCGGAAACTACCCTAAGTTCCTGAATCGTACAATTATACAGTCGTTTGACCATCGAACAGACTCCCGTATCGATGATACAGTAATAGCATCCCTGGCGTGGAGAAACAACTGAAAGAGTTGAAAACAAATAAGTCGGGATTGAATTGTATTCCGGTTTTTCCAAGAGTCCTATACGGCATTGATCCCATACTTATCTTGCATTTGTCGCGAATCTCTCACCCAGTGCAAAATTCCAAGCGACTGAAAAAAAAAAGCGCACGCGGCTTCTGTGTATAAGAAGGGTAAAATAACGGATACGCAAAATTACAGATCAATATCAGTAACATGGGTTTGCTGCAGAATTCTTGAACATATTCTCAGCTCAAATAAAATAAATTTTCTTCAGACCAAGAAGCTTAAGTCCACAAATCAATATTGTTTTAGAAAGCATCGCTGAACTTGCCTTTTTCTCACACGATATACTGATAACTATGGATGAAGGTCAACAGGCAGATTCCATACTTGTATATTTGTGGAAAGCAGTTGAAACGGTGCTCCACTGCAGGCTGCTAACGAAGGTACGATCATATGGAATAAGTTCACAGACATGTGAGTGGCTCGAAGACTTCTTCAGTAATAGAACCGAGTTTGTTGTCCTCGACCGCGAGTGTTCATCAGAGACAAGGGTTTCGTCAGGAGTGCCTCAGGGAATTGTGGTAGGACCGCTGCTATTCTCAGCTATACATAAATTTCGCAGCTCTTGGTCTAGTGGCTAGCGATGCTGTCTCTAGATTCCAGGACGGGTTGGGGATTTTCTCTGTCCGGAGACTGGGTGTTTGTATTGTCCTCACCATTTCATCATCATCATCATTATTCGTGACAGTGGCTAGATTGGACTGTGTAAAAAAATTGAACTGTGTTAACACTGGGACTTGGTACGGGTGCTGATGACCGCGCAGTTGATTCAAATGGTTCAAATGGCTCTGAGCACTATGGGACTTAACATCTGAGGTCATCAGTCCCCTAGAACGTAGAACTACTTAAACGTAACTAACCTAAGGACATCACACACGTCCATGCCCGAGGCAGGATTCGAACCTGCGACCGTAGCAGTCCCGCGGTTCCGGACTGCAGCGCCTAGAACCGCAAGACCACCGCGGTCGGCCCCGCGCAGTTGAGCGCCCCACAAACAAACATCTTCATCGTCATCATCATCATCATCATATACATAAATGATTTGGCGAACAGGGTGGATAGCTATCTGCGGTTGTTTGCTGATGATGTTGTGGTGTACGGTTAGGTATCTAAGTTGAGTGTCTGTTGGGAGATACAAGATGAGTGAGACAAAATTTCTACATGGTGTAATGCGTGGCAACTAGTCCAAATGTAGAAAAATTAAAGTTATTGCGGATGAGTAGGAAAAGCAAACCCATAATGTTCCTGCCTGACAGTCACGTCGTTTAAATATCTGGGCGTAACGTTGCAAAGTAATGTGGAATGGAACGAGCATGTGAGGACTGTGCGAATAGTCTACTTAGATTTATTGAAGAATTCTAGGAAAGTGTGGTTCAATTGTAAAGGACATCGCATATAGGACGCTAGCGCGACCTATTCTTGAATACTGCTAGAGTGTCTGGGATCGGTAACAGGTCGGATTAAAGCAAGACATTGAAGGTATTGAGAGGCGGGCTGCTAGATTTGTTACTGATAAGTTCGAACAACACGCAAGTGTTCTGAGATCCTTCGGGAACTCAAATGGGAATCTCTGCACGGAAAGCGACGTTCTTTCCGAGGAACGCTATTGAGAAAATTTAGAGGACCGACATTAGAAGCTGACTGCAGAACGATTCTATTGCTTCCAACATCAATTGCGCGTAAGGACCACGAAGATGAGACACAGAAAATTAGGGCACATACGGAGGCATACAGTGGCAGTCGTTTCCCTCGTTCTATGTGCGAGTAAAAGAGGAAAGGATATGACTAGTGTGGTACATGGTACCCTGCGCTACACACCGTAAGGTGTATTGCGGACTATCGATGTAGATGTAGATGAACTCCTGCGGACATTTTACAAGCACCTAAAATTGTCACCCGGAAAATATCCAGCACTTTAGATGTCACTGACACGCCGGTCATCAGGACACATCCCTAACTCGCCGACCAATATGTCTGCTGCCCATGTTAGGCTAATCGATCTATCTTTGCTAAACCCATAAAATTACACAGTGTACATACACAAAATTACACTTAGAGTACACATACTTACAAAAGATACACACATAAATACTCTATGACTCCCGTCTGCGCGCTGATTTCTTCCAGCTGATAAAAAATAGCTTTCGTTGTCTATTTAGCAAGAAAAATCCAGCGAATGTCTTCCGATTGTTGCACATGAACCTCATACTGCATAAAAATTACACTACCATATTATAAGTTTATTAGGGCCAGAATGTCACCGACTGCGCGGCTGGTCCCGGCGGAGGTTCGAGTCCTCCCTCGGGCATGGGTGTGTGTGTGTTTGTCCTTAGGATAATTTAGGTTAAGTAGTGTGTAAGCTTAGGGACTGATGACCTTAGCAGTTAAGTCCCATAAAATTTCACACACATTTGAACACATTTGAATATCACCAACTTGTCTGTGGTGCCAATTTTTTCTGGGATCATGGTTGTCGAGTTATTTACATGTTATTCAGTCAGACAGTCAAAATTAAAATTGTATACTATTATCTACATTAAGAATAATGAGAACTAAAAGTGTAGAGATAGTTACTCTAGTTTATTATCTAATATTACGCTACATTTGTTGCTTTGCAATTTCTTTTACACTAAAATCTTTTTATGGACTTAAGATTTCGACTTATAACTCAGTATTACTTAAATAGAAGTCCGAAAACTGTTTTTCGATTAAGATGTTTAGAGGTTATTAGTTTTTAAAAGTAATAGCGGTTTTCGTATCTTTCATCCTCCGTGTCTAAAGTATCTTTAGTGACTGAAGTATGGATTTTTATCTCCAGAGTATGTGTTAAGACGTGGTTCCTCGTCTCGTTTCACTCTTTCAAATGGTACCATTGCCCATTCCGTATCTTTATTAGTATAGGGTCTACTTATGCAGCGACCGTGAAATAATGTGTGGCCTGTTTGTTGCGGCCTAGCGGCACCCTCACACCACTCGCGGGTCAGCTACGGCCACTCGCCCGGGAAACGTTTGCTGCTGGATTTACTTTTGACCACACCCAATGGTAGAAATTTAAATTTGGTAAGTTGCTATGGGACCAAGCTGCTGATCGGTCCCTAGGCTTACACACTACTTAATCTACCTTAAACGAACTTGCGCTAAGGACAACACAAACACACCCATACCCGAGGGAGGACTCGAACCTCCGACGAGGAGGGGAGAGCTCGCGAACCGTGGCAAAGCGCCTCTGACAGAGCGGCTACCTGGCGCGCCCCAACAACTAATGGCGCAGAAGCTTTAAGTTCCTTAGATAACTTAGTCCTAAGACATGTTTGTGGTAAAAATACCACGTATTTGACAACTGGTGGGGTAACATTCTCAGTATTGTATCATTAGCAGACTTCGCGGTTCGAGCGCAAATCAGCTCACAGCCAAAATTTACAACAGTGCAATGTAAGTGTACCTTTATCGATACTCTATCAGACGTCGACCTAACAGCACATCTGCAGCCGCTGCTTCATCGTAGGTCTTCGAGGAGTTAGATCTTCACGCCAATGGCCAGAGATTCCCTGGCAGACTGCATGTGGCTTTAAGGTAGCGGGAAGAGGACAGTCGCTGGCGAGTATCCGAACGTGCATATTCGATTACAGACAGCAGTTATGTACACGTATATCAGCCAATGTAGTCGACTTTAAACTATCTGTCTGTCCGTCTGTTAACACCCCTTTTCCTCAGACTCGTGAAATTTGGCAGGAAACAAGGTCTCACAGGACAACCCAAAGAAAAAAATCCGGAAATTGTTAATTTGTAAATATATCACAGAAAAATGTATTTTTTTGTCATTCACGAAAGTCTTGGAATTCTCGGGACCGATATCTTCCCAGTATAGCTATCGGTAACAGGCAAAAATCGTCGAGATTCTCTGCTCCTGAGATGGACGAGTTGTTGTTGTTGTTGTTGTTGTTGTTTTTGCTGCTGCTGCTTTAGGGCACAAAACAGCTGATGCCATAAGCGGCCGTGTCATAACTTAAAGTGGTAAATTACATAATGAATTTGAAGTCAATAGCACTCGGAGCCTAATCGATTGGAATAGAGAGAGCTGAAAACAATCACTTCCCCTTTGAGCAGGCTGCTCAAGCGGTTGAAAATTAAAATTCCTTAGCCAAATTACTGCGACGAATAAAAAGTAAAACACGATATACAGCTCGTACTGCATCTGCTAAACTATCCGATAATTCTGATGGCAAACATACATTACAACGCAAACAGTGATAAAATCGGCATCGGGTCAGAAAATGGTGCACTGTCAATGGTTGGTTGTTGCACAGACTGATGCGGGATCTCCACTTAAATGTTGGGTGACTGAGACGACAGTGTTCAATACGCAGCCGAGCAAATAGTATCTCCTCGCGACAACAGAGGTGAGAGGAAGCCGCCCAAGCCGTTGGGAGGTGTTTAATTTCCCGGAATTTGTTTCCTTATAGAGAAGACCAGTGTTCATGCCAGAGTGACAGAAAGTTGTTACGTGCTGCAACACAGATATCTGAACGGACGGAATAGTCAAATGGTTCAAATGGCTCTGAGCACTATGGGACTTAAGATCTATGGTCATCAGTCCCCTAGAACTTAGAACTACTTAAACCTAACTAACCTAAGGACATCACACAACACCCAGTCATCACGGAATGGTAGTATGTGGGATGGAGAACTAGCTATGGAACCGGTGTGCGAGTCCTATAAGCACTAATCCTGATTTTTTTCCTATCTGTCTCGTTTTTATTTGACTGCCCCCTTATACATAAATAATAATTGTCGCCGTTCACTCGCTGTGGCTACAAAGCGCCCACTAGTCAGAAGAAGGCAATGATAAACCACCTCTACTAACACCTTATCAAGAAAGCAACGAAGGAATTCCCCCCTGCTTTAACAAGTAAATAAGTAACTTTCGGACGGGCGTAACGGGGACTCCCTCCACTAGAACCGAAGCGTTTCATAAAGGACGAGATTCAGCCAGTTGTCCCGTTGACACAGAAGACGCAGATGTCTAGGTCAGAGTTAGCCACTGGAGAGAATGTCAGCTCCACCGGAAGAGGCTAGTCGAGTCCGGGGCTTAACGGCAGTTTAGCGTCTGTCTAAGAGCGTCTGGGGCCATCAGCTGCAAGTCGTCTCGTGCTATGGCCATTACTGCCCATCCACAGTAATGTTTCCTCTGCCGTCCTACGGCTGACAATTCCGGCACTGTCGTGGTCGTGGGCGGCACTCCGAGAAATTTGGAAAAAAAGGGAAAGGGCGACTAAAACGTAACCTGTTTTCTACAGGGGCGTGGTTTAGATGAAGATGACGAAAGGAACTTCCTCTATTTGTCCTTCAACGAGAAGTATTTATAGGTGAAAATACAACATGAGACATAAATTGGTCTCCATATTACCTGTACTCAAACGTTTGTTAACTTCAAGACATTGAGTACTTGCAGGAAGTTACCCCCTGAAATTTTTTGGGTATAGAGGACACTGAGGCGTATTTATATTTGTCCGTTCTTGTCCTCATTCACATTTCGAGCTGCTGGCATTGAAGCTCCATATTATCCACGGATCTTACTACTTACTGCGACCTGTTCAGTAACTTCTACGTCAGACACTCTTGCTTAGGGCACACCAGTTCAGCTACCATTATCAGTCTTTTAGGACATAAGTCTTCAAAAACCGCAATCCTGCGTTCACAATTCGAACGGTAACCTACTGACATGTTGCATACAGTTGTTGTTTAGGAGAGGCACATTCACGCAGCGGAAGGCCATCATCCTGAACCACTTTAAAATTCTCGTTACTGGAAGCCATTCTGCGCAGAGAAAAGGGGTCCCTTCCGGCTTCCTAATAAAGCTTATCCGTTACCCGTAATCCGCCTACAGGGTACACTGGGGGCTGAATCTAGATTCATGGCCGCCAGACAGAGGCAGCATATTCAGTGGCATAAAAGTGAGCATTGTACCTTTGAATAAGCGGCCAGTGTTCCGAGGAACTACTCGTCTCATCGCCAAAGTACCAGTTTGCGATTTACATTGTTTCGTGTGACGATTTTCATTTCGAATCGACACAATTCCAGAGACTTTATTGGTCTCATACAGATATGGTTTTAAGTATACACACTGAAACATTTCGTTACTTTTACAGTGGTTCTTCAATATTTTGAAGGGAGTGCTACAGTTCGGATTCAGGCCTATAGATATAGGGTAGTTATAATAATGACGGTGTTCCTAGTGCTACAGTGCGGGCTGTATACATCGCATGACGCTGAAACATGGTAGGCGTGTTTATTAATCAGAGCGCTCGCGGAATATGCTGAAAAAATAGTTCCACTTTCTGCTACCAGGTGAAAATATGGCGCTGTACGCAGCCACAAAGTGTAATGCTTCATGTTTTGGTGTAAGTATGCTGTTTGTCGCTTGGTGGTGAGTGTTGATTTGTTTTGTGAAGTGATTGTTGGGGTAACAGATTAAGAAGGTTGACGTTTTCTGTACGAAAAGCCATGACTATTGAGAAGAAAGACCGTGCACTCCTGGTGAAGTTGTCTAGCCAGAACGGCAGCAATAGCAGCCCTGCATTGCGGCAATATCGTCGACAGAAACAGCTGCGAAGAGGTCCCATGTCAATAAATGGATAAAAGAACATGATTAACAAAACTGGACAAACAGATGGTTTCGCTGGTGCAGCAGGGTGAGGGAGGCGGCCCGTTCCCCATGGCAGTTGTTGAACTTGTTGTAGCTGTAGACAACCGTGCAGCACGTACCTCAGAATCTGCAGCCGTTGCTCTACCTGTGTCATGGAAATTATCTATCCCTGGTCAACAGTTCAAAAGGTTCAAAATGGCTCTGAGCACTATGGGACTCAACTGCTGAGGTCATTAGTCCCCTAGAACTTAGAACTAGTTAAACCTAACTAACCTAAGGACATCACAAACATCCATGCCCAAGGCAGGATTCGAACCTGCGACCGTAGCGGTCTTGCGGTTCCAGACTGCAGCGCCTTTAACCGCACGGCCACTTCGGCCGGCAGTTCAAAAGGTATCCATACGAGACTCAGAATGTGCACCAAATTAAACCCAAAGAAAGGCTACAACGCCGTGACTCCATCTTTTTGGCGCGCATGGGAATGGCTGACATGTTACCAGGGAATATTTTTTGGACAGATGAGGTAAATTTTACTCTGCACAGTGCCGTGAATGGACGGAACTGTCGCACATGGGGCTATACTTTACCATATGTTGTGCAGGAATATCCACTGCACTCATGTCATGTGACTGTGTGGTATGGTTTCACAAGCTCCTTAATTCTTGGTTCGTTTTTCTTCGAGTAAGATGACACCTTGCGGGTCTGTTAGGTGTAGAGTGACACCTGCACGTTATAAGGACCTCTCTGTGTAAGACTTCATTCCACCTTTTTCAAGACGCAACTATGTTCACACAGCTATTTTCGTGCAAGACAGTGCGACACCACATGCCAGTTGCCGGGTGAAAGATTTGCTCCGAGATACCAGTAATGACCGCATCAACTCTAGGCAATTCCTAGATGTGTGGCCTTCCAGATTGCACCAAATTAAACCCAAAGAAAGGCTACAACGCCGTGACTCCATCTTTTTGGCGCGCATGGGAATGGCTGACATGTTACCAGGGAATATTTTTTGGACAGATGAGGTAAATTTTACTCTGCACAGTGCCGTGAATGGACGGAACTGTCGCACATGGGGCTATACTTTACCATATGTTGTGCAGGAATATCCACTGCACTCATGTCATGTGACTGTGTGGTATGGTTTCACAAGCTCCTTAATTCTTGGTTCGTTTTTCTTCGAGTAAGATGACACCTTGCGGGTCTGTTAGGTGTAGAGTGACACCTGCACGTTATAAGGACCTCTCTGTGTAAGACTTCATTCCACCTTTTTCAAGACGCAACTATGTTCACACAGCTATTTTCGTGCAAGACAGTGCGACACCACATGCCAGTTGCCGGGTGAAAGATTTGCTCCGAGATACCAGTAATGACCGCATCAACTCTAGGCAATTCCTAGATGTGTGGCCTTCCAGATTGCCCGATTGACTTCAGATTGTGGGGATATATTTGAAAGATCGTGTCTATCAGGGATATGTCTGGACTCTTCGTGGTGCGAAGGATAGTATATGACGACATATTGCTTTGATTACACCGGATATACTGCGAGTAACTGTCGACCGTGCTGTGTTACGGATGCAGCATGTTGCTGAATCGGGAGACCACATTTAACACATGTTATGACCACATCCTAATAAAGGTGCCAGAACCACTATTATCATGTGTCTGGTGGTTCCTCCCCTTTTCCTGCACCCACACCACATTCTGACTGCTTACAGAACCATGTTTTCACCCGGTGACAGAGAGTTAACTATTATTTTTCACCATACTCCATAAATGCATCGTTAAGAAGCACACCTAAGATGTTTCAGCGTCCTGCGATGTATATAGCCCGCACTGTAGCGCTCCGAACACGGTCACTCTGATTATAAACATCCAGTATAACTCTCGCTGAGCTTCCCTGCTCTGCAGACGGCAAATCTAGAGGGTGAAGCCGAAATCTACCGACAAAATTTCCGAGGCTGCATAGGGATAATTTCGGGGTAGTTTGGTATGAGACAGCAGTCGTATCTGGTGATTCGTTACAGAGTAGTTGCATTTCGTTCGATTTCTTTTGCTGTTGTTGTTGTTGTTGTTGTTGTTGTTGCTGTTGCTGCCTTCAGTCCAAACACTGGTCTGATGCGGTTCTCCATGCTACTCTATCCTTTGAGTAACTACTGCAACCTACATCCTTCTGCATCTGCTTACTGTATTCCTATCTTGGTCTCGCTCTTCGATTGTTACCGCTCCACGATTCCCTCCAGTGCTAAACTGGTGATTCCTTGATGTCTCAGAATGTGTCCTACCAACGATCCCTTCTTCTAGTCAGGTTATGCCACAAATTTCTTTCCTCCACAATTCTATTCAGTACCTCATTAGTTACGTTATCTATCCATCTAATCTTCAGTATTCTTCTTTAGCGCCACGTTTCAAAAGCTTCTATTGTCTTCTTGTCTAAACTTTTTATCGTCCGTTATTCACTTCCATGCATAGCTACACTCCATAGAAATACTTTCAGAAAAGCCATCGTGACACTTAAATCATTATTCGATGTTAAAAAATTTCTTTTCTTCAGAAACGCTTTTCTTGCCATTGGCAGCCTACATTTTATATTCTCTCAACTTCGGCCATCACTTATTCTGCTGCCTTAATAACAAAACTTATCTACTACTTTAAATGTCTTGCTTCCTAATCTAATCCCCTCGGCATTAACTGATTTAATTCGACTATATTCCATTATCTTCCTTTTAATTTTGTTGATGTTAATCTTATATCCTCCTTTCAAGAGACCGTCCATTTCGTTCAGTTGCTCTTCCAAGTCCTTTGTTGCCTCTGACAGAATTACAATGTCATCGACCAACTTCAAACTTTTTATTTCTTCTCGCTGGACTTTAATTCCTTCTTCAATTGTTTTTCGTTTGTTTTACTGCTTGCTCAATATGCAGATGGAATAACATCGGGGATAGGCTACAACCCTGTCTCACTCCCTTCTCAGCCAGTGCTTCCCTTTCGTGCTCCTCGACTCTTATGACTGCCATCTCATTTGCGTACAAATTGTAAATACTCTTCCGCTCCCTGTATTTTACCCCTGCCACCTTTACAATTTTAAACAGAGTATTCCAGCTAACATTGTCAAAAGCTTTCTCTAATTCCACGAATGCTTTAAACGTAGGTTTACCTTTCCTTAATCTATCTTCTATGAGAAGTCGTAGGGTCAGTATTATCTGTACTGAAACGGAAATATCTGCAGAACAGTGGAAATACCGACGGCATGCTCTGTGTGTGGAGACAAACTTATTCCATTCGCTCGCTGCACTTGCTGTTGCGAACTCTGTTGGCCATTTTACTCCTGACGCTAAAGTTTTTATTCAGTACTGCTCGGTTCTGTCTCAGTTTTTTTTTTCAGCAATGTTAGTCGTACATTAACGGTGATGCGCAGCACCTTTGCATGTGCCTCAGGGTTGCTGCATTGCTGTGTTCTGTGATATACGTTTCGTTGATTGGATACTGTGTTTTTTTTTTTAAATCTCGTATAGATATGTTTCGCAGATACTAAGTTAATTGGGGTAACAAAGTGAACAAATCATTACAACAGTATTACTCTGTAAGCCCGGGCCCCTGAGTGCGATTCTAGTATCATGTCCGCTGTGCCGCTCCGCCAGCTTCTCTAGCCTATACTCAAAGAACTGTGACAGATGCAGAATTTAACATTGGGTGTACACGAGGGAGGGGTAGGCACTCAAAGAGGAACTTCCTGGCAGATTAAAACTGTGTGTACCCAGTTTAATTCTGCCAGGAACTTTCATATCAGCGCACACTGTGCTGCATAGTGAAACGTTCACTGTTCTAGTACTTATTCTTTCAGCGAAATTCAAAAATAGCTGCTTTCAGATCTAGTGCCGCTGCATCGCAGAGTTTTTGTGACCTGGACCGCTAAAATGACTAAGGATTCCAGGGGAACTTATGCCACCTCTGTCTCGTGCTTCTGACAAATGAGAAATAACTGTGAAGGCTGCGCGTATTACTAATGAGAGGATACCGGCAAAGCGCTCATGCAGTTGTTAATTTCTCGTTGCGCGCTTTTAGCATAACAGTAGCAGATGTTCATATTTCAGGCTCTAGACATTAATTTTAATCAGAACTGTTTATTTATTAAGACAGGCGCTGTTGCAAATTCCGAGGCAGTTATTAGAACTTCTGGGGTCGTTCGTGTTGCCCGCTTCCTCCTTGTTTATCTTTCAGTAATGAGCACTAAGTACCCAGACCATCTTCCTTCATTTATTCCGAAACTTTAGTACTCAAGGGAGGCAGTTCATTAACGATTCACTTCCAACTTTCCGGCTTGTACATAATTAATCTCCTCCTACCTACACTTCCTGTCCCTATTTTTCCCCCAAATCTGAGCATTCTCTCGAGATTAAAGGCTGTGAGAGCTACTCGATGAAAGCGAAACTTTACCGATGGATCTATCGCGTTGCGGCACAGGTAATAAGGAAGTGTCTGACGAGACATTCTTAGATTTCATATTTCAAGAAGGGTGGTAGGTTGTAACTTGCGCGCGTTTCGTTCCTACGTCGAAGGACGCTAGAGTTGGGGAAATCATCCCGACGTTTACTTTAAGAGACCAAGGAAACAAAGTAAAAAATTACAACGTGAAAGCTGGAGTGGTATTTTAATCCCCCTTTCTCTGAAAGTCACTTCATCACCATGCTCGATCCTTCATAATTGAGTTCACAGCAAACTTACATCTATGGCAGGAAGGAGTGAACAGATGTGAATAGATATTCTCTAAATGCCAATCTCTAAGGGAACCTCACCTCCACACTCCCATTTACTATTGCAATGTAATCAGTGGCATTAATTTCCAGAATGATGAGGAAGAGCCGGCCGCGGTGGCCGTGCGGTTCTAGGCGCTGCAGTCCGGAACCGCGGGACTGCTACGCTCGCAGGTTCGAATCCTGCCTCGGGCATGGATGTGTGTGATGTTCTTAGGTTGGCTAGGTTTAAGTAGTTCTTAGTTCTAGGCGACTGATAACCTAAGATGTTAAGTCCCATAGTGCTCAGAGCCATTTGAACCATTTGATGAAGATGTGGACTTGTCTCGTGATGCCAAGATCGAAGATGGACAAGTACAGAGTGATTCAAAAGAAAGAACAGATTTCAACTGATTATTACGGACAAGATGAAAGAATCACATCGCACATGTTACTGAATGGAGAAAACTTCAAAGTTATATGCTAGCACAGACGCTATACCACACGCTCAATATAAGCACCATGCGTTGCTCGAGAAACATGGACAACTTCAAGAATTCAGTTTCTCAGATATTGAAGAGTAGCTAACATAGATGGGACAAAGACTCTGCCTTTCATGTATTCTCACAGGAAGAACTCGCAAGGCGTAATGTCTGGTGACCTGGGTGACAAAAAACAAGGAACAAGATCTTTTTGTTCGCCTCCTCGAATCGTTGGGGATAGTGTTGTTAAGATAACGCCGCAGCGTCATTGGAGTGTTGTGAACACCAGAATGTTAGAGAGAGAGAGAGAGAAAGAGAGAGAGATATGCTGTGTAACGCAAAAATAGTAAGATAATTGTGAGCTGCATGTGCTTAGTTTATGGAGGCCGTTTACCCAACCGGCCCCGCTGCGAACACAGAATTCATCGCTTAACGGATCTAGCTGCAGAGCTGGCTCAGGGGGATTGCCCCCTGGATGCGGCACCGCTTGCATAATACGCGCGCGAGTCGAGGGATCGATACGTAATGCGCCAGGATCGACAGTCCCTGGGGCGAGCTATAATTCGCACTCACCTCGCTCCCTGCAGCAACGCCGTTTGTGGAGCACGTTCGAGGGGCACGAGCGCTTGGAAACATCATAACGGAGAAAAAAAAGTCTGTTTGAGATCGTGAATTTTAGAACAGGAATGTCCGCAAGCCACAGTGTGCTAATGCGAGCATCTCTCGACTCAAGAAACAAGACGGTGTTTATGGAGCCACCACAACTGGTTAACATTTCGGGCTATCAGCACTAAACTAATACCGACCGCGGTGGTCTAGCGATTCTAGGCGCGCAGTCCGGAACCGCGTGGCTGCTACGGTCGCAGGTTCGAATCCTGCCTCGGGCATGGATGTATGTGATGTCCTTAGGTTGGTTAGGTTTAAGTAGTTCTAAGTTCTAGGGGACTGATGACCACAGATGTTAAGTCCCATAGTGCTCAGAGCCATTTGAACCACTAAACTAATAAAACGTGTGGACAGAATTTTACGAACATGGGAAATCTTCATGTTGCATTCCGTGTATGAATTTCGTACGATTTCTAAGCTGCCGCAGGAACTGAACAGGCTTTCGGTAAATCTTAATATTCGAATGTATGTAGACTTTCGCTCCTGTATCTTCCTACCTGGTGATGACTGCGAAATAATGCAACGCTTCGTTATTAAGCTGGAGCTAAAGCGTTTTTGCTGCTACAGTGCGTTCAATTTAATGCTGGCCCAGGCGTTATGTATTTCTTCTATGAACGCGTATTCGTTGCCCGTCTTCTTTTGTAGCACGACTGAAACATAAAGTGGATGTCACAGGATGGAAGGAACGATATATATGACTTCACATATCGTCGTGAAACGCAGGTTCGACTCCTATCTCTTGCAATGTTAATTGTGCCGTCAGGGAGTATATTTTGCGCATAATTACATATTCATAATACATGCTAGCTCCAAATCCTGTGAGATATGGAATGCCTTTAGGAAAAAATGTGTTCAATTGTGATAAGTAAAAACAATATGGAAGGTATTTTTACAATGAGGTCTGGTTGTTTAGCCGAGTAGGCAAAAACCTCGAATAAAATCATAAGGTGAGTTACAGAACGGGAAGAAGAAAAGAGTAATGGGGTATGAGGGCAGACATGATTGGGAGTGAACGCTAGGGGACGGTTGATAACTGATTCTTCCCACCCCAAAACATATTTCAGTAGAAATGTTTATGTTTATACATATATCGGTTACCAAATTTCACAGCTGCCTTTCGGAGAAAAAAAAGTAGCATGAGAAGTTTGTCCAGACTATGACAATTAAAAGCTTTATTTATTAAAGCATGCGTATCAGTTCCTTGTGTGATGGTCTGCATATGAACGGGATAACGATTTGACCAGTAGCATTCTTTCCGGAAGAAAGCGTACATTTCTAGGCTGACCGCACCTGCTATCAACGACACATGCGACACGGTTCGTAGGTCAATTGGTAGAACCGACAAACCACAGCAAGTTTAGTAAAGGAAGACAGGCGTTTCACTAAGGAAAAACAGGCAGTGAGAAAGAGAGAGAGAGAGAGAGAGAGAGAGAGAGAGAGAGAGAGGGGGGGGGGGGGCAAACAGACATATTCCGAACGACGGAAAGACTGCCTTCTTCTTCCGATTTTCCAATGTGTAAATTATGACGTTGTGCAAGTTGGGGAGTGTTTTTGCTATCATAGTTCGTAAATTGATTACGTGACATACTTTATTCTCAAGTTTTCGGACGAACGTTTTTCAAATGCTATCTTCCTCTAAACTGCAATTTATTGTGTGTTATATTAAATTGCTGTAGTAAGTACTGATGTACTAAAATTATTATTATTACACTAGCTTAGTGCCCGCTACTTCGCTCGCGTTGACTGTATGGTTTGTACATATTGATCTTTTGTTTTCCTTTAATTGAATTTTTACTTTGTTCGCAGATTGCAGCAGTTTATAAGCTTTTCATGCTAAATAAGGTCTTTGGTAGCTGGGGTCCAAGGCTTTTGTTAATCATGCCTTCTGTGTTGTTATGGTGACATTTCCATAGCAATTTTCATCCACTAACACATTTACTTATATCTAAGCGAGAAGTGAAATACCAGTTTCATAGATTTAGCTTTAAATCTTTCTCTAATATATCCATTTTTTAAAAATTTTTATCCATCATTTCAACCCTTTAGCGGCTGAATTTCCGAAAACGGTGAACCACATATTTTTTCATTTCTAACTGAGAAGCCAAATACCAATTGTCATAGGTATAGCTTTAAAAATGCTTTCACCCTCTATTTCACCCCTTTAGGGGTTAAGTACACAAAAAACAGTGAAATGTGTATTTTGTATCTGTAACAGAGAAGCTAAATACAAATTTTAATAGATTTATCTTCAGAAACGCTTCCATAATGAAATATTTTCATAAAAACTTTAATCCCCTATTTTACCACCATAGGGTTCAGTTCCAAAAAATAATGAAACATTTTTTATTTCTAATCAAGGAGTCAAATTCAAATGTTCATAGATTTAACTTCAAAAATGCTTTCATAATTAAATATTTCATAAAACACCCCCTTATGGCTGGAATTTCTAAAACCACTGAAACATATAATTTTTTCATTTGTAACTGAGAATTCAAATACTAATTTTCATATATGTTGCTTTGAAAATACCTTAGTAGTTCTTTATTAATGTTTTGTTTTTAAAAAAATTCATGCCCTATTTCAGCCGCATTTAGGAGTTAAATTTTCAAAAATGCTCTGAATCTCTGACTGAGAAACCAAATACCAATTTTCCTAGGTCTAGCTTCAAAGTTGCCTTAATACCGATAATTTTTTTTCAGAAAGAGCTTCATCCCTTTCCTGACCCCTTGGGGATGGAATATCGAAAAATACTTTCTTAAACGACGTTTACATTACAAGATCAACATCCACTGCAAATTTTAAGTTTCTGTCGTTAGTGGTACGGGCTGAGCGATGATGAGTCAGTGAGTGAGTGAATGAGTCAGGCGGAACATTGCTTTTTATATACAGAAATTAAAACATATATTTCATTATTATTATTATTATTATTAAAATGGTAGACATTTGTCTCACGTTAAAAGTTTGTCTACCCGCAAGTAAAAGTAATATTTGCAGGGAGCGGCAGAGAGAAAGTTACACAAACAGTGACCCCATTCCAGAACTGATTCCTGTGTCACGCCTGGACAGGCCGCAGGAGGATGGAAGAAACGTAACAGTGGGAGGTTGTGTTCACCATCTACAAGCCACATCCTACACTAATCTTATACAGTAATATGAGTCGGGCTACAAGACCTCTCAGTGTTGGACACTCGACTTTTCCCCCCCACATAAAGTGCAACACCATCTTAGCAGCTGTGTTAATTATAGGCGCTCCTGATATTAATCTATCCTTTGAACTTTCCCCATTATTCTAACAGAACCGGCGTCTGCCGCGGTATGTTAACGCATCACATAATATGGTCACACTTCTTCGAAATGTTTTCACTACATCACTTCAAGACAATATCTGAACGGTTCTTCAATAACGTCATAGCTGATGGTTTTCTCTATCTTTCTCCAGCTGAACCAACACTCAATCGCTATCCTGCAGTGTTCGTTGCTTTCCATCCTTGTATTTCTCCTTCCTTCAGATTTAATAACGATTTTTTATGCAATTTATTGGAATTTGCTGATCGTCTATCCCAGTTTCGACAAGACAGTGTAACTTGTCATATATAATATCCAGACCAGATGATGCTGAGATATTTCTTTGATCTCAGGATTATAATTAATTGTCGACCGCCCAGGTCCTCTCTGCTGGCGTCTTTATTTCTTCGCCGGCCCTTGTTTAAAACGAACGGTGCGCAAGAGGACTTTCACACCCCATAAAAAATGACTAGCCCTCTGGCAGTGTGCATCGAGAGTCAATGATTTTTCTCCCAGCATTGGCTGTTTTAATTATGGTATGTGCTGCAGTACTTATATTTAAAACTCAGGGCAGCACGCACATGCCACGATCGTTCCTCCGAGACTGACTGTATAATGAAAACTTTCACCATACCTAAGCAATGGTCTGTATAATTTGCACTATCAAGACAAAGTGGAAATGAAGTTCCCTATAACTCTTGTTTAAAGTTATATGAAGATGGTATCTGTTCTTGCGGACATGACCACGCAGCTCTCTAGAATGAAATGATAATTAAATCAAGACCCTAAGCTGTCGACAGGCGTTGATATTCATCAACGGGGACGGTTGAAAATGTGTGCCCCGACCGGGACTCGAACCCAAGATCTCCTGCTTACATGGCAGACGCTCTATCCACCCTTTTTTTTCTTTTGCATTTTGTTCGTTGTTGATCGTTGTCTTTTGGTCATTGCGGACGTCACATGACATCAGCAAAAGTTCGTTTGTTGATCCTTCCACTCTGTTTTTTTTTTTATTGAAGAGGCCAACCAGCTCTCTGACCGATCACGCTGAGCTACCGTGCCAGCAATTGATGATGACTAGGACAATACGACATCCAGTCCCTGAGCGGAGAAAATCTCTGACCGCACCTGAGCCATCGAGGGCACAGAGCACAGTGCGACTGCGGGGATTTATCCCTTGCACGCTCCCCGTGAGACCCACATTCCCAACTTAATGTCCACACACTACATGCGTAGTGCCCTTGCCCATTACACTCATTACTCGCGGCAGACAATCTTACCGAGTCCCGTAAGAGTTCGGGCAATGTGTATGTGCATCCGCACAGAAGAAGGAGGTCAATGGCCGGTTAGCCTTAACTATATGAAGATGGTATCTGTTCTTTCGGACATTAATAAATATTAAATATTTAAAGACAACGTAAAATAAAGTTATGGAAATTTATTCTCTAGACACAATATTACTACTCAAGGAAACTTCCGTTTGTGAATATGCTGTTAAGTAACGGTGAAGAATGGTTGAAAATTACGAAGTTTTCTGTCACTGAATTCGCATCGTTGTCTCAGTTGACACACGCTCCATGATTACCCTTACTAATCGTATTTAATATCAGAGGTCATATGCATAATTTGAGTTTTGCGCGTTACCCTCTATGCGCGCTTGATTACTGGATCGATGTAATTGACGCTGATATTAAATGGCCGTTACGTAATGTGCTCTGGAGCAACGTCTTGCGGTATTCCGCTCAGTCCTCGTCACTTAGAGATGCTGCTTTCACGTTTGGAGCCTACGGAAATTAAGACAATGCGTTGGCCAACAGTTAACTGAACTTCCTAAGATGCAAACAATGTCCTTAGGCACATTGATTTGTGAATTTTTGCCATCTCTTTTGAGTGTTTTCTAACCGTACCGGAACGCTACTCCTGTTTATGTTCATGAGCCTCTAAGGAGTTTTTGCAGGTGCCTTCGAGTTAGCTGTTTTTGCCCCTGCAGCTTTCGTCGAATATAATCTTACACATGCGAAATGGACACTGCGGTGATACGAATGCGCATAAAGCGAGAAAAAGTAGGAATACAATTACTGTGTTATTGATGAGCCTCTCTACTCTCTCGTCTCGGTTAAATCTCTAGTGAAAACTCATGTATAATATAGTTCTGTGTATAAACTCAGCCGAGGAAAAAAGTTGAACGAATTTGAAGGCATACTTCTAAGTCTGTAAGACATGCCGGCGAAGTCAAATTGGAGTAGCTGCGAGAGAGGCTCTTCTCGTTAGAGTACGTTAAGTAACTTTCGAGAACCAGTATTTATGGTAATGAGGCGATTCATCTTCTTCTATGACGTGTCGCGTAAATATCATCACAAGAGGCAGGAGCCAACGGCACGTAAGAAATTGTTATGTTCCTTTTCCGTGGGTCAGTTCACCAACGCCCAGGTACGAGACACATTCGCTGGTGCGTTGTGCAGTTTACAGCGCACACGTATGTAGATATTTCACTCATCTGAAATAAATTTCAATGTAAAAAAAAAAAAACAAAAAAAACGGGCCTTTACTTCGTTTTCTCATATACTCTTGTGATGCTGGCATTATGATGCAGACACATTTTTTGACTTTACAGTCTATTCTTCTTCTGTACCATTTTTATGGTTCAAATGGCTGTGAGCACTATGGGACTTAACATCTGAGGTCATCAGTCCCCTAGAACTTAGAACTACTTAAACCTAACTAACCTAAGGACGATACACACATCCATGCCGTGGCAGGATTCGAACCTGCGACCATAGCGGTTACGCGGTTCCAGACTGAAGCGCCTAGAACCGCTCGGCCACTCCGGCCGGTGTACCATTTTTAAGTTTTCCTCCGCTGCATATAATCAGAGTTATGTGACGTATGTATTACCGTCCGAGTGTTCGGAGTGTTGTGTGAGTGCTTGTATTCTATCCAGTGAAAAGCTACGGTCATATCAGGAAATAGTTCACGGGTGAATAGGTCAATAGGTGCACAAATATCGATAGTTGTGAAGTAAGCTAAACTGATCTACCTGAATTTCGCTCAGCACAGGCATCATCAGAGCAAAATTACTTACAACACTCCGTTACTTACATCTGATATAGAGAATTGTTTGGCGATATTAACCATGCATTTGTTAAAACGAGAATATTTTAAGTAAGTCTCATTCGATAATTACACTTATAAGTACGTTAGAGATATCTCGTTGGCCAGAGGCAGAGGGCTCCTGTCGGCACTGCTTTTGGAGTAGCTGTGCGTGTCAAGTGAGGCTGGTGTATCCACATCTCCGAGTGCCCGCCATGCTTAGGGTGGACAGGAGGCTTATTTTATCACAGCCAGATCGTGGGTGCCGCTGTGGTATCGATAGCTACGATGCCACAACGTAGTTCCGCTCTGCTAGGTTGGCACTACGAGAGACACCGACGACTGCGCCCTCTAGCCCGCGCTGTCGAGGTCTACGAGCTCCGCGACTGCTTCAGCCCATTTTCATGAGGTGCAGCCAGCCAGGAAACTTCGCTTCAGTTTGCTCTCCATACGACGGGTCTAAGACTTCGCATCAGTACAAAGTTATGTATTCTTTCTTGCACCAGTAAACCACTTTTACTCACTGCAGTACAGACGTATTTTTCCTGCTCCTGATCATACACATGCGCTGCCTTCCAGGCGGGTTACAGAAGCCGCAGTCATCATTGACTCAGTATATCGTCCAAACGACTAGGCATAACTGCATCTTACGCACAAGACTTCGCGAAACAGCAGCACTGTACTTGAGCCGGCGTGACCGCTGGAAACTTCACGCTTGTGGTCTGGCGCAGCAGCCGTCGTCGCTGCTGTTGCTGCTGCTGCTGCTGCAGGGCCTGGAGAAACTTTGCCGCCACTGGAGTGGAACAAACGACGCACTGGCGCGGTGCGGTCAGCCGCGGCGGAATACATTCGCATATGCTAGGGGCACAAACTCGAGGAACGAAGTTGATGCTAGGTGGCTTCAAAGGAACGCTCTCTACAGGAAAGGTAAGTATTACTGCAGACAGACTGAGAAGGACCACAAGGCAAATTAAACATTCAGAACTGAGCCATCTGCCATACGTTCCTCTACTAAGTACACCAAAATGAGTACACACTGAGAGACTAAATTACTATTCCGGAGAACGTAAGGAAATTGACGTGATGAAACATGTATAGGGTAGTGTGAATATTCAACTGAAAAATCTATCAGTGGTACAGTGAACAAAATCAGCGCCAACGTATGTTGGTTCAAATGGCTCTGAGCACTATGGAACTTAACATCTCAGGTCATCTGTCCCCTAGAACTTAGAACTACTTAAACCTAACTAACCTAAGGACATCACACACATCCATGCCCGAGGGAGGATTCGAACCTGCGACCGTAGCGGACGCGCAGTTCCAGACTGTAGCGCCTAGAACCGCTCTGCCACAAGGCCGGCTAGTGCCGCTGTTTATTCGTTTATTTTATCTCATGGCTTAGAGTGGACCACTTCCAGAACTTATCACCTGAGGAAAACTTAATGTTGTCGTAGGGTAACGAGCTTGTCGGACTTATCATACACGCGAAATTCTCATTGTGAATTACACTAACGACAACACCAAAGTAAGAAATAAATAAGGAAGACGGCACACTTGCATAGCACAGTTTGAGAGTTTCACCTGACAACCGATACATCCACAGAGCAGAGTTACGGTGGCAGCATTAAAACTTGGCGCTAGACCGGAGCCTCTGACCTAAAACTTAGCTCTCCTAGCACCCGATGTGCAGTGGTCTCACAGATCCAACTCTCCAGGCACGACTCAGCTTCAGTTCTGCACCTTCACAGATGCTGCCCTGGATACCCTGCTCAACTGAGGATGTCGCGGAGAAAAGCATCGCCTGCAGAGGGCAGGGTGCGGGAAGAATGCAAATTTACGGTTCAACGTCCCGTCGCCGACGTGGTTATTAGCGGCGGAGTGCAAGTTCGGATTAAGGAACGATCGGAAACTAAACTGGCCGTGTCATTTTCAAGAGAACCATCCCGGAATTTAGTTTAAGCGATAAGGGTAACTACAGGAAACGTAGCGACAGATGTGTTTAGAGACTAAATTACGGGAATTCAGATCCGCCTGTTCCACAAACTATTGTTTTCTTAAAGCACATACATGCTTCGAATCCTTTATGTCATTATTAGCGAGTGTTTCATTGACTTGTTATTCTGTAGGCTAGTGGTCGTCAAACTACGGCTCGCAGACCGGATGCGATACGAATGAAGTATTTATGCTGCCCGCGGTTGTCAAATGTATTTTGTAATAATGTAGCTCCAACAGATAACAGCCGAATTCAAAAACGCCAACTAACGTTAAGAGCTCCTGAAGAGGGCAGCTGCCTTCCTCAGCAAACAAACAAACTCTTATGTAAATGTATAGGAACATTTTAAGATCTGGTTCATTCTGACGTTGCTGAATTCGGCCGCGAGCAAAGTAAAGTTGGGCGCTGACCTCAGGAGCAGAGAGATGAGAAGCATGGTCATTGCGAGGTTAGTGCATGTGAGAGGCGGAATGTTTGATTATTTGTCTCTCGGTACTGAAAGCTCCTAACGACCAGCTGCGATGGTAAACTTGAAACGGACATAACATGGATTCGTGAATGCGTAGGCAATTACTGTGCCACAGCTTTGAGGTCGTTGAGGGCGGCAGTAGCCGGATTGACTGACACAGAACAGTCGACACGAAGTGTTGCGAATGATGCCGACTTTTAACGATGAGTAGTTGGGGGATGCACGGCCAAATTATGGCGCCCACTATGTAGCTACTGGGGGCTCATAATACACTAATTTACGCACATTTCCAATTACAACGGGTAGGTCTGTGGCCTCAGGTACCGCCCCACAACGACACCTTTCGCTCGAGTAACAACCACTGCTCCAGAATGTCAGGTATTGTATGACGGCCTTTTCATTACTCTGCTACTAGCCATAGTTATTTTGATAATACCTGTCCCCTATCACTGAGCAACACACGCAGAAACACTTGTTCAATTGAACATAAAGACGGGGCAAACACAGAGCAACAAAATGGGAACTGTTTTTTTGCTTTATTTTTAAGTCTTAACCTGTGGGTGTACGTTAGGAAAATAAGTTACAAAATGAAAACGAAAAGAAACCTTACCTCTTGGTTTCATCTATGTACCCGAGACAAGCTTGAGACAGATATTACGTATCGTCATCACTCCCTCTGTACACGATTGCTTTTGGGCCAGCTTAATTTTAATGCAACACCTTTCAAATTTTAATTATTAATGGTCGTCAAGAAAGCGGTGACCATCAAACCAAGGAGGCTCTCTAACGAAGGACGCCAGGCGCACAGGGATACCTTCACGGGAGGCAGTTAGCTGTTAGGACCAGCCAGGTAATGGCAAAATACCCAGCAGATCTCGTAAGACGGGCGAAACTTGTTGCGGAACCGACCGTTTAGGGTGGCAACAAACACTTTTCCTACTCACGAGGAGAACATGGAAAATGCCATAACTAAATTTTCCAGAAACTTCGATCGGTGAAAAGAAGCGAAAACGTGTCTCGGCCTGTGCATAGATACTCGACCGTTATGGAGGAAACGACTGTCAAAAGTTTTCGGGGTGCTTTATGTGCCTTTCAGTGAGTAAACAGTTCAGCCGCAGGTGTGACGCAGTGGCTAGCATAGCGGCTTCACACTTTTGCACCCCGTGTTGGAAAACCGATTATTATTTTTATTTTTGTTTTTCATTTATCCACCCATGTCCTTAGAAGATTCCTACACGAATATTTTCCAATTATATTGAAACAGAGTCCCTATTCATCTATTAATTGTATGCTTGGTGAATGAATAAAAATAAATGAATGAATGAGAAAATTATTTGAAATTGTTTTCAGTGAAATTTCTGTAGTGTACCTCGATTCATAAGCCATTGCAAGCGCCAGTTTTCGGTAAAGTGATCCGTTAGGCGTGGTTTGCCGCGAAATTATTCCCTGTGAGTGAAAAAATGGTTCAAATGGCTCTGAGCACTATGGGACTTAACATCTGAGGTCATCAGTCCCCTAGACTTAGAACTACTTAAACGTAACTAACCTAAGGACATCACTCACATCCATGCCCGAGGCAGGATTCGAACCTGCGACCATAGAGTGAGTGAAATCTTCAGCGACATTAACGACGTTTCTTTCTGAGATTCATACCAAGCAATGTCAAAGTGCAAAACCTGTCTTCGCGTGACCGAGCGAGGTGGCGCAGTGGCTAGGACACCGGACTCGCATTCGGGAGGACGGCGGTTCAAACCCGCGTCCAGTCATCCTGATTTACGTTTTCCGTGATTTACCAGGCAAATGCCGGGCTGATTCCTCTGAAAGGTCACAGCCGATTTCCTTCCCTAATCCGATGGCACTGATGACCTCGCTGTTTGGTTCCCTCCCCGAAATCAACCAACCAAAATCAACCTCTCACGATGCTCGTATTGTTGGATACTCCTACGTTTCCAAGATCGATATCATCGAAGGGAATGCTCCGAATCTGCCCGAGGAATAAACGTAAGAATACAATACAAGGGTTAATATAAGAATGAACCATAAAAATATGAGAATTTAAAAAGTTTGCAACCTCTGAAAATACTTTCATGAGAACTAGTAAATATTTTAGGAAGTGGTAGTATAGACGAATTGCGATAAAATGCCATATAACATGTTTCCAACATTTATTTAATACGGAGATACAGCAGTTGGTATGTCACCCAAGCAAGCTTAAAGCAGAGGCAAATGAGGACGTTCACTGTTGATTTTCAAAAAATTCCACCTCCAACTTCAATTCACATTTGACTCCTCTTGGTAACTCCACGTGTAGCTTTTTTGAGGTCGTCTTTGCGTTCTTTTATGAGGGCTGCACTACTTATAATCGCCGGCCGTTGTGGCCGAGCAGTTCTAGGAGCTTCAGTCCGGAGCCGCGCTGCTGCAGGTTCGAATCCTGCCTCGGGCATGGATGTGTGTGATGTCCTTAAGTTAGTTAGGTTTGAGTAGTTCTAAGTTAGGGGACTAATGACCTCAGATGTTAAGTCCCATAGTGCTCAGAGCCATTTTTTACTCGTAATCCTAACGTTCAAATCCGCTCTTGCGTCCGCTTTTTCTTTGTAGACTTCGCCTTTCAACCGTCTCCACAGGCAAAATTCCAGAGGGGTAAGGTCCGGGGACCTTGTTGGCCAAGAAACGTGCCCATATCTACCGATCCATCCGGAAGGGGGAATGTTAGGTTTAGATAATGTGCAGGAGCCCCGTCACGCTGGATGAACATAAGCATTCTTGTAACCAAAGGAATCGCTTCCAATAACGCTGGAAGGTCATTTTCAAGAAAGTGTAGGCAAGGGAGTTCTGTAAGACGATGCGATAACACAACAGGCCTAATCAACTGACTGTCTATCAAACCACACCACATATTTATAGAGAAGCGTTCCTGAAAAATGTACCTCCACTGATGTGAATTACGAGTGTTATCGATGCCGTCACTAGTGAAAGTGGCTTCATCAGTAAAGAGTAAAAATGGAAGTACGTGGTGATCTGCAAGTATCCAATGACAAAATTCCAATCGTCTACATTCATATCTTGCTCGAAGGTGTTAAATGAGCTGTGAATGACACGGATGGAAGCCGTGCCTACGTAAAATCCGTCATACTCCACAGATTGTTCATTTAATCGCTCAGATGCAAGATGACTGCTGGTTGCTGGGCACTGTGCAGTGTCACGCAGCGTATTGAACACAAGACTGAACACTCTCGAATCTTGTAGTCCGCGGTTAGGAAATCGTAGGCCGTATTCTCTACAAGAAGCAGCAGCAGCAGCGTTTCCATTACAAAACCCACACAACACAAATACCATATCGACGTACTCAGCATGCGTAAATACGTGCGGCATGTTTACGCAATACATTACGGTAGACTTGACCAATAAATAACAATGAAAACTTCAATGTAAATTAAAGCACAACTTTACAACGTGAACATCAACAATCCGCTGCTGACATTCGATAAATACACCCACAGCAAACGGTGTACGAACACACGAAACCAAAAAGCATTGAACTCATCTGTATCTCTGTATTCAGTAAACATTGGACACATGTTCTATGGTATTTTTTTATTAGAATTCGTCTATACTACCACCTCCTAAAATATTTAACATTCCTCCTGAAAGACCCTGTATACTCGTACACATAATGCAAGGTGTACAACTTTGGTTCCGCCGTTTGCCGATAGGTGGCGACAGTGGTAAGTAGCGATCGAAAGAAACAGATCGCAGACGTCAGGCAGTTAGCTTGGACCTCGGTCAACATAACCTCATTCAAACATTAGTCGATTTGTGTGTGCATCATAAAGTCGTTCTTGATTGAAAATGTCAGTTTACGAGCCTAATTCTCGCCATTTACTGTTCCGTTTCAATATGAAGAAAACAGCGGCTGAGTTTCATCCAATGCTCTCATGTACATATGGTAAGGACGCTATTAATGAAAGAAAGCGTCGTGAGTGGTAACAACGCCTCAAGAACGGTGATTTTAACGTCGTAGACCGGCATAGTGGTGAAAGAGAGAATGTTTTCGAAGATGCAGAATTGGAGACATTGCTGAGAGAAGACTCGCGTCAAACTCAAGAAGAATTGGCACGATTAGTGTGAGTGACAGGGATTTATGCATCTCACTGTGACCGGGGACGAAAAATAGATTCATTACGATAACCCTAAATACAAAAAAAAGGGGATATCCCGGCCATGCTTCCACGTCGACGGCCAAACCGAACATTCACGGCTCCAAGATTATGCTCTGCATTTGATGGGACCAGTTCGGCGTCGTGTACTATGAGGAGTTAAAACCAAGTGAAACAATCACAGGTGATCGTTATCGAACGCAATTAATGCGTTTGAGCAGAGCATTAAAAGACAAACGGCCGTAATACAGCGAGAGGCACGATAAAGTGATTTTGTAGCACGACAACGCACGACCCCACGTTGCCAAAGAGGTCAAAACGTACTTGCAAATGTTAAAATGTGAAGTCTTATCCCACCCGCCGTATTCTCCAGACATTGCTCCCTCGGACTATCACCTGTTTAGATCAATGGCGTACGGCCTGGCTGACCAACACTTCCGAACTCATGAAGAAGTCACAAATTGGATCGATTCGTGGATCGTTTTAAAAGATGAACAATTTTTTCGACGCGGGATTCGTACACTGCCCGAAAGATGATACATGTGTAACCAATTTGTTTCATTAAAGCCTCAAATGTCGGGAAAAAACAGCCGGAAGCAAAGTTGTATACCTTGTATATATGACACTTCGAAACCCAGTTGTAATTTTACAGTTAATATAACGCTCTTGCATCCCATAACTTGATAATAGACATTCGTGCAATAATCTTCTACAGTATGGGCAGATAAATCAAAAAATAAAAATATATTAAAATAAATAAAAACAATAATAGGGTTTAGAAGACGGGGCGAAAAACCGAAAGGCGGTGACGCTAACTACAATTCCATTATTTCGACTGAGGTAATCAAGCTTTAAAGGCAATTACGTCGAAAACTTTGACCGTCGTTTTCTCTGAAACTGTCGAGTATCTACGAATAAGCCCAGACACGTGTTCGCTTATTTTGACTCTTCTTCCACGGAGCGAAGATTCCGGGAAATCAAGTTATCATGCTTACCGTGTTCTCCTTGTCAGACAATGTGGTGTTTTCTGGCTGGGACAGAGGTTTTAAGTAGAACCTAGCAGCATCACTCAGCCTCTATTTTGTCGGTGTCCAGGAGCAGTAAGCACGTAGCTTCCCCCCCGCCTAGTCAGTGTCCATCGCAGAGGACCTCGTGGTAGGAGCCATGTTGGCGGATGTCTGGCTCTAACGCCTCACGCACTTCAAGAAGTAATGATACTCTTTGAAAATAGCGAGTGAAGTTTACTGCTCGCGAACTCGTTCGACCTATACTTGAGTATTGCTCATCAGTGTGGGATCCGTACCAGATCGGTCTGACGGAGGAGATAGAGAAGATCCCAAGAAGAGCGGCGCGTTTCGTCACAGGGTTATTTGGTAACCGTGATAGCGTTACGGAGATGTTTAATAAACTCAAGTGGCAGACTCTGCAAGAGAGGCGCTCTGCATCGCGGTGTAGCTTGCTGTCCAGGTTTCGAGAGGGTGCGTTTCTGGATGAGGTATCGAATATATTGCTTCCCCCTACCTATACCTCCCGAGGAGATCACGAATGTAAAATTAGAGAGATTAGAGCGCGCACGGAGGCTTTCAGACAGTCGTTCTTCCCCCGAACCATACGCGACTGGAACAGGAAAGGGAGGTAATGACAGTGGCACGTAAAGTGCCCTCCGCCACACACCGTTGGGTGGCTTGCGGAGTATAAATGTAGATGTAGATGCAGATGTAGGTACCTAAATGATCTACGTGATTCACGTGATCGGAAGACAACAGCCGGCCGCATCGGCACGACAAGCGAGATGCTACATCCTGCAGGCTTCCCAGCACGCCATGATTCTTCACTATTTTATCGTTAGTATTCTCTCTCCAGCTCGTCTCCACCATCCATGTAGTATTTGACATTTTTTAACTTTTAAGTGATGCTCCATTACATGTGAAAGCTGATACTGAATACTAGTGCAGTATTTCCTCCCGATTTCAGCGCTTGGTTTTCGTTTTACTGTTTGTTTTTAAATCTTAAATACAGAATACACCCCAATTAATTACTCACATTTTTCCATTTCCCATTATGATCTTGGCACGATCCTTCCTGTTCACCTACATCCCCATCAAAACCGGTCAGCCTATAAGTATAATCGACTCAGAATCTACCAGGATCGCTCGGGACGGCAAAGCATTCTTTGGATTCCACTTAACGCAGAAAGTGGGTAGCAGACGAAGTGTACCACCACATGTGGTTCAGTAAAATCATGTGCCGTATTTGTGAGTCTACGTGTAGGCGAGTTAGCAAAAATGGTTCAAATGGCTCTGAGCACTATGGGACTCAACTGCTGAGGTCATTAGTCCCCTAGAACTCAGAACTAGTTAAACCTAACTAACCTAAGGACATCACAAACATCCATGCCTGAGGCAGGATTCGAACCTGCGACCGTAGCGGTCTTGCGGTTCCAGACTGCAGCGCCTTTAACCGCACGGTCACTTCGGCCGGCGGAGAGTTAGCACCAAAATAATTATGGCAAGCTACAGAATAATGAAGAGAGCGTCTTATATCATCCAACTTTTTAGAGAATAATATAAGGGGCAATCAAATCATAACAAAACAGTTGGTAAAAACCGGTTATTATTTCAAAAGTAATCGCTATAATTGTTAAAACATTTATCTCACTGTGAGACAGTACGGTCTGTGCCTTCATGGAACAATGTTTGTGGCTGCTACGGGACCACGGAAAACCACATACTGAGAGGTCTACACAATTAACGCACACAGTTACGTGGACACACTGCAAAAATTGAAGCGGGCCATCGAGTGCAAACGCCCAGGACTGTTGACGGACGCGACCATTCCTTTACAGGATAATGCCCGCCTACATTTTGCAAAGGTTGTTTCGACTTCTTTTCTAGAACTATAATTCTCATTTTAGGTATTTGTCGTTGGGAAGCCCTTACACGTACTCCATTGAGTCCCAAACTCTCCTTATCCCATTTCCATATTTTTGGAGCTCTGAAGAAAGGCATTCGCGGCTGTAGATTTACTTCGGAGGAAAAGGTGTTCACCTGGGTACATTCATGGTTCCGTAGGCAACCGCAAACATTTTCCCGTGATGGCACTTACCGTAAAGAAAAAGAAAATTGGGTTCAACGTCCCGTCGACATCGAGGTCATTAGAGACGAAGCTCAAGCTCGGATTGTGTCAGGGATGGGGAAGGCAAATCGGCCGTACCCTTTCAAAGGAACCATTCCGGAACTTGTCTGATGTAATTTAGGGAAATCACCAGAAACCTAAATCTGGATGACTGGACGCGGGTTTGAACCGTCATTCTCCCGAATGCGAGTCCATGTGCTAACCACTGCGCCACCTCGCTCGCTGCCCAGGCACTGACCATCTCGTGCCACATTGGCAGAAATATTTAACAGTTATGGCGTTTACTTTTGAGATAATGAACAGGTTACTTACTTTTTTTCCATCTGTCTCTTTTTAATTTGGGTGCCCCCTAAACCTTAATAAAAGTACGCAATGACGATGCGACAAATTGCCGAAGCTTGCCTGGTTGTTAAAAAGGATTGGTTGTTTGCATAATACACGGACCTGTTTTTCCATCTGCTGATGAAAGTGCGAGCCAAACACAAAAGTATACCATAAGTGTAGACATTTTACACAATATTATCTATTTTAGTTCATTTATCACTGGCCCAGTCTGCCGTCAGGTCAATACATCTGCATTGTGTACCAGAGGCGGACTAAAAGAGGGTGCGGAGGCGTTGTTCCGCCACAGGACTCCTCCAAATCTGGAGGGCTTCGAGATTTGGAGGCCCCCGGGACCACATCATGGCCAGAAATTATCAGTAAACAAGGGCAGTTTGGAGGAAGCAACAGTTTTTACCAATTGTGAAAATCAAGATCGACACTACGTCTGGACTTTATAAGCCGGAACTAACCATAGAAAACCCTGTTGTGACTTTTTTATGTCGAGAAAGATTGCAGAAGACATGTCTTAAGATATTCCGTAGCAGTAGGGAAAAGATGGGCTGGATATTGCGTTTCGGAGGGCTCATTGTTATGCCAATGCGTCGTCAGTGTCCGGTGTGCGTGGTGGAGTACGGCGAAACATTCGAGAAGTCTGTCCAAAAGCTCGGTTCAGTCCCTGAGCTGAACATACCTTAAATCTTTGTGGAGTTCACGCATTCTCATTTGTTCCCTCAAGAGTCATATGCTTTGGAACTGTCGAGTCAACGTACAGATGAATTACTTTTAGAAGAAAAAAAGGAAAGAATTGGAGATGATTTGATTCTCGCGGGAGTTCTCATTATAATTCAATTAAAGTGATGAAAGAAAAAGAAACAACTGCAAGCACTCTGGTACATATGCAAAATCCATACAGGCAAATCTTGATACTAGATCTGCAGTAAGTTTGTTCCTTCCAGTACTATGTGCTTTTACCTTTTTGATCTACATCTTCTTTTGGCACACGATACTGCACGAAAATGTATTCAGTCTCTAAAAATGACTTTGGTTGAAGCACTTGCCAAGTTAGAAGCCCTGAATGAGATTTTAGTAGTGGAACAAACTAAAATTGTTGATAATGCTGTCACTTCTGGCACTAAAAAATGCAGTGATATGGACATTAACATAGACCGACGGGGAAGACGAAGTGCAAATGAAATAATTCCGCTGGATTAGCGTTGCATGAAGTAGTTCGTCAGTCACTGCTTGAATGCACAGACCTATTTACACAAGAAATGTCACAGCAATATACAGAAATCACCAAAAATTTTCGGAACTGTTCAACCAAAATTTATTATTGTAGCTTCCGATGACGTTCTGCCTATATCAGTAGAGAATCTGGTAGAAATTTGCGGTAAGTGCGATAAGGATCAGGTACAGTAAGAAACAAAAAGATACGGGTAGGCATCTAGGTGCCTTCGAAACGACTATGAACGCTGCTACAGCCCAATACGTCCTTCAGTTTAAAATTAAGTCGTAATTAAGTGAATGACTGCCCTGTAAATCACTTATAATCCAATATATCTTGACAGTTAGGCTTTCGGTCACATCATGCGAAGTTTTTCTGTTCTGAAACTAAATTATCGTTCCTTTATAATCAATCAGGAACGACTGCCCAATGTGTCCATTTCCTCAATTGAACAAAAAGTTTCAAATAAAACAGACTTCAACCACGACACTGAGAATTTCAGCAAAGAAGGCACGAAAATATGTTCTACAGTAATAGAAATGTTACATGAAAATATGGAATAATGAAGAGTTTCTCACTTTAAATTCTTAAAGGAAATAACACAAGAAAACGACCTGAAAAAAGCTATTATCAAACGAAGATCGCTGTAAAAAAATAGCAACTACATTCAGATTAACACAAAATACTTATAGTAAAAAATCACTTGATAAATTCAGTAAACTTAGAAGCTACAGCACTGTCATCATACTTTAATGTCTTTGTGGAGCAGAAACTTTAAAATTAAATAGAAAGACTGATATTGAAGAAATTCAAAAGAAAGAAAAAAGATTATTACGAAAATATTAAAAAATACTGATGGAGAAACTTATAGGCTACGAAGTACTAACAAAATGGAAGAATACACAGACATGCATGGTGAGATGCATGAAGAATGGCACTCAGTAGGTTGAGAAAACAAATGGCAGAAAACGTGCTGGAACACCGTGGTCGGATAAAAGAGTCTTCATTCTGAAACGATGAAACAAATTTGGACACAAAGGAATGCCAACCATCAAAAGCGACATTGATTGAGTGTACCTCGCGTGGTGCTATTGGGCCCACATGTGAAGAATAATATAATAATAACAATAATAATAATACAAATAACAATTACTACCTCGTACTAACGTTACGAAACTAAGTGGTGATATAATTGTATAAACTTCGTTTCAAGGCATATAAAATAAAAGGTAATTTTGTTATTCTACTCATTCTAATTTTTTTGCACTCTACCTAACGGTGGCTGTGCTAAATGGTGCTTCGTAATCTAAGTTTCCCACCTTTAAGTACGTATATTACGATTACCATAACGTAGAGTACACACGTTATAAGTGCTTGATTTTGTCAGCCATTGCAACTATATTATTGACTTCTTATAAAATGTGCAGTACAGGTACATCAATTTTCTAAGCAGATTGGTGAGCCTCATTTAGTTTTGCCGCGCCGGGCCGCCGACATAGTCGGCCACTGGTGTTTACCGTTTTATCATTGACACAAGGACTTGACTGTCGCCACGACGTAGCGAAACGCAGAGCTGTCGACGAGGCGAGAGCCGCTGCACCGCCGACCGTGTGGCGGTGCAGTAGCGGCTGATTGGCGTTATCGAGCGGCGTGCCCTGACAGCGGGCGGCGTGCGCAAACAAAGCGCCGCGCCGGCCACCGCCGCTGCTGGCATTTGCCCGCCCCTGCCCCCTGTAGCCGAAGTTGTGCCGACCTGACGCTTTGACAGAGCGGCGATTCTAGCGCTGGTGCCGACTACTCGGGGCCTACTACGGGGAAGCCGTGTGTGCTCGGCCGCTGCAATGTGGATTCACGTTACTGTCACCGGCAGCACGGACGCCATCGCACACGCGTTCACCGTGTACTACCGTCCGCAGCGGAGAAGAATGCACGCGACAGAAATCGGGTGTGTTTCCCGACAAGTCCACAGCAGATAATTGCACGCCCTTTTAAAAATAGTTTCGTAAATGAAAATACGTCAGTATTGGGTGACTGATTTTATGAGAAATGATCCGCAAACATTGCGATTGTAGTTCCGCATCAGCTTGAAACATCTCTGTGAAGTCGTTTCATAAGACGCTTGTCGAATTCGGTACAACTTACTCACTTTACTACCTGATTTTAGCTCAATTCGTGAACTCTTCCAGAAAGACTGAGCACTCAAAAGAGGCCTATTGAATATTATATGTGTGTTTTAATGTGGGGTTTCGGTTTTGTTTTGTGGGAAACGTTGACTTGGTTATCGTGTGCTGGGAGCAGACGATGTTGCTTCTCCTTCGAAGGAGAGCACAGGATAACCAACTTAGGTTTTCAACATCTGAACAGAGAGTTTTACCCATCTTAGTCGAAGGCTGTGTCGAAGGCTGTTTTTGTGTGTGAGGTGGGTGCTCTGGTAGCTTCAGCTGCACAGGAACCTAGATAATGTCGAAAGAGAAAGGGGCACTTTTCTGTGAACGCTTGGTGAGTACGAATCTTAAGGGGGGTTTCAGGTGATAGGAGGCAGGTTGAGTTAGGACTTCGTTATGTTTAACTGTTGAAATACTTAAGATCTTCAGTTTAACTGAAGCGTGTGAAACGAGTTATTTTTCCGAAAGTGCCACAATTGTATTGCTTTAAATAGGCGATTTTTGGGTGTTGTGAGTTAAAAGTGTGGAAGTTACTTTGTTCTTTTTGAACGACGATGAAGTAGAATTTCAAACGGTTAATCTGATTAGAAAACTTCAACCGTACGTGAGTCGAAGCGATTATGATTTTTAATGATTTTTGATCTTATATTTTGTGGAAGTTGCTTTTGTCTTTGTGTGTCGATTTTGTGCCACGTGTTTGGTAATCAATGACCATTCTGGTCCACCACGGCACCGCAATAGGTTCTATTTTAACAGTTTGCTTTTTTTATGAGCTATAATTTCTGCAAGAATATCTGATCTTTCGTGCGCTTTCTACAAAGCAGCACAACAGTTTGATTCGGAATGCGCCACGTGCTCTAGTTCGGCCGTTTGCAAGCAGCAGACGCAGTTAGTATGTTGAATAATTATCGCACAACCTCGTGCATTGGTTAAACCTCTGTCCAGAACAGTGCATGCGTAGAATCGTAATGCGTATCTCACTGAGATATTTTTATGGTATGAATGCAAAGGAGATGATAGTATCATTGTCTCCCATCCCCGTTTTCTGCGTTTCTTCTTGCTGTAGTTAAATTGTGCTCTGTTACATTCTCACGTAATTCTTACTTAAATATTTCTAGTCAGGCACCAGTTATGTGTAGTTAGGATGTGCAACCAAATACTTAGATACAATAAATAATCTACGTGAAAGATAAATTCTGTTGATCTTACCCACTTACTCCTATTTCCAGTCCTGAATTAATCAAGTTGCTTCATACACAACATGGAGTGTTATTTATGTGGCTACTTGAAGAAATTTGCATACTTGTAATTAAATTATTAAAGTAATGAAACTAATAATTTTCCAGCTCCGCTTTTTTTCAAAATAATTAGGAAGGGCTTGGGCTGGTGGCGACCCTGAATTTCTGAATTTTTATCATTATTTGTGTGAGAGAAGCAGCTAGAAATGCGAGATAACGTATGCGGCTCGATGAGAAACGTCGTAAAGACAGTAAAACGTTACAAGCTGTAGAGTCTTTCAGTAATTTGTGACGCACTGCGACTCTGACCCGGATTTCACGCTTCAGCTGTCCATATATGCTTCGAAGAGCAGCCGAGACTTCCATTCGCCCTGGGTGACTACTGTCCCTCGAACTGGTACCGTACTACGGTGATTCCCGCACGGACTGAGACACTGTTTCTTCGATCGTCACATTGCCCTGCTATGGTGTGAAATACTGTGCTGTAGACTGTGTTTTAAAAATTAGTCCGAAGCAGTATTTCTTCGACAGGAACAGACACTACGTTGACGATCAACGGTTGCAGTGCGGTAGCTTACGTCATGGCAGGGCAATTTGACGAGCGAAACAAGAGTCTCAACCTGTGCGGGAATCACGGTAGTATAGTGCGAGCACCAGAGAATGTAAACAGCAGGACGATTGGAAGTCGGGGCTGGCCCTGGAAGCGTGCTCGGATAGCTGAAGTGGTTAAGGCGACAGCTCGCCACAAGCGGGAATTCCGGGCTCTGTTTGCTTGTTCTGATGCGGAACCATCGTAATTTACGAATCATTTCATGATTTATCCGACAATACAGTGTATGTTCTTTCAAACATGCATGCATGCTGCTTCAGACTATAAAGTACAACATAGATCACTAAAGTATGCCTTTATTAGATTCTTACGATATGAGTAGATTACATTTGCACATCTTTCAAACGTACTGATACTTCCTTAATAATATAGGCTAAAACCATTTACATGGCCTTAGATTCAGTAGCTTCTTCTTTGTCATCAGTCTTTTGACTTGTTTGATGCGGCACGCCACTAATTTCTCTCCTGCTCCGGACTTTTCATCTCAAAGTAGCAGTTCCTACCCTACATCCTCAATGATTTGTTGGATACGTTACAAAGTCCGTCTTCCTCTACAGTTTTTTCCCTCTACAGCTCTCTCTGGTACCGTAGAAGTTATCCCGTGATGCCTTAACGGATGTCCTATCAATTTCTCCCTTCTTCTCAGTGTTTTCCATACTTTACTTTCCTAGCCAATTCGGCAGAGAACTTCCTCATTTCTTACCTTATTAGTCTACCTAATTTTCAATATTCCTCTGCGGCACCACATCTCAAATGCTTCGATTCTCTTCTGTTTTGGTTGTTCCACAATACATATTCACTACGATGCAATGCTGAGCTCCAAAAGCACATTCTCAGAAATTTCTTCCTCGAGACCCATGTTTAATAGTAGCAGATTTCTCTTGGCCACGAATATCTTTTCCACCAGTGCCAGTCTGCTTTTTATGTCTTTATGTCCTTGCTCCGTCCGTCACTGATTATTTTGCTGCCTAGGTAACAGAATTCCTTAACTACGTCTGCCTCGTGATCCTAATTGCGATGTTTCAAGTTTCTCGCTGTTTTCATTTCTGTTACTTCACATACTTTTGTCTTCCTTACATTTACTCTCAATCCGTATTCTGTAATCATTAGACTGTTCATTCCTTTCAACACATTTCGCAAGTCTTCGTCACTTTCGCTGAGGATAGCAATGCCACCAGTGAATCTTATCATTAACGTCCTTTCACTTTGAATTTTAATCCCATTCTTGAACCTTTCTTTTATTTCCGTCATTGCTTCTTCGCCGTATAGTTAACAGCAGGGGCTAAGGACTACATCCCTGTCTTACATCCTATTTAATCCGAGCACTTACGTAGTTCTTCGTCTTCCACTCATATTGTTCCCTCTTTGTTCTTCTACATATTGTATATTACCTCCTTTTTCCTATATATTACTCCTACTTTTCCACAGAATTTCGAACATCTTGCATCATTTTACATTGTTGAACGCTATTTCCAGGTCGACAAGTCCTATGAATATGTGTCTATTTTTCTTCAGTCCTCCTTCCATTGTCAACCCCAACGTCAGAATTGCCTCTTGGGTGCCTTTCCCTTTCCTAAAGCAAACTGATCGTCATCCAACACATCCTCAATTTTCTTTTTAATTCTTTTGTATGTTATCCTTGTCAACAATTTGGGTGCTTGAGCTGTCAAACTGAATGTGCGATATTCTCGCAGTTGTCAGCTATTGGCATCTTCAGAATCGTCTGAATGGTTAACTTCCGAAAGTCAGATGGTACGTCGCCCTTCTGATACAGTCTACACAACAACGTGAATACTACAATACAATATTTCAGTGCCTGTGTTATTCTGATTACGATGCAAAGTTCCTTTCGACATGCATGAATGTCCAAAGGATGTGGAACGTGAATATTTTGTTGGCTCTGAGCACTATGGAACTTAACATCCGAGGTCATCAGTCCTCTAGAACTTAGAACTACTTAAACCTAACTAACCTAAGGACATCACACACATCCATGCCCGAGGCAGGATTCGAACCTGCGACCGTAGCGGTCACGCGGTTTCAGACTGAAGCGCCTAGAACCGCTCGGCCACACCGGCAGGCGAATATTTTGTTGCCACTTCCCCAATACTTTCAGAAATGTCGATGGAATGTTATCTATTCCTTCTGCCTTATTTGATCTTAAGTGTTCCAAAGCTCTATTAAATTTGATTCTAATTTTGGATCTCGTATCTGTTCTGTATCGACTCCTGTTTCTTCTTTAATCACATCAATATAAGTCTTCTCCATCATCGAGGCCTTGAATGAACTTTTCCCATCAATCCACTCTCTCCTCTGCATTTAACAATGGAATTCCCATTGAATTCTTAATGTTATCGCCCTTGCTTTCAATTTCACCGAAGGTTGTCTCGATTTTTCAACATGTTGAATCCGTCCTTGCGACCATCATTTCTATTTCGATTTTTTCATATTTTTCGTGTAGTCATTTTGCGTTAGCTCCCCTGCAGTTCCTATTTATTTTGTTCCTAAGTGACTTATTTCTGTATTCCTGAATTTCCCTGAACATTTTTGTATATCCTTCTTTCGTCGATCAGCTGAAGTATTACATCTGTTATGCATGGTTTCTCCTCAGTTGACTCCCTTCCACCTACGGTTTTCTTTCCAGCTTCTGCGATTCCTCTCTAAAGAGATTACCATTTCTCTCCAACTGTACTGCCTACTGATCTGTTTGTTATCGCTGTGCCTGTAGCGTCAGAGAACTTCAAATGCATCTTTTCATTTCTTAGTACTTCAGTATCCCACTTCTTTGCGCACTGATTCTTCCTGATTGGTGTCTCAAACATCACCATCTTTACTAAATTGTGATCAGAGTCTATATCTGAACCTGGGTACGCCTTACAATCGAATATCTTCTTTACAAATAGCTTATTAACACTGGCACCGTTCACGTAAGTACAGGAATTCATTAAACGGCTCGATAGCACTTTCTTTTTATTCAATTAAATCAGCACTAATGGTCGAGTTTTCTCTTCTGTATCTTCATCTACATCTACATTTATACTCCGCAAGCCACCCAACGGCGTGTGGCGGAGGGCACTTCACGTGCCACTGTCATTACCTCCCTTTCCTGTTCCAGTCGCGTATGGTTCGCGGGAAGAACGACTGCCGGAAAGCCTCCGTGCGCGCTCAAATCTCTCTAATTTTACACTCGTGATCTCCTTGGGAGGTATAAGTAGGGGGAAGCAATATATTCCATACCTCATCCAGAAACGCACCCTCTCGAAACCTTGTTTCAAGTATTACGACGTGATCTCTGCATGCACGTTTCATGAGAGTTTTCACCTTTCACGCTGCTGCCGTAGAAAAAAAAAAAAAAAAAAAAAGTGATCAGGGCATAAAAGGCGAGCAAAGAAATGCAGCAGAACAAGAATGACAACGGAGTCTATTAATAGTTAAGCAATATTTATCTGGCCGTCACTAACAACGACCACAGGAAGGGAACGAGAGGAAAGAGTGTTTCCTCGCTACCCACATCATCCCACGCAGACACTGCGAACTGCCAGTAGTGCTTTAGGTCTTGAAAGTAAAGGTTAAAATTTGTTCCGTATGATTCGGTGTGATCGAGACACATACCAGATACAAACTATGCGTTACTCATTACTTTCCTTACTTAACGTCACTACTAACGTAGCCATTACACATAGATTTCGCTAACCTAGCAGATTGTGGATATCACCGTGCTTGTGAATGTGCAACTTGAGTAGGTTCTCTGTCCCGAACACTTACTCTCTTGCACATACTGATGAACAGTCACCACGGCTACACTGACATTAATGGTAACAGCTGAAGATGCTAAATTGCAGCCTCTGTCTCATGAAAATATTTCCGAACGAAGTCGCCAGACTACTGCGTCACATAGGCCGCTCCAGGCAGACACGGCGATCTGCCGCGTGGTCGCTGGCGCGTGCAGTAGTAAGTCACCGCGATTTGCCGTACGGACTGATAATGTAGCGTAAATGATTGCCGCCAGGCTATAATTACGAATACTGTGGACTCCATCCGAGTCTTACGCGAAATACATACGGAAAGGAAACTCTACGAAGGACAAAATGTACACTCCTGGAAATTGAAATAAGAACACCGTGAATTCATTGTCCCAGGAAGGGGAAACTTTATTGACACATTCCTGGGGTCAGATACATCACATGATCACACTGACAGAACCACAGGCACATAGACACAGGCAACAGAGCATGCACAATGTCGGCACTAGTACAGTGTATATCCACCTTTCGCAGCAATGCAGGCTGCTATTCTCCCATGGAGACGATCGTAGAGATGCTGGATGTAGTCCTGTGGAACGGCTTGCCATGCCATTTCCACCTGGCGCCTCAGTTGGACCAGCGTTCGTGCTGGACGTGCAGACCGCGTGAGACGACGCTTCATCCAGTCCCAAACATGCTCAATGGGGGACAGATCCGGAGATCTTGCTGGCCAGGGTAGTTGACTTACACCTTCTAGAGCACGTTGGGTGGCACGGGATACATGCGGACGTGCATTGTCCTGTTGGAACAGCAAGTTCCCTTGCCGGTCTAGGAATGGTAGAACGATGGGTTCGATGACGGTTTGGATGTACCGTGCACTATTCAGTGTCCCCTCGACGATCACCAGTGGTGTACGGCCAGTGTAGGAGATCGCTCCCCACACCATGATGCCGGGTGTTGGCCCTGTGTGCCTCGGTCGCATGCAGTCCTGATTGTGGCGCTCACCTGCACGGCGCCAAACACGCATACGACCATCATTGGCACCAAGGCAGAAGCGACTCTCATCGCTGAAGACGACACGTCTCCATTCGTCCCTCCATTCACGCCTGTCGCGACACCACTGGAGGCGGGCTGCACGATGTTGGAGCGTGAGCGGGAGACGGCCTAACGGTGTGCGGGACCGTAGCCCAGCTTCATGGAGACGGTTGCGAATGGTCCTCGCCGATACCCCAGGAGCAACAGTGTCCCTAATTTGCTGGGAAGTGGCGGTGCGGTCCCCTACGGCACTGCGTAGGATCCTACGGTCTTGGCGTGCATCCGTGCGTCGCTGCGGTCCAGTCCCAGGTCGACGGGCACGTGCACCTTCCGCCGACCACTGGCGACAACATCGATGTACTGTGGAGACCTCACACCCCACGTGTTGAGCAATTCGGCGGTACGTCCACCCGGCCTCCCGCATGCCCACTATACGCCCTCGCTCAAAGTCCGTCAACTGCACATACGGTTCACGTCCACGCTGTCGCGGCATGCTACCAGTGTTAAAGACTGCGATGGAGCTCCGTATGCCACGGCAAACTGGCTGACACTGACGGCGGCGGTGCACAAACGCTGCGCAGCTAGCGCCATTCGACGGCCAACACCGCGGTTCCTGGTGTGTCCGCTGTGCCGTGCGTGTGATCATTGCTTGTACAGCCCTCTCGCAGTGTCCGGAGCAAGTATGGTGGGTCTGACACACCGGTGTCAATGTGTTCTTTTTTCCATTTCCAGGAGTGTATTTGGCACTCCGCGTCTCTAATGATTTGCACAGCTGAAAAAAAAGAAATTGGAGGAAAGTAACGAAACGCTTCCATTACTAGGAGTCACCTGAGGGAAGGAATTGCAGGAACACAAAAACTACTGACTTGGAGCGAATCGGGCACGAATTGCACTTGGGGAACAAACTATGGATAACGAAACGCCGGCCGGAGTGGCCGAGCTGTTCTAGGCGCTACAGTCTGGAACCGCGCGACCGCTACGGTCGCAGGTTCGAATCCTGCCTCGGGCATGGATTTGTGTGATGTCCTTAGGTTAGTTAGGTTTAAGTAGTTCTAAGTTCTAGGGGACTTATGACCTCAGCAGTTGAGTCCCATAGTGCTCAGAGCCATTTGAACAATTTGAACCATAACGAAACGTTTAGAACAGTCTTTGAATCTCGTGTAATACTCTGTTCTCAGTCACGAATACATACAATATGTAACAGATGTAGAATATGTAAGGGGTCTGTAGGCACTATATACGTATTTTGGTAAGTGTTGCTATGGCAACAAGAAAGGTGCGATAATTGGCTGTTCGGTCAATGGGTACCGTATTTCCTCAACGGCGAATCCTCTGAACCGCTCGCGTAGGTCTGGTGAAATTGCTTCGTTGTGGAAACAACTGAGTTACACAGGCCGTTGGTGCTGGAAGCGAAAACCCTGAGACTACAGCGGTTCATGTTGCGCAACCGACATCTTACAGCGGAACAACTAACCGTCCAGCGAGAAACCAGACATTTTACCAACAGTTTTCACACGTGCATTGACCGAAATGTCTGGAATTTGTCCGGAAATGTTCGTACAGAACTGCTGATGCCTCACCGGTATTCTTCTTTAAAATGTCGGAACAAAACAGGGTAACTAGGAAAGCTTTATTGATTTGGAAATGTTGTCTTAGCCTTTCTTAGGAATAATAGCCCACGTGGAAGACACTTTAGACACTTTAATCACAAATTCACCATCTCCCATCACGTTCATCCATGTAATTTGGTTGTTTTGCCTGGGGAGGAAGGGGCCTTGCGTTCAGATTATATGCCTGTATATATAACTAGAATGACAGCAAATTGCTGGAAGAGCATTATCAAGCTTTTGAAGGACAACTACCCTCCAACAATTTTCCCATTAGACATCTGTGGGATAGTAGTGCTGACTGAGCATACAGAATGCCAAGCATCTTTCCACAAACGTAGGGAGGAATGCTGATAGCATGGCTTCAGATACCCATAGAGACTCTTCTTCACCAAATTAATACAATTCCTAGACGTCTAGCTGCTGTGTGCTGTAAACGGCAGTACTCTCTAAATTAACTTTTGGTAATAATGTGAGAGACTATAAATGTATGTCAGGGATTCGCTCGGTCAATCGTTTTCGTAAACGTTGACTATTGAAGTGTTGGTGATTTCAGTCAGTTTGATAGGTTAAAATTTTAAAGGCAATCTGGAATCTATGTCTCATGTAGGAGATGTTTTAACAGAATGAGGTACCTGAATTCCCCTTAACGGTCGGCAGTAGCTTCATCTTACGTGTATCTGTCTCCTGTGGTTCTAGACTCCATACAAATTCTCCTGTGACCCTACTGTTGTGTGATGAGTGCCAAGCTGGCTCAACTCAGAGGCGTTAGTTGTACGATATGGTCTGTGTAAAAGAGAGAACATATTCCACCATCATTATCAGTACTACGTTCTATCTCTAATGGCTTTTTATTTATTATTCTGTCTCACGTAACACTAGCTGCTATTTTCTTGTCCAGGTAGATTTTTATGTACAATATCTTATACAGCTTGTCATGCTTTACGATGCTGTAGTCTTGTTTCCCTTTGTGTTAGAACATGTAATTAGTTCATTACCGCAGTTTTTAACCGGTATTTTATCACGAAACCACCTTGTTTTTCCAGCACAAAATAACAATGATACCCGAGGAAAAATTACGAAAACCCAATAAAGATAGCACAAAGTACTGGAACATCTATAGGTAAAACAGGAATAAATCATGTCTTGCACAAGGAAGAATTTCTTTCAAATTTTTCTTTGCGAGCAAGCAAAATGAGGAGAGATAGTTCATCCTACAGACGATTAACACAGTCTCATAGCCTCAGGACCGGTAGCGCCTTTGATGGAATGATTAATGCTGGTTATCAAATTTCCTGCTGTCACAGGGGGAAAAAAGAAAAAGGCCTCATTTCTGGTCAAGTTATGACCAAACATCACTTTTTTCTAACCACAAGACATCTCGAAAACAATTATTTTCCGTAATTCGTTACTATTCCGCAATTACGCACAATAAGTATATGTAAAATATTTGGCCGGCCGAAGTGGCCGTGCGGTTAAAGGCGCTGCAGTCTGGAACCGCAAGACCGCTACGGTCGCAGGTTCGAATCCTGCCTCGGGCATGGATGTTTGTGATGTCGTTAGGTTAGTTAGGTTTAACTAGTTCTAAGTTCTAGGGGACTAATGACCGCAGCAGTTGAGTCCCATAGTGCTCAGAGCCATTTGAGCCATTTTTGTAAAATATTTTCTCCGTCGCTCTGCAGCTGATAAGAACCCGACAGCCCTCTCGCGACAGCACGTCGTGCGTCCGCAGTTATGTGAGTAACGCACGAATTTAAAGGCGTCCGCAGCTCAATAGGCGCCGATAACGAGCACGCACAGCGGCGGACCGCGAATTACGCGCCTTGTTACCGGGATGGGACGAGGTGAGGCGAGCTGAGCAGAGTCCATTACAGGCCACAATGGCAGGCCCACGTGCGATTAACGCCGCACCACAGCTGCATCACTCTGCAGTTCACTGGGCACCGCGCTGATACACTGCCGGTTTCCAATCATCCCTTCTTTGTTATCCACTCTGCTCAACCCTGTTGAATACTGAAGTGTCGAAATACACTATTGCAGTTACAACAAGTACAGGGGTCGGACAAAAGTATAATGAAACACCGCGAGAAATGCGTGCTTGAACAACAGAAGTGTAGACGCTAGGTAGCGGTGTTGTATACTGTTGAGCCAAAAAATTATGATCACCTGCTTAATAGCTTGTCTTTGGAACGAAATACATCACTGATTCTGTGAATCACGGTTGGTAGGTTTGTGGCATTAGATGTCTACGCACAGTGTGATGTAACAAAATAAAAGTGATGTTGTTATTCAATGGAAAAGTTGGAATCTGAGATTTCACTTACTGTTTTATCAATCACAATTGGCGTAAGAATCATGGATTGACCATTGTCATAAAATATTGCATTATGAAATGTGAATAGTCTTTACTTGCAGTCACAGCTAGCGTGCTATTGATTAAGAAATTGCATTATCGTCTTTCTAATTACTTCATGATCGTAGATACGATCATACCCGGTCGTGAAGTTATTGTTATGACAAAACAATTTCCTAAGCGACCAGGAAGTTCTTAAGGGCTCAAAAACAACTGTAACATCACACAAAATGGAAATTCAATATTAAAGCTGATGCAAGAAGACGATAAAAGAGTTTTCTTTTTCTCAATGTAACAAGCACATTGGACTGCTGATCTTGGTGTCTGTAATCTTAGCAAAATGCGTAATTAAAATGAAAATAATACTGAGGAGATGATAGGAATGAGCACTGCTAAATGATTCAATATTTCCAGAACATTTATTATAACCAAAACATATATCGAACCTTATGCTTAGTACTACAATCACGTTTCATGTCCATTGAGCCGGCCGGAGTAGCCGTGCGGTTCTAGGCGCTACAGTCTGGAGCCGAGTGACCGCTACGGTCGCAGGTTCGAATCCTGCCTCGGGCATGGATGTGTGTTATGTCCTTAGGTTAGTTAGGTTTAATTCTGATGACCTTAGAAGTTAAGACGCATAGTGCTCAGAGCCATTTGAACCATTTTGAACCATCATGTCCACTGAGCGCTCTTTTATATAGCCATTGTCCTCTTGAGTCTCTCGAGCGTGGTCGCGATAAGTTATAACAGTTCTTCTTTTTACTCTTCACTCAAACGGAACACGTTTTTATTTATTTAGTAAAAGATTAGAGCAGACCGCCACAAATCTGCGTCCCAAGGCTTCATTTGTTCTCCAGCAACAAAATAGTGAAGGATCGCATATCTATCCGTATTCTTCTGTTCATGTTGCTGCCCAAAGACGACGAATTACATTATTTAGGAAATTCCACCATCGCCATGCGACGCTTAATATACATTAACCATTATTTATAAACAAGTATTTGCCTTCTGACTGAAAGTATTAACTATTTGCTGTTTTAATGAAGCCAAAAATAGCGAATATCACAACAGGTCATGTAATTCGCATAAGTGAAGGGCCGCTGATTTGCGTACGCGGTAATGGCGCCCGATAGCGACCCAGGTGATCCCACACGATTAACATCAAGTGAATTTAGTCGTCGAGACATCAACGTGAGTTCACTATAACGCTCCTCAAACCACTGTAGCACGATTCTGGCTTCTAGACATAGACAACTGTTCTGCTGAAAGACGACATCGTCGTCGGAGAAGACGGCAAGTACGGAGAGATGCAGGTGGTTCGCAGCTGTCAGGGTATCTTCGATCACTACCACAGGTCCCATGAAAGCGCAGCAGAATGCCTACCATAGCATAATACTGCTTCCACCAACCTGCATCCGTGGCTCGCTGCACGTTTCGAGCCGCCGTTCTCTACGGTGACGGCGTTTGTGGAGATGGCCAGCGACCTTGTGTACCAAAAACGTAATTCGCTGGTGAAGCCGACACGTTTACATTGATCTACGGTCGAATCCCGATGGTCCCGTGTCCGCCGCAGTCGCAAGTGTCGATGTCTGTGGATCAACAGGTGAACACGTAAGAGTGGTCTGCTGCGGAGCTCCATGTTCAGATATGTACGATGAACAGTGTGCTCCGAAACTTTAGTGCGGTGCACCAGCATTGTGCACTTTCGCCATCTATCCTACTTTACAGAACAGACAAGCCTCCGAACCCCACGTTCTGTGACGAGTAGTGAACGTCCAACGATTTAGCGCCTAGTGGTAATTTCAGTGCCCTCCTACCTCTTTTCGTAGAAGGTCACGACAGTAGCACGTAAACATTCGACCAGCTTCGCCGTTTTCGAGAGACTCGTTCACAGGCTCTGCGCAAAAATAATCTGCTCCGTTGTCAAAGTCGCTTATATCAATGGATTTTCTCCTTTGGAGCCCTTATCTTCGCTAGAGTGATCCCCCGCCCGTGTCTATTCAGCTTAGATACAATACTTCTGTAACCTCGTCAGATGCCCGCAACGCCTCCAGGCGGCATCCAACGTCGCCGTGGGCAGTGGGCACAATGTGTTGGCTTATCAGTGTGTTAGACCACGAACGGCGCCGTACTGTGTCTCCAATACGTTTGAATTGTGTGTCGTGGCCAGAAAAGTGTTCTATGTAGTTTTGATGCGTTATGTCAGAACAAAATGAATGCGAACGTGGGCAAATCGTTGGCGCCGGTATGATGGGTGATTACGTAACCAAGGGAACCGAAGTGTTTGGTGTTTCAAGAAGAAACGTATCTGAGATTTATAGTACATACAGGAAAAGGCGACGAAACATCACCCGCCGTCCGTTGTGGCCGAGCGGTTCTAGGCGATTCAGTCTGGAACCGCGCGACCGCTACGGTCGCAGGTTCGAATCCTGCCTCGGGCATGGATGTGTGTTATGTCCTTAGGTTAGTTAGGTTTAAGTAGTTCTACGTTCTAGGGTACTGATGACCTCCGATGTTAAGTCCCATAGTGCCAGAGCCATCTTTTAGAAACATCACTCGCTAAGTAGCAACGCGGACGAAAGTGCGTCACGATCGTGAAAGACGGTCATTAATGTGGGTTTTGACGAAAAAAGTAGGACGACAGCTGTAGAAGTCACTGTAGAACTTTATTGTCACTCGCGAACCCTGCCAGCACAAAAACAACACGAAGGGAACTGCACAAGGAGGGAACTGCACGGCGAGATGGAATTCGAAAACCACTTGTCAGTGATGCAAGTGCGCATAGTAGAAAAACGTGGTGCCAAAGTCAAAACCTGGACTATGGAGCAACGAAAAAAAGTCGTTTGGTCGGACGTGCTTGTTTCACTCTCAGAATTTCAAACTGTCTTAACCACACTGTTTACTGATTAGTTTCCTTACGCGTTTCGATTATACATCAGTTTCAAAGGCACTTACAAAAGTCTTCATAAGCTGACGGAAAATACACAGCAGCACCAGGAAATAATGTAGGTTAATAAAATTTCAGGAATACATTTGCCTAGGTAGCGTATTTTAGTCATTAAGATTGCAAGTTCACAGGTCAATGTAAGCGCGACATAAGACACTGCAAATGTGAAATTCTGGTACATCAATAAGCGATGTAACTGCTAGAAGGTTTAATGCAAGCATGCAAACGTGTATCCATTGTATTTTACAGATGACGGACGTCAACTTGCGTGATGCAGTTTCATGCTTGTTGCACTTGGTAGGTCAATACAGGATGGTTAGTGATGTTTGTCGGTGACACTGGAGTTGTCCGATGTTGTACCACATGTACATTGGAGACAGATCTCTTCGAGCAGGCCAAGACAACATGTCACAGCTCCGTGGAGCATGTTGGGCGAGCGTTATCCTCTTGGAAAACACCCCCTGGAATGCTGTTCTTGAACGGCAGCACAACAGGCGAACCATGAAACTGACTTACAGATTTGCAGTCAGTGTACATGAGATAGTTATGAGATTGCTCCTGCTGTCGTGCGAAATCGCACCCAGACCATAGCTCCAGGTGTAGGTCCAGCGCGACAAACACGCAGACAGGTTGCTTGCAGGCCGTCAGTTGGGCTCCTGACCAACATCTGGCTATCACTGGCACCGAGGCAGTACCGGCTTGCAACAGAAAACAGAATAGATTTCCCACCCTGCCCCCCCCCCCACCCCCACCCCCCATCGATTGGCCGCTTGACTCCATGGAAACAGCAAATGGCGGTGGTTTGGGCCAGTGGAATGCGCACTACAGAGCGTCTGGCTCAGCGCTGTCCTTGATTGATGTAACCGATCTGAAACGGTTTGTTCCGTCACTATGGCGCGAGCTACTGCCCAGGAAGCTGCTGAAGGTGCAGTATGGTGCGCCAGAACCATATGGTGAACACGATACTGTTCGCTCTTGGTGTGCCACGTGGCCGGCCGGAGCCCGGTCTCTGCCAACGACCATCGCTGCCAGCAGTCTTTTTGAGTGGCTACATTCGTGCCAAGTCTTTCTGCAATGTATAAGAAAGACATCCTGCTTCTGAACCCTGTTACAAACTCAGTAAGGTGTTGATAATGGTGTCTTTGTCGCCTTAAAGGCATTGGTTCAAATGGTTCTACGCACTATTGGACTTAACATCTGAGGTCAACAGTCCCCTAGACTTAGAACTACTTAAACCTAACTAACCTAAGAACATCACACACATCCATGCCCGAGGCAGGATTCGAACCTGCGACCGTAGCAGCAGCGCGGTTCCGGACTGAAGCGCCTAGAACCGCTAGGTCACAACGGCCGGCTTAAAGGCATTCTTGACTATCAACGACTCACCACGTCCGGTCTCAAAGGTAACTAACGCTCACAAACATTACAACATGTATTTAAAGCAAATATGCTTTACATCCACTTTAGGCGACTGGTGCGAAATTTGAAGGGACATCATCTTTCAGATGTAGGAACACGCCGCCAACTTTCGTTTATGTCGCACAACTCCTCTTTGGTTTTACTATTTTTTTCCGTCAGAGTATTTTTGCACTTGTCTGTTGCTCACAAGAGATGAGTAGGTACATAGTACTCATACGTGTATTTAAATATGAAGGCTTCTAAAATGATGGCCGGCCAGTGTGGCCGAGCTGTTCTAGGCGCTTCAGTCTGGAACCACGCGACCGCTACGGTCACAGGTTCGAATCCTGCCTCAGGCATGGATGTGTGTGATGTCTTTAGGTTAGTTGGGTTTAAGCAGTTCTAAGTTCTAGGGGACTGATGACCTCAGATGTTAAGTCCCATAGTGTTCAGAGCCATTTGAACCATTTCTAAAACGATGTATAATCGAAACGCTTACAGCAGCTCTAATTAACAAACATTGTTGCTAAGACAATTTGAAATTTAGAGTGCAACGTGGGCGCCACGTCTCATACTGCATTTTTTGCAGGTAGTTAATGTTAATTGTTTCATACTGTGCCGAAGTTCTGATCTGAGTTTACGTCCCAAGAGTGAAACATGGCAGCGATTGGGTGACGATTTGGGAGCCACATCGTGGTATTCTTTTGGCCCTTTGCTTACCCTGCAAGGTCGCACTACTGCCAAGGATTATGTCACCATTTTGGTTTGTCATGACCATCCAGTGGTGCAATGTTTGTTCGACAATGGCGGTGTTGTGTTCCATGACGACGGCCCTATTGTTAAGTCAGCTCGGAACGTCCAGGGCTGGTTTTGTGAGCACGAGGACGAACTGTCGCTTCTGCGCTGGTCGCCACCCACGAGATCTCAGTATTACAGAGCCTTTGTAGTCGACTTTGGAGAGAAGTGTGCGTGATAGCTATCGATCTCCGTTATTATTACCTGAACTTACAACTATTTTGCATGGAGAATGATACGATTGCCTTAGAAACCTTACAGGGCCTGTATTTGACCATTCTGAGACGTCTGGAAACTGTTTTTAACGCCAACGGTTTCCCTACACCATATTAGGCCTGGTAATGTGCTCTGTTTTTTTTGTTTTGTTTTTGTTGGAATTTCCATATTTTTCTTCACCCCCTGAACATCGAGAAAAGAGGCTATTATTTGTATTTAAAAAGGCTGTCACAACTCAGTAGTGACCGAGCCACAAAGAAGCCACAATGCCAGTACAACCATAGTATAGTGTAAAACCCGTCTGCGCTGCCACTTCGCTAACGCATGCTCGTTCAATTGTGCTCGACTCCGAAGCAGCTAGTTCGAATATGAGGATAAGAAAAAAATATAAGTCGCCGGTCTATACTTGGCAGGAGAGAGATGGTGGGCGAAGGATCATCAAACGATACGCCAGAATCCCGGGTTAAATCTTTATCAGAAATGCGGTCTCGATGGTGTCCATTTCGACCGCACACGGCGCGCCGCCCACATCTTCGCAGAACACGCATTTAAACAGGCCGCTGCGGGCGCCACTAGAGCACGCCGTCCTCGCTCTACTCACGCTGATGTATCCGTCCGCGCTTCATTTCAAGACGTCGCAGACTGGGCTCCGCCCAGGTCTCGGAACATCCCCAGTGAGGACACAACTGCGAACATTCTACGATGGTGTTAATATTCAACGACGATACAGAAGTATTTCTGAAACAGTGCGGAACAGCAACACGAAATAATAAACATAGCCTTACGTATAATTTTGCTATGCTGTACATATTGTTAATAAATGTGTCGATGTTTCAACCTTTTATTAAATGTTTAGAGCCACGCGGGATTAGCAGAGCGGTCTAGGGCGCTGCAGTCATGGACTGTGCGGCTGGTCGGCGGAGGTTCGAGTCCTCCCTCGGGCACAGGTGTGTGTGTTTGTCCTTAGGATAATTTAGGCTAAGTAGTGTGTAAGCTTAGGGACTGATGACCATAGTAGTTAAGTCCCATAAGATTTCACACACATTTGAACACTTTTTTTGAAAACCAACCTTGTTATGTCCATGGAGATCTGATACTGTTCACCCTCCTGACATGAAGGACGTACAAAGGCTCTGACATACGCTGTCTACCAACGGCGGCTTTCTCTGATAGATATCAACGGCAAAATGCTATCGGATCACTGACACCATCCACAACATAAACGTGTAATGCGCGTGAAAGCCTTCTTGGCTTTTTATTCTCTTCTATAACCTGTACGCTAGGTGGAGGCAGGTACATTCCGCGGAAAACTCTTCTGATACGGCTCCGACCGCAGCGCGCGGCCATTTCCCCCGGGATCCCATAAATATGTAAATCACACCCGTACAGATCTGCAGGGCGCTGCAGTCATGGACTGTGTGGCTGGTCGGCGGAGGTTCGAGTCCTCCCTCGGGCACAGGCGTGTGTGTTTGTCCTTAGGATAATTTAGGTTAAGTAGTGTGTAAGCTTAGGGACTGATGACCTTAGCAGTTAAGTCCCATAAGATTTCACACACGTTTGAACATAAATGTTTAGAGTGTTCAATGTTTAACCAACCATCTCGTACAAACTACAAACACAAGACCCAACATGTCACGTTTGATATAAACATGTAGGCCGCCTGAGATGAATGTGTAAATTGTAAACTGTTAGCGCTGCTTTACCAATCCAGTAAACCAAAACCGAAATGGGCTAGTTGCTGCTGTACGCTATGAACATTGTGTATCACGCGTAGGCTTTCACGGCCGGCTTCTTTGTCGGTTACGACTACGGGACTGAGATGCTGTGGACGAAGCGTAAAACTGCTTCCTGACGTTTCGTCTCCAACTGCGGGAGACAACTTTCGAGATTAATACGACTGCTGCTATTAAAGGGCGCTCTCGCGTTTATAGCGCGGATAGAGGGCACCACCATGCGTCAGTGGGACAATCTCTGGATGGCGTCGTCATTTTCGATTAAAAATAATTCGAGAGCCCCTCAAGCTTCTGTGGCAGTAGCCGCTTTACCTCGGAAGTTCCCCCCCTCAGTTGGAGACGAAACGTCAGAAAGAAGTTTTATGCATCGACCACGGCCTCTCAAACCGGAAGTTTTAACTGAAGATTCTGTATCATCTCACCTCAACAGCTAGTTTTCCAATAATTCCATTATTTGGTAAAGGAGCTACTCCTAATCTCTACATCTACACTCCGCATGCCACCTCTTTGTGCGCTTCCTCCCGCCCGTCCCATCCGTGTTTGCTGGTGCGACAAAAGAACGACGACAGACTTCTGTATCAAATCTTTAATTTCTCTGAATTTTTCGTCGTCGTTTCGCTAGAAATACGTGGGAGCGAGGAATTATTATCCTGCACTACTCTTGTTCGAACGTACGTCTCGGAATTTCAATTTTAACTTTCTCCTTGAGACAAAACGCCTCTCCTGTAACATCTGAAACTGCAATCTGTTGCTGAACGAGCCTCTAACTAAACGCACCGCTGCTTTTGGAGCCTCTCTCTCTCTCTCTCTCTCTCTCTCTTCACTTAATGCAACCTGTTAAGAGTCTCAGATATCAGCAATCAAGAATCGGTCGAACAAGTGTTTTAAGCGAGGCGTCTGGTTTTCCTGCAATTTTTTTGTGTGGTCAATCCACTTGGCGTTTTTTTACAGTTGCTGCTGTTTCCAGTGTGTTTTCACCCACAGTGTAATCGAACAGTAATGGATCTCTTCCCGTATTTGCGCCCAAAATTTATCTGCGTGAACTGTACCGATCATCGATCTTCTGCAGTTCTTAATGTATTTCTCCTGGCGTTTTAACCATCGTATATACAACAGCATCGGTTATAAAACGAGCTTCTGGCCTTATCCACTAGATTATTTGTATTTATTTTTAACAGTAACGGCTCTATAACAATCCCTTGCTACTCCTGTGGTGTAGTTGGCTCCACTGTGCAATTATCAGCAATCCCAAGTACAGATAATTTTTCTCCCATTTCCTTCGTAGTGTCTTTATTAACCCACACCAGAGCTGGGGCGTTACTGCAACGGGGAGTTGCTCCAGGCCTTTTCCACTCTTAGGAACGGTTATTCTCTGGTCGTCGGAATGTTCTCTGAAAAACTATGCGACTTGCCGCTCCCTCTCCTTCGCGACGCCGGTGTCCTGGTATTCTCGGTGGTATGAAAAAAGCAAATAAATAAATAAATGATTTATGCTCCTCGTACTTCTACTCCACGTTCCCTACACTTTCGTTGATTTCTGGGGTAAGGGAATGGGACATGGTGGCCAGGCCCCGGATTGCGACACCCAACACCGCTTCCTTTGGGGGCCAGGAAAGTTCCATAAACAAAACAAAAACATCCAAGTTTCTTAGATGCGAGATAGGGGTTCGATTCCAACTTGCGTCATGTATTAAAAAAGGGTAATAACTAGTAATCAAAACGTCCTGCGTCCCTGGTTCGAACCCAGCCACTGTTTAAATTTTGAATAAAGATCCCCAGCAATGGCCGCAGAAGACCTACGACATAAGTCACCTTCATTATGCCGAAGGCCTTGTCAAAGAGGGCGGAGGAGCAGGCAGAGGTGTTCAGGGCACACTCTTGTCCTTGTGGTGGGAAACTGCCCCTAGATCAACAACGATCCACGGCATGAGGACTCAGGGAGGACGTGTGGCCTGTGATTAAAAAAGAGTCACGTTGATCTCTTCCACTGGCCAAAGATTCTGGACTAGGTCCCCATACGGACCTCCGGGAGAAGACTACCGAGGGGGAGGTGACCATCAGGAAAAGTTTGAAAAATCAACTTAAGGATAATGTTCTGCAAGTGGGGGCGAGGAATGTCAGAAGTTTGAATGTGGTGGGTAAACTAGAAAATTTGAAAAGTATATGCTAAGGCTCAATCTAGATATATTAGGTATCAGTGAAGTGCAATGGAAAGAAGACAGGAAGAGAACTCCACAGTTGAATGATTGTGAATAGCTGTACATGCTGGAAAAAGGAAGTACTCTTTGTCGTCAGGCATTTTCTCCTAGTGAGGTAGGACCTTGTCGACTGTAAGGTTGTTAACACCAAATAACTTAGTGAGTTGTTAAATGTATAGAACTGTTCGTATCTGAGACGTTATGGGAGCGTTTACTAGTTGGACTACGCAATTTTACACTTATCGTACACACAATGTGCAAATGAGCTTTTTAACGTAAATTCTGTTTTGAAAATTGATTAAAAACAGTCTTGGTCGCAATAAAATATTTATTTTTTTACGGTAAGCAGCTGCTTAAGCAGTTGACGTTCGTGTAGCCACGACACCTGCTCCGTTCACAGCCACCGCCTATCATGATGGTACAACACGGACTGTCACATTCTGACCGAAACTGGTTACCATTGATGTATTATGCTGAAGACAGTGTTAGATCAATTTTTAAGTATTTTAGGTAGACTGCTGGTTTTTTCCACGAGAAATATTCTAAAAAATTACTAAATCATGTTTGATTTCGCTCTGAAGGAAACAACGTACGATAAGGGTCAGGCGAACTTTTATTATAGCTGATCAGTGGAAATTGTCTAACGTAAGGGTGGTTAGTGGTGAGTGCCGCCTAAGAAATAATAAAAGGAGCAGAAGTTGGGTGGCTTGCGGAGTAACAATGTAGATCAATGTAGATGTATCGTTTTGTGATTTTTCATGCGACCAAACGAATTATATCGTTTTACGCCTGGTCATGAACTTTATCGTAGTACGGAGAATGGTGTATTTTTCCGTTTCAGCGTTCCAACAGCAGTAAACGTTTCGCAGCTCCGTGATTAAGAAAAGAATATCTTGGGAAGTTGTCTTCTCGCTGTCATAAATTGTGCAAAGCGGAAGAGTTTAGATCTGTATGGGTGTGATTTACATATTTATGGGATCCCGGGGGAAATGGCCGTGCGCTGCGGTCAGCGCAGTATCAGAAGTGTTTTCTGCGGAATGTACCTGCCTCCACCTAGCGTAAAGGTTATAGAAGAGAATAAAAAGCCAAGAAGGCTTTCACGCGGATTACACGTTTATGTTTTGGATGGTGTCAGTGGTCCGATAGCATTTTACCGTTGATATCTATCAGAAAAAAACCCCGTTGGGAGACAGCCTATGTCAGAGCCTCTGTACGTCCTTCATGTCTGAAGGGAGAACAGTATCAGATCGCCATGGGCATAACAAGGTTGGTTTTCGAAGCATATTGAACGTTACTACCCATTCGCGTCTTATTACATACACGCTTATTTCAAATTTCGGACGTCAAAGACGCTGACACTATATTTCTGAGCACCACGTTACAACCGGAAGTACCTATTAAATACAATAAGTGTAATACTAAATTTAGGGAATTTTTAATTTGGGCTCAGTTTCGAGGTTGACGACATTACGCAATCATACGTGTCCAAATGTTATACGTTAGCCCTAATGATGTGCCAGAAAATATTAACTGTATGGGGGGCTCCCTGCTACATTTGATCCTACATAATGAAAACTGTGAGGTCATCCAGATGAGTGCTAAATGGAATTCGTTATACTTCGGTCACGGTAAAGCAGTCGAAACTGAGGACCGTAAATTCAACGAAATAAATCAAATGGCTCTGAGCACTATGGGACTTAACATCTGAGGTAATCCGTCCCCTAGAACTTAGAACTACTTAAACCTAACTAACCTAAGGACATCACCCACATCCATGCCCGAGGCAGGATTCGAACCTGCGACCGTAGCGGTCGCACGGTTCCAGACTGAAGCGCCTAGAACCGCTCGGCCACATCGGCCGGCTCAACGAAATACCTAGGAATTATAATTACGAATAAAATTGGAAAGAACCCAAAATGTGGGTAAGGTGAACCAAAGACTGCGTTTTATTAGCTGAACAATGAGAAGATGCAACAGATCTACTATAGAGACTGTCTATACTATGCTTGTCCGTCCTGCTGGGCGGTGTGGCATCCTTACCAGATAGGATTAACGGAGTACATCGATAAAACTCAAAGAAGAGCAGCACGTTTTGTATTATCGTGAAATAGGGGAGAGAGTGCCAAGGACAATGCACAGTATTCGGGATGGACACCATTAAAACCAAGGCGTTTTTCGTTGCGGCTGAATCTTCTCACGAAATTTCAATCACCAACTTTCTCCTCAGAATGCGAATATATTTTGTTGACGCCGACCCACAGAGGGAGAAACGATCATCATAAGAAAATAAGGGAAATCAGAGCTCGCACGGAAAGATGTGTGTTCGCTTTTCCCGCGCCCTGTTCGAGAGTGGAATAACAGAGAATTATTGTGAGAGTGGTTCGATGAATCTCTGCCAGGCACTTAAGTGTGATGTGCAAAGTATCCACGTAGATGTAGATAAAATAAGTAAAATTTTATTTCAGTATGGAAGCAATCTGAGGAACGCTTCCTAAATATCTAGACTTAATCCAAGCATTTGACACAGAGTATCGCGAAGTTTCTTAGTCTACGTGGCGACAGTGCTGTCAGTTATTTATAATCAGCGTTGTAGACGTAACGGATATTAACCAACGTCAAAAAACTCTTTGACGAATAGAAAAGTGTCATAACTGCCATCCACGCCTCTGAAATAGCCGTACAGATTTCTCTTACGGTAAAACAGTAATAATTATATTGCTGTTACGGTCTTCAGTCCGAACACTGGTCTGAAGCAGCTCTTCACGCTACTCTCTGCTATGCAAGCCACTTAATCTCTGCATAGCTACTGCAACCTACATTCATTTGAACCCGTTTACTGCACTCAAGCCCAAGTCTGCCTCTACAATTGTTGCCTCCGACTCTGCCCCCCCCCCCCCTATCTCCCAACACTTCTCTCAGTTTCCAATTCTTTGGTGCTTCGGGATGTTCCCTATCAGCTTTTACCTTCTTTTAATTAAACTATTCAGTAAATTTATTTTATCCCCAATTTCGATTCAGTATCTCTCCGTTAATTATCCAATCTCCCCGACTAATCTTCAGCATTCTCATAAGACATCACATGTCAGAATCTCCTGTCTTTCTTGGTTTAAATGTGTACTGTTCATGTTTCACTCCACTCACAATACATGGTACTAGCGCATCAGCAGCGACGTGACGAACTCTCCCACACGCATTGCAGTACAGTGCGGTACAGTACAGCAAAGTAGAGTATCGTGTAAGATGCAGATGAGATGGTGCGGAACACGTGCACCTCACAGGCAGCGGCTTTTAGACCAGCGGCTGAACTATGCATCTCACCGTGCAGGTGTTTCTTGAGCGCTACGACGTAAGATCTAGAAGCAGATGTGTCGTAGCCCTTCCTTTATAGCCTACAGAACTGTCAACCAGTGTGCAGGTGAGAAGTCTGGTCGGACTTCACGAAATACGTTTACAGTGGAACGTCAACACAAAGTTGGATTGTTCATACCAGTGCTGACTGGTTACTAGAAGCACACTAATGTTTGAAGGGACATATCGGCTAGTCTTTACTCGTAGAAATGCGTTTTCGATCTAATCAGTTGCACTACACTTAGATGACAAAAGTCATGGGTCAATTCTAAAGCCGGTGGTGGCCGAGCGGTTTTAGGCGCTTCAGTCTGGAACCGCGCGACCGCTACGGTCGCAGGTTCGAATCCTGCCTCGGGCATGGATGTGTGTGATGTCCTTAGGTTAGTTAGGTTTAAGTAGTTCTAAGTTCTAGGGGACTGATGATCTCAGATGTTAAGTCCCATAGTGCTCAGAGCCATTCGAACCATTTTTTGAACACTTCTAAATATCGTGTCAGATCTCATTTTGACCGGCTTAGTGCAGTTCCACGTGGCATGCACTCAACAAGTCGCTGGAAATCCCCTGCAGAAATACTGAGCCGTACTTCCTCTACAGCCGTCCATAATGCGGAAGTGTTGCCAGTGCAGGATTTTGTGCACCAACTGTCCTCTCTATTACGTCCCACGTCGAGCGACCAGGGCGGCAAAATCATTCGCCCGATTTGCCCAGAATGTCCTTCAAACCAGTCATGAATAACTGTGGCCAGGTGAAATGGTGCACTGTCACATCACACACATCCATGCCCGAGGCAGGATTCGAACCTGCGACCCTAGCAGCAGCGCGGTTCCGGACTAAAGCGCCTAGAACCGCTAGACCACCGCAGCCGGAATTAGTTTAGTGCTGATAGCCCGAAATGTTAATCAGTTGTGGCCGGCCCGCTTGGTTGTATGGGAGAGTGCTTGCCTGTCACGCGAATGTCCTGGTTCGATTCCAGGCGGATGTAAATTTTTAACGAAGATTCATGTCCTACTAGTAGTTTTGTGAAGCTTAAAATACATACACATGAAGAAAAGAGCTGATGGCATTCGAGACTAGTAATTACTGTTTCGAGTCCCGTTTCGGTCATTACTTTTTCGCTTTTTCCTTTCAGTTAGAATATCACTTCATCTAAATATAAAATTCCTCAAATATATGCTAATTAAAACATATAGAATTACCATTTCTATGAAAAATGCACGTCTTCTTATTTATTATTACATATCGCACACAGAAATCCATTTCTCATTGCAAACATAAATTTTTTAATTACCAATTTTTAAGAGAAGCTTATTAATAAAAATTGTATAAATGAGAAAAACATTACAATTAAATTATTGGAGAAAAATGAAAATTCTCCTTACCTGCGTTCTCCCTCAAATCACAGGCAATTTTCATAAAAACGATAATTAAATATGTGTTAATTAGCATATATTTGCCGAATTTTATATTTAAGCGACTTCATTACTCTACACTCATACTCATAAATTAAGGATAATTGCAGAATGTGGTGCCACACAACGTGGCACTACACAAAACTGGCGCTAATAGTATAGGCACACAGGGAACACACACGACACAGATCTGTAAGTCCACGGTATTGGTAATAAGTTGAGAAAACCGTCCCGAAACACATGTACTACAAAACGCCACTGTTTCCTGCTCATGTACCTCGACATCAATATGGGATATGATCACCATGCACATCACAGGCCGCACAACAGGTTGGCATACTCTGGATCAGGTGGTCAAGTAACTGCTGGGGTATAGCCTCCCATTCTTGCGCCAGTGCCTGTCGGAGCTCCTGAAGTGTCGTAAGGGTTTGAAGACGTGCAGCGATACGTCGACCGAGAGCATCCCAGACGTGCTCGATGGGGTTTAGGTCTGGAGAACAGGCAGGCCACTCCATTCTCCTGATATCTTCTGCTTCAAGGTACTCCTCCAAGATGGCAGCTCGGTGGGGCCGTGTGTTTGGATCCATCAGGAGGAAGGTGGGACCCACTACACCCCTGAAAAGGCGGACATACTGGTGCAAAATGTCGTCCCGATACACCTGACCTCTTACAGTTCCTGTGTCAAAGACATGCAGGGGTGTACGTGCACCAATCATAATCCCACCCCACACTATCAAACCACGACGACCATACAGGTCCCTTTCAAGGACATTAAGGGGTAAGTATCTGGTTCCTGGTTCACGCCAGATGAAAACCCGGCGAGAATCACTGTTCAGACTATACCTGGAATCGTCAGTGAACATAACCTGGGACCACTGTTCCAATGAACATGAACTGTGTTCTTGACATCAGGCTTTACGGGCTCTCCTGCGACGAGGGTTCAGTGGAATACACCTTGCAGGTCTCCGGGAGAATAAACCATGTCTGTTCAGTCGTCTGTAGACTGTGTGTCTGGAGACAACTGTTCCAGTGGTTGCGGTAAGGTCCCGTGCAAGGCTACCTGCAATACTCCGTGGCCGTCTGCGGGCACTGAAGCCCGTGCTACGACCTGCTGTGGTTGACCAGCCTCCAGTCGCCCTAGTATTCTACCCCTCATAACGTCATCAATATGTGTTCTTTGAATCATTTTCAACACACAGTCACCATTAGCACGCCTGAAAACGTCTGCGCACTTACTCGCTGCACCGTTCTCTGACATGCACCAAAACACCAATGCGTATGTGGATTGCTGCTAGCGCCACCGTGCGACGACCGGAGTTCAAATGCACCGCATGGTCATACTCCGAGGTGATTTAAACCCGCAAACTGCCCACCAGAGCGTTTTTCATCATGTAGCAGCATTATGCTTAATTTATGGGCATGAGTGTAATTAGAATAATGACGGAAACGGAACTGACCAGCAGTTACCAGTCACGGACGCTGTCTTTTTTCATTCTTACGTGTTTAACGCTTCACAGATATGCTCGCAGAACATGCATCTTTCTTTAAAAAAAGGTACGCCGACCAGAAATCGAACCGAGGCGAAAAGCGTGGCAGGAAAAGCATTCTACCACAGAACCACGCGGTCCATCGAAAAATTGTTGTAATTTTAGTGAATTAAACAGGCTCCGAAAACTTCAAAGTCGATTTTCTCGAGAATTTTTGAGAGCTGCCTCGAGGTCCTTTAGGTGATTGGTATTTGAGATCTAAACTTCACGTACCATAAATACAAAAAATTACAAAAAAATCTTCTATCGTGTGGTCTCCTTGCAAGTGTTTGGGCGGTGTGCTTGTATCCTGACGTCAGGCAGTCATGCATCTTTATTACGGGTCTCTTGTTATGTGAACACTGCAGCGCTCCAGCAGCCAGGTAGACATGGTGGTTACTGCTCAAACAACCAGTTTTCAGCTATATAGTTTTTTCCCAAGCGAGTTTAAACTGACTATTAAAACTACTGAAAATAAACTGTTTCTGAAATAACTTATTTTAGGCTTTTTATTCCTATTATTTCCTGTAATGAACCTAGAAATCGAACAATGAATCAAATGTAGAATCCAAATATTAAATTACATAGGCAAATAAAAAAAAACTTTGTCCTTCCATCATTCGCTGATTTTCTCGAAAAGGTGATAAAGTGGTTGAACACAACAAAAAAATCCGCCAATATTGTCCTAGTGATTCTAAGTTTTTGAAACTTGTGTCAAATCTCATGTTGTAATCGGGCGTTTCGAATAGGCGGTGCTCAAGTGTGAATACTGAGGTGGTTAACCGGCCGAGGTGACGAGCGGCTCTAGTCGCCACTGTCTGGAACCGCGCGACCGCTACGGTCGCAGGTTCGAATCCTGCCTTGGGCATGGATGTTTGTGATGTCCTTAGGTTAGTTAGGTTTAAGTAGTTACAATTTCTAGGGGACTGATGACCTCAGAAGTTAAGTCCCATAGTGCTCAGAGACATTTGAACCATTTTAACTGAGGTGGTTAAACGCTTTTCCTTGTTAATTTGTTCGTTTTTAAGGACGAGCAAGTAGACATTGGCAGCAGATCAGCTACTTTCTGTTTTCATTGTATACTACGAATGAGTTATTGTTAATTTTTTGTTTTTTAATAATGTTACTGTAATGTCTGTCATCATTCAATGTGAAACGCGTATGTACTCGGTAGCAGCGATGGCGAGGCATGACAGAATCTCTGACCAGAGAGTTATTTATGGTTGCTAGTCTGCGCTTGACCGCGCGAGAGTGCAGTTGCATGTAGGGAGTTGGTAGTTGCAGTTGCGAGGCAGATGTTGTACGTAGCGAGTCGCGAGAACATGTAGTAGCGCGAGAGAGACAGTCGCAGTTGCGTGTGAGGAGTCGGCGGGCGTCGACATGGGGCTCTGGTCAAGGTTCAGGACGAGGTGTATTTTTAAATAAGGTAATGAAGCAGCATTGCGCTCATCTGATAATGTAATGTATCTTAACAGTAATTAATTTGTTCAAGAATCGCCCCAATAATAATTTTGTTCTGAAAGCAATTTTTTAAGAAAATAATCATTACAATTGAAACAATACTTCCTATGCTTTTCCTGCCAGAATCAATTTATCAGATTTGCACAGGGCCTAAGGTCACCGCAGATGACCTTATAAAATTTATCAGTTTGATCATAACGTTAATTTTGTGGGGACTTAATATTTTTGCACATTGTTATTATCATTGAGTTTTACTACTGTGGGAAGATGACATTTGGCTCTATTTGCATTTTCATTCAATTCATATTATTTAAAAATAATTCCGGGGAGGTTACACTTAGCACGATGAGTATTCACATTTAAAATGTTTTCTTTCATTTTTGCGGGGAGGTTACACTTGGTTCTATTCCCATTAACATTTAAGTATTGTCATTTAACAAAATTTCTCCGGGGATGTTACACTTGGCGACATCCGGTCCAGGATCGTATTTCGTTGAGAATCTTCTGAGAGGTAGTCAGATATTTGCTCTTATTTACTTAATATAATTAGCATTTGGCGCAACGCTTTTATTAATTTTATGACTTTCTTTCCTCAGATCATCGGCAATTCGTTGCTCTGTTGTATTTTTGTTTGTTGCTTTTTGCATTGTGCTTATTTCATTTGTGAATAATTGTGACTATTGTAAAAATGCCGCGAAAGACTGTGAATAGTGTATCGCGAGGTATTATGAATGAAATTAGTGACTTAAACAACTTCACCAATAGTACTTGTGACACGCAGTGTAATGATGACAATCCTGCGTTCACTGACAGTCAGTGCGTTCCAACCACTAATGATGATTTTTATCTTACTGATGAACAAACGAACTCAATTGTCTCATCTGTTAATGAGCGTTGCCCAGCTTAACGCACCCGGTTTGCAAAATTCAAGTAACGTACAGAGAAATTTTTCTAATGAAAATGGACAGTGTACTGAAAGTACGACGGATCTATTTATTTCCGAAATAGTGTCTGACAGTGTACATCCGACTGATAAACCTTTTTGTAAATTACAGAATGACCAAATGGTCACACAAAACGCGACAATTGCAAATACACTGTCAAACAGTACAGAGAATGGAGTAGATAATGTTACATTGGGTCAAATTATGGCAATATTAGTACAAAATAGCGAAGATAACAAACAATTTAAAGAAAATTTCAGACAACAGAACGAAAAACAAGACAAGCTTAATGAAAAATTAGACAACAATTCCAAACAGTTAAATGAAAAATTAGACAACAATTCCAGACAGCTTAGTGAACAGATTAGGGCCGCTGCCGCACAATGTCATGATACTAAGGAATAGTTACGCGAGGAAATTGAGGCTTGTTCAAGAAAAAGTAGCGAAGAAATTAGATCTGTTGCGCAAGAATTAAGGGAAATGCAAACAGCTGCAACAGAAACACTTAGAGACGAAATTAGTACAGTCGCTAAACAATGCTCTGAAAAGGCTACACAATTACGCGACGAGTTTAAAGCAATGACAGCAGAACTTTCGCGCACAATGGCCGCAAAGATAGACGCGAAATTCGAACAACAGAACACTCAAATTAACGAGCGCTTTAATCAGCACATACAAAACAGTGATACGCGTTTCCGTAAATTTATTCAAGATCAAAATAAAGTAAAACGTCAAGTAATGGAAACAATCACAGCACAGAGACAAGAAGACAAACGTAAATTGTTTGTGAAGGCGAAGACATACGTAGACAACAATATTGCTACAGTGTCCGACGAAATTAGTACCATCAAACAGTTGAACACAGAATTACGTGATGAAATTTCTGATCTTAAATCAAAAACAGATACACACACAGCAGATATTCAAACAGTGACAGACAGATTCGAACAATTAGAACTAACACAGGATTACGGTGTCGTGGAAGCTGACGTTAAAAAATTGAATGAAGCCACACGTAAATTACAAAAACAGATTAATGCCTCTGACACTAAAACCGATGATCAGATAAAAATACTGACTGAAAAATGTCATGAATTGGCCAGTCGTATTGACGTTATTGAAAGTACTAATGACAATAAATCAGACGATACTGCACCGATTTCGTTTAACCAAACACCTGAATTCCAAAATTTACAGCAGACAATTAATGAGATAGATTCATCTAATAACACATTGCGTAGAAAATTGTCGAGCTTACAGCAAGAGGTAACAGAGATAAAAAATGTTCAGCATTTAACACATTGCAGCAGACGCCACTTTGTGAACATTTGTCAGACTCACGCAGCGCGTATAATTCGGGTAATCTACAGAGAGTACGGGACTTAGATTCCGAACAACCACAGTTCAACAGATTCTCTTACAATCCTGAACCTGTTCCGTCATACAGAGACGATAATTTCGATTACAAACATTTTCTGTCAGTGAGAAAATTTAAAGTGTTTAAAAATGACAGAACACAGATTCACCCACTGGACTGGATACAACAATTTAGCTTTGCTTTTCCACCGACTTGGCCTGTAACGCACAAACTTGAATTCATTTGTAGTTTTTTGGAAGGCGAACCGGCAACTCGTATGAGACCGATCGCGAGGCAATGCTATTCGGTAGAAGAATTTCAGAATGCTTTTCTATCAGCGTACTGGTCGAAGACAACACAGCGCGGAATTAAAGATCAACTAATTAGTTTGCCAAATTATGAGAACTCCAATTCTCCCAGTGTGACGCAATTTTTTGAGCACATGGTGCAACAAAACCAGTACCTAAGTGAACCGTACAGTGAATCTGCACTCATTCAATTATGTATTTCTAAATTACCACGGTCATTAAGAGTGTCACTTCTAACGGGTCAGCAAAAAGAAAACATTTCGGCATTCAGAGATCTGTTACAGCTTTTGGAAGTACAGCAATCTGATTATTCCTTCGTAAACAAAAATTTTTGGTATAATAACCACGGTCAACAAACATACAGCAATTATGATCAGGCACGTAATTTCAATAGTGAAAGTAACAGACGCTTTAGGAATGACAACCACCAAAACTTTAATAACAGACAAAATTCCAGTTATCAATACAGTCAAAATTTTCAGCAACAGGAACCACATTTTTGTAACAATAGACGTTTTCCACCGCAACAGCATGAAGGTCATCCGGTGAGCATACGTAACCAACAATGTAATGCGCAAGGTCAGCCAAGCTTTAATGTTTCGCCGCGTGCACGTATAGTCCCTGATACAACAAATAGTAACGCACGGCAGCAAAGGAACAACTACGTACAGAAAACACAATACTTCAATACCTATCGCAATGCACCGTATAGGAATGACTATCACGACAGACGTAAAAATAATGAGGACAATTTTCAGCGTGCATATAATAACAGTCGGTCTTACCAGCAACAAAGTGATCAGCAACAACATATTCTCGTGAATGAACCCGACAGTAGGTATCATCCAGAGCGTAATACGTCTGGAAGAAGTAATAGAACAGTTCAAATAGTGGAAATGCCACAACATCCTCCAGAAAATAATAACACGTCAGATAGAATCTGACTAGATACTGTACAGGTCGCATCTTACAGTAACACAAGCACTAGTTTAGACACGCAGAATGTTGTTCACGAAAATGTTATTACTTTTGACGACATCAGAGACACTCTTTTACAGGAAAGACCAATCGTTCAGAAAACTATTTCACATCCTGTCATCGAAATTAAAATTGGTTCATCGAAATTTTCAGCAGTAATTGATTCTGGATCTCCTATGTCAGTAATAAATGAAGAAACTTTCAACGAATGTAACAAAGAGAATACGTATCCTACATTACCATTAGGCAAAACGAAAGTAAAAGGAGCAGTATCGAGTAAAGGAGTAGACGTTAAATTACAGACACATTTATCATTTTGTATTGCAGGTCATACTTTTCACTCAAATTTTTGGATTGTTCCTTTATTGACAACAGACGTTATTTTAGGTACTAATTTTCCCGTACAACACGACGCAGTTATTGATTTTCAAAATTCCTATTTAATGTTGAAGGACGAAAATGTACAATTGGCTTTAGAATTTCAGCACTCATTACCTGTAGAAGAACAAACAATTAATCGCACAGAGGTCATTTCCGTATCACGTAACACAGATTGTAATTCCACATTGTTCACAGATACGTACGTACATAACTATAATACTCCAGACGAAGCTGACTACGACGTAATGGAGATGATTTCTGACAAAGTTAAACAAAGCAGTGCAAATACAGACGACGAACGCGCGCAACCACACAAAATTCTTCTACAGCAAGCTCCAGTTTTTGATAACATTCCTGGTACTATGTCCGATTTTATGTATGAATTTCAAGTCAAACAGCACGACACATTTAAAGCCAAGCATTATCCCATTCCATATATCCACAGAGAACAAGCTAAAAAAGAACTGCAAGACATGCTCGACCAAGGAATTATTGAACCAGCAGTTAGTCCGTACATAAACCCGCTGCATATTGTTAAGAAAAAAGATGGCTCACTTCGCCTCGTACTTGATTCACGTCACATTAATGACATTATTATTAATGAAACAGATCGACCACAGACATTAGAGGAACTTCTACAGAAATTTCACGGTACTGCTATTTATTCTACATTAGATTTGAAATCGGGATTTTGGCAAATTCAACTTCATCCGAATTGCAGAAAGTATACAGCTTTTCTCTGTTTTGGCGACTGTTATCAATTTTGTAAATTACCGTTCGGTTTAACTATTTCTTCTGCAGCTTTTATTCGCGGTTTGAACACAATACTTCCGACAGAACTTAAAGACAGAATAACGACGTACGTAGACGACATTCTTATCGCAGAAGCTAACTGGTCTGAACACAATATGATTCTAGAACAACTGTTGCAAACTTTTCATGCTCAAGGACTTACAGTTAATCTTAGTAAATCGCACTTTGGCAAAACTTCTATAAAATTTCTTGGACACGTAATTTCAGCAGAAGGCATTGCGCCTGATCCGGAAAAACTTCAAGCTCTACGTGACATTACTGTTGCTACGACGAAGAAACAACTACGCAGTTTTTTGGGCTTAATTAACTTTTTTCGTAAATTTATTCATCACTCTGCTTTAGAAACACCTAGATTATGTCAATTGACAGGTAAAAACACTATTTGGTCTTGGGATAAGCAAGCACATTCTGAATTTGTGAACCTGAAAGAAGTCTTGTTGAATGCTCCACTTTTATCGCACCCAGATCTTACCAGAAATTTTTCCATTGCCACCGACAGTTCCAACACCGCTTTAGGCGTACACATTTTTAAGGAAATTGAAGAAGATGGCTCTACAGTAATTAAAAACATCGCCTTTGCAAGTCGCATCCTGTCACCTGCTGAACGAAATTATTCCGTTACAGAATTGGAAACATTATGTGTTGTATGGGCTTTTACGAGATTTCGGCACTTTCTTTATGGCAGACATACCACCGTCTACACAGACCACAGAGCGATACAATTTTTACTTTCGCCTAAATTTACACACGACAGATTAAGCAGATAGAAGCTTTATTTACAGGAATTTAATTTTACAATTGTTCACATTCCCGGCACACAAAATGTTATTGCAGACGCACTATCTCGTTCTCTCAGCAACAATCAGCATGACATCGCAACCAACTTCTGCAAAGCAAATTTCAGCGTTATGTACATTCAACAAGTTGCATTTGAAAATTTTATTTCGTCGTCATTACAGGACATAGCAAAAGAGCAAAATAAAGACAACGTGTGGAAAGAAATTAAACACCTTTGGCAAAATAAGAATAATGTTACGATTAGAAACCATTACACTGTACGCAATGACATTCTATTTCGCCGCTCTCATCCTGACAGCAACAATTGGTTATTGTGCATTCCTGACGAACTGGTTAACAAATTAATATGGTATACTCATTTAAGTTACGCACATTACGGAGCCAGAAAATGTTTTCTTATACTGAGACAATTGTTATTTTACCAACATGGAGAAACGTATATGACGAGTTTTAGCGTCATGTAAAATTTGCCAGAAAGCTAAGTCAGACACAACTTCACATATTCCTCCATTATATCCCATTGTACCTGTTAAATTAAGACATATGGCCGCTGTAGACATTTTTGGTCCGATTCCCAGAACTAATAGAGGTTTTTGCTACATCTTTGTCGCTGTTGAACTCACTTCAAAATTTGTTACTTTCACTCCGTTACGCAAAGCTACTGCTAAAACCGTTTCGAAAGCATTTGTAAAACATTTTCTATTTCATGTAGGACATGTGATAAGAGTAATTTCCGATAATGGATCACAATTTCGTTCTGCTATATGGACACGCATGTTACGAGCTAGAAACATTTCTCCGATCTATATATCCAGGTACCATACTTCTTCGAACCCTTGTGAACGATTAATGAAAGAAATTGGTAAACTGTGTAGAATATACTGCCATAAAAGACATATCGATTGGGACACACGCATATTCTCATTCCAAGATGTAATTAATTCCATTCCAAATGAATCCACTATGCTATCTCCGTCTGTTGTACTGAAAAACGTTGAACCACCAAACAAAATTACAGAATTAGTAAATTTTCCTACATCTCGTCGATTACGACACCACGAAATAATTGACATTGCGCTGAACAACATCAAACGTGCCGCAGAGCGCCGGAGAAGACAGCAAAAACAGGTTTGTACACGCCGAGACTTTCACATTGGACAGAAGATATTAGTACGTACACACTATTTATCCAACAAAATAAAAGGTAAGTGCAGTGAATTTGAACTTCTATACGTAGGTCCATATCGGATTCGCAGCATTCCTCACCCCAATGTAGTACACATCGAAACTCTGAGAACCAGAAAAAGTAAAGGCAACCACCATGTCTCTAACATTAAACCCTTTATTGAATGAAGACACTTTATATTTAACATGCTATGATGCCATTTACACATTTTATGACTATTTCTGCAATTATATTCACATGACTACCTATTGATGATTATCGTATTTTTTCTTGGCAAGTGCCCTGCAAGGTAAGGTTAGCAGGTCGCTCTTCTTGTCGTTATACATCAGACCGTGCATATTTTTTCAGATAAACTTACGTATCTTATGAATAATTATGCAATTTTGCCTAGTGACATATTAATTTTATTAAATTCTCTCTCCATTTAAGTCTTTAATTCTCGCCTCTATTAACTACACAACATACAAGCTGAACACAAAGAAGGTCATATTTCTTGTCATCATTTTTTTAATGTATGTACGATTGTTTCATGTTTGTTGGTATGCACTATGAAATGGTTAAGATATAGCAAACACCAGTTGACTTTGACATTTTGCCCTATGATATCTCAACATCGTGACTGTTTTACTTTTTTTTTTTTGCTGCTGCATTGTGATATTCTGTGTACATTTTTGCCTTTGAACACTGTCTATACTTTTGACATATTACTTTTTCTGTCATGTTATGCTGTATGCTTAATTATGTTACCATAAACCAGTCATTATTTAGTGAGTATATGATGTAAATGCAAGACATTAATCTTAGTTCATCATTTTCAGAAAGAAATAACGTGTAAAGGAAATAAATTAAACAGAAATGAGAATTTCACCTACGAAATAGTCGAAAGAAGATACAAAAACCTTATGAGGAAGAGTAAATGGATCAGAATTAACAAGCATTAACAAGAATATACTATACATCGTAGAATAGCAGTCTTAACTAATTTTTTCTTTCAGAATACGAAGCGATTGATGCAGGCTGTCAGACAGAACTGCACATCTTTGTTTTAGTGATGAAATATGCTAGAGATAAGGAATAGTTATGTAATGAGTAATGAAGTGACTTTTTTGCAGATGATAATGAATGCTGATGAATAATGATGAAGAATATGCTACTATGAATAATGAAGTTTTTCTTTACAGGTGATGATAATAATGGAGTTATGATAATATGGATAATGAAGTGATGGATAATGAAGTTTTTTCTTTACAGATGAGGATGATGTTGAAGTTTATGTATTTATGCTATGTAGCTATTTAAGTATATGTTGTAGTTTGTTTTGACAGTATGTTTTATATCGTATGGTATGATGACTGAAGGTTTTGGAAAGGACAGCTAGAGAACAAATATTTTTATACACATTTCACTTCCTGTTAATTCGAAGTTCACTACTTTTCAGCATAAAATGCGTTTCTTCTTTCAGCTTAATAATCCATTTTCTTATATATTTTTGCAGGAAAAATTATTTATGAAATTAATGTGCTATAAGCAGTTGTTCATCAAATCTATGTCATTTATGAATGTGATTACATATACTCTGCTTGTTTCATGACGTTGCTACAGCTGACTCATGACAAATGACGTTACACATTTTCATTTACAGGAACAACCCAGAAGCAATTTTTTTTCTTTTTCTTGCTTTCCCCTATAATTACCCAAAGCAATGTAATGCTAACAAAAAAAAATGTATTACCAGTCCCAAATAATGCTACCCGTTTAAGAGAGTTCTTAATAATACTGATCAGCTCTGAATAGTATGTCAATTGAATACATAAATACTATGTGCATAATTTCAGTGAATAATACCTTTATTCTACTGTTCTCTGTAAAATGTTCTCTGTAAAACGAATGACTTCTGATGATTTGTAATTAAGCAACGAATTTCAATGTTATCTGTAAAACGAATGACTTCTGATGATTTCTAATTAAGCAACGAATTTCAATGTAAAACGAATGACTTCTGATGATTTGCAAATAGGCAATCAATTTCAATGTTGTCTGTGAAACGAATGACTTCTGATGATTTGTAATTAAGCAACGAATTTCAATTTTATCTGTAAAACGAATAATTTCTATGATTTATAATTAGGCAATGAGTGCCAATGTTGTCAATAAAACGCCAAACAATGAACATTATTCTGTAATACTACATACATGGTACAGAAATGTTCAATAACTGGGCAATGAATGCCGCAAACTACTAATGCAATTTTCAGTGAAGACTAGTACGTGACGTAATGTCCTTCACCTTCTGGCCTAACTACCCTGAATTACTGCAATATCAATTTGTCCTGTATATCCTCATGATCATGGAGCACTATATTTGGTTTTTGCACTAATTCCACGTTGGTCTGCCTTGTAAGAGCGTGGTGTTGACACGACATGCTGTCCACCACCGTGAGCGATGGAGACGTTATTATGGTCCCACTGTTTGGGGTGTACCTGATGTACTGCCAAAATGATAACATGGAATATTACTACGACATTTCAGTGTCTTGGCTACGCTGATAAAACTTCTGGGAAAATAACTTCAGATTGTCTCACTTGGTGTTGTACTTCTGTGGAAAGATATGGACTTTCAGTGCAGCTGCGTGCAACCTAAGTGCTACAACCATGACGCAATCCTTCCTATTCCTTTCCTAATTCTTGTAAAATGAAAAAGTCATATACAGTGCGTCTGCACTTCCTTTCATTTGTTAATAAGATCAGTTGTCCTGAAATTACTAAAGACTTCTATAGTGCATGTGCACTTTATTACACTCCTTGATTTCTTTGTTTGTTGTAGAAAAATACTAGAGAGTATTACAGTGCGTGTGCACTTTATGCCATTTGTATTCATTACGTATCATTTTGATTTGCTGATATGTTCTGAACTGCAGTGCATGTGCACTTATGTCACTTGTCACCATGATTTTTTGCCATTATGTTTATTTGTTGTAAAAAATGCTAAAGAGTTTTTCAGTGCGTGTGCACTTATGAATATGTTTTGTACTCATTGTATATACATTTTGTTATTGCCTAATACGTTCTGTACTCGGTGCATGTGCACCACATTTAATTCATGTTCTACATCTGAATATTCTGTGAATTGTAAAAGTTAATTAATTAAGAAAAAATTTGTTGCTCATGGTAAGTCCAAATTACTCACCATCGCTGCCAAATTTTTGCCCCCCCCCCCCCCCCCCCCCCCCCCAGTGGAGGGTTATGAAACGCGTATGTACTCGGTAGCAGCGATGGCGAGGCATGACAGAATCTCTGACCAGAGAGTTATTTATCGTTGCTAGTCTGCGCTTGACTGCGCGAGAGTGCAATTGCATGTAGGGAGTCGGTAGTTGCAGTTGCGAGGCAGATGTTGTACGTAGCGAGTCGCGAGAACATGTAGTAGCGCGAGAGAGACAGTCGCAGTTGCGTGTGAGGAGTCGGCGGGCGTCGACATGGGGCTCTGGTCAAGGTTCAGGACGAGGTGTATTTTTAAATAAGGTAATGAAGCAGCATTGCGCTCATCTGATAATGTAATGTATCTTAACAGTAATTAATTTGTTCAAGAATCGCCCCAATAATAATTTTGTTCTGAAAGCAATTTTTTAAGAAAATAATCATTACAATTGAAACAATACTTCCTATGCTTTTCCTGCCAGAATCAATTTATCAGATTTGCACAGGGCCTAAGGTCACCGCAGATGACCTTATAAAATTTATCAGTTTGATCATAACGTTAATTTTGTGGGGACTTAATATTTTTGCACATTGTTATTATCATTGAGTTTTACTACTGTGGGAAGATGACATTTGGCTCTATTTGCATTTTCATTCAATTCATATTATTTAAAAATAATTCCGGGGAGGTTACACTTAGCACGATGAGTATTCACATTTAAAATATTTTCTTTCATTTTTGCGGGGAGGTTACACTTGGTTCTATTCCCATTAACATTTAAGTACTGTCATTTAACAAAATTTCTCCAGGGATGTTACAAATGTTACATAGAAATGGCAGACCCATCCTTAATCTTTTAAAGCAAATGAAGCATTGTACTTCATTTCTGCGTAACTTCGTAAAAATATTTCCAGACTGGGGTTGGTGCCACTCTGCAATAAAACGGATGCCCGGTGGCGACAGTGAGAGACTACCGTATAGACGCGGCCGGGGAAAATGTTACGTACTGCACACACACAGCAGTGCTGCACCAATCCTTCTGCCTTGGGCTTGTTGCCCGTTTCTCTCGACATCGCTATTAAAATAACAAAATTTCAGACCAAAACAAATTTTACGAATAAAAATATTCCTTTTTTAAAAAAAAGGTTTATTTAAAACTGAAAAATTTTTGCACTTCTGTTATGGCTGACTGATATTTCGGTAATTTTATTCCGTTGTTTGTAAAAAATAAAAAACACCTGTTACAACCACGACCAAACAAATACCGATAAATACCAGTATCTGTTCTAACTGGTTGGCTTTTCCTATCCTAGTAGCTACTGGCCTCGCGTACGTGGCGGACTCGTGTGCTGGGCAGCGAGGTCGCCAGTCCACTCCGCTCAGCAGCGTGCGGCCAGTCTGCCAAGCCACAGGCTTCCGGCAGAGTTTCGCCTCGAAATTCCGCTCGCTCAGCTGCTAAGGCTTATTACACGCCACCAAAATGAGTCTACAGCACGTCTCGAGCAGGTCAGCTCCGTCTGGGAAACATGACGTAGTGTAGCTCTTCATTTTAGACTTCACGTCTCCAATAAAAGTAAAAATCCAACTGACTTGACTTGCATCTTCAGTAGCCTTATCAAGCCCGAAGTATTAAGGTGCACTACGTAATTTAATCTGAGCCTCCTGACAACAATTGATTTATTTAAAACAACCGGTTTCGACAGATTTTGCTGTATCTGCACGTCTTAAAAAATCTTTTTGTTCTGAGACGTGTCCATTTGAAGTTGGACCTCACGCCAAGTTGTCACACGAGGTCCAACTCAGAAGTGAACATATTTCAGAACAAATGATTTTTTAAGACCTGATGATGACAGCAAAATCTGTCGGACCCGGTTGTTTTAAATAAATATTTATCCGATGTTGCCTTTAGAATATTTTTAGCAAGTACAACACATCACTCCTCCCGTCTCTTTAAAATGAGAAAATTCAATCAGAATATATTTTTTTAAAGTGTTGCAAATTCCTGCAGGAGGTAATATTGGTCAAATCTAGAAGAAAAATTCCTGTAATGATATGTCCGGGAACCAGAACCTGTTGAGATGTGGGCAAATCGTCATTTCAATCGCAGCTGTCGTATGTAGAAATATACGCAATAGGCCGTGTTGCCATGTGGTTACCATGCATCCTGACACCATCCTTGAGCCCTTCTTCGTAGTGAATTTTTCAAACACTTATGGAAAAGCATTTTTATTTTTCATATTAAATTTATTCTTGTCGGTTTCGGTTATTTGAACCATCAGCAACTGGAGCAGAAATCATAACCTTTTTTTTTTTTTACTATTAAAAACAGTCTTGGTCACGATTTATTTACTAAGGTGACCGGTTTCGACCACTGCTGTGGTCGTCTTCAGACCTACAAGTTGTATACAAAGCTATAATTAGAGGGCTACATACATCAAAGAAAATACATAAAGTTATAAAGCAATAAAACGATGAATTACCATTCAGTAGGAACCTCTTTCTGTTGGAGAATCACTACTGGAGAAAGCACTGTACGTCTTACTATATATAATGGAGGCTCCCCCCACTTCTGATGGCATGATGTCATCACTAACCAATGAGTTATAAGTCGAATAACAATGTAAAATTTCTTAGTTAAAAGAACATTGTCAAGAATTAAAAACAAATACACACTAAACGTAGCTTATTAAACAGCTATTGTCAATTAAGAAGCGTTAAAAACAAATGATGCTGTTATAAATTCCAAGAAGAGATTTACAAAAATGACATACATGGGAACTATTTCAGATAAAATAAATAAATAATTTAAGAATACAAGCGTGACAATAGCATTTAAAACCAATAACCCCTTACAGGTGAAACTTAAACACACAATTTGTGACTCAGATATATACCAAATGTCAGGCGTTTACAAAATAATATGTAATGACTGTGAGAAACAGTATATTGGCCAAACTGGCCGTAATTTTCTAACACGTTTTAAAGAACACACTACTGGTACTGCATGTACCAAATCAATATTTGGTCAACATCTTGATGGGTACAATCATTGTGAGGGTTGCGTTTCTAACAATTTGAAAATATTACAAACTGTGCCTAAAGGTTTACTGCTAAATAACTTAGAAGAAATTGAAATCTTTTCACTTCACAAAAGTAATCCATTATTTGTTTTAAACGAACAACTTCAATTCAAAGACAAACATTTCTTTGAGCTTTTCGATGATCTGCTTTAGAATGTCTACTCATCTGTCCTTTGTTTTTTAAAATTACGAGTATTAAGACTTTTAGGAAATATTTTATCTTTAAATTGTAATTTTATTTCACCAAACATTATTTTATGACTGACTATCTGTTTTAGAATTTTTGCTTATATGCTTTTAGACTGCATATTGTTAATTCACATCCTTTTATTTTTGACACCATCTGTCATAGTATTATAATTTTTAATTATTTCTATTTTCATTAATTTTTAATTGTTTATAAAACTGGCATACACCACAAAGAATATCAATGCCTTTTAAAAAATTGTCACATGTAATTTACATACGAACTTCATAGACCATATTTCATAAACTACTTCGTATCGTATTTGTGCAGCACGTAATATACATGTCAGCTAAAGATTATTGCAGCCTACTCATTGAAAATCGTTTCAATAAAGACATGTTGCTGCTCAATAATACATCGTCTGACGTGACAGTCTTCGCCATTCCACTTTCGCAACAACTTCGTTAGAAAGAAGCCTGCCGCCACATCTTTGCAGTGGCGTTTGTCCTCACCATGGCAACCACTAGCTCGCCTATCGACTTTACAACAACTTCTGTGGAAAGAAGCCTGTTTCCTCATCTTTGGAACGGCGTCCAACTTCACCATGGCAACCAGTGGTTCCAAATGGTTCACTAACAGGCCTTGAGAGCGCAACCCATGTACTGCCAAACCGAAGTTCATTTATCCTACATATTTAAATATTTTTAACGCTTCTTAATTGACAATAGCTGTTTAATAAGCTAAGTTTAGTGTGTATTTGTTTTTAATTCTTGACAATGTTCTTTTAACTAAGAAATTTTACTTTGTTATTCGACTTATAACTCATTGGTTAGTAATGACATCATGCCATCAGAAGTGGGCGGAGCCTCCATTATATATAGTAAGACGTGCTGTGATTCTCCAACAGAAAGAGGTTCCTACTGAATGGTAATTCATCGTTTTATTGCTTTATAACTTTATGTATTTTCTTTGATGTATGTAGCCCTCTAATTATAGCTTTGTATACAACTTGTAGGTCTGAAGATGACCACAGCAATGGTCGAAACCGGTCACCTTGATAAATAAATTGTAATCAAGACTGTTTTTAATAGTAAATATTTGTAACACATTGATCACTACCACTCCCATAATGTATTAAAAAGTAAGAAATCATAACGTCTATTAGTTTAAAAATGTATGTTTCTAATGAAAGACACTTTCGTATACCAGATGTAACAAAGACAAAACGTGGAATGCAACATAACCATATTTTGACATCCTGAAGAACTCAGGTAACGCTCAAAATTGTCAGCATTATATATGCAACTTACCTCAGTTTTTCAAGATACTGTCAAAATATGGTTATCTTGTACGCCACATTTTGTCATTGTTACATTTGGTATACGAAAGTGTCTTCTATGAGAAACATGCATTTTTTAAATCAACAGATTTTGTAACTTTTCTTCGTGTTGGTGATTGTTTCAGTTATTTCAACCATCAGGAATAAGTCAGCTGACGGCAAATGAAAATGCTTTCTTATAATTGTCTCAGAGTGTTAGCTAGTTACCTACACAAATATTTAATCTTTGAAATACACCTCTCTTCATTCTAGTTGCGTCACAATCATTGATTACATGATTCTGTAACGTCTGTACGTTCTAAACAGTTTGGGAATATACCAGATGTCTTTAAGTGTCCCCATAGCCAGACATACAACGGCTTGAGGTTCATAAATAACAGTTTATTATCTCTTCAACAAAACAATGTTTTACGAGCAAGGGATAATAATGAAAGTTAAAAAGTCAACGACCTTTTAAGCAAAAAATTAACTCGAAACAATCAAGCAAAAATTTCAACATTTTAAAAGTACGGTACAAATTTACAATTACGATAGCGCCTAAAATAAAATTAAAAAAAAGCATGACGATATTAGCAAAGGACATTTTGAAGTTTTCCACTTCGGCTGCTAAGTCGTAGTTGGCCCCTGTATTTGTATGTCTTATGTGTGTTTAAATACCTTGTATATATGTTTTAGCAGTGCCCGATGCTTGCGTTACCCGACCAGTGTGTGCTGTGGTACGTCCAGATTAGTGAGTAACGCCGCGGTTTGAATCCTGTCTCCCGATAAGCCACTGGGTAGGGGCTTACTGTTCTGCTGAAGGAGCTAGTCTCATTGCATTGCCAAATAGTTCATATTGTTTTTACTATTCATCGCACCAATGGCAGTTCAAATAAACTGTGGTATTGCTACGAATGATGTTAAGTTTCCCATTTGCCGGTCATTCCGCTCCCTAAGCACCATTGACGGCTGGCCACGTATCACTCGGTTTTTGAGTTGAGGGAAGCTAATTTCTGCATGACCCGCACTTTCAAGCGTTCTCGTTGCTCTCTCCTTCCTACATACCATGGCACCGGCAGTCTTCGTCCACCATGGTGCAGGGACAGGTGATCATAATCAGGTTCGTACGATTATACGCAATTCCATTAAATTTTTATCAGAAGAGGGAAAAGAGAAAGCAAAAACCCCATTGAAAACTGTGCTTGAGAGGACTGGAGGAACCACTAACTATTGCAGCCGATCAATAAAGTGAACAAAGGAGACGGAAAACATAGCTACCCGTACCTTCCAAAGCTCCACTACTTCGGGAAGTCACAGTACTACAATTTTGTGTAATATCAGCGAAGAGGTCATCAGGGTAAAGGGCACATAAGCCGTATGACACGCGTTCCTTATTTTACTGAATAATTACCGTAATGGAAATGGGCGTTTGGCGTCATTGGCCACGGGGCACGCCACATTGGGCAACCTGCGCGGCGGATGGGGATGAAATGATGATAACACAACACCCAGTCTCTGAGCGGAGAAAATCCCAGACCCAGCCGGGAATCGAACCCGGGCCCCTTAGGACGGCAGTCAGTCACGCTGACCATTCAGCTATCGGGGCAGACATACCGTAATACGTGACATTATGAACTACGCTACACTTTTCACTCCTTGTTAGGGTTCTGTACCTGAATCGGTACAAACTGGATCCTTATGAGATAACTTTGTTGTCTGCCTGATTTTTAAAACCACTTTTTCTCAGGAACGAGCAGACGCGTCAAGTTGAAATTTAGGCCACCTACTAAGGTCTTTGGTCCCTTGGCGGTGTCAAAAATTTGAAGCTTCTAGGTCAGTGAATCAATCAAAAGATACGGCCATTTATGTCACATAAATGATACTTGCAAACTTAGCCATCAAAACCCATCCGGGATGACGGAACTGTCTCTATACATAATTAAGTTTGTAGGGAATTCCCAGGGCCAACTGTTCTCGTCTGTTTCAGTTTGAGATTGAGTTATGGCAGCATGACCGAGTGAGGTGGCGCAGTGGTTAGCACACTGGACTCGCATTCGGGAGGACGACGGTTCAAACCCCCGCCCGGCCATCCTGATCTTGATTTTCCGTGATTTCCCTAAATCGAATCAGGTAAATGCCGGGATGGTTCCCTTGAAAGGGCATCGCCGACTTCCTTCCCCATCCCTCCCTAAATCCGATAGGAACGATGACCTCGCTGTTTGCTCTCTTCCCCCAAACCAACCAACGTGCCAGCATGTTGTCGACTTTGCTTTACTTTGTTTCAACCTTTGTTTGCCGGACTCGTTTTTGTGATGAAGTGAGAAACTATTGACTCTGAATATCTAGTTTTGTCGAATTATTGGCCGTGGTTGCAAAACCAGTAAATACGATCGTTTGCAGAGTTCCTAGCCGTAGCTTACAACTGATGTGAGATACACGTTTCACCTTAGGCTTCTGCTGTCTAACTGCACCTCCCGTACTGTGCAACCATCCACCGTCTGCGGTGCTCCGGACGAAGTTATATCTCGTGTGCCTTCCACATACAAGTTTTTCTGTACGCTAGATTTTTGACGCGTAACATTTCTTGCATCTTGATACAGCGTCACGTATTGTCCCAGTGAAGTCATTAAAGTGTTTGCCTTGTGCAGTGTCGGCATGGGCGCCGACTGTTTTACATCATCTTCGTTCTATAAGGACGGAGTTCGTGGTCTACGCCGCCCGATGGCCCGACGAAATCGCATGGCGCCGGTATGTGCTAGAGGGTGTGGTGGCGTGTGGAGAGCGGAGTGGCAGCCACAACGCAGGTGGACAGTTTCGATGTGACATCGAACTTGGACGGACTGTGGATTGAGCTGTGTGCCCGTACTGCTGGTGTCTGGTATCACGTTGCCAAGCTATCCGTGCTGGTGGTTTGGCACAACTACTCCGAGGACCGTGTGTGACGGCGGTACTCGGAGGGGTACATTAGCCCTGACTGAATTGATGTCGCTTATGCTGTGGGGCACTCTATGGTCCTTCAAACCTGTTACGTAGTGGTCTCACATCGTAGTGGCGGAAGTTGTGGTAACTTCCGTGAGACACGACTGGTTAGGATATGGGACTGTGAGAGGAACTTTGCCTCTTCTTACCACGTGGAGAATAAGGGAAGATATGTTTTGTGTATTAAACCTTTGGGTACTGTTTCAGTGTATACTTGTTCGACAAAGCATAATTAATGAGGTACTCGAGGTGACGATGTACTTAAAGGAATCATGTTATTTGCCTGTCATGGGTTCTTCAGGGCGGTGCATTTCAGTGTTGGCCGCCGCAGTGTGCGATTACTTGGTTCAGACTGATTGAGTGCTTGCCATGATGATTTTCCTAACAGCTTTTCTAGCGCATTTATGTTAATTACTAGTTGTCCACTTTGAGAATTACTACATTTCAAAGATTTCGTCAAATCCATTTCTCATGCTTATGAGATTAATGCAGACATGAAGACTAATTTTGTGCCCTGTTGGCTAGTTTCTTGTTAATGTCAGTTAATGATTAATTTTCTGCTGCATGTGTTTTTTCAATTATTTGTGCGCTACTGAGTAAGCTTCTGGCTGATACGTTGACGGATCGTTTGAATGTGCTATATTAATGACTATTAGTTTGTGTTTTTTCATATCGGCTTGAATATTCATTCTGGTGCATCAGTCTGTTAGAGTCTAGTATTTACAAAATACGGTGTTTTATTGGTCTGTTCTTAATATTGCCTTACATCAGTATATCTGTATCCCAACTCACGCTCAATCAATTGCTCCGCGCCTTTACATTCACCTTCCTGTTCAGCCTGGAACCTTAATCATTCATAAGCAACTAAGCTAGTAATGTGCGGCAGACATTTATGTTTCCAGTTAAGGACGCCGCCGATTTACTTTTTTCCGTCCAGCGGTCAAGAGGTTGTCCCCGAGTCGCGTGGCTGCTCTATTTCCGCACTCATCCGGAACCCAGTGGAATGTCCCGTGATGTCGGGCGCCGCCCGGGAAGCGCGTGGGGCAGAAAATCGGATTTGGCGGGGCGGCGGCGCGGCAGACCGCCGCAAAATGCCGGCCGGCAATAAATTCGAATTTGCGAAATTCGGTTTGCAGAGGCGGCCGCAGGTAACGCGCTGTGTGATTGCGGGCGTCGCCGCGGTCTGGCGGGTCCCACAGGCGGACCGTGAAACACTGCGGCCGCACGAACTTTCACTCGTCCGCGTTCCCATTGTTGACATAATCTGCGTGCGTACGCTGCAGCAGCTCTGGAACAAATTGTGGCGACTGTGTTGATGGTTGAATTGGTATGGTGGAAGCGGGGAAACTATGTAACAAGGGGACCTCACGGAATGGCCTTTTTTGATTTCCTCAATTCTTTTAGAAACTGGAGGCCACTGGCCGGACATCAACTTCCCAATGCAGCACAACCCTTGTCTTTTTTTTCTTTTTTTTTTTTTTTAAAGGGTTAGTCCTTTAGAGTTGTCTGTATTGGAGTGATTAGCATGCAAGTCTTATAGCTGCAAAGTCCTTGCCTCGATCTTGTATGGTACTAAACTTTTATTTAAATTCTACGTTAATTTGATCACCGCCTATATTCTGTGCCAACGTGCAATAAATACGCGCAGAAGGTAGGTGTTTTACGATTCATGTTACACACTTCTAGGGTTTCTAGAAAGCACTTTGTAGATCATGTTTTACGTAGAAACCCCTGTCCTGAAACGTCATCCAACGACGCTACAGAGCGAGAAACTTAATGCACCGGCGCCAAAAAATGGTCCAAATGGCTCTGAGCACTATGGGACTTAACATCTGTGGTCATCAGTCCCCTAGAACTTAGAACTACTTAAACCTAAGTAACCTAAGGACATCACACACATCAATGCCCGAAGCAGGATTCGAACCTGCAACCGTAGCAGTCGCGCGGTTCCGGACTGCGCGCCTAGAACCGCTAGACCACCGCATATATATATATATATATATATATATATATATATATATATATATATATATATATATATATATATAGGGTGGTCCATTGGTCGAGGCCGGGCCAAATGTCTCACGAAAAAACTACAGAGAACGAAACTGTCTAGCTTGGAGGGGGAAACCAGATGGCGCTATGGTTGGCCCGCTAGATGGCGCTACCATAGGGGGGGGATCTAGGTCAAACGGATATCAACTGCGTTTTTTAAAATAGGAACCCCCATTTTTATTACAGATTCGTGTAGTACGTAAAGAAATATGAATGTTTTAGTTGGACCACTTCTTTCGCTTCGTGATAAATGGCGCTGTAATAGTCACAAACATATGGCTCGCAATTTTAGACGAACAGTTGGTAACAGGTAGGTTTTTTAAATTAAAATACAGAATGTAGGTACGTTTGAACATTTTATTTCGGTTGTTCCAACGTGATACATGTACCTTTGTGAACTTATCATTTCTGAGAACGCATGCTGTTACAGCGTGATTATCTGTAAATACCACATTAATGGAATAAATGCTCAAAATTATGTCCGTCAACCTCAATGCATTTGGCAATACGTGTAACTACATTCCTCTCAACAGCGAGTAGTTCGCCTTCCGCAATATTAGCACATGCATTGACAATGCGCTGACGCATGTTGTCAGGTTTTGTCGGTGGATCAAGATAGCAAATATCCTTCAACTTTCCCCACAGAAAGAAATGCGGGAACGTGAGATCCGGTGAACGTGCGGGTCATGGTATGGTGCTTCGACGACCAATCCACCTGTCATGAAATGCGCTTGTCAATACCGCTTCAACTGCACGCGAGCTATGTGCCGGACGTCCATCATGTTGGAAGTACATCGCCATTCTGTCATGCAGTGAATTGTGAGCCATATGTTTGTGACTATTACAGCGCCATCTATCACAAAGCGAAAAAAGTGGTCCAACTAAAAGATTCATATTTGTTTATGTACTACACGAATCTGTAATAAAAAATGGGGGTTCCTATTTTAAAAAACGCAGTTGTTATCCGTTTGACCTATGGCAGCGCCATCTAGCGGGCCAACCAGAGCGCCATCTGGTTTCCCCCTTGAAGTTAGACGAGTTTCGTTCTTTGTAGTTTTTTCGTTTGATGCTTATTTCGTGAGATATTTGGCCCGGTCACTAAAAATGGACCACCCTGTATATATTCCGTGATGATGAGGATACAAACTTTCTAGGGTGATGGAAAAGGGTAAATATGTCAATTCATGGAAAGTTCCCTGTACTAGAAGCGAAAGAGCCAAAAGTTATAAGCGAAAACCGTTCTCGTACTCCTGACAGTAGAGTGCATCTATTGTTACTGATTATAGAATATCACCTCCAACATTACAAGCGGAAATGCGTAGAAGAACTTAGAGACGCGTTGAACGTTCCTTTAGGCCACGGGGACAACCATTTCTCTGTTACGGTAAGGGTCGGATCCTGGCGGAAGCGGCAGGCGCTATCTGCAAGCGCCTCGTCTGGGTGGGCGACCATCTTGGAGGGGTGGGTGGGGGGCGAGAACAGCCGGGCGGCTGTAAGTGAGACGGCGATAGCATCGACGGGCCCACAGAGGCCGTGCCTGCACGCGGAACCTGTCCAGCGCGCCGCCGTGCCGTGTCCCGTCCTATCCCTTCGTGCTCAACACGCTGACTGCTGCTGCTGCTGTATGCTGCAACCGCAGCCAGACCTCAGCGGACACTGCAGACCCACCGCCGACGTCAATCATCTTCGGCGTTGTGACAGTCCGGAACTGAAGCTCTTAACACAGATTGTTACGAGAGTATAAAACTCAAGAGATGGCACAATAGCAAAGGCATTGGTTCCGGGCAACCGAGGTGGAAACTGTAACCTTACATAAGGAGACAATCGTGGTAAAAGTAAGAAATGCTCCGAAAGTAATTCAACAGTAAAGTTTCGATTTCGAGAAATGCGTAGTGTCATGTTGGGTTGGTAGAGTAACAGCAAGTGTTAATGTGTAGCCGGCCGGTGTGGCCGAGCGGTTCTGGGCGCTTCAGTCTGGAGCCGCGCAACCGCTACGGCCGCAGGTTCGAATCCTGCCTCGGGCATGGATGTGTGTGTGATGTCCTTAGGTTAATTAGGTTTAAGTAGTAAGTTCTAGGGGACTGATGACCACAGATGTTAAGTCCCATAGTGCTCAGAGCCATTTGAACCATTTGTTCATGTGTGACGTCACGCTGAATCGAAATTTTTTTGATATATCGAAACGTATTGTATGTAGCCCGAAAGTAATATTTGTGGCTTTTAATTTGATTATTTATTTGAAAAGCTATTGAAATAATTGTGTACATGAGTAAAAATCATATGACTATTATATCGTATTGACAGTGATATAATAGTGATTTTTCATAGACTTGACAATGAAGAACTATATTTTTTCTTTGTTAAAGACAGAGATGTTAGCACTCATCAAGTTACTCTGGTGTACGATTAGTGAATTTCGTGTTTTGGTCCTAATTGATTGCCTAGAGGGCAGTTCTGATTAATTATTTGCGTCTTTTGAATGGTAAACGGAAGAGAGAGAGAGAGAGAGAGAGAGAGAGAGAGAGAGAGAGGGAAACAAAAAGGAATAAGCTAGCTGTCCAAATAAAGGTCACGTCTTGCGGACTATACCAGTGAGGCGCGAGGCGCGAGGCGCGATATATGTTACAAGGGATCGCTTTACAGCATCAATGTAGATTTCACTCAAAACGAAGAATTATTACCGATAATAATTATATTGAAAGTTATTTTGAGAAAGCATGTGATTCTGAACTTTTAATTAACTATTACGAAAGATAATCAATTCGCGAGAGAAAAGACAAATTTCGGGAATTAGATTTGATTTTATGGTTCACAGCAACGTATCGACAGTCTTGGGTTACGTGTAGCTGGAACGGAGTTGTAAGTTGAAAATCCCATACACACACAAGCGAACACTATAAAAATTGGCATTAATTATGATTAAGTTCCGAATGAATGTGATTTTTTTTAGCCAAATCGGGACCTCAATGAACTACAGTTACATGAAAAGACAATTCATGTCATCGATGTTAACACTTTTGTCGAAACAGACACACTTTTTTTTTTCGTTTCCTGCCGCACTCGAACGAAGGCTATAAATTGGAAGTTATTAATGTTTTGTTGTATATCATGATTTCGAAAAGATATTGTTCCCCTTTCCCACTTCCTCGAACATACGACACTGAGGATTTTCCGAGCGTGTAAAGAAGAAAGAAGAGAGAACCAAACAAACCACAACCACTACCGACGGCGACGAAGGAGACGAGGGGAGGAGCCGATACAAAACCATCTTTTGATTTTTCCCAATTTAGATTCTCATGCTACCCGTAAGTCACTAGAAAAAAAATTAATTCCTTTCCCATATTTATTAAACAAAGTAATGCTATCTTTCCTTTGACTCTTACATCAACTAAACTTAGAATAGAACAGCCGAAATTTTTCCAAGACATTTTTATTACTTAATCAACCAGTTTCAACACTTCATTAGCGTAACCTTCAAGCATCCATGCGAAAAACGACTGGAGACATCCAAATATAGGCGCACATACAATAAGTAGCATATACATTCCACTGGATTCCGTGGACTTCTATTTATTCGACGCGTACACTCCAAATGGAAGAAGACTGTCAACAATTCTTACCTCGGCTTTACGTGCGGCGGTCACCTGCCCACTGCCTAATGTTCAGGGTGCGGCGGCGACGCGCCTCCCGGTTGTTGTATAGCTGAAGACGGGCTTACAGTTGGCCGAACCCGGTCGTGATTTTCTACCAATAAAACAATTTGCAGCCGAAGTCGTCGGTTATCTCACTACAGTGCTCATCCGTTTGCTACAAAATTAGCCTGATTTGAACCTGATGCAGCACATCAGATATGCTGTGTGGCGCACGATCAGCGCTCACAGACCACAGGCTCTTAATTGCTTGAGAAGTGCGTAGACACCTGGTACTACGTACCTCCTCAAACGTACGCCGGGCGTGCTACACAGGATCATTGTATTGCATTCGAAGATGGTTCAAATGGCTCTAAGCACTATGGGATTTAACATCTGAGGTCATCACTCCCCTGGACTTAGAACTACCTAAACGTAACTAACCTAAGGACATCACACACATCCATGCCCGAGGCAGGATTCGAACCTGCGTCCGTACCAGCAACGCGGTTCCGGACTGAAGCGCCTAGAACCGCTCGGCCACAGCGACCGGCCGTTCAAAGATGGCTCACGCCGCAAGTAAGCATTACTGTATATTGTAAAAACAGAAGAGTAAGAGGGTTATTTTTTGCTCAAGGTTCAATCGATCGCGAAATTAAAACCACTGTGAAAATCCGATGAAGCTTTGTCCAGACGTGTTGCGCATTGCGTCTAATATGCCCGTCAATCGCGTCCCGCCACACTTTTCAGTTCTGAGCGGCCAGTGATAACGTAAAGGTGCTTTGAACAGTAGTCTCCAGCCAAGTGTGGAGTGTGTGCTGTCATTCGCTTTCGTGATGCTGGGGAGTGCCACCAGATTTCGTGAAGCCTACAAAAGTAAATGTCATGCGTGACAGCAGAGTGTGGCAGTGGTGCAGCAACTATGAAGCAGGACGTACAGACCTGTTGATGCCGGCAGTCAGCGAAGCAAGCGAGTGTCAGCCGATAATAATCTTTTCCAGTGAGTGGATCAGGCGATTCGAGGAACTCGTCTACGAAGGGTAATTCAGAAGAAAAGAGGAATGTTCTTATAGGCATCGTCCTTCAGGACAGTGCTCGGTCGAACACTGCAGCTGCAACAGACGTGGTCCTGCAGCGTTTTCGATCAGTAGTGTTTGATCACCCACCGCACAGCCGGGACTTCGCTCCGTCTGATTTTCATCTCTTTGCTCACATGAACCGCTGGGTATGGGGACAACATTCTGGCAGGCAAGGACAACGAGCTGCAAACCAGTGCAGAAATCTGGCAGAGACTATAGGCGGCTGCCTCCTATGATGAGAATATTGAAAAGTTAATATTATGCTATGGCAAATGTCTAAGTCGGAGCGGCAGCTAGTAGAGAAGTAGCTGGAAGGTATGACTAAGCGCTGCAAATGAAATATTTCCGATTTTCACTGAGAATGAAATATTTTAGATTTTCACGGCCGAATATACTCCTCCCGAACAGTCCATGAATGCCCAACGGTACCGACCGGTAGCCGTGTCATCTTCAGCCCAAATGCGTCACTGGATGCGAGTATCGAAGGGCTTGTGGTCACCACACCGCTCTCCCGGCCGTATGTCAGTTTTCGAGACCGGAGCCGTTACTTCTCGGTCAAGTAGCTCCTCAGTTTGCCTCACAAGGGCTGAGTGCACCCTGCTTGCCAACAGCGCTCGGCAGACTGGATTGTCACCCATCCAAGTGATAGTCCAGCCCGGCATCGCTTAACTTCGGTGATCTGACGGGAATCACGGCCAAATAGATCTTTAAAAAATAACCCTCGTAATTCCTCTGCTACTCGCACTTCGTCAGGTCTCATGAAATTGTTCGCGAGCTGTTACGTAAGTCACAAGGAGGTTGACAGCAGGAGCTGCTGCACGAAACCACGGTATCCACAGTGGAGAAGCTCCAATACGCTTGCGTCATATGTGCATGCCAGACATCACCACTCTGATCAGGTGGTGCTGTGAGTGAAAAAGAGAGAGTAGGTCAAGAGGTGGTCAAATGGTTATATAATAATCCCTCTTATCACAGATAGTGACTATTCATGTCACTATTTCGGCATTCGCCATCCAGAACGTTTAGACAGTGATCGTCAAAAAGTGATATTCGCGCCAGTGGCCGAATGTTGTTACCATACACTTAGCATCTAATGCACAGGGAGGCGAGCTATATGCGAATCGAATGTACATGTCGTGCTGATGATTTTTGGGTGACAGACCGGCCAGCTCGAGTGGGTTGTTTCCAGTGTGTGTGTAAGTAAACGCTGGGCTGTCCCTCTCAGAAGTTAAAGACTCGGCTAGTGCTTTTAAGACATATAACGAACAAAATCCTAAAGATTTACAGACAGAGGGCGCACAAAAGTTCCCTTTATGAAGACAACTGGCTCACTTTAATGTGCGATGGGTGCGTAACTATAGAACTGAAATAAAACAACCTGCCAAATAATGAATGGGCGTTTGTCGATTATTAGTGGATATTACGTCAGAAGCAAGAAATGCAGAAAGTGTATATTTGGAGAAAGAATGGAAGGAAGGAAGAAGAGAGGGATAGCATGCGTAAGGTAATCCTTTCAAGAGAGACATCCCGAAATTTGGCTTATGCGACTGAGGGAAACCAATTACGGAAACCTTAGAGCTAGATGGCCGGACGGCGACCAGAACTGTCACCTCCCCTAAAGAGGGTCCAGCGACCGACCAAGGCGCCACCTCGCTCAGCTCTATTCTAGGAAACAGACCACCATCTTCTAGCGTGTGCGCAATTAAACAAAGAGGGGATTTAGGTCGTATTGAACCGTTATAATGCGGTTTTGTTGCTCTGAGAGATCAACGCATATAGGCATGACTTATTCTGTAAATTTGAACCTGTCCAAAGTGTAAATGAACTTAGTCTGAGACTCTACTTTTCATGTTATATTTATATTGCCTATGCGATTTAGATAATTTATGGAGACTGATACTTCCCTTCCTGACAATTATGAAGGTCTGTTAATTCAAGGTACTGGTCTCGACAGGTTGAAATACGGGGTTTTGATTGGGTTTAAAATTAGTTTAATCTAAACAGGGCGGAACACAACGCATCGGTCTCATTTGTACATAACGAAGAAAACAGTGTTTGATGTAAGAAACAAATGAAGTACGTCCGCCACATGCGGTAGAGCAACAAGGAAAGATCTCTACTGCGCAATCAGATTCAACAGTAAATGCAACGTCCTATTTTCATTGCCTTTCAACACAGTGTGCTATGTCTTGACTCAGAATTGCCGATCGCTTTGTGGTACTGCGTACTGAGGCTACGATTGCTGACGGAAGACGCCATTAGGGTCAACGTCATCACTTGACGATATGCCAGTTTTACGTCGAAGTATCGCAGAGTCTTATCTGATGCAACACCGCACAACCCTTCACAAAAACAGTTTAAATTACAAAGAACGATCGAGACGTTTCCGTCTGAGGACATTGTTGCAGCGTATATGCAACCCAGAGCGACTCCTATGCCGGTATATAAGCACCGACATTTAGCCGAGAGGTTAGTGTGGTGCTCGGGCGGAAACTTTTTGATCGCCCTCTTACACAAGACAAGCTGCTTATTTTAATGACAGTTTAGCCAACTCTCACGTATTGGTCGTCAAGTCAGTCATTTGAAGAAGGGAAGTTAGGAGAGTCAGCACTGTCAAACAGTTCTTTTGTTAACTCAGATGGACCACTCACGGCAGAACAGTAGCTCTCTACGTAAACGAGAAAAATTCCTCGCGTTATTATCAACTGACCGATTCAGACACATGACTCACGCCTCAGAATAGCAAGGTCTTCTTGTTTGCTATGGTTTGAGGCGAATACAGAGGGTGGGTGTCAGTGATTAATGGCCAGAATAAAATCAACATTGATCTCACTACAGTGCTGGGATTGCATTTCCCGAAGAACACACACACACACACACACACACACACACACTAGGGGGAGCGCGTGCGCATCAAATGTCCGTGGTATTTATTCCCATTTCCATGTCTCGTTGAATTTGCGATGTTTGTTTCCCATTGTTTGCTTTATTGCATGGTTCTAATGCGTGTAATTTGCCTTTATCTTCCCCTGATCTATGAACTGAATTACCCATCAGTTCATGAAATTAGCTACAGTTTGACATAGATACGGATCACAGTGCAACGTGACATTTTCCCACATATTTATGTCACTACAAGACATGAAAGGAACGAGAGAAAACTTATAGAAAAAAGAGTTGTCGGACAGAATTTTTGGATTTGCTGACTGCCACCGACTGTGCCATACTAAGAAGTACAGAACTATGAATAAGTATAAGCATTTTTCATTGGAGGTTATACAGTTTCATATCGGATGGTCATTTCAACATGTAATTCATATCCTCAAGCGACTACAGTGTGTTTCTGTTATGTTTATCGCAAACGGGTACAATCACCTCAAAATTGATATACTCGCACCAGTATTATTTGGATTAGAGGAAGAATGAGAGGAAAGAAAAGCTAAGGACCGCTTATTCATTTAATAATACACAGCTGCATGCACTGTTCAATTTATGCTGAAGTTTCTCCAATGAAGCCTACGCATAGATAATGTGTATTGGTAGCGCTGGAGAAGTGAGGGCTTTACGAGCAGTTAGCTTTGCTAACGCATCACAGAAATTGTTTTTCCAGTGAAAATACTTTACCGTCACACACTGCCATTTTCATCGCGTAATGAACAGCTGTGACGTGCAGAAATATTGTTCTATCCTTCCCACAGGGGATCAAAGCATCTTTGCTATCTAATCTGTGAAGCACGAATGCGTATTACAGCGGAATATTGCCCGCTCGGTACTTAATTGGGTTCTCGCGTCACATCAGAGGAAGAGATAATCCCCCCGCTTTGTCGCCCTACCTGGAACTTCCCTGACCCGTTTTAGTCCTCGCCAAGGACTTTGTTGAAACGAAAATCCTTCGCTAAAATCTGGTATCATGGAAATGAATCTTGATTACGGCTCTGGGGTTCGTAATGAATATGACTGCGATCGAGGCAAACGCAATACCTGTATCTCGTTACTTATCTGTTAGCAGTGACTTTGTTATAGCGTGAGAGCTATAGTGGTGTGTATGAGGCGAAGGTGCCCTACCGTCTCACTGAAGTGAAAATTCCATCAAACCGTTTCCAGCATACATTTATGGAAACTACTGGAAAAAGAAATTGCGGAAATTCAGGTCCGCCTGATATACAAACTATTCTCTTTAATACTCAAATATTTTTCGGCACATTTGTGCCGTTAATAGTGGGACTTTAATTCAGGTCGGTAAAATGCAAAAACGTTTTAAATAATAGTAATAAGACATAAAACTTTTTAGGTCGATTGGAATTATTATCGTATTCTCTAGAACGTTAGGTTATGTAGGACCTTTCATCCTTTATTATATGACAAGCGAGCCGCAAACACGTGGAACTGATTCGAAGAGAGGCGCATTGTCCAGCGACCAATAGTTAACATTAACGAAAAACATTTTTATTAATGAAGAAATATTTATTTTTTATTTTAGAACTTCACTAAACCGTGTTTCATGACTATACAATAAGAAATCAGAAGATAGTTTTGTCGTTTGCTTTTTCGAATGCAGATTTTTGCTGTGAGCTCTTTGAAATATGGCTGTTCGCACAAATTTACTTAACTGCTCATTACTTCGTTAGGATCCATATTTAGCTTTAATGAACTCCAGTGTTGAGTTAGCTGTTCCCCGAAATTATGGTCTCTTGGAACAATCTTTTGTTAAGGTTTAGTTTCTACTGAAATATACTTCTAAAAATTCAATATTTTAATTACCACTTCGATTCAGTCCTTTTACTACTTCATCCTCTTTCATTTCCAGTAGCTCCAACACTAAAACTGCGTAACTCTTAAGAATAAGTGATCTATCGGGACAGCCATCCTTCTCAACAGCAAAAGTATTTCCAAGAATGAATATGAAGGTTTTAAGTGTCTTCAAATCACTAAACCTGTGGTTTCCTCAGCGAGGTTAACCTCTATACACAAAAAGTCCCGCGCCTCGTTTTTCTTTCTCTATGTAAAGGCTAATCTCAGGAAATACTGTAGGAATTTTGATACGGTTTTCACTAGTAGGTAGACTGATTCACGAGGAAGATTTGCCTATATCACTACGTATTGTAAACAAGTCGTCCGGTTGTAGATAAGTAGTGCTGCCGATGAGAAGTCGGGGTAGGTCACTAATTTTACGTACGTAATTTTGTTTCCACCTGAACTTCAGGAAGATAGGGTAAGGTGCCCTAATGTGAAATACGAATATGTACAGTCTGTATGAAGGTGACCTCCTGAAAACCAATGCGGCTGCTACTTCAGCGATGCTGGCGGAGAATTCAGTACCATTCTTTCTGTGTCACAATAAAAGTTTTCACTAGTTTTGAGTCTTTCTGACTTCACGACTGAATGGATAGTCAAGCTGTACGAGGAAGGAGGGGGTCGAAAAGTTTCTATGCTAATAAATACAGAATGAAGGATATTTCATTACACCAATTTATTTTTCAATGTAAAGTGCAATACACTTGCGAGCACCCTCAGATAACTTCTGCAAATCATTCAAATAGAAGGTCTTAGATTTCGAGTGCAGCCAAGCGTTCACAGCATCAATCGCTGCATCATCATTGTCGAATCGTCGTCCTTTGAGGTCTTCTGTTAGGTTTGGGTGAATAAAAAAAAGTCTGATCGAGCCAAATCTGGAGAGTATGACGGATGACGCAACAATTCGAACCTGCAGTCACGCAGAATTTCCATTGTTGTGCGGGCTTTGTGTGCCGGTGCGTTGTCCCGATGTGGAAGAACTCCGAGCACCAAATTTCTGCGTCTTTTTTTCTTGATCTCGTCTCTCAAAGCGGCGCAGGAGGGTGCAATAGTATGATTCATTGATAGTTGTGCCCTTTTGCAAGTAATCCAGTACAATTGCTCCTTCTGCTTCACAGAAGACTGATGCCATCACGTTGCTAGCTGATTTTTGCACCCGAAATCTTTTTGGGGTAGGGGATGAATGATGTTTCCATTGTTGTGACTGCTGTTTTGTCTCAGGATCAAAGCGGTGAACCCACGTTTCGTCCATTTTTATATACCTTGCAAGAAAGCCGTCTTCATCCACTTCAAATTGGCGGACAATTTCTTCACAACACTGCACACGCTCCCGTCTCTGATCTGCATTCAAATCTTTCGGGACTCACCGAGTTGAAACTTTCCGCATTCCCAAAATATCCACACCAATGTCATGTGCACACTCAAGGGAAATTGCAAATGTGGTTTCAATGAGCTGCAACGTTGTTCGGCGATCCTGCAATATCGTATCGTGAACTGCAGTCACTGTCTGATCAGCAGCAATGGTGACAGGCATTCTGCTCCTTTTCGCATCTTCCACACTCGTTCTTCCACGTTTGAAGTCGGACACACAGTTTGTCACTGTTACACTGTCCTTAGTGTATTCTGCTTGTCCTCCACAATTTTCTTGGGCGGTATTCCCTTCAAATGAAGATATTCAATCACAGCACGGTTCTTGTTTCTCCCAATATTCGCCATTTTGCTTACAATACGCATCCTGGTGGCAAAACTAACGAAACTGGAGCCGCGAAATTTGTCTTCCATACCCACAAAGGCTCACCATCAAAGTAGATGGTGGTTTTTGTGCAAGACATTACGGTAACTATCTCGGGCTAGAAACTTTTCGACCGCCCCTCATATAACGGAAGAATGATTTATGTATTATTATTATGCTTCGGTAAAGGAATCACAGTGGGATTATCCTGAATAGTTTGCTGAAACACTACTAAAATCGGTTCGCGTGCAGCATGGTTAAAACAAAATGGTGAGAATGTTTTTAATGTGGAATACAACGTCGGTCTCAATGTGGAATATTCCAGATTAGGAACACCTTTGCATCGTAGTGACTGTCTATATTTTTGCGTATAGAAACTAAAATAACTTAATTCTACCATGTTCATCACCATTATGTCCACCATATTAATGGTTAGAATGCATAAATGGGAAGTAATGAGTTACCAATTGGAATCCCACTCAGAATAAATTCCTATTTTATCTTTTTTTATGTTTTCTGCTTCAAATTAAATATTTTAAGTTTGTTATTATTGTGTAGACATGCTTTCCAAAAAAACCTTTCGCCCGTGTCTGTGGTTTAGACATCGTCGAAAGTGACAAAACATACATGGGATGCCACAAACACGAAAGCAGCAAAGGAGGCCGTGTTGTCCAAGCACAAGGGTTTTCTTAAAGCCCAAAATAAGGACAACTAGTGACTCTTACGCTTTATTAAAATGTTGAAAAGTGAAGGAAATTTAAATGTTGATGTCACTGTTAACATACCATTGGGAAGAAAGCCCACTTTACCAGTCAGTATGGAAATGGGCTTTTTTGCGGATTATTGGGGGGGGGGGGGGGGGGAGGGGAGAGACAGAGAGAGAGAGAGAGAGAGAGAGTGAGAGAGATTTTTTGGCTTGTCCAACAAGGATGTACGCAGACTTCGTTTTCATCTTGTTCGGGACAACAATTGACCAAACCCCTTCTACAGGGAAAATGAGTCTCGCTGACTAAAGTCGTTCAAGAAATTTCTGAAAATGAATCTCTCATTTAAGAACACCTGAATCGATATCATTGTCCAGAGTGCACAACCTTAACAAAACGTGTCTCAGTACTTTGATATTTTAGAATGAGAGTTTAAACGGTATTCCTACAAACCTGACGATTTATGGTTGTGATGAGACAGAATTAACCGTTGTGCAGTAAAGCCTTGGCAAAGAAAGGGTAGAAGCAAGTAGCTTTTTTGGCTGAGCAGCAAAGCTTGGACACCGTCGCTTTTTGCATGAATGCAGCTAGAAATGATGTACCGCCACTCTTGATACTACCAAGACTGAATATGAACAAAGAGCTTTTCGGTGGAGTTGATTCGACTGCCATTTATCTGGGCGGATCCAGATGAACACAGCCACGAAACTGTTTAAACACATTGTAGCAGCTAACAAGCCTTCTGCATCAGATCCAGTCCTCTTATTACTTGATCATTATACGCATTCTAGAAATTTAAATGTAATTGTTTATGCAAAATTGTGTGCGCCCCTCCACATAATCACATAACTGCAACCCTTCGATGTTGCATTTATGCATCCACTGAAGACTTTCTACAATCCCGTAATTCGGACATGGCCGGCAAATGACAGATCTAGCATGTCCAGTTACACGCTGGCAGAGATTTTGGGAGTAATTATATTAAAGCAGCAACAGTGGGTACTACCATAAATGGTGCATATTTGATGAGCACCACTTCCTAGAGGAGATCATTGACAAGGAAACAATCAACAACAAAGAATGTGGCGATAATTCTAAGCAGTCAGTCACTACCATATCTGAACTAAGTCCATTTTCCAGCCTAGGCCCAACTGCAACAAACAAGAGGGGTCCAAAGACCGAGTCAGCAAAATTACTTGCGCCCATTACAAAAAAAGAATGAGTTGCAACAGTCCAAACCCCACACTGCAAATAAACCGCTTCCTGTAAACGCAAACTTTTCCCAAGAAAAAGAGGTCGTAAGAGATTGAAGAAATACTGCAGTGAAACATTCATTCGTTCTAAATAGAACAGAGATAGAGGAGACGTCTAGCGAAAGTTCACCTGAAGAGGATGCTGAATGTATTTACTATCAGAAATTACGGTCAAAAAGTGTTACTGGTGTCTGGGTCCAGTGCCAAACATGAAAGTTATTGGCCCATGAACTGTGTGCTGGAAACCCAAAAAGCAATTCAGTTGTGGGAAGTGTGGAAAAAAATGTTAATTGAGACTCCTCAAACGTGATCTTTTTAAAAGATTAAATGTGAAAACTGGCGATAAAACCCAAACAGAATATTGACTGAAAGTGTTTACATGTGAGAACGTTCGCTTATTTCAAACATCTGTTAGCCTACATTGGCCGATATTAAATTACCTCGTGTATGGTTTGGAGTGCACATTTATAAAATATGGTTTATTGCAACTAAAGTTACAGTTTGTTTGTCTTGTGCTTTGAATATGATATTTGCAAGTGATTGAGTGATTGTTCTGTCAATTACCAGTCTTACATTTCAAACGTAAGTGCAACAAATAAAGTGAACATAAAAAGTATTCCACATTATGGCAATTTACCTTATTAATAATTTTCTTCAGATTTTTGAAATGAGCGAATGTTATAATCTCTATTTAACAGTTCAGACCAGAATTTTTTCCGGAGGAAGTAAAATGTTTCTCTATGTGGTAACACTCTTAGATGATTTTTTTAACGATTTAAGATGCAAGATTTATACAAAAGTATATACCTGTTTTCAAAACATACTTTGTACACTTGGCTTCATTTTATGGATTAAAGCTGCCACTTACCATATATGCTCTATTGTAATAAATAGTAAAATGGTCATTCAATAATTACCATGCAAAATAACAATATTCAGTTATACAGTGGAATGTAGCGAACCTAGCGCATCCGTGTATTCTGGTGGTCAGGAGCTGCTGTGCGCTGCTACATTGACTTTCTGATATCTTGATAATGATGGCAGCACGTGCGCGCGATGAAAAGGTTGAACATTCACAAATGTGTACCTCGACTTTCCATTGGGAAAAAATATTTCCGTTGCAGCCAAGACACAGTAAAAGTTAATGTACGCAACTGTAGCCAGGGGGTTTGAAAGAGTTAACTTGTTATGAAAACTAAGCACACACTGTGCTAAATCAGAAATAAGTTTTCCACTCCTTTTTAATGCGTGTAGAGTTTGCAAATACTGAAGAATATCTGAAATGTAAGCCTTATCTCACTACTAGTGTGGGTCACCATTCTGTGGAAGAGATTCTCTTCTTTTCTTGCAGATCTTGTTTAACTGGATTTATTAACTAGAAAAACCACCTACAACATTGCCTCTTGATAGCCATCTCACTAAGTAGTCCGAGGGTACACCAGGAAGCTTGTCACTATACATTTCTTTTATGAAGGATGTGAACTGTCGGCGTGTTTTTACTCTGGAGCAGATGTAGTTGAAAATTTTAAGAACTGCCTGTGTAACCTGCAGATATTGAAAATAACTGCCGCAAACGGCGCATAAACGCGATAAGAAGGTTGCTCGCGTACAGCCGTAAACAGGTCTGCGAGCCACGGTAGTGGCCGTCGCTTCAGTACAGCTTACCACCAGCGTCGAAATGGTGTTATCGTGATGAGGTTGGTAGGCATGCAAACAAATCACTTTAGCTGTAAACCTAATAATTTTCGTGCGCGAAAATATTTCGCGGCTGTATTTTAGAATTACGTTCAGTTATAATCATGATGACAAGAACGTCCCTCTTGGCTTTGCATCCGGCGCTGGATGTCTAGTCTTTTTAACCAGTGTGCCACCGTGCGACCTCGCCGTTCACGATTGTATCGCTCACAGGATACTGAAAGATATTATGCCACTGACAGACGATGGTTGATGTGAGACTACCAAGACCACTCCGCTACATTGACAACTATCTTAGAGACACGCTTGGAGCACTATTACAACATTCGTTCTACATCATGATTTAGCCTAAAGCGTTAACGTATAGCAACAGAGCACCAAAGGTGCACACGTTCTCATCTGGAATAATAAATTCAGTAGGACACTACAGGTACGCTGTTTCTGTTCGACGCAAATGTGTGCTAACCTTAATTAGTTTGCGAAATTACAAATAACAGCACCTTCGCTGTGAAACACTAGACAAGCAGACAAAATTAGAAAATTACAACATAGACTGCCTCGTGCCGTCACCCTCTCCCTTCTCTCATCCTCTCCAAACCATGACAATACACTACATACACATCCATTACAGTCATCTACACTCATATTACTGCATTTATGTACAGAAGGCATGTGTTATATAATAGTCATTATAGTCACATAACTTGATATTATTAGTAACATACAAACATCACTCGACTCGACAAGGAAATTTTCCAATGGAGTAGAAGGAGTCGGTCACTAATAAATCCCTTAGGGTCCTTTTAAACTTCGGCCGGCCTCTGTGGCCGAGCGGTTCTAGGCGCTTCAGTCTGAAATTGCGTAACCGCTATTTTCGCAGGTCTGAATCCTGCCTCGGGCATGGATGTGTGTGATGTCCTTAGGTTAGTTAGGTTTAAGTAGTTCTAAGTTCTAGGGGACTGATGATCTCAGATGTTGTTAAGTGCCATAGTGATCAGAGCCATTTGAACCATTTTGAACATTTTAAACTTAACTTTGTTAGTAAGACTTTTTATGGCCGTTGGCAAGTTAATGGAACTATAAGTGGCCATCAAAAAGATTCCGCTTGAGGGCTTTGGTGCAGCGTATATGCAATGTACCACGACTCTGATGCGGATATGTAAGCAACGACCTGTAGACATTCAAGCGTGCGGTAAATGCGGTAACGAACTATGGCGACATTATTACCAAAAGCACCGAATAGGGCCAACATGCTGTTACTCTTTTCTTGGCTGCCGAAGGACAGACACCGGTAGAAATCCATCTGAGAATGAAGAATGTGTATGCGGCAGCATGCTTGTCTAAAACCAGCTTTGTGAAAAACTACAACAAGCGGTTCTGTTGGTTAAAGGTAACACATGTGTTCTATAGCAAATATCGTAATGCGGAAGTCACTCCCGCTCAAGCAGAAGACGTTCGAACACCCATCGTACAGTGCTGATCTCTCCCCGCACGATGGTCACGTCTTCGGTCCCTTAAAGGCCTTGAACGACCGACGATTCCTGTCGGACGAGGCAGTTAAAGAATTCTCCACGCAGCAGGATAGGCGCGGTGTTTGACCAACCTGGTGCGTCGGTGGGGTGGTTACCTCAATACTCACAGCGATTTTGCCTGATTGGCATACCGATTCTGGACTGCAAGGTCTTCGATCGGAAACTTTTTGATCGCATCTTTTACAGGGTGTATCATAATCAATGGCGTAAACTCATACAGCTGAAAGTACACGATGCTAGAAGCAAAAAATTCTCAGTAAACATAGGGTCGAAAATGAATACCTTAAGAACGACGAGCAAATTTTCATCTTCGATACTGTGAAGCAAATCTCTGCTACTGAAAACTCGGTCTTCACAAATATGTCAGGCCACTTACTTTGATCCATGACGGTGTTGATTTTTCGGAGTTACATAGTTTTAATAACTTGCCAACAGCCATAAAAAGTTTAAATATTAATAAAGTTCAGTTTAAAACGATCTTATGGATTTATTTGCGACCAATAACTTCTACTCCAATGAGAAGTTTCCATATCGACTGATATGTGTATATTATTCATAATATCAACTAATGCGAATATTACGTAAAATTTCACCTCTGTAGATCATCACTGCAGTAATGTGCTCAACGTAAATAAGTTTTATAATCTAATTTTCTCTTTGTACGATGCGGGGGTACAGCAACCTAAGGATTATTATATGGACCCTAGTGCACTGTAGTTGTACATGTTTTGTGACAAATTTGCTATTATCTTTAAAATGAAAATACATTCAAAATATTTGGAGTTATTCCACAACCATGATGACTATGTGGCTTTGGATCTGTGGACGGTGTAGTGGCGTCTCCTTTTCTTTGTAAAATTGCGTTGTTTATTTCTGTAACGTTCTAGTACATCAGGATCTCCTCACTACGGTTCTGTAGAGAAAGAGAAAATCACTCTAATTTAATCCACATGAGCCACTGCTTTAGATCATGAAGCTCTAAAAGTAGCTGCTGCACTTAAATTTTCTATAGTTTTCACTGCATTTCGATGTCCATGGTACTGTTGAAGCACACACAGTGTAGAACGTAACCAGTATGACAAAAACATTGACAATACCGATTCCTTCCAGACGTTCTCAGACTGCTGTCTTCTAGTGTCGCTCTTCCGCTAAAGATCACGGCTAAAATCAGGTGGCTTCCACCAATTATTTACCAAGGGGAGCTCGGTCGAAAGCTCCGGGGATTTTAACTATCTGACGCATCTGGAAACGAAGATTTCATTAATTCGTGTCGCCGCGAGACCATACATTCATACATTACGATGATCACTAATTTTTCCGTCACAGAAAGAAGTCCTCTCTCTCTCTCTCTCTCTCTTTCTCTCTCTCTCTGTTAGACCACAGACCACAGCGGAGAACAAAAGGGCCACGCAGTTGGCTAGCAGAACTGCTATTGTAGCACGCTCCCCCTGGAAGCAGCTGCAGGCAGAATATTTAGGCAGTGGATAGTAAACGCTAAACGCAGTTCAATACTTTTGGTTCCAATACAGTCTAAAACGCTCCTACAAATGTGCTGTATCTTCCACCTGGTTTTAGATGACTTCTGATTTCAGCTTTCGAATTAAGATGAGGGTGTCTGTACTTATCGTTACACAGCACATGCTCCATTTAGGCATTCTTTTGTATATGATAGTTGCCAACATTTTTCGTTTAGAGTACTTATTCGTTGTCAGCGTTTTCTACCTGTGAGATACTCTCTAAAGTCACTGGAAGATTTCGGAATCAGCCACAGTTCACTAAAGAGGCACACGGAGTCTTCACCGCGCGCACACCACACAAGTCGGACGCGCTACAGAGAGCGCAGGTTCAGATCCCGGTACAATAGCTATCACCAGGCGTGCTCTAAACCTTTGTGGCTAGAGTAAGATAACTCAATAGTTTCTGAAGGAAACTAAGTGTAGAGTTCAATGTTCCATCGCAAACGAGGTCCACGTCTGCAGAAGTGGCTCACCTGTCTGTATCGCCGTGGAAATCTTGAAACCGAAATACTCATGTGTTGAAGTGAGAGCTGTGTCAGTGTGTGGCGTCCACAGAAAGATTCTCCCGAAGTTTGCGAAGAAAATTTGTGGACCACAGTAAATGTCCTGCTTCTTTCCTGCTGTAAGAAAAAAAAAAAGAGTAAACTCGTATGGCGCGAATGGCCGGTAGACCCTAAAGGGCGGGTTCATCCGCCTAATTGAATAAGTTTTTCTTGTTCTTCGTGCCTGCAGGCACCTTTCCTTCGCAATGTATGGGAACTGCGTCTGTAAGTAAATCTGTTAAGTGTAGATGACTGTAGTGGATGAGTATGATGTTGTGCCACGTTCGTGTTGGAAATCAGAGAAGGGGGAGCATGACACCCGGGTGCCAGAACGAGACAGTCTGTTGAAATTTCGTTATTAATTTTTTTCTTTTCGTCTATCATTTCACTGTCGAAGCGATTATTATTTGCATATGGGCAGGCTGAAAAGTAATGCCTCTGAATTTTTATGTGAAAACTCAAAGGTTTTTAAATAAAACAAACGTTTCTAACATTGTGCATCTTTATTCTTCGGGTTTACATATTTGCAGCCATGTGCCGCTAAAGGGTTCCGAATCTTATAGTGTAACGTGGGGGCGCATAACGTAACTTTGTTGGTGTGGGACAAACAGCAGGCGGTAATCGAGTTTCGAATTCGAAGAGTTCGTCCACCCGTGGAGCACCCTCTGCTTCAGCGTGGCAGTGCCAGACCGCTGATGAGCGCTGCGACACGTGCACCAATCCGTCGCGTTCCCGACTTGGCCCATCCAGTTTTCATGTATTTCGAAAGCTTCGAGGACTTTATGTTGATAGTGATGAAGCGGTGCAAGCAGAGTTGATCCTGTGGATCTTTCAATAAAGTCAAATATTCTACAGTGAAGGTATCGACAAACTGGTCCATCATTGGGAGGAATGTGTTCGTTGCCAGGGTTCTATGTTGAAAAATAAATATGTAGAACATGAAGAGTAAAGATGCAGAATGTAAGTAACGTCCGTTTTATTTAAAACACTTTAAAGAGTGTTCACGTAAAAGATTCGGAGCTTTACTTTGTAACGCCTCTCGTAATTTCTCAAACTGGTAGTGGGTAGCAGACATTTGCATTGGACAGAAGTAGCGTATCTGTAGTGACCGACTGAATTAATGATTCGAGATGACAACGTGTGCACCTTCGATGCTCTATTGGAAGTTAACGTGCTGGGCTATATCATGGTTTTGAACGAATATTATGCTAGCGCTGCATGCCATTAGTTGATTGTCTCCAACACAGTTGACACTGTAGCAGAGTGGACTTTGTACTCTCAAGTCCACCACCGTCTGTCAGAGACATAATGCCTTCGAAGATCCTGCAGGCCTTAGATAAGCGAGGGATACGATCGTAAACGGCGATGTCGAACGGTGGCACACTGGTTTACGAGACTGGTCAATAATCAGTCAGGGCTGGATTCAAAGCTGAACGATGTTCTTGTCATCACGAAAATAGTTGTACACAACATCGAAATACAGTCGCGAAATATTTTATCACAACAACATTAAGTTTACAGGTAAAATTATATGTTAACTTGCGGTATGTTGACGATATTCTATGCCGCATTTTGTTTCTCTGCATGGCAACCCATTTTGGGTGTACATGTCAGCACGATAATGCTTGCCCGCATGCGGCAAGAATTTCCACTACTTGTCTTCATGACTGCCAAATCCTACAATTGCCAGCAACGTCGGTAGACCTGTTCCCAATTGAGAACGTGTGGAGCGTTATGGGCAGGGCCTTTTAACCAGCTTCGATCTAACGCACCAATTGGATAGAATTTGGCACGATATCCCTCAGGAGGACCTCTAATAAGTCTGTCCGTCAATTGCAATCTGAATAAGTGCTTGCATGTGGGCCAGAGGTGGACCAAAGCGTTACTGATTTGCTCAATTTGTGAAAATCTTTCTCGCGAATAAATCATGCAAGTTTTCTAAAACTGTAATCATTTGTTTGCCTCACATGTACCGATTTGGGCCTCATTCGGATAATTCCTTCGTGATGTGACTTTTTTCCTTCTTAGAGTGTAGCTGCTCACAAGCGTTGGATAAAAGGTAGTGGCAACACTGCCGCAACATGAAGCATGTACGTCAAGTGGCGTGGGCGCTGTCTGTAGCTGACAGTAGCTCAGATGAAGTAGTGCAGTGGGCGGCAACAGCTGTGGTCGAGTCAGTTGCAGTGTGTACTGTCATAGTATCGGAGGCCATGTAAACGTAGCCTTCCGCGGCCGTTGTCACAGTCAATAAAATTCTTCTGGGTTCGCGGCCGCATTGTCATCTGTAAAATTTCGACGTTTCGGCGACTGTTGCAAGGCGCCTTCCTCAGGGTGTATTGCTAACTGGTCGGAGGCCAGTTCAAGTGCCCTAACAGCGTAGTTAGGGAGGACGAATAACGTGCGTGGATCAAGTATAAAGTGGTGCGTGGTCGGGGCGCACAACAGAGTTTCCAGGGACTGCCTGAGAGGTGTAGGGATTTATCGTTTCCACATCGTGCAGTGGCGATATGGTTGAAAGTGTTTCGCGATGGTAGGAACGTCCTTAAAGATCGGCAGCCCAATGTATGAAAGCGCCCTGGTTCTCCTCGGCCACAGAACATGCGCTTTGCACCAGCTGGTACCAAAGTGCTGCTTATTGTGGCTTACAATATCCATTGGTCAATCCTGCATCACGTTGTACCGCATGGGCAGTCGGTCACTGCAGACTATTACTGAATCTTCTTGCGACGTCACATTCGTCCCGCACTGAGAAGAAAGCGACGGCATCCTCCGCCACTGCATCCCATCATCTTTCATGACTGTGGAAGATGCCACACGGCGGTCCCCGCGCAGGAGCTGCTGCGTGTTTGGGGGTGCGAGATACTGGAACATCCACCATATTCACCCGATATGAGTCCATGCGATTAGAGCCTGTTCGGCAAAGGAACCTCTTCGTGGCGCACGCTACAACACTAGAGAAATCATCATCCTTGCCACAGGGCAGTCCTTGGGAGACATAAATAGAGATGGAGGCGCTGACTGTGTACAATACGTTCCATTAGTGTGGCGGAAGGTGATCGAGGCGATTATATTGAGGACATGTAACATAGTGAGCGTTTTTCAGTAAAGTCTGGTGATAACAATGTTGCCTGAACCGTGAATTTACTTTCATAACTTTTCTTAAGAATTTACTTTATTTACTAGTGATTCATCAAGAACATTAACACATTTAATCACACTATGTGAGCGTGGAAGTAGTTGCCAGGGAGTAACTGATGAAATCAAAATAAAATTGCTTTTAACAAATGGGAATTTTATTCATAAAAGCCTTTTTTTTTAGAAACAGATTTAAAATTATAAGCAGAAAGCATCCTCTAAACATCAAGTTACAATTTATTCAGAGGCAGAAAGATACAAGTTTTTGAGTGTATGAGCTTTCGGGCTGAGAACCTTGCCGCTCCCTTTTGACACGGCCGTAGTCACGACCACTCACAACAACCTCTGAAAGACTACACAGGTGCAAATCTACAGCACACCAGATTACCTTAAAGTAAAAGTTTTAACAATTCACAAAAGCACCCAGTAGGAGGGATGGAAATGGTACAAAACACTGAAATTAAAAGATTAACTTGCCACCGAAGGTGCAACTTGATTTTAACTTCTAAGAAAAGTCTTAGGGTGGCAACTTTATACACTAAAATGACCATTTAAATAAAAGGCCCTTGAAATGCAATCTTACATAAAATTATACAAGATTGGCCAAACATGCTCTACAGTACACATATACCGCCTCTCAAGATGATAAGCAAGATAAAAACATATTTCAGGAATTAGGCCGTTACACTTCAAGCAATAAATTCGTTAACACACCGAATCCGACAAACATGACAGAGGCAGCTACTAACGTGCGGCAGACTGATAGGGAGATTACCGAACAACCCAAACCGCAGGTTGCTCTAACCCGCCCCTACTCCACAAGGGAAAAACGGACCACCCAATTCATAAATCATCACCTTCCCGCGGGTGGGCAAACGGAGAAGAATCGTGGGACGACCCCAAAACAAAGCGGCTGGTGACCTCACCAAGAAAACAAGTAGTATTTAACAAGTAAATGAAACAACATATCACCAACCACTTAACTTCTAACAAACTGCGATTTCTGGAGAAGACCTGGCGCAGCACCCCCAAAACGCTCTCCCGAACCGTCTGCTGCGAGCCGCTTGAACGGACGCAGGAAGGGGCGCCAGTCTTCAGTCTCACGGTGTCGCAGCTCGCACCGGCCAGACCGATGTCGTGGGTTGACTCCTGTTGCTCTCGTGTCGACCGCGAAGTCACTACCCCTCGCTATACGGCGCTGCCCACTGGACTCACGTGGCGACCTCTCATGCGCCGACGGCCAAGGCGGACAAGTCATCTTGTTTCTCAGTGCGCGACCGACCAACCGATCGATCCAACCGCCAATGACCACTGCCTGAGCAACTCGAGCATACTGGCGGCCTAACGCACAGACTCAGATGCAGGAACTAAGCCCCGACCGGGCGACCACTCGCTGAGTTCTCTTAACTGGCGGAGTGGAAAGACTCTCAGTTATCCGGCTTTAAAGACTGATCCGAACGAAAGACATACTAACACTCCGGACTACAGACAGACACTAACTGCCTCAAAAATTCGGACGAGAGCCAGACTGACCAACTGGCGAGCTCATAGCGCCCCTTAAATGCACGTGAACAGGCAACCTTTCCCCTTTCCTACCAGAGGGAGACACCAAAGCTGCGATTGCCACAGCGGCGCCACCGCCAGAAACGGAGGGCGACTACTTCACACTACGCGCTGCGGCGCGCTGTTCAAATCAGCAACTTTTTGGCTAAAAATTTACAGGTTGAAGAATGGCTCAAAAGGCTCTAAGCACTATGGGACTCAACACCTGAAGTCATCAGTGCCCTAGAACTTAGAACTACTTAAACCTAACTAACCTAAGGACATCACACACATCCATGCCCGAGGCAGGATTCGAACCTGCTACCGTAGCGGTCGCGCGGTTCCAGACTGAAGCGCCTAGGACCGCTCGGCCACTCTGACCGGCAGCAATTTTTTACCACGGCTCATTGCCACTACTTTTTATCCAACTCATGTAAATTATGACGTTGGTAACCTTTGGTATATGGTGGCGCTTGTTTACGATGTTTGTGTGTGTGTGTGTGTGTGTGTGTTCCTTCTGTACACTGCAGCGGGTTTTATTTTTCTGAGAAGAACAATCAGCATGAGGAGAAGTCAGAAGTGTGTAGCGACTTGCGGGTGTTGAGGAGTCGTCTCCACCCTCAGGACTGTTCGCTTCTAATCCTCCCCGGCCCAGGCCAGCGCGATTGCTGCAGCTGCAGCAGCAGCAGCAGCAGCTTGTGCCGTTATTAGTGGCAGCGTCAAAGCGGCCGCAGCCGCAGCCGCTCCCAATCGATGCCCGGCTCTGGTCCCGCTCTGGCCCGCGCCTAATTAAATGTTTCGCGCCGCTGCCGGAGCTGGCGGTGGTGGTGGTGGTGGGGGTGGAGGTGGAGGTCGGTAATTCGCATATCCGCACCGTGGCCTCCCCAATAGCAGCCTTTTAATTACGCCTATTTCCTGTCTCCCGCCGGCTTGTCGCTACTCCCGACAAGCTTTTCTTTATCGTCGTTCATCAGTGTGTAATTACGTACGGCCACATTTCAGTAGAAGTACTGCCACGGCGATCAGTTCGGCTTTAGGTAAGGTAAAGGCACCGGAGTGGTAATTCTGAGATTGAGGTTGATAATGGAAGCAATACTAAAGAAAAATCAAGACACGCTGATAGGATTTGTCGACCCGGGAAAAGCTTTCGACAGTGTCAAATGGCGCAAGATGTTCGAAATTCTGAGAAAAACAGGGATACGCTATAATGATAGATGGGTAATATACAGTATGTACAACAGCCAAGAGGGAACAATAAGAGTTGAAGACCGAGAAAGAAGTGCTTGGATTAAAAAGTGTGTAAGACAGGGATGTAGTCTTTAGCCCCTACTGTTCAATATATTCGTCGTAGAACCAATGACAGAAATAAAAGAATGGTTCAAGAGTGAAAAAATTCAAGGTGAAAGGATATCAACGATAAGATTCTATGATGACATTTCTATCCTAGTGAATGAAATGAAGGCCGGCCGGAGTGGCCGTGCGGTTCTAGGCGCTACAGTCTGAAACCGCGTGACCGCTACGGTCGCAGGTTCGAATCCTGCCTCGGGCATGGATGTGTGTAATGTCGTTATGTTAGCTAGGTTTAAGTAGTTCTAAGTTCTAGGGGGCTGATGACCACAGCAGTTAAGTCCCATAGTGCTCAGAGCCATTTGAACCAATGAAATGAATAGTAATCAGTACAGAATATGGATTGAGAGTAAAACGAAGAAAGACGAAAGTACTATGAAGCAACAGAAGTGAGAACAGCGAGAAAATTAACACAAGGACTGATGATGGCCAAGTAGACGAAGTTCAGGAGCTCTGCTACCTAGGCAGAAAAATAACCAGTGACGGACGGAGCATGGAGAACATAAAAAGCGGACTAGTGCTGGCAAAAAGGGCGTCCCTAGCCACGAGAGGTCTATTAGTATCAATCATAGGCCTTAATTGGAGGAAGAAATTTCTGAGAACGTACGTCTGGATCACACCTTTGTATGGATGAAACATGGACAGCGGGAAAACTGGAACAGAAGAGAATCCAGGCATTTGAGATGTGGTGGTACAGACGAATGTTGAAAATTGGGAAACTGATAAGGTAAGGAATGAGGAGATTCTGCGCAGAATCGCCGACGAAAGGAATATATCGAAAACACTGACAAGAAGAAGGGAGAAATTGGTAGCACAGCTGTTAAGACATCACGAAATAACTTCCATGTTTGTAGACACAGCTGTAGAGGGTAAAAACTGTAGTAGAAAAGAAAAATTAGAATACATCCAACAAATAATTGAGGTCGTAGGTTGTAAGTGCTACTCCGAGATGAAGAGGTTGGCACAGAAAAGGAATTCGGGGCGGGCCGCATCAAACCAGCCAGAAAACCGATGACAAAAAAAGAAAAAAAGGCTTCGCTCTGGCACCATCGATACAACCGATAGAACGTATGAAGTCTTGTCTGAAATATCTATTAAATATCAGGCACTTCTGTGCTCCCGCGACAACTGTATATGGCGCTAGGCGTACCTTGACGTGCCGAAACATTCTGACCGCTGCCCACGGCGAGACTGACTGCGTGGTGGTGACGCGGCGAGGCATAGACAAGCGTAGGTGATCAAGGTCTGGTGACGAAGAATGGAAAATTCTCTGTCGGCAATAAGTAAGTTTCACAAGTACCTACCGGACAATTTTATTTAGGAGATTCGAAGTGTCATCAAAACGCCCTATCGTCGACAGGTTTAGAATTTCACAAGACCATGTAGGCCACATTATAACTTTGTTTCGTTAAAGGTGATTGGTCAACCCCCACAAATGAAGTAGGGGAAATTGCGGTGATGTTATGTCACTATCCGGAGGCAACACTAACATGGAGATCCAAGAAATTGTTACTAGATACTGTCTGATATGCAGATCTGATTAATACAAGTTCTGTAAGTGTACTTATTTCAACAGCAAATCACTTTCTAAGGAATGATCTGTTCTGATTTTCCTGTTGCCCACTTAGATTAATTTGAACCGACGTCACTGCCGCTACCATCGTACTCTGTTTCAACCATTTTCGGAAACAGTAAGATTTTATTTTTCTTTAAGTTGCTTCAGTAGGATATTACTTGCCTTCGAATGTAAATGAGCGTTCACTTCATGCGACAGCAGCTGATAACATTTTCATCTTTTCGTACTTTGAGGGAACGGCGGAGATTGGTGTCTCCTCTCTTCATTCACTCTTTGATAGCGAGGTCGTTATGAGAAGAGCAATTTTCTACGAAATGTTCGGCCGCGCCGTGCACAGTGACATTCTTATTGAAGAGTAATCGGGAACCGGCTCAGTAAGGCGCGGCATCAGGGGAACGGAATCAATTAGGAGCGACTTAATAAGGAGGTCGTCTTGTTCATCTTCCTTTCGAGCTGCAGAATAAACGAGAGAGCCCTACGACGCTAAAACTGTTCATTCACATGCCAAAACGCAGAGTAAGACTTCCTAACAACGCTAAAATTGATTCGTGAAAAATAACAAAAGGGCATCAGCCAGCAGTTGCTCGTTGATTTATTGCAACCAGAAATCGGCGAGCGATTATTTAAAGCAGTATCTGTGGAATGCGCTACTGGAGAGACTTTCAGAGTGGAATAAATGGCTCTGAGCACTATGGGACTTAACTGCTGAGGTCATCCGTCCGCTAGAACTTAGAACTACTTAAACCTAACTAACCTAAGAACATCACACACATCCATGCCCGAGGCAGAATTCGAACCTGCGAACGTAGCGGTCGCGCGGTTGCAGACTGTAGCGCCTAGAATCGCTCGTCCTTCAAAGTGGACACCATTAACTGGATAGCGTATTTTTCCACTTACGTCGTATTTATTTAGACTTCATCTTTGCTATACAATCGGTTTCAGATTTTAAGCCTCTACGGAGTGTTTAGCTTCAACAAAATGTCATACGCGTGAAAGTAAACGTGTATTCACGTGATACACTGCCGTTCTTGTCGGTTTACAATCTGTACGGAACTTTTCATCCACACTGTTCAAAAGATTGCAAGAGCCGGTAAGTGTGAGAATCATCGCGTAATGAGCTTAGCAGTTCATGCATCCAAGATGCTGACAACAATATTACACATAAGAATGGAAGAAGAAATTGGGGATATATTAGGAAAGGGAAAGACACTAGAATGACAATTTTGACGTTGTGGTTGATAATGGAAGCAAGACTAAAGAAATATCAAGACACTTCATAGGATCTATAGACCTGGAAAAACCATTCTAAATTGTCAAATGATCCAAGATGTTCGAAATTCTGAGATAATGGAGGTAAGGTATAGGGATAGATGGGTAATATACAATATTTAGAAGAGCCAAGAGGGAACAATAAGAGTGGAAGAACAAGGACGAAGTGCTCAGGTTAAATAGCATGTAAGACAGTGATGTAGACATTCACCCCTACTGTTCAATCTATACGTTGAAGAAGCAGTGATGTAAATATAAAAAAGGTTCAGGAGTGGAATTAGAATTCAATGTGAAAGTATATCAGTGATGAGATTCGCTGATGACAGCCTCAGTGAAAGTGAAGAAGAATTATGGTATCTACTTAATGGAATGAACAGTCCACTGACTATAGAACATAGACTGAAAGTAAATCGAAGAAAGCCGAAAGTAATAAGAAGTAGCAGAAGTTAGAACAGCGAGAAACCTAACATCAGGGTTGGTGATCGCGAAATGGGTAAAGTTAAGGAATTCTTTTGCCTAGGCGGTAAAATAATCCATGACGGATGGAACAAGGTGGACATACAAAGCAGACCAGAGCTGGCAAGCAAGGCTTTCCTGGCCAAGAGAAGTCTACTCATATCGAATATAGGCCTCCATTTGAGGAAGAAATTACTGAGAATGTACTTTTAGAGCACAGCATTGCTTGGTAGTGAAACACAAACTGTGGAAAAGCCGGATGAGAAGAGCATCGAAGCGTTTGAGATGTGGTGCTACAGAAGAACGTTAAAGATTAGGTGGACGGATGAGGTACGGAAAGAGGAGTTTCTCCGGAGAATCAGCGAGGAATGGCACAGGATGATAGGATATCTGACAAGACATCACGGAATAACTGACATGGTATTAGAGGGATCTACAAAGCGCAGAAACTGTAGAGGAAAACAGATTTGAATGCATCCAGCAGGTAATTGAGGATGCTTGAGGACTAGGTTGTAAGTGCTATTGTGAGTTGGAGCTTGGCACAGGATAGGAACTCGTGGCGGACCGCATCAAACCAATCAGAAGACTTTTGAAGAAAAAAAAAGAAAACTCTCCACTCTTTGGTTTGGCAGATATAACTGAATATCTTTGCACATTTATCCTATTTTAAGGGCACCAAATACCTGTAAGACTATCGAGAAAGCACGATTTGTAAACCAAAACTAACGGCAACACAGTTTTGAATACTCAGCCACTTCATGCACATGGAACTTCAGTCAAAATAAACAATAGATAATGCGTTAACCGCCGAAACTAACGAAGAAGCAGCCTAAGTGGAAACATACCGCCTTTATTTCTAAACTTGGCAGAAATAAATACTACAGATGACATTCCGAGAAAAAAAAACAGATTTCGAAAGTGCTATTGTGTATCAATAACTGGCGGGTTCTGATCTGTTGTGTGTCACTGACAAACTAAGCCGTACCAGTAAATCTCCGGTGACAGTAATGTCCGTTTTGCGAAGCTTAACTTACGAAATTTACTACTTGTCCGTGTGAAGCATTTCGATGCAAAATGTTGTTTTCAATCCAAATACCTCACTGCAGACATCTATGCGACCGATATAACATCGCGACTGTCGGAGGTCTGAATTCTAATGTGCCACGGGCAGCGCACTGCTCTGCGCAATGCTCGTCCGAGCGCGCCTCGAGGGCTCGTGGGTAACTCGCTTTCAGCTGTAGTTGCAAACTCGATTGGGACTGCAGGGATAAGGGTGGGGCAGGTATGGCCAGCAGGGATGACGGCACGGGGTAATGCTATGACGCATCCTGATCTCTCTCTCTCTCTCTCTCTCTCTCTCTCGGTGTGTGAGTGTGTGGAGCTTGTGCACGTCTTTCCAGCTTTCCAGCGAAGTGTGCCTTCGTCATATGTGATAAAACTTTGGTAATTACAGTTGTCACATAATAGATTCGTAGGTTTCGTCTTTGCTTAGCACGAGTGTATCTAGCGTACTTCTTAAAGGTGATGTGTGTTCGCTAAATACGATCACATTATCGTTTCTCCACCTGCATCTACGTCTACGTCTATATTCCGCCAGCTACCTTGCGGTGTGTGGCGAAGGATACTTTGAGTACCACTGTCATTTCGACTCTTTCCTGTTCTATTCACAAATAGTTCTCAGTAGGAAGGATTGCTGGCAAGCCTCCGTGTAGGTTCTAATCTCTCTAATTTTATCTTCATAGCCCTTTCGTGAGATATACATATGAAGAAGAAATCTGATTGTTGACTCTCCTAGGAACTTACCTTCTCGGAACCTTAACAGACCAGAACGTGGTACACAACGCCTCTCTTGCATCGTTTGCCACTCGAGGTCGTTGATCATCTCTGAGACGCTTTGCTGCTTGCTAAATAAACCTGTAACGAAACGCGCTGCTTTTCTTTGGTTCTCCTCTGTTTCCTCTATCAGTCTTATCTGCCACAGATCCCATACTGACGAGCAGTATCCAAGTATTGGTCGAACGAGTGTCTTTTAAGCAACTTCCTTTGTTGATGTACTGCATTTCCTGAGGATTCTTCCAATGAATCTCAGTCTGCTATTTGTCTTATGTGATCACTGCGCTTCACATCGATCCGCATGCGTGCTCCTAGATATTTTATGGAAGTCATTGCATCTAGTGATTGTTGTTTAGTCGTGTAATCATACAATAACGGGTGCTCTGTCTACGTGTTTGCAATACGCTACATTTTTTTATGAGAGGGTCAACTGCCACTCCTTGCTCCAAGCGTCAATCGTTTTCTGGTCTTCCTGCATTTCATTACAACTTTCCAGCCTTACGACTTCACTGTATACAACAGCGTTATCTGCGAAAAGCCTCATGGAACTTCCGACGTAATCTAGTAGATCATTTGTATACAGTGTGGAAAGTAATGGCCCTGCAACACACCCCTGGGGCATGTCAGAAGTTACTTCTCTCCGTTCAAAATGACATGCTGTGTTCTGTTCGCTGAAAACTCTTCAGTCGAGTCACACAGTTGGTCTGATACTCCGTACAAACGTATTTTGTTCACTAGGCGACAGTGCAGAACTGTACCGGATGCCCTCCAGAAGTCAAGGAACACGGTCTATGCCTGGGCGCCTGTATCTACTGATTTCTGGGTCTAGTGGACGAACAAAGCCAGCTGGTTTTCACACGATCGCTGTTTTCGGAACCCTTGTTTCCTACAGGGATGTTCGGTCTCCAGGAACGTCATAATATTTGAGCAAAAAACACGTTTAAAAATTCTGAAACAGTCCGGTGTCAGAGATGTAGGCTTTTAGTTGTCCGTCTGTTCGACGACCCCACTTGAAAACGGGAATGATCTAAGACTTTTTCCAATAATTAAGAACGATTTGCTTCTCCAGCGACCTACTACGGCACACTGCTGCTAGAAGAGGAGCAAGTTATTTCTCATACTCTATACTGAACAGTAAGGTATCTCATCGAGTACAGTGGGCTTTCCTTCGTTGAGCGATTTCAGTGCTTATCTATAGCATGGCCACTTATTTCCGGATCTGTCATTCTGACGTTCGTGCGACGATTTAGAGGCGGAAGCGAGATCTTCTTCAGTGAAAGTTATGGAAAAAGATGTTTAATATTGCGGCCTTTTCTCTGTCGTCCTTTGCTTCAACGCCGTTATGGTCTCAGTGCCAGATGATTTTGATCAGTTTACTGATTTAACGCAACACGGTAACTTCTTAGGATTCTCTACAAGTCAGTAAACAATTTTTCTTTCGAATTCGTTGAATGCTTTTTTTTCGGTGAACCTTTGGTTATTTTTAAATGCGAACATTCTAGGTTAGGCTTTACCGTGACTGTTATTGACATCTAATTAAACAAGTTTACCGTTACCAGTCACTATTTATCTCCAAGATGCGTTTCGATGGTTTAAACCTCCAACATCAGGTAGATTTACATTTGTCGCCGCACGCGTGCTTGCGTGCGTGCGTGCGTGCGTGCGTGCGTGTGTGTGTGTGTGTGTGTGTGTGTGTGAGAGAGAGAAAGAGAGAGATTTTTGGAGGAACTTATGGCACTGTCTAGTGGAGGAACAAAACACTATTTCAGAACATGGTTTTGGGTCTTTTGACAAAAACCCAACGCATATCTAACGGTAAAAATAAAAGTAACTGGAACAGAACTTTCATTGGTCACAGATTCCTTTCACTGTCGTAACACATTATATGTACATTATCATATTTTGTAAACAAGTATGGTATCTGGAAACTATTAGGTGCAAGGATCATACAGCAGAAGAGTAACATTATCGCAAAGTACAAAGAACATACATCATAACAATATTATTACAGAATGAGTTTTAAAGGAATTTGATGTTTGTTTTGAGGTGCTGAATGCATGCGTTGGAATACATATTTCAGGTGGTATATAAATCCGGTTTTGTCAAGTTTATATACCTTAAACTTCATACTCTTTTATATAATGACGTGACATGTTGCAAACTTTAAATACAATAAATATGTTGGCTACAAACGTAAAATTATACATAAGTAACAATTTTGGTTTGGCTTCACAGATAGGAATGAAAGATTGGAGGCAGAGGGAGAGAGAGAAAGAAAAAAGGGAGTGTGGAAAGAGTGATTCAGAGCAATCTTTCCGAAGCAGGGGGTGCTTAAGATTATATCTGTTACATGTAATAACTGCCTGAAGGTTGAGGTAATACATTGGTTAATGCTTTAATATACAAATAGATGTACAATTTGTGCCATTAGTTGATGTACAAGTAGTCTGAAACTGACAGGGGGTACAAGCTGTTAGTGTGACGGTATAATTGTAAATGAGGTCAGTCCCTCGTACATTTGGGAGATGTCATGGTAACGTAACTAAATGTTTATGGAGATATTAAGGTGTGTGTGTGTGTGTGTGTGTGTGTGTGTGTGTGTGTGTGTGTGTGTGTGTTTGTGTGTGTATGTCAAATTTAACAACGTTACCAGTTGCTGAAAACAGAGATGATACTATTTTTAATATTGTCATTTATGTCATTTAAGATGGATTAAGATACTTTTGTTTGCTGTATGTATATTTGGAGTGTTTAATGGGTGTCTGGTTTTTTGCCTTTAGGTTGGATGTGTAAGATGCTGATACTTGTGCCGTTAACATGGTATTTTGTTTCATACAGGTGGATGGCTATTGTTGATGTGACTTCTCTTTAGGCCGACAGGTAGATCGTTTGAGATTAGATTCAAAAAACACATGGCAGCTCTAAAAAACAAAAAACTCCATACATCAGTAACAGCGACCCACCTGCATGAAAAACAAAAAACTCCATACGTCAGTAACAGCGACCCACCTGCATGAAATAAAACACCATGGTAACCCAAGTATCAGCATCCTGAAGACGTCCTCCAAACACGAAACAAAACCTGAATGATGAAAATGGCAATATTTACAATAGTATCATCTCTGTCTTCACCAACTGCTTACGTTATTAAATTTGCAGTTCACACACACACACACACACACACACACACACACACACACACATACACATCTACCTTAACATTTACCATGGGTATTTATTTATCTTACCATGACATCCGCCAAATATGCGACGCATTGTACCCCCTGTCAGCTTCAAACTATATGTACATCAGCTAAAGGCACAAACCGTACATCTGCATATTAAAGCATTAACCAATGTATTACCCCAAGCTTTAGGCAGTTATTACCTGCAACAGATATAATCTTAAGAACCCGCTGCTTTGGAAAGTTTGCTCTCATCTAATCACTCCTTCCACCCTCTCTTTCTCCTTTTCTTCCTTTCCCTCTACCTCCAGTCTTTCATTCCTGTCAATGAATCCCAACCAAAACTTAATAATGTACAATTTTACCACTGCAGCCAGCATAATTATTGTACTTAAAGTTCGCAACATGTCACCTGATCGTATAAGCGAGTATGAAGTTTAAGCTATATAAACTTGACTAAATCGGATTTATATACCACCTGAAATAGGTATTCCAACGTATATATTCAACTTCTCAAAACATGCATCTCCAAAATCTTTTAGAACTCATTCTGTAATAATGTTATGATCTATATTCTTTGTATTTTGTGATAATTTTACTCTTCTGCTATATGATCCTTGCACCTAATAGTTTACAGACGCCATATTTGTCTACAAAACATAACAATATACATGTGATGTGTTACGATAGTGAAAGGAAACTGTGACCACTGGAGGTACTCTGTTCTACTTATTTTTATTTTTACCGTTAGATATGCGCTTAGTTTTTGTCAAAAGACTCAAAACCATGTTCTGAAATGGTGTTTTGGATCTCCAATAGACAGTTCCATAAGTTCCTCCAAAAAATCGTCACACACACACACACACACACACACACACACACACACACACACTCACACACGTCATACTATCAAATGTAAATGCACTTGATGATGGAGCTATAAACTTTTGAAACGCCTCGTGGAAATAAATAAGCAGTGACTGGTAACAGTAAACTTGTAGTATCATTTGGAGCTTTGACTACGTTTAAATTTGTATCGAAGCTCTCTTTGCTTTCGTAGCAGTTCTTGAGCTTTTTCTGTTGAAAGTCGACATTGTTAGTGCTGGAGATGAAATTTTCGTGATGACCGCTCAGGTGATCTAAAAACTGTTGTCGCTCTTGCTAAGCAGATCTTCTTGCCCTTCTGTATCCTCCTGTTTACAGCCGTATTCAGTGATGCTGTAACGATCGTTTGATCACAGATTCCGTGTTCTATGCTGAGTCGAAAGGTTCGGGTCTGTTGTCAGTATCAGGTCTAAAGGTCTAAGATGTTATCTCCATCCTAAGAAATCTATCCTAAGAAATACACACGCCACACGTACTCTGCTACCCAAGTGGCCACTTCCCTGCTAACATAGTGGCCACTTCCTGCGTGTAGTGCACGGCAGACCTACTAGGGGAACCCCATAGTTAACCAGATGGCGCAGATCTAGAAATTTGCGTCCGAGGACAGCTGTTTTCGTTAACTCTGGAAACCGAGGAGGGCCTCTGAATCCAGATGGCAGCTGTCATTAGTGCCTAGATGAGCCACAATTTTCAGCACCGTGCGCTTAATAGCTGGCGGCAGGCAAGAAACGTGGAGTGACTATCACCCGCCTAACATTGATGATCCCAATGACAAGCAATCCCACCCTCTGCGCTTGTCTGGACCTTCCAGGAAGATCAGCCACAGTCCTAACAGACGAGGCGTCCCGGCAAGACGAAAGAGGATAGTCGTGCGGCAGGTCTCCATTTCCGTCTTCCGCCCAGGTATTCGTGACTTCATCAACCGTTCAGTTCACCCATCAACCGTTAGTTCACCCATCACCGTCAGGTAAACGTCCACTGGCTGAGATTTGCGAATCGGAAGACGCAGCGACATCAGGGATCCCAGGCGACGCTACAGCCTCCAGGGATGCCAAAGCATCGATCTCAGGTGCACGAACACCAACGCAACCCAGGGCAGCAGACCGAAGCCTGTCAGAGTGGTCAATAAAGCTTCCAACTGCTTAAAGAGAGTGGCCAAATCCCCCTGCATCCGTACACAACAGCCGCAGTCTCAATCCATTTTTAATCAATTATTGTCTGAACCACGGGTAATGAAATCCTGACCCAGGAAACTGAACTCGCGAAAAACAACCGATCGAAGAGTATACAAACTCTTAAACAAAAATAGCATTAAGAAAACAGCTAAATAAACAGCTAATGTACACTTCCGTTCATGAATACCACTAAATTAAACCATGTAAACATTATGTGTTGCTGTTCTTGAGCCGGCCGCTATGACCGAGCGATTCTAGGCGCTTCAGTTCGGAACCGCTCTGCTGCTACGGTCGCAGGTTCGAATCCCTCGGGCATGGATGTGTGTGATGTCCTTAGGTTGGTTAGGTTTAAATAGTTTTAAGTCTAGGGGACTGATGACCTCAGATGTTAAGTCCCTTAGTCCTTAGAGCCATTTGAATCATTTTTTGCTGTTCTTGGCTCCCATCTGCTTGTAGGCTGGAGTTATATTGAATATTTACTATTCGCAAAGGTCTGGCATCAAGTAAATAAAGCGACACTAGCAACTTCCGGGAAACTACAAGGTAAACTAATTCAACACAAACGGCTGAAAAATACACAAAATATTACACAAAAATAGCGCTACTATAACAACTACATACACAGTTACTGTTCAAATCTACTCAGAAACAAGTAAGAGTACCGCTGTTAATATTCTTTTGCAGGACATCCTGCGAAGACCAGGAAACGCTATACAAGTTAAGAAGAAGGTGTCAGACGGATATAGATAAGTAATAAGTAATACGTTATGAGTTTCTGGCAATCAACTATTTGTTAAAACATTCATACATTGATTTTTGAATACAATCTACTATTCAACGGTTATTACGAATAGAATTTCCAGATAAATTATACCAAAGACAAAATTCATACATGTGTTTACGGCAGGGCGAAATGTGGAGCTCAGATACGTTATTCATGACAGATCTAACGAGTCAGGGAAGAGCGTTTTCGATCAGGTATGTAGTCTAAAAAAAGGAAAATCTTTCCTCATTGAGGAAACCCATGTTATTCCTTTATAAGAGATTTTTTTTGCAGTGGATACCAGTTGATCCATCTTGATTGTAAATGTTGACTGCTATATCCTATTCACAGAAGTGGAAAACCTGGAATTCGTCGGCACTGCCCTTAAATGATTTCATTTTATATCTTCCAATGATTCATACAAACAACGAACATTATTAAAGTGTGAATAAATCAACTTGAACACATGTAGTACTTGGCGTCCCTCAAGAGTCAGTACAAGTAGTACAGTTACTTTTGCTAACATATATTATTCCGTGATATATTTATCATTTTTGCGTAGATGCCCTTCAATTATATTACACTCTGACATTATAACATCCAAAAGATAGTAATAAATTTTCTTCGTGAATATCTGAAACCTATTTACGACTACATCAAGAAAATGAAACTTTAGCTCAATCGCAAGAAATATTAAGCCACGTTTACTGCTCACCAACTAATAATCGGTCCATACATGTATGAATAATAATCAGTCCATAAATGCTCGTATTTAGTCTACCCGTTAATATTAATGCAGAAATCTTTTTGTGAAGACATTGTCATCTATGACTAAAATTACCTTTAACGCATCCCAGAAGGTCCATTCGTCATTTATATTATAAAACTGTTCGTAAGGTTTCCTCGGTCGATAGAGGATCTAAGAACACATTTTGATTACTACAACGTCCTGTTAAAACGTCTAAACTGAGATTGTAAGTTTTGAGAACATTTCCCATGCAAAAAAGCTAAAAGTAGTTGACGTTCGGGATGCGTAACACCGGCTCCGTTCACCGCCACCACCTACCATCACGGTATAAAGTCCCAAGATGGTCGAAAACTGACCGAAACTGTTTACCAAATAATTAAGGTCTTTTTGCGGTCGAGACTGTTTTTGTTCATTTTAAAATACCAAACTGAGAATTTCCGCTGCCTTAATGTCGTGCTGCACTGACATGTACTGACACTCTGTGATCACGTTACGTCTTCGTGATTACATAATACTGTCAAACACGCGATCACCACAAACTGTATTGATTTCCACTCGTCGGTAATTATAGCCTCATATACATCTCTCTGACATTTTTACACCAACAACAGCAACGAGAAACTCTAGCCTTCCGGTCAGCATCACTTTCAGCACCTCTCTTGTTGCAAGCGTTTACCCCGTCATCCAGCACAACGTTGGACTACGGAGTAACCTGCCTCGAAGCAGCAGAGACGCTAAACATTTCATCATTTCCTAAATCAATAACTATTAATCGTACATCAGCCTTTTGTTACCACTAAATGATTGCATACCAGTAGCAGCTTATCTTCTTGCTTCCTTTACAGTTTTCGAACAATTATGTTACTGCATCTTGATACTTATGTCAGCTGACGATATACTCTCATATTACCATTCCATGTTATGGAAAAAGGGTCACTGTAAGTGTCAGTCAGGATTTACCCACTAATCAGAATTACGGCGATTGTATAGCAAACGAGAGCTTCCTGCTTCGTGGAGGCATGGAGTTCAAACGAAACGTAGTATTTATGTTATGTCTGTCTTCACTTGAAACTAAAGTTACAAAGTAAAGCCACGAGGAAGCCATTATGATCGAATGGCCTCAAATGAAGCAGACAAAAATCGTTGTTTTAGCAGCACTGCCACTAAGCGTCATTTTAGAATTTTGCGACGATCCGATGGTACTGCAGGGCAGGAAGCCATAAATTCAAGTTGTCTGTCTGAAATAGCTCTTCACACTCCACTGTGTTTTTATTATTTTATGTCCCACTAGTTGTTTCTGACCACGCATTGCTGTGGCTCAGTTTTGTTAAATTGAGCAAAAAAAAAAAAAAAAAAAAAAAAAAAGGAGAGAGAAAGCACACGTTTCTAATATGTACAGCAGTTGGATATACGTTCTGATCTCCTTCGCCGGCCGAGTGGTTCTAGGCGCTGCAGTCTGGAGCCGCCCGACCACTACGGTCGCAGGTTCGAATCCTGCCTCGGGTATGGATGTGTGTGATGTCCTTAGGTTAGTTAGGTTTCAGTAGTTCTAAGTTCTTGATCTCCTTCTCCGCTCAGTCTCTGCCCATCTCTACCTCTCCCTCTTCTTGTCCATCCCCTCCTCCTCCTTCCCCGCCGCCCTATCACCTCCTGCCCCCCTTTCTCTATCCACCTCTCTCTCTCTCTCTCTCACTCTCTCTCTCTCTGTCTCTCTCTCTCTCTCTCTCTCTCCCTTCATCTAGATCTGCCCCTTTACACTCCCCATGTTATATAATTTTTAATATATGTGCGGAATGTGAGCATAAAATCTGAAGAAAATCTGTCCAGCATTTTTTGGAATTTTTCGTTACAATGTTTCCCCTTTATATATTACATACTAATTTATACAGGGTGGGGCAAATAAACGTGGCGCGAACCGTTTGTGACACCCTTAACGGAGGAGGAAAAGACCTATAGTTACTTCCAATAGGTTGGAGCAACTGCCCATACAAGCGACCAATCCTTTGGACAAATTTACACAACCCACACGCCTGACAGATTCGTTAGCAGAGGTCAGTTTGGTCGCGGCCCTAGCTGTCTACCCACTGGCCACCCAGGTATCACCTTATCTGTCAGTGTGCGATTACTTTGTGTGGGGAGCCCTCAAGTCAAAGGTGCGTCGCAAAAACCCCCAATCTTCAAGAACTGCGGCAGAACTTTTAGGATGAGATTCGAGAAATTCCTGGCAGTCCAATTTCGACCCGCCTTCAGCAACTTGCTGACCATGGCCCAAAAGTGCCAAGAGATGAACGGTGGTCGCTTTCAACATCCGCTATAGTCAGGTTAGTTCTATGTTTCCTTCCTTCTGCTGTTTTTGCACTCTGGAACTCTGTTCTCCGGGCCACTTTCATTTACCCCACGCTGTATGTCATAGGTATTAAAAATATGCGTTTAAAACGAGCACATATTCAAATGCAACGTTCTGTCAAAGTTTTGAAGCAATCGGTGAAGAACTTTCAAAGATTTTAAGATTCTGAACAAACGAAAAATTACATTTTTATTTATATGCCGAGTGTTTCTAATTAAAGTTACCCTAGTTAACACGTTATAACACGGAAACTAAGTAACGTACGAGTACCAAACTTTGTAACGGTAATATCCGGAGTATGAGGCGCATGATTTCCATGCGTCACAGCGCCACCGTCCAGTTCCAACTACGGCCACCAGGCGTCGTGATCAGTCATCGTGATTCATAGTCTCTCACACATGACCAATCGCATTGCAGTTCTTGATGTGTCAACATGAGCTTGGACAAAAGGTGAAGGGCATTATTGGTGAAGCTCTATTATCGAAACAACAGTAACGCTGCAGCTGCACTTCGAGAATGTCTCTGGCTGTTAAGATTACGGAAGGGTCCTCCTCCCCGAACTGCTGTGCGGAGCACGATGAAGAAGTTGGAATCAGCTGGAGAACTGGGAAGAGGCCGACGACGGGTTGCACGACAGGTGGCTGACGAAATCGCTGTTGCTATGGCAGACAACGCTGGGCGCAATTCCCGATCGTCAGGCAGTGCACGCGTTGTCACAACAACTGAACATTCCGTGGTCGACTCTACGGAAGATGCTTCTAACCATTCTCTAAAGGTACCCGTAGAAGATCCATATCGTACAGCAGCTTGCACCACAGGCCGCACAAAGACGTGTTGACTTCGCTCTCCACTTTCTCGCATGGACTGAAGTTGACGAGGGTCGGCCCTGGACCATCCACGGACAGACGAAGCTGATTTTTTCTGACGGGTAAGGTGAACACACACAACTGTCGAGTGTGGGGATCTTACCTCCAGTCACTGTGAATGAAGTTCCTCTTTATGGTGAACGTGTCATCGCATGGTGTGGCTTCACGACTACGTTCATCATTGGCCCCATTCTTTTTTCAACAGGTTGGCGCTCATGGACCAAAGACATGTGTGGCTGGCGGGCGTTACTGCGATATGCTTCGCCAGCATGTCATACCACCCAACAGGAGAGAGACGCAATGAACTCAACAGTTTTCATGCAAGATGGGGCCCCACCGCACATCATTCGTGAAGTTCACCCGCTTCTCCGAAACACATTCGGAAATGATCGAATTATCAGCTGATCGTTTCCAAATGCTTGGCCGGCACGATCACCTGATCTCACTCCCTTTGGTTTCTGGTTGTGAGGCTACCTGTAGGACACGGTTTACCAGAGGAACATTCACACATGTGCTGATCTGAAGCGCAGCATATCAAGCATACCTACCGACATGCTTCGTTCTGCTGTGCAGAAAGAAATTCTGCCCTTTCAGTCTCACCTGGACACTGATGAGCGCCATATTGAACCCATTTTGTAGCAGTAATGGTACCGGTTTGTAACCACCCAGTAGATTAACGTTTTCGTACATCCTGTTGCATCAGCAAATATACCTTAAATGTCCAGCACAGGAAGGCCTGTCTTGTGTGGGACTCTGTCTACAGATCGCAGTAGCAATTGCAGACTACATCAGACACAAACTGAAACCCATGCAAAGCCACCACTCCGCCTACCCACCGCCACCTCTTCTCCTCACGTGTTGATGGTAGGCGAAGAAATAGTGTGGAGCCCAGTGGCAGCAGAATGGTCGCTCAGTCTTGTTCGAATACAGGTTCTCTAAATTTACCTAACAAGATTTCGCTAGAAGTACGTTGCCTTTCTTCCAGAGTTTCCCATTTGTGTTTCCCTAGCTTCTCTGTTACAATTTCATATGAGCCATTCTAGCGAGCCGATATACAGAGAGAGAATGGCCTACGCCGCTATGGCGACCATGTTTCGTCCAAACTGAGGCGGAAAGTATGAAAGGACAACAGCGGCGTGTGAAGTCTGCAGAAATACTACGGTCACAGCCGAAAACACAAGGTGAAATTGCAAAAAATACTTTAGAACATCTTTTTGAACTACTGTGTCGCTGCTAAACTAACAGTACATGTCCATCGTCCTGTATACAGTTACAATGCTCGGAGTTCATGCAGCGAATGGTAAAACTATTTACGCACCAATATCTTTCCGCTCTGAAGTTTATTCAGGATACAAACCACTGCACTAATAAAAATACAGGATACAAACTAGCTGCTGTAAGATTTGTTTTCCATGGAAAAAGCAGGAACTTAAAACAAAAAAATGGCTCTGAGCACTATGGAACTTAACTTCTGAGGTCATCAGTCCCCCAGCACTTAGAACTACTTAAACCTAACTAACCTAAGGACATCACACACATCCATGCCCGAGGCAGGATTCGAACCTGCGACCATAGTGGTCGCGCGGGTCCAGACTGTAGCGCCCAGAACCGCTCGGCCACTCCGACCGGCCTTAAAACAAACACATTGCACTAGATAAAATAAAATCGTTAACTGTCGTCCTTTCCGTAAGCAGTCATCTGTTTCTGATGACCATCAAATGTTAAGGCAGAATTATTCATATTTTCTCTCTTAATGCCTTTCATGGGTAATTTTATCAATAACAAGCACTTCAGAGCTCTGTGTTAAAAAGTTCTGCAATAAAGAAATAAATGAACAAAAATAAAAAGAAAATTGTCTATACGCCACAACAAATACATTTCTTAATTTAAACAATAAATATGCAGGTATAATGCATCATGAGACTAAAATATTGGCAAGGTGATATTTTTTTTTTCAGCAATGAATTTTTAGGTGAACTCTTTTTTATAATAAATAGTGCTACAGGAACCAACAACAAACGCGAAGAAATGTGCAAAAAAATTATCCATGCAGTCAGCAGTACTACAGAAACCGAAGCACCTAGTCTTCTGGATTGTAACAAAACTCAGATTGAAACTTGACGTTACCAGCAAAGACTGGCTGACACATGGTCTATAAAGCTTCATTTTAGAGAAAAAAAGTGCGTCAACAAATCCGTACATTGCAATACTTGGTGGTGCGAATGATATTTGCAGGAACGAAACCAAACAGCCGACTGAAACTTTGAGAGTCACTGTGAGTAAAGTAAATGAGCAACCACTCATCGTGACAGGCTTCCCTCGCACCAGTCATCTAATACACACGTCAAAAAAAGTTTTGCGTCACCCGGTTCCCAGAGCTCCTGTTGACTGGGGATATTGTATCACAGACACAGTCCCTTTGAGTGTTTAAAGATGTCACTAAACCCGCCCAAAGACGTAAACAACAATGCATGAGCAGCGCCTATTAGGTCGAGGAGTTCCGACAGCCGATCAGTTCCAGTCATTACACCAGGAAGGAGGTACACGGCTCGTGTTGTATGTAGTCCAACCATGCCTAGACGGTCAATACCGGTTCGATCACGTCCGCATTGTTACTTTGTGCCAGGAAGGGCTCTCAGCGAGGGAAGTGTCCAGGCGTCTCGGAGTGAAACAAAGCGATGTTGGTCGGACATGGAAGAGATACAGAGAGACAGGAACTGTCGATGACATGCCTCGCTCAGGCCGCCCAAGGGCTACTACTGCAGTGGATGACCGCTATCTACGGTTTATGGCTCGGAGGAACCCTGACAGCAACGACACCATGTTGAATAATGCTTTTCGTGCAGCCACAGGACGTCGTGTTACGACTCAACCTGTGCGCAGTAGGTTGCATGATGCGCAACTTCACTCCAACGTCCATGGCGAGATCCATCTTTGCAAACACGACAGCATGCAGCGCGGTACAGATGGGCGCAACAACATGCCGAATGGAACCCTCTGGATTAGCGTCACGTTCTCTTCACCGATGAGTGTTGCATATGCCTTCACCCAGACAATCGTCGGAGACGTGTTTGGAGGCAACCCGGTCAGGCTGAACGCCTTAGACACAAAGTCCAGCGAGTGCAGCAAGGTGGAGGTTCTCCGCTATTTTGGGGTGGCTTTATGTGGGGCCGACATACGCCGCTGTACGATACGTGAATGCCATTCTCCGACCGATAGTGCAACCATATCGGCAGCATATTGGCGAGGCATTCGTCTTCATGGACGACAATTCGCGCCCCCATCGTGCACATATTGTGAATGACTTTCTTCAGGATAACGACATCGCTCGACTAGAGTGGCCAGCATGTTCTCTAGGCATGAACCCTAACGAACACGCCTGGGATAGATTGAAAAGGGCTGTTTAACGACGACGTGACCCACCAACCACTCTGAGGGATCTACGCCGAATCGCCATTGAGGAGAGGGACAATATGGACAGACAGTACCTTGATGAATTTGTGGATAGTATGCGACGACGAATACAGGCATGCATCAGTGCAAGATGACGTGCTACTAGGTATTAGAGGTACCGGTGCGTACAGCAATGTGGACCACCACCTCTGATGATCTCGCTGTATGGTAGTGCAACATGCAATGTGTGTTTTTCATGAGCAATAAGAAAGGCGGAAATGATTTTTATGTTGATCTCTATTCCAATTTTCTGTACAGGTTCCGGAACTCTCGGGACCGAGGTGATGCAAAACTCTTTTTCATGTGTGTAGATTCATCATGTCTAAAAGAGGTTCAGAAGGTAGGACAGTCAGCTTCTACAGAAAGATCTATTAGTCAACCGCACATGCATTTTTTTCGCTGCGTGTTTTATATCTACTCTGTTTACTGAAAATTCCACAAGCATTAAATACTTTGCTGTTTCTAGAGACTAAACAGTATTATTGATGTATACACCTATTTTCATTTGGCAATAAGGCATATGGCATGTACTTTCATGTGACCAGTTATAAATTATGAAAGATAATATTCTCATTAGAAAATTATGATCCTACTTTTATGATTATTTCCATTTGATAATAAATGTAGGATTTAAATAAAAACGAGAAATAGTTACTACTAACAATATTCGATCCTAAGACTCCACGGACATGAGACATTGAGACTACAGTGTGCCACCGATAATTACAGTCAACTGTGCAATATGTTTTGTACTTAGCACTGGTAGAGAAATCCTCTTATCTTCATTGTCTTCTGAGCGATTTGTCGAGTCTCGGTTTATATATATATATATATATATATATATATATATATATATGTGTGTGTCCGCGTACTGACCTTCAGATCGATTATGAACAAATTCGAAGAGGCCAAGATTTAAGGTCGGCTCACAGCGTAAAATCTAAAAAAAGAACCTGTTGTCTGCCCCAAGTGCAAACACGTTAAGGGTGCATATATCCGAAAATGATGCCAGTACATTGCAAGTCTTTCACAGTTCTGGAAAACAATATTCAAGCCCCGGAAAGCACTGTAAACTTACGGATCGGAAGAGACCAGCGTATGAATAATCACTTCTCTCCATACATGCTCTCCCTAGGCCCTATCAACATGTTACGATCGTAGAGGCTCCTCTCTGAAATGATTTGATACCTGCTGCCCACCTGATGGAACAATATACACTGGTGGGCAAAACTTAAGGACATAAGTAACTTGGCATGAACCATCATTGCCAAGCTCAGTGAAACTTGGACCGATCTTAGAAATAATTGTTAAAGTATAGACAGAAGGTAACAAAAAATGAAAAAAGAAAAACCTGTGAGACGAACAGAAATGACAGTTTTATTTACAGACAATACTTAAACTGAATTAATTTCAATTTATGATGGTACTGTGGTAATTACAAAAGGCGGGATGTAGTTCTTAGTGGAATGTGTGATCACCACGGACAGCTATGCAGCGTGCTCCCATGCTGTCCACAAGGTTGGTAAGGATTTCTTTTAGAGGTCTGCATTCCTCCATCAGCGCGGTTGACAACTGCAGGGCCGGCCGCTGTGGCCGAGCGGTTCGAATTCTGCTTCGGGCATGGGTGTGTGTGATGTGCTTAGGTTAGTTAGGTTTAAGTAGTTCTAAGTTCTAGGGGACTGATGACCTCAGATGTTAAGACCCATAGTGCTCAGAGCCATTTGAACCATTTGACAACTGCAGGATGGGCGTTACTGCAATACACCTCCTCAACGCACCCGACACGTGCTCCGTGGGATTTAAGTCGGGCAAACTGGCAGGCCAGTCCAGTCGCCAAATATTTTCTCGTTTTAGGAACGGCTCCTACCTGCGCTGTTCGATGCGGTCGCGCACTGTGAGCCACAAAAAACCGGACAAGTGCGAGCAGTACTCGCGTTCCGAGGGTTCCATACAAATTTAATTGTGTATATAGATTGGTCATCTGTAACTTTCCAATACAGTCTGCATCTATCAAAATATACGACAAATGTTCGTATCTTTTGCACCATCAAGAAAACGTGGGTCTATTATTTAACATAAATTTCAACTTGATGCCTTTAGGCGTTCCTGAGAGAAAGGGGTCTTAATCGATGGACAAACAGACGGGCATCAAAGTGGATTCTAGAAGGGTTCCGTTTAAGGGGTGGGAAGTTGATGAAATTGACCAAAAATGTCAATTTTCGATTTATCTTTTTATTTGTTATTACAACTCATGAACAATAAGTTCCCAAAGTTTCAATGTTGAAATCGCATCCGAAGTGCCTGATAATTAATTAAAAGTGTGACACGGCCTCCCTTCACGCCCACGTTTTGAAGCAGCACTTCAATACCAGCTTAGTGAACAACGATTCTGTGCATTACTTTCAACCAAACGTGTGCGGAATACATCTAGAAGGCCGCGAGATATACTCTTTGGCTTTATGGATCATCTTTGGCTGATCCTGCACTTCTCAAAAAGTGTGTTCATGGGAAAATCCAAAATCCACATGAGTCTCTAAGTTCACTCATATGGAAATCATGCCCTAAAAACACATTTGCATCAGCTACTGTTGTCAGAATTGCAACTAATGATACAGTTATTGTATTTAATTATGGGAACGTCGGGAGGATGAAGGTATTAGAAAGAATGGGCTTCAAGATAGGAAATTTTACTCATGAGATCCTGAGAAAAATAGATTTACAGCGCGTCTCTGCAGCTGAAAAGTCAGTTGGAGACCTGGTAAAGGAAAGAAGAAGACAATAAGAAACCAGAGTAGAAGCCTTGAAGGGAAAAACTACCCAGAGTACAAATGTGGTACCTTCTAAAGAAGTTACATAAGGAAAAAAGTTGGGTTGAACTTTAAATTGGTTTCCTGAAAAGTTCGTTTTTTTAAGTTTATGTACCTTTTCCTCAGATTCTATGAATGATAGAATTATGAAATTTTGTACACATATTTCTGTAAAGCTAATAAACGTTGTCTCAAGAGCAAATTATTAAATTCTGATTGCAAGCTGAGATATGGTGCAAAGTGCTTGGAATTTTGCATGAATTTAAAATTGTACTTGTGGAATTATAATTAAAAAAATATGAAAATTCTTCTATTTGACCTATTCAAAAACCTCACGAGAGAAGCTTACGTCATATAAAGAAATGAAACAGAGAAATTTTTGTAGAAACCTCTTGAATACTTTCTGAGAAAAAGGAACATACATTATTTTTTGAAAATAAAACTTCAAATTTCATTAAAAAAATTTGAATATATATAATCAAAGGATTTTATATGTAAATGTGTTACTTTCATGTAAATCGTGGTACAAAATTTCATTGCCATATCTCTAGAACTGTGAATTTGGTGCATTTTTGAAATAGTGTGTGTTTTTCATCAACGTCCCCCCTTAAACCGAGTGAGGTACAGAACCTTAAAAATGAAGTTAGGGCCGAATGAAACTCTGAAAAGACGCACTTGGGTAAGGCGTACAGTGTCACAATAACGTTTATCGGTAAGTTTACCGAGTTCAAAGATTCGGAGGTCAATACGCCCATGCAACATTGTCTCCCCTCACAGCGTAGCATCTGGACCCCAAAACTATTATGTTCGACAATGCTGGATGTACCCTCATATTACAAGAGGTAAGAACATGTAATACATCCAGGAACACCGTCAACATATCAATGTTACTTGGCACTGAATCTAATGCGAAAGTTATTTTCTTCCTTATTTTTTGCACACCACTACAGAATTGGTCGCACTAGCGTCTTATATGTGATCTTTCTTACAGCTGACTTGCATATTCCCATAATGCATCCAAGAAATGATCGTGAGAGTCAGGTAAAAGGTATTTACATACCCGTTTTCTCCACTCAGTCAGTAAATGTAAATGTCGTGTGACTAGGGCCTCCCGTCGGGTAGACCGTTCGCCGGGTGCAAGTCTTTCGATTTGACGCCTCTTCAGCGACTTCCGCGTCGATGTGGATGAAATGATGACGACTATTAGGACAACACAACACCCAGTTCCCGGGCGGAGAAAATCTCCGACCCAGCCGGGAATCTAACCCGGGCCCTTACGATTGACATTTTTTCGCGCTGACCTGTAGCTGAGTGGTCAGCGCGACGGACTGTCAAGCCTACGGGCCCAGGTTTGATTCCCGGCTGGGTCGGAGATTTTCTCCGCTCAGGGACTGGGTGTTGTGTTGTCCTAAACATCATCATTTCATCCCCATCGACGCGCAAGTCGTCGAAGTGGCTTCAAGTCGAAAGACTTGCACCCGGCGAACGGTCTACCCGTCGGGAGGCCCTCGTCACACGACATTTCATTTCATTTCATACCACACAGCTACCGGGGACGGACCACTCAGTCAGCAAGCGAATGGGATAGACCAGAAAATCTATAATACTGGTGCGAAGTGCCTTCAGCTGTTCGCCATACGGTGGTTTGCGGAGTGCATATGTTGACGGATAGTATTCCTGCTTCTGTGTTGCCGTTTAAAACTCATTGACAAGGATTAAATTATTGCCACCAATAAAATAAGCAAAAGGAGAAAATTAACATTTCATGGGTTATGCCAATGAGTCAGCACCTAAAAGTAATTCACTTTCAAAAACGACTAACAATAGTCCAGAATCATAACTCGTCAATTCTTCCGCAGGACTGAATAATACTCTTCTAAAGTTGAAGTAATATGTTTTTGGGGAATTGCGTAAATGTTTGGGGTAATAACATAGCTGTTATTAATTTGGTAGAATGAACTTTATTGATTTCGAAACGTGATACATAATTGAGCACGCCGGTAAGCGTAATTTAATTGAAAAACAAATATTCAATGAATATTACACGAGCACTTCAAATACTTTCATTTCACGGTTCATCGCCGGCTGGTTTCATCAGCAAACTCTGTTTACGAAATCAACAACGCTGCGAAATTACTTTCGCTTCAAACGAGGAGCGTCAATTTTCGTTCGAGTAGTGTTGGAGTCTGATTAGAGTGGAAATACCGCAGGCATGTTAATGTTAGTTTCTGCGAGATGCACAGACCTGGGGACAGCGGCGCGTCCCGTGTAATTTACGACGTGGGCTAAACAGCAGCGGCGCGACGTGCAGGCTGCGGCGGTGCAGCCGCCCGAGGGGTTGATGAATTACTACAAGCAATTTAAAGCGAAAGCGTCATTTGCGTAATTGGTACCAGGCAACGTGGCATCCCCCCCGGCTGTAGCAGCGGCTTTTAAAATCGCGCGGTGCATTATATCGTCGCTGACGGATTGCTTTATTCATTAGGTAGGAGGACAGTGGACCACTTGTTAGGCGATGTCTTTAATAATTATATTCCTTCGCCAGGGCCGATCTTGCGCGGTTTCAGAAAGTGTGCCCAATCTGCTGCTTCCGATAACGAGGCTGGGGGGTTTGCGAGGTGATGCCAAGAGCAAAGCCTCTGGCCTCGGTCGTTATGGGAATAGAAGCGAAACGATGCCGGCACACACTCCAAATGGCCGTGTCCACACTGACAGCCCAGTCTGGCTGCTGCTTGCTCGAGTACTAAAGGTGTAAAATTGTGGAAACCGAAGATACATGTTGCTTAATTCATAATTTTCTTTTCATAATTTTCTTTATAGTAATACCTATTATAATTGGTGGATTTGGTAATTGACTTGTACCATTAATAATTGGTGCACCAGATATAGCAATCCCACGAATAAATAATATAAGTTTTTGATTACTACCACCTTCATTAACCCTTCTTCTTACATCTTCTATAGTAGATAACAGTGCTGGTACAGGATGAACAGTTTACCCCCCTCTAGCAGGAGCTATTGCACACGGGGGTGCATCTGTAGATCTAGCTATTTTTTCACTTCTCTTAGCAGGTGTATCGTCAATTCTTGGTGCAGTAAACTTCATTACAACAGCAATTAATATACGATCAGCACAAATTTTAAAACCATACACTTTAGTACAGACTATTTAAAGCTTGCTCGGTACAGAAACAGGAAATAACTAGTTTGTAAATACTTTTAAATAATTACTTTAAAATATTTATTCATGCTATTTATACTTCCAGATTCTTTTATTTAACCACCGCAGTACTTTTGACTCATCATCATCTATTACAACATGATTTATATTTATCGTTAGGTCTTTCAACACGCTTCCCAGTTTTCAGTTGTTTGCCGAGTAAATGACACTGTTTTCCGTGCCCCGTCGCGTGCCTACTTTTCATTCACGCCGTGACTGCTTCAGTTCATTTTAGTACCTCTCACTGCCCTCTTCTCCTGTGCGAGAGCCCATTCTAAAGAATACTATACGAGATGGACTCTCAATAGAGTGGTGCAAAAACCAATCACCGGACGACCTATTCAAACTTTCACCACTGTTTCACAGTTTTATTGGAAAATGTTCCAAAATAAGTTTTCCTTATCAATTTTTCCCTATTAATGAAGTTCGCTTGCTGGATCATTTCCTCCCTATTTATGCTCTACTATAGTCAGTTTAGAAAATTTTTTCACTTCATATTTGTCTGCAGGTGATCCACATGGACTATGGTTTCATCCACCATGCGCAGATATTGGATGTGCTAACTGTAGCCCTCTTTTAATATGGACTGAATTTCAGTACTAAGTTCAATAACTCAACTTTTTAGACCTTTAGTCTATTATAACACAGCTTTGGTGAGTGGCGCCTTTACTGCTCTGTGTCCGTTGATACTGTTTCTACCCTATATATTTTAATTTTCTGTGATTTACTCTCGTTCCTAAGTATTTTTTGAGCATGAGTTTTGACACTTTCGACGTTAGTCTTCTGGTGCATAAATTCCCAGTTTAGCCATTCGATGAACAGGCTTTTAAGAGGTTACACAATTACTTGGTTGACGAATTGAACGTTGGAACATCGTGCATTCTCTCTAACCTTATGAAGTGAAATGTTTTAAGCAAAAACATGATTCTGTTCTCCCTGTTGCACAATATGTGTTAACAGCATTTTATGAAACCGTTTTGTATTCAATACAGAGCATCGCTTGAAGATGTACCTTTGTGTGAAACCGGTTGTGTTGCCTAATAAAGGAACCCGAGTACAGGTAACGCAGCCTTTAAGAAATTTCATTCATTTTCAGATTTATTTACAGGATTTTTTAAGGCTTTTCTTTCCAGTAACATCATACACTTTAGTTAGGTTTGGCCGTGGCCTCTTTGACTGTTGTTGTTGTTGTTGTGGTCTTCAGTCCAGACACTGGTTTGCTGTAGCTCCCCATGCTACTCTATCCGGTGCAAGTTTCTTTATCTCCCACTACCTACTGCAACCTATATCCTTCTGAATCTGATTAGTGTATTCATCTTTAGGTCTCCCCCTACGATTTTTACCCTCCACGCTGCCCTCCACCACTAAATTAGTGATCCCTTGATGCCTCAGAACATGTCCTACCAACCGATCCCTTCTTCTAGTCAAGTTGTGCCCCAAATTTCTCTTCTCCCCAATTCTATTCAATACCTCCTTAGTAGTTATGTTATCTACCCATTTTATATTCAGCAATCTTCTGCAGCACTAGATTTCGAAAGCTCCTATTCTCTTCTTGTCTAAACCATTTATCGTCCGCCGGCCGGAGTGGCCGAGCGGTTCTAGGCGCTACAGTCTGGAACTGTGCGACCGCTACGGTCGCTGGTTCGAATCCTGCCTCGGGCATGGGCGTGTGTGATGTCCTTAGGTTAGTTAGGTTTAAGTAGTTCTAAGTTCTAGGGGACTGAAGACTTCAGAAGTTAAGTCCAATAGTGCTCAGAGCCATTTATCGTCCACGTTTCACTTCCATACGTGGCTACAATCCATACAAATACTTTCAGAAATGACTTCCTGACGTACTATACTCTATGTTAAGAAGTTTCTCTTTTTCAGAAACGCTTTCCTCGCCATTGGCAATCTATATTTTATATCCTCTCTACTTCGACCATCATCAGTTATTTTGGTCCCCAAATAGCAAAACTCATCTACCACTTTAAGTGTCTCATTTCGTAATCTAATTCCCTCAGCATCACACGATTTAATTCAACTACATTCCATTATCCTCGTTTTGCTTTTGTTGATGTTCATATTATATCCTCCTTTCAAAACACTGTCCATTCCGTTCAACTGCTCTTCAGTTACAAATACAAATTGCTGTAATCAGCCACATTTGTTGTATCACGCTTTCCACTACGCGTTTCGATCGCACAAGGGTTAGCCAAAGTTTTAATTATCATCTGGAAAAAAATGAAGTGACGTAATTAATTTTGTTTGTCTGTTTGTGTGTCTGTCTGTATGTATGTGCATGTCTGGAATCCTGGTTCACACTGAAATCCCTGAGCCACAGGGGAGAAAACAAAATGGGGACAGCCCACTCGTAAGAAAGGAGTATTGTTACATCATATGGTTTTGGCTCCTGTAGCAGCGTGCTAGGCACTGTGGCGCGGACATTTCAGTGTGTACCAGGACTGCAGACCAGTATGTGAAACAAAGGAAAAAATAATTACATAACTATTTTCTGGAGGTGATAACACTTTCACTAATTGTTAAACCCTCGTACCTCCAGCATCAGGTGGATGGTTGATTGATCAGACATGATACCTTCTTGATAGGCATAAATCCACGTTGACAGAGCTATAATCCTCCGAGATGGAATGTGGTGGGTGGTGGAGGTAGTGGTGGTAGTGGTGGTGGCAGTGGTAATAGTAGTAGTAGTAATAGTAATAGTAGCTATCTTGCACAAGTTACTTCATCTTCGAAAAACTACCGCAACCCATAAGGAGCAGGTCAAACGAAAACAGAACACCCCCCATAACGAGACCAATGGTTCCACTCAAAATTAATCACCATTCGCGTTAATATATTTATCTCACTGGGAAGCGTGACAATTTCTACACCACTGCCCATTAAAATTGTTACACCAAGAAGAAATGCAGATGATAGACGGGTATTCATTGGACAAATATATTATACTAGAATTGACATGTGATTACATTTTCACGCAATTTAGGTGCATAGATACTGAGAAATAAGTAATCCAGAACAACCACATCTGGCCGTAATAACGGCCTTGATACGCCTGGGCATTGAGTCAAACAGAGCCTGGACGGCGTGTACAGGTACAGCTGCCCATGCAGCTTCAACACGATACCACAGTGCATGAAGAGTAGTGACTGGCGTGTTGTGACGAGCCAGTTGCTCGGCCACCATTGACCAGACGTTTTCAATTGGTGAGAGATCTGGAGAATGTGCTGGCCAGGGCATCAGTCGAACATTTTCTCTATCCAGAAAGGCCCGTACAGGACTTGCAACATGCGGTCGTGCATTACCCTGCTGAAATGTAGGGTTTCGCAGGGATCGAATGAAGGGTAGAGCCACGGGTCGTAACACATCTGAAATGTAACGTCCACTGTTCAAAGTGCCGTCAATGCGAACAAGAGGTGACCGAGACGTGTAACCAATGGCACCCCTTACCATTACGCCAGGTGATACGCCAGTATGGCGATGACGAATACACGCTTCCTATGTGCGTTCACCGCGATGTCGCCAAACACGGATACGACCATCATGATGCTGTAAACAGAACCTGGATTCATCCGAAAAAATGACGTTTTGCCATTCGTGCTCCCAGGTTCGTCGTTGAGTACACCATCGCAGGCGCTCCTGTCTGTGATGCAGCGTCAAGGGTAACCGCAGCCATGGTCTCCGAGCTGATAGTCCATGCTGCTGCAAACGTCGTCGAACTGTTCGTGCAGATGGATGTTGTCTTGCAAACGTCCCCATCTGTTGACTAAGGGATCGAGACGTGGCTGCACGATCCGTTACACCCATGCGGATAAGATGCCTGTCATATCGACTGCTAGTGATACGAGGCCGTTGGGATCCAGCACGGCGTTCCGTATTACCCTCCTGAACCTACCAATTCCATATTCTGCTAACAGTCATTGGATCTCGACCAATGCGAGCAGCAATGTAGCGATACGATAAACCGCTACCACGATAGGCTACAATCCGACCTTTACCAAAGTCGGAAACGTGATGGTACGCATTTCTCATCCTTACACGAGGCATCACAACAACGTTTCACCAGGCAAGGCCGGTCAACTGCTGTTTGTGTATGAGAAGTCGGTTGGAAAATTTCCTCATGTGAGCGTGTTGTAGGTGTCGCCACCGGCGCCAATCTTGTGTGAATGCTCTGAAAAGCTAATCATTTGCATATCACAGCATCTTCCTGTCGGTTAAATTTTGCGTCTGTAGCACGTCATCTTCGTGGTGTAGCAATTTTAACGGCTAGTAGTGTACTTTCAGTGGCATTTCCTAAAGTAATGTCTTCAGCAACGTCTAATTTAAAAATTCGTCTACATTTCATTACCCTTGCTTTACTTTTGCTGATTTCATCTTAAAAGTCTTTTCGAAACTCTCCGTTTCATTCAGTTGTTCTTAATGTAATGTATCACACGTGACTGGTTACATCAATACTTTCACTATTTGTGACCAGACTGTACAGATACAACATATTTCACAGTGACGCTGCCATTTTTCGTTCCCAGCAAGAGTGTTTCGCTCTGTATTAAAGCGTTACTGGCTACCAACTCGGGAATTTCCAGTTCGATTCCCGGTGATATCTTCATAAATCCTACTCTTCGTTCAAGGACAAGAAGTTTTTCTTTGGCAGAGGAATGTGGAACGGATACCTCTAAGTTTCGCGCGTCCATGTGACAAACTTCTCCAATCAGGAAGCAGTGACATTCGCATGCAAGCCGTCGGAGTAACTTTCAAACAAATGTCTTGCGCCAAGGCTGAGATCCGACGATACTTTTTACAGCACTAGTATTAAACGTAACCGATGAATCTGTGTGCCGTTATTCGTAATTTTTTCATAGTGGCCATAATGACTACTTTCTTCAAAATCGAAAAAATGAAATAAATAGAAAATGTAATAATGAAGTCAGTAGTAGCGTTTTTACTACGCCAATGCAATTTTCGAGGTCACAGTTTCATCATCAGAGCTTCGTCTGTTACGTAAAGTATTTAATTACGATGTTGTAGTGCCCCGACTTTGCAATGAAGGTCCTTATATAATAACGGAAGCCCCGTTTGTTAAGACCATACTTTGAAACGTACAAAGCTCTACCGAAAAGATAGACATTTTTTTTTAAGTTTTCTTACTTTTTCTTCCATATGCTGCATTGCCGATGTTGTGCGATGGTATTGTGTAAAGTCGTCACTGGTCGAAAGGAGAACAATATTTTAATTTCTGCAACGGCTAACAATAAATGCTTTGAAGGAGATTAGAGCTTGCCCTCGTGTCCACAATGAGGTCACTGCAGACGGAGCAGAAGTTCGTTGTGGGGCGGAATGGGGAAGGAAGATGGATCTTTTCTCTTCAAATGTACCGTCCCGCAATTTATCCGAACTGATTTAGGGAAAACGCAGAAAGTATAAATCTAGGTGTTTGGACTAGAATTTTAACCGCTTTACTCCGAAAACGAAGTGCAGTGCCTAACCGCTGCGCTACCTCGACCGGTCTAACGTAAGAGCGTGTTTCGTCAACATATTGGGAAATGTTTACTTTTGTCCGGCAGAAATCCGCTTGTTTGTTGAGTGATTTGGTATGAGGAACCCTTGTCCTCCAGTGGCTGGTTGGGAGTAATTAGTTCGTTCGCTCGTACCAGTTTTATTTACCGTCAATGCCAGCACTGCAGTGATAATGCGTGTCGCAGTAACTAAGGAAATTTGTTGTTTACCTTACTGTCAATGACCTCTTGATTTCTGGGCTTTAATTATTGACAACGCGGTTACGACGCTACCAAATGTACAACTGACGTAACTTATGCAACAAACAGTAGGCACTATCTACCTGTATGCAGATCACCTTATGGTGTGACGCGGAATGTACTTCTGCCATCACTTTTTTTTCTCCCCTTTCCTGTTCCATTCGCGAATGGCGCTTGAGTATACGACTTGTCAGTAAGACCCCATCCTAGTTTTTTACAATGTGTCTCCACACCAGGAACAGTGAGTTAAGCTTGGACCCCGCGTGTGATGCTAGGTACCTTCTCCAAGTCAGATAAAAGTCAAAAAGACCTGAGGTCCTCAGAAGGAAAGCGGCAGGCGTGATCCGTGCTGACATGGGCCACAATCAGCAGCCGGTTGCCGCCGCTGCGCTCAGTAGGTGTCAGCAGAGACTGCAAGCATTCCGACATCGACGTACGTAGTGGTGGTGTTGTCGACAACAGCGACGGGGCGAATTAGCGCATTAAATGTGATATGGTCCCGTTTCAGCACATATTAACGGAGGACGCCACTGTAAATGTTCGCCTACGTCATCAAAAAAATATTTAAGATAATGTTGTTATACTTTTGCTCAGAAGACAAAGCGTGTAAGCAACAGTCGAGGTGGAACCTTTACAGAGTCTTTTACAAAAAACGTACGGTTTTGGTACTCCAAATGAAGAAAATAATGAATTTACTAAGTCACATGCCATTTAACACCATTGCACATCGATGTGCTGATAGCTTTCTTTTTCTTTTTTAAATGGAACAAGGTTGACATTTTCAATACAGCAGAACGAATTCGTAAGTAATGTTTTTCTGGGGAGAAGTAGTAGTTTCAATGTAGAATTTTTTTAGTTTCATACGTATTTCTGTACGAAATGGCGGCTCTGGCTGATGCTCTATTTCTATATGAAATGTGTAAGACAGGTTAGCAATACTCGCAATTTAAAAGCTGCACTAATCATACACTGACATCGTGTGCGAGCCAGACACGCCATCTATGTATGAGAGCCACAGTAATTTTCGATGTGACATTCGATTTTACGCATATACAGGGTGCATCGTAATTAGTAATTGCTGTTTTAGGTAGGTCATATGTGAAATTGAGGTCAATCACATGGGGACTTAATGGAAAAGTTTACATTCCAATAACATTTACACTATCTAGGACAATATTTCACACCGAAAGCAGTGGCGGTTAGTAGTGGCGGTTAGTAGCCACATACTGGCAATTATCTCTTCTACAGCTCCACGTTTACTGGAACGGTTTTGCTTCTACTGTCGTACACTTTCAACCGTGTCAGTTTTCACTGTTATAAACAACACACCTACCTAAGAATAAAACCTTAATTTTTCAGAACTGTTTCAAAAGGTCACATGTATTAGTTTATAAAAATAGGGTCATTCCTGAAATAATGTAAAAATAATAGCACGCCAATGCGTGGGAATTTTATTGTTTCCACGTTGGACATTCGATAATTATAAAGAGAGACTGATGTAGAAAAAATACTGTATTTTTACAAAATGAGGCTTTCAGTGCTTCTCAGCATAGCCTCCACCAATTATAATACACATGTCCAGACTATGAACTAGTTTTTCTTATACCTGGTGCAAATAAGTCTTTCGAAATGGTAGAGAGCAGCAATCGGTCCTCGTTTTCGTTCTAGCTTTGTTGATTTGTTAGTTTACCTTACTATGGAAAAAAAAGTACATCGATTGCATCTGTCTTTAGAAAGAATCATATGAGATCATCTTTTGGAACCACAAATAACATAGGGCGTATTTTGTGACATAAGGTAGATAGAGAGAATCTGTTTCATGCTTCTGAAGTTTATAAAATTGATTTCCCAAACAGTGGGACCTGTTACGTTGGCCAAACGGGAACGAGGCTGGAGATTAGGTTTGGGGAACACATTCCGTTGGAAAGGAAAGTTGCCACGGAGAGATAGAGTACGGCTCTTCATTTACTGACAACAAAACGTAAGTTGCCGACTTTGACGTCTAATGTGAGGTTACTACTAAAAATGTGAGACGGGAAGCTTCCACGACCTCCTGGAAGACCTAGAGATCTTTTGCCATCACAGAAATGTTGGCTGTAACCTGATTAATGAACAAGTCAATATGAAAAAACCCGTTTTTGTGAATTATTTAAAATCTGCTTGCTTTAAAGTAGTGAAGTATACGACCCAGGGGGTACGAAATAGGGCTCGACTTCTTGCCAATATGTAGCAGTCACGGACGTAATACTGCACGATTACGATGGTTATAATATTGAACCAACGTAACGTTTTCCATGTTATATTTGTTTCGATGCAAGCACTTTGTTAATAACAGCAATTCCGTACGTTCTTATTATTGAATGACTCTGAGCACTATGGGACTTAACAGCTGTGGTCATCAGTCCCCTAGAACTTAGAACTACTTAAACCTAACTTAACCTAAGGACATCACACACACCCATGCCCGAGGCAGGATTCGAACCTGCGACCGTAGCGGTCGCGCGGTTCTGGACTGAAGCGCCTAGAACCGCTCGGCCACAGCGACCGGCTCTTATTATTGTACTTGTAATTAAAGATCTGAAGTGGCACAGAGATTAATACTCTCTACATCCGCTACTGATTGACAGATCACACCAACAAGATTCTTGGTGATATTTCGAGCCACCTATGAACTATTCAATAAGTAAGAGGAGCCACATACCTCGTCACGACGATTACAAAAAGTACAAAAGAAAAGAATGTTCCGGTAAAATCAATTCCAATAGTAACAGCATACATCATGTGCCTTCTAGTGATTTGCAAAATTTTTTAAAAACTTTTTATGCAACTGATGTTATCTATGGTTTTAAAGATTAACAAAAAAGTTGGCTGACAAGGAGTGAATCTGAATTTTTTAAAAGTCTTCTAATGTTAACTGTTTAATGTAGCAGTATGTCAGTACAACAAAGTCTATAATTATACTGGTATTTTATTTTATTCTTATGCAAATTTTAAGTTTTATTAAAGACCACAGTTGCTTTACTATGAAGGTTACGTCTTACATAGTTTATATACTGAGCGTCACAGCCAATCCATGTGTTCTCTGCAAAGCCGACATCGTTACGTAGTACTCTTTAGTGAACTGTGGCCCGAGCCCGAATAACAGATGTAGACGTACTAAGGCATGTATAACAACTCTGAAATACTGGTATGTAATTTAATGTACAAGCGATATAGGCTATGTTATGAGTTGCATTTTTTAAACTGTACTCTATATACTTCTTGTATTTTTAGCACTGATAATAGCTAGTTACTAGCCAAAATCTGGATCTCGTTTAATATAGCTAGAACGCAAATGACGACTCATTGCTGCTCTCTATCATTTTGAAAGAGATATCACAGTCGTTGAGCTTATTCCACTTTCCTAATGAAGGGTAATTTGGCAAAGAAGTCAGTCTCGTTTGAGTTACTCTCCCACAAATTTTTTGACGTCCTCTTTGCTGCTGAATTTTTTCTACTTAATTCCTTCTTGAGTGGTCCAAACAAATGAAAATGCGAGACTGAGTTCTGGACTGCAGGGAGGATGAGGTAGTGCCTGCCAATCCATTTCTTCATCGGTTTCTTGGGTCAACGGGGCGGTGTGAGGATGAACATTGTCGAGTACCAACATCACGCTTCTTTCTATTCGCGACGTTTTTCTCTCATTACTGGGTTTATTTGTTCGTCAGCACGTCTGAGTTGTAGGAACTGTTTATTGTACGCTGAAATTCCAAATATTAACAAAAGACGGCCAACATGACTTTTCCCGCTGGTGCTTGCGTTCTGAATTTCTTTCGGACAGGTGAGCAGGTGTGCTTCTATTCCATGCTTTGTCTTTTGGACTGGTTCGAATTGGTGAACCCAAGTTTCATCACACGTTAAGATGTTGTTTAGAAAAGGGTCACCTTCGCTAATATAGCGTTCTCTCAAATCTGTGCAAACTTTTAGTCTTGTTTCCTTCTGTTGTCGTGTTAACTCTTTCGCGATCCTCCCCGTAATTGTTTTTCTTTACTTGAGCTTGTTACTGATAACGTTATGAACTGTGCAAACTCTTACCGCAACTGTTTTTGCTACATGTTCAAATGTAGCACGTCGGTGTTCACGAACATTGTCAATGCGTGTTTCAAGCGAAGGAGCTGACACTTCGACTGGTCAGCCAGGAAACTGCTTGTCAGACATTGGCTTTCGACCGTTTTTGAACTGTCCTACCCACTTGCCACCGTCAAATGTCATAATGAGGCTATAAACAAAACAATTGTTAGCCATCAGCTGTTCTCACGTCATCCCAGTGATGGCAACCTAATGTCATGAAACTACAAAACTACTCCTACAAATTGTTTCATTTCTACATCAGTCTCTCTAAGTATTGAATGTCTCTCCTGTTTGTTCTCGGAAGTTCCCCGGAGCCAAGTGAACAAAGCTACCTTTGTAACTGCTGTGTGATTGCCCTTGGCTAGCGTACAGAAGTGGTGAAATTTTATGTATTTTATTTTTTAGTAGTATACGATCAATCAAGGTAGAGCTTTAGCCATTTCTGTAGTTTTGTGTGAAAGGGTGATTCAGATAATGGAACAAATATGAGGCGATGCGCCTTCAAACGGGAAGCTGCAGGTTTGTGGCTGTGTGGGTGCTTGGAGCTTGCTTGGAGGGATTACCGTATCAGCAGCTATAGTTTTTTCTGTAAGTAATGTATATTGTTCGAAGAATGCTGATAAAAATACGACAGCGAAAATGAAGAGCTTTTTATTTCCTTTATAGACCTGAGTGAATTGTAACGGAAGGTTCTGAACTGCAGCCCAGAAAACAGCATAGAAAAAATGGAGTCTCTCAGTAGGTAGGCTACCAACAGAGATTTGAAAACCCGGGGCATATCGCTCGTTTCTCATTTATATCAAATGGTTGCTAACAAAGCGACGTGGAGAATACTGCTAACCTTTCCTACAATGTCAAATGTTATCCAAGCGTACACCATTTGCTCTTGTTCACAAAGTGAATGCTACAATTTTCTTTAAAAAATGAGTCCAGTTATTTCAAATTTAATGAAAGGGTACATATACTGAGACGAGAAATTATTAGATGCTTGAATTGCGTCGCAGATCTAACAGCCCTTTCCTGAACTGACAACATTCTTTGTGAAAGCGTACAGCTAGAAAGCTACGCATAGCGCGGAAATAAGCATTTTCGCCACAACAAAGCGAAATATATTTTAGGTCCGTAATTCTGATGCATTTTTCACGCACTATAAGTGACAAATAATTTTTCAAAATTTTCACCAGAGAGTTATAATTTCAAGGCTAATTTTGTGGTGGTTCGAGAGCCAAGTGCCTACGGATTGAATAATGATGGAATGTTCCGTAGTAATCTGCCACAGTGTATAAGGAACTTGTCAGCAGTATGGGTGTAGCTCGTGTACGGTAGTTGCTGGACATTTATCAGCCCTTTGCCATGAAACACATGACATAAGGGGCGTCTTGTTTCTCAGTATACATTGCGCTTTGCCGTCAGTCGGCCGAGCGCAAGGCAGCAAAAGCTGACAGCTACCTCTCTTTAGCGGCTACTTGTTTCGCACAGGCCGCAGTTCAACGCTCGTCCTGTCCTCCGTCAAGCGTGCAACTAGTTTGTCACGACTGAAAGTTGAAGGGCAAGGTTTTTCCTCTAGCGGCGGCATTCTTCGTCGCAAGCAAAGACTGCGGTGTTGTACCGTATGGAACTAAGAGCGAAGCAATAAATACGTAGCTAAAAGACGTTTACATGGCGGCAGAATCAGAGTCCATATGGCTTACATACGATGCTTCCAAAATGTGGATCCGAAATGCCCATGATTTCAAAGTAGAGTATATAGACCGATAGTTCAATGTAACGGAAGTAAAAGCACTGTGTGTATATATTGCAAGTGCAGACGGTCTGGGCTAAATTAGAACCATCTCCTTGCGTCGACATGAATTTCAGGAGAGTTTAAGCCACAATAATGATTTATTTTGTCCAGATACAGTACACTTTGCTCTCAAATTATAGATGTAGCTTCATTGCAGTTCTCGGTTTGAAACTTATTTTAAAATAATTTTCGTTTCGCCTGCTGTTGTAAAATTGAAATCATTATAATCATGGTCGTTTTAGTGTGGAAACCTGCACACAGTGTGTGCTATGAGTTGGCAGAGGGTTCAATGTTAGAGCGACAAAATAATTTTTGTGGGGAGGGGTGAGACGGAAGCGGTTACCCCGTGAGACGAAGAAGACCTGTTATCGCATGAGGGTCGTTAAACTGTTATCACTCAAAAATTTGTATTATACGTAAATGAGTTTTGCCATAATTGCTCACATTAACAAATTTATTTGGTGCCCCAAACTACTAGCTGCTGTGACTATTGCTCTAGAGACAGCTGCAGGGTTCATTGAAACATGAATAGCTGGGCAGTTCAACGAATACTGGAAAATGGCGTTTTATTCACGGTGGAAAGAAAACAGCAATAGATTAAATTTTTTTAAATGTTCTTTTACAGATAGAATTACAAGATTTAGCACAGTAATAATCGGCTTTAGGTGACAATGTGTTATTCACTTGTAACACTGAAATGCACATCTGCTTGCTGTGGTCTGAAGACGACCAGTGTCGGCTGAAACCAGTTATTTGAGGAAAATATCTGGTGATTGTGCCATTAAATAACTATTTCTATAGGACACAACTGATTGCAATCACTTTTATATATGATGTAGGACACAATTGATTGCAATCGCTTTCCCTGTTGTGATGCTCTAAGATTATTGAAGACGTCAAAGCAACTGTGTGATAAATGCTTGCTAAGAAGTAAAATGAAATTTAGTTTCGTAAGGCGACCATTATTATTATTATTATTATTATTATTATTCAAGAGTTAAGGATCATTGAACTCAAAGCTGTGTAAAAATAGTCACATATGTTTATAATACAAGTATTTTGAAACACTTTTTATTTACTAACTTGCTGTTTGTACGCTGCAATTGCCAATATGTTGTGATGTGAAGATCAGGTCATTTCTTGAAATGAAGTGGGCATTTGTGTATGTACACTTCCTTTGTGCTACACCTATACACTAGAACAAGACTGTATTTTCAGTAAATTTCGATCATGACTTTTTTGTAAGATCTACATCTACATCTACATTGATACTCCGCAAGCCACCCAACGGTGTGTGGCGGAGGGCACTTTACGTGCCACTGTCATTACCTCCCTTTCCTGTTCCAGTCGCGTATGGTTCACGGGAAGAACGACTGTCTGAAAGCCTCCGTGCGCGCTCTAATCTCTCTAATTTTACATTCGTGATCTCCTCGGGAGGTATAAGTAGGGGGAAGCAATATATTCGATACCTCATCCAGAAACGCACCCTCTCGAAACCTGGCGAACAAGCAACACCGCGATGCAGAGCGCCTCTCTTGCAGAGTCTGCCACTTGAGTTTATTAAACATCTCCGTAACGCTATCACGGTTACCAAATAACCCTGTGACGAAACGCGCCGCTCTTCTTTGGATCTTCTCTATCTCCTCCGTCAGACCGATCTGGTACGGATCCCACACTGATGAGCAATACTCAAGTATAGGTCGAACGAGTGTTTTGTAAGCCACCTCCTTTGTTGATGGACTACATTTTCTAAGCACTCTCCCAATGAATCTCAACCTGGTACCCGCCTTACCAACAATTAATTTTATATGATCAGTCCACTTCAAATCGTTCCGCACGCATACTCCCAGATATTTTACAGAAGTAACTGCTACCAGTGTTTGTTCCGCTATCATATAATCATACAATAAAGGATCCTTCTTTCCATGTATTCGCAATACATTACATTTGTCTATGTTAAGGGTCAGTTGCCACTCCCTGCACCAAGTGCCTATCCGCTGCAGATCTTCCTGCATTTCGCTACAATTTTCTAATGCTGCAACTTCTGTGTATACTACAGCATCATCCGCGAAAAGCCGCATGGAACTTCCGACACTATCTACTAAGTCATTTATATATATTTACAGTAGTGTAAACTGTCAGTTCAGTAAGTCTTGGTTTCAAAATACAAACACAATCAATGGAAAAACTAGTGGCAGCTGACGGCGGGGAAAATCAATCAGGATTCCGGGTGAAGTGGAGGAACTAGCGAGGCAGTACTGACACTACGACTTGTCTCAGAAGATGGGTTAAGGAAAGGCCAACCTACGTTTACAGCATTTGTAGTGTTAGACAAAGCTTTTGACAATGTTGACTGGAATACTCTTTGAAATTCTGAAGGTAGCAGAGATAAAAAGATAAAATCCTGGGAGCCAAAGGTACTTAAAACTTGTAGAGAAACCAAAGGGCAGTTATGAGTCGAGGGGCATTAAAAGAAAGCAGTGGCTGAGAAGGGAGTGAGACAGGGTTGTAGCTCATCCCCGACGTTATTCAATATGTACAATGAACTCGCAGTAAAGGAATCCAAAGAAAAATTTTGAGTGGGGAGTAAAGTTCAGGGAGAAGAAATAAAAACTTTGAGGTTTGCTGATGACATTTTAACTCCGTCAGACAGCAAAGGCCACGGAAGAGCAGTTGAACGCAATGTAGAGTGTCTTGAAAGAAGGCAATAAGACGAATATCAATAAAAAACAAGGATAATGGAATGTACTCGAATTAAATCATGTCGTTCTCTAGGAATCTGGCGAGGAAACGAGATACTTAAAGTAGTAACTATGTTTTATTTGGGCAACAGAATAACTGATGATGGCCGAAGAAGACAAGATATGAAATGTAGGCTGGCAATGGCAAGAAAAGCGGTTCTGAAGAAGAGAAATTCGTTAACATCGGATATCGATTTAAGAGGTAGGAAGGCTTATCTGAAAATATTTGTATAGAGTGTAGCCATATATAGAAGTGGAATGTGGATGATAAACGGTTTAGACAAAAAGAAAACAGAAGCTTTTGAAATGTGGTCCTACAGAAGAATGTTGACCATTAGGAGGTCCTGAATAGAAATGGGGAGAAAAGAAATTTGTGGAAATCCTGACTAGAAGAAGGAAGCGGTTGATTTAGTATTGAAGGGAAGTGTGTGTGTGGAGGGGGGGGGGGGGGGCTGAGAAATCGTTGGGGGGGGGGGGGGGGGGAGGAGTAAAAGATGAATGCAGTAAGTAGGTTCAGAAGGATGTAAGTTGCAGTAGTTATTTGGGGATGAAGATACTTGCACTGGAAAATGTAGCATGGAGAACTGCATCAAACCAGTCCTCGTACTGAAGTCGATATCACTATGCGTCACAGTTCTTACTCCTCAACTTTCAGAATTAAAACCGCACTGGTGACTCAAACATTTACAGAAATACGTTTTTCTAAGGAACAAAAGCAGTGAAAAAATCCACCATTGATTAGAAATTGTAATGGTACTGATTCACTGGTGAGCTCGTCCTTAAGTGCACGAAATGTTGCATGTGGCTTTCGCTAGCACTGTTACATAAGAGCCTAGGTACACAACGAGACAGATAGTCCAAAGTTTGTTTTTGTATACTTGGTTATTTAAGAACAACTGACAAATAATTCGCCGTGTTATTTCCGTGCCTGTTTTGTCTAATAACAAGTAAGAACTTTTCTTTGAAAACAAAGTTTTTCGCGTATTTATCATTAATAGAATCATGATTATTTCTCCAAAAACACGCACTAATTAAGACTGAGGCAAAAGCGTTTGTGACGGTAGTTCTGAATTACGCTTTTCGTTTGAACTTATCACTCCATCCCATTCTGGCGTGATGCAGCAACACTGTCTCAATATTTCCAGAATGGAAAACAGTGTGTTGCAAGTGTTTTGTTAAGAATGACGCGTTTCGCACGGTTAGCGCATCTTCAGATTATGCTGAGTAGCGGAGCGCACGTTAGTCATATTTAAAAGCCATTGATATGATGGCGTTGAAGCTAAGACCGAAACTATGAAACATAGGAAAGCTTTTCTGGTACCTGAATTACCAGTTCAAAAATTCCAGTCTCATAAGCATGCATTGTTGGGTTGGAAGGAACAGCTTATGAGGCCGGTGTTTTTAAAATGTAAATTCAGATAATAGAAAAGCCTATCTTTCGGTTTTACGATTGCGGCCTTCACTTTAACGTATCATGTCAATGGCTTTTAAATATGGCTAATGCGGTCTTGGCTGCTCAAAATAATCAGAAGATTCGCTAAAGCGAAAAGCGGTTTTACTAATAATAAGTCTCGCAACCGGAACTTTTCTATTATTGGAACTTTTTCTTCGATTTCAATTCTCTTGAACCCAAGTGCTTGACACCAGACTTGTCTCAATTTATTATCGATTTCGTTCTGTTTAACAGTCTGTAGATATGATCATCAATTTGTAAAAAAGTTCATAGAATAATTGGCGCACTTTATTTTTCCATGGAATTTTTCACAAATTGACATTCAAACCTAAAGATAGTCTTCATACATCGAAACCGATGGTAAATTGATAGATGTCTGCAGTAAATTATGGGACTAGACAGAATTAAAAATCAATATTCCCTAGATCGCTGTAACTAATAATTGCGACGGTGTCGCGACAGCTTCTCTTTATTACATTTCTTCAGCTGCTCATGCAGCAAGCACACATTACACAAGGTATTTATCACGCTGGAGACTCTGGTTCAATTTCTGAGGGAATAAGTTCCCCTCCCTATGTCATTGTTAATACCCCAGCTTAGAAAGAGAGACAAAAACAAAAAGCCAAATTTCGTAAAAAGATAAGTTTCGTATGTAGCACTGGACTTCTCACGCTGAGCAGTTCTCGCACGAAACCCCTTCGGCGGCGGGACGCCGCTCGTGGGGCAGGCGGCGTGCATTGTTACAGGATCTGTCAGCGCGGCGGCTGACTGCGCGAGTTACGCCCACTTCGGTCGGGCGAGTGGCCGGTGCGACAAGGAGCGTGCGAGTGCCCGCACGTCGACGTGCGTGTATTGCAAAAACTATAACTACAGTATTCTCAAATGGATTTGCAACAATAGAAGGAAAGATACTAAGAAACTTGTATTATTGTATTTTGAAGCTCTGCATCTCAGGATGAAACAAAAGACTGGGCGTCAATTTTGGTGTTACGTTACGCGCAGAAGAAGAAAACGGAGAATATTTTTGTTTTGTGCCGCTGATAATTTTAAAAACTTTTTTTCCTGCATTGGCTGTAGTAGTAGATTACTAGGCGGCGAGACGCGATAACGGCGTCGTGTTCGCTGCCGGCAGGTATGTAGGTCGATGCGATGCCGTGTTCTCGCCTGTTGCAGCACGCTGGATTGTTTTCTTGCTATCTGGTAACAGTCCCTCATTTATAACATAACATACACTTCTATTAGCGGAAAAGGTAGTTGACTATGCAGTAATCTGGCAATAGTAACACGTCAGAAACAGTAGCTCAATGAAAAATCGCCAATGATGACATTTAACGGCAAAACCAGGAAGGTGTGCCTATGGAGATCCTGTGAAAGTTGTCAGGTGAGAGGAGGCAGTATAACAAATCGCACAGTTTCTCGCTGCGCGGCTCGCGCTAGTTCGCCTAGAGCCTAAGAAGCTCGCGGCAGCACTACTTACGCTGCTATGCTCTTGGAGAGGGGCCAGCGCTCCATGGTCGCCTGGTACTTCATGTTCTCTATCTGCTTCTTGAGCGCGTCCTTGTCCATGGCGGCTAGCACACTGGCGTCCAGGGTGGCGGCTGTGTGGCCCGGGGCCCGACTCGCGCCTGCGCAGTATCCTCCGGCGTCCGCGCGCACGCGCGAACTGCTGTGACGTCACTCGCTCGAGGTGGTCGCCCTGGTGCAGACAAGAAACATCGCCGCATCAGCCTCAGGTCGCAGCCAGCCTCGCGGTGCCGTACTTAGTCTCCCACAACAGCGTGCAGAAGCAGTATTATGATGACTGCTAAACCGGTATCGATCCTCCTTGTGTCTCTTTTGGATCTCAGTATTTTGAGTCACTGTTTTACTATCGTTCTCACTTTACAGCCTGGCATAAAATGATGAAGAAGGAAGAAGTTTACCAAACAGTGTTTGTTAAAAGTAACAAAAGATGACACTATGATTTTGCAGAAGACGATGCTCTTAAAGAATTTTACTGCAGTTTTCAACAGGGTCTACTTTCCCACTTACTTTTTCCCCCAAATGCTGTGTTAACTAATGTGTATGAAAATGTACTAAATCCGACATAAACAATCCTAATCTCTAGCTCCATAACTTCTGTAGACATGACAAATCAAGAAAACATTTGTACGTTAAAACAATTGATAACAGCGACGGCAACGTAACGTCAGAAATGAGCAACATAGCCAACATCCTAAAAGATGGGAAACACAAAAATAAACCAAAAGGTAACTTAAACTATAAAAAAATCTTCATTAGAAAGATATCTACATATAAATAAACAAAATATTAAATTAAATAGCTTTAAATTTATACACTTCGGGCTTCATACAAAATTCTGAAACGTTTATAACGAACCGCAAATTTTCAACAAATTTCGTTGAGGGCGTGGTCAGTTATACAAATAGTGTCTTACATATCGAGAAAATCTTCGTAAGCCCGCCCGGTTAGCCGTGCGGTCTAGCGTTGTCCTCGATGGTGAGTGTTCATCGGAGGTGAGGGTATCATCTGGAGTGCCCCAGGGAAGTGTGGTAGGTCCCCTGTTGTTTTCTATCTACATAAATGATCTTTTGGATGGGGTGGATAGCAATGTGCGGCTGTTTGCTGATGGTGCTGTGGTGTACGGGAAGGTGTCATCGTTGAGTCACTGTAGGAGGATACAAGATGACTTGGACAGGATTTGTGATTGGTGTAAAGAATGGCAGCTAACTCTAAATATAGATAAATGTAAATTATTGCAGATGAATGGGAAAAAGAATCCCGTAATGTTTGAATACTCATTTAGCAGTGTAGCTCTTGACACAGTCACGTCGATTAAATATTTGGACTAACATTGCAGAGCGATATGAAGTGGGACAAGCATGTAATGGCAGTTGTGGGGAAGGCGGATAGTCGTCTTCGGTTCATTGGTAGAATTTTTGGAAGATGTGGTTCATCTGTAAAGGAGACCGCTTATAAAACACTAATACGACCTATTCTTGAGTACTGCTCGAGCGCTTAGGATACCTATCAGGTCGGATTGAGGGAGGACATAGAAGCAATTCAGAGGCGGGCTGCTAGATTTGTTACTGGTAGGTTTGATCATCACGCGAGTGTTACGAAAATGCTTCAGGAACTCGGGTGGGAGTCTCTAGAGGAAAGGAGGCGTTCTTTTCGTGAATCGCTACAGAGGAAATTTAGAGAACCAGCATTTGAGGCTGACTGCAGCACGATTTTACTGCCGCCAACTTACATTTCGCGAAAAGACCACAAAGATAAGAGAGACTAGGGCTCGTACAGAGGCATATAGGCAGTCATTTTTCCCTCTTTCTGTTTGGGAGTGGAACAGGGAGAGAAGATGCTAGTTGTGGTACGAGGTACCCTCCGCTACGCACCGTATGGTGGATTGCGGAGTATGTATGTAGATGTAGATTCCGGAGTGGAAAGGAGCGCCTGGCCCCGGCACGAATCCGCCCGGCGGACTCGTGTCGAGGTCCGGTGAGCCGACCGGTCTGATGATGGTTTTTAGGCGGTTTTCCATCTGCCTCGGCGAATGTGGGCTGGTTCCCCTTATAGCGCCTCAGCTACACGATGTCGGTGATTGCTGTGCAAACAAGTTCTCCACGTACGTGTACACCACCGTTACTCTACCTCGCAAACATAGTAGGGGTTACACTAGTCTGGTGTAAGACGTTCCCTGGGGGATGGAGGGGGGGTGGGGTGGGGAGGGGGCCGAACCGCACAATAACCCTGAAAGAGAGTGGTTCGGTGTGGACCGGCGGAGGGGTGAAGTGGACTGCGGTAGTCGTCATGGGGTTGTGGACCACTGCGTCTGCGGCGGGGACGGAGCCTCTCCGTCGTTTCTTGGCCCCCTGGTAACATACAATAGAGTACAATACAAATCTTCGTAAGGCATGTTTTGGAAATAAAACCTTTAGCCTCTATCAGTTGTTTAAATATATGAATCCTCGAACTCTCACTCTCAGAAGAACCGACAAAGACTTGTCCAAAGCTCTCTTCTTCCCCATCACTGCTTGACGCACTCCGGGGCCGTGGAGTGAGTGAACAGAGACTCTTTATTTCCAGTGGGTCTACTAGGAATATTATACATTTCAGTTGTTTTTCATCAACCACTATTCTCCTTACTAACCGCTGCAAACTCAGCAAGACGCAGAGTAATACCGTCATAATTTTGGTACCTTCGATCTCCTAGTTTGGCCCTAATGCGTCTTGACTTTTTAATAATATCTCAAACAAAATTAAAATTCCTCTGTTTGAAAACAAATATCTAAAACTTTTTAAAAAATTACGAAAATCTATGTTGGCAAATTTGGACCATTTTCATACAAGTTCCTGATGCAATATACTATTAAATCTCAATGCAACGTAATATTTACATCTAAGCGTGATTCTGAAGGACAAAGCAAAACCATAGATAATGACTAAATAGGTGACAAGGGCGGAAATCCTCAAAACGGCCATTCTTAAATGTCTTCTGCATTCGAGGAAAGCAGTGGCGCTTCTATTGTGTAGTACAGAAACGTGGCAGAGAGCCAAAACTAATTGTTTTAAAAACCGGGTAAATTTTTACCATGTGGTAAAGTTGTCACAGCTGTCAGTACCTTCTGTATTCTTTTACTCTGCAATTCGTCCTAAGTGGTCTAGTGGGCAGTTCTCATTGACTTTTCTTGACAACAAACAGATCACTTATATGTACTTATTCCCTGGTATTGTTACTTCGGAAGCACAAGGTAAAACGTACTGACTGTGGCACTGCACTCAAATTCCGAAGAACTCGAGCTCAGATGCGTCCGTGCTGCCATTGAGATTAAGGATTTTCACTTTTTCATTTTGATTTGAAACTTTTCCTTAATCCACTCAAGACGAACGATTTCTTTGAAGAGGATAGCCAATTTCATGTCCTACCCGTGCCCAGTCCGCGTCTATGCTCCAATGATAGGATCTGAAATCACTTTCGACATCAGGACAACTCGATTCGCTAGCTATATAAAATGCAGCAAAAATTTTTCATTCTGGGGAGGCTCTCTGCGGGAGCCATAAGTAATGGACTGAAGAACTGAAGAGAATCCTTCGATATATCTAATCTTTAGCCTTATTGTGGCTATTGATCCGTCCGGAGATGCCTTCTGTAACAGCCCTAAAATAAATCTGCAGCTGCTGGTCGGCTGTAGAAGATAACTGAAGACGATCTCTCCAGACATATCGAAAGCCACAACAGGGACGGAGATGAGATTAACGTCGAAACCGTAAATAGAGATTTATGTTGTGTGACTTTGTCTAAAACAAAAGTTTTCTGAAATAATTGACCAATCTGCTTCATGGCTCTTTGGGTAAGTGCCAGACTACAAATCATAGAACTAGAGTCCTATCTCCCTTCAGTCCTAGGTAGAAAGCACAGGTCACACCAGTCTAGAAGAACGTTAACAGAAGTGATCCACAAAACTACTGTCCGATTTTATTGACATCTAGCTATTGTAGAATCTTTGAACATCTTCTGATCCCAGATTCAATGAGATACCTCGAATAGAATGGCGTCCTCCATGCCGACCAGAATTAATTCCGAAAACACTGATCATGCAACTCGAGCATTTTCTGACACGACCCCCTGAAAGCCTTGAGCCAAGACAATCAGGTGGATGCCCTATTTTTGACTTCCCCAAAGCATTTCACTCAGTGACGTATAGAAGCAAATTAACGACGGTAGTATCAGTGTAGCATCAAACGAAATTTGTGACCGACTTGAGGCTTCATTGGTATAGACTGTCGTCGATTAATTTTAGGTGTACCCTAGGGATATCTGTCTGAATCCTTGCTGTTCTTGCTCTATATCACTTAGCTGACAGACGATATTAATAGTAACCTCAAACTTTCCTAAGATGATGCAGTTGTCTATAATGATGAACCTTCTGTAAAAAAGCTCCACAAATTTGACTTCAGATCTTGATTAGCTTTCAAAGTAGTTCAAAGATTGGCAAATCACTTAAAATGTTACAGAAGAAAAATAAACATACTATCTTATGACGACAATATTAATTAGTCACAACTGGAGTCAGTCAACTCATATAAATACTTGGGTATAACCATTTGCAGGTATATAAATACGATTAATTAATGAAGAATGGGAAAATCAAGTACAAGATGATATGGGGAAAACGAGTTTCGGTCGAGGAGAAATGTTGGAACAAGCGAAGCAATATGGTCTTAAAAGACAGGTTAAAGAAAGACAAACCTACCCTTGTAAGAGGGTGTGCTCAAAAGTAATGTCTCCGAATTTTTTATGTGCAAACTCTTAAAGCTTATTAAACAAAACAAACGTTATTAACATTCTACATCATTATTCTTGATGTCTACATATTTATTTCTCAACATAGTCACCCTGACGATGAACACACTTCTCCCAACGAGAGACCACTTTGTTGATACCGCCACTGTAGAACGTTTGACTTTGTCTGTGGAGCCACAGCCTCACCTCTAATTGCATCGCTTCATCACTGTCATAGTGAAATCCTCTCTGGTGTTAGTTAAGTTTTGGAAACAGATGAAAATCGGATGGAGCCAAGTCGGGACATTATGGAGGATGATGGATGACGCTGAACCCAAGGCGTCGGACTGATGCAGGCGTCGCAGCGCTCGTGTGTGGTCTGCAGCTGTTTTGCTGAAGGACAGGGCGCTCCATGTGTGGACCAACTCTTTGAATTCGAAACTCTATAACAGCCTGCTGTCTCTCAAGCACTAACATACACTACAGGCCATTAAAATTGCTACACCACGAAGATGACGTGCTACAGACGCGAAATTTAAACTACAGGAAGAAGATGCTGTGATATGCAAGCGATTAGCTTTTCAGAGCATTCACACAAGGTTGGCGCCGGTGGCGACACCTGCAACGTCCTGACACGAGGAAAGTTTCCAACAGATTTCTCATACACAAACAGCAGTTGACCAGCGTTGCCTGGTGAAACGTTGTTGTGATGCCTCGTGTAAGGAGGAGAAATGCGTACCATCACGTTTCTGACTTTGATAAAGGTCGGATTGTAGCCTATCGCGATTGCGATTTATCGTATCGCGACATTGCTGCTCGCGTCTGTCGAGATCCAATGACTGTTAACTGAATATGGAATCGGTGGGTTCAGGAGAGTAATACGGAACACCTTGCTGGATCCCAAAGGCCTCGTATCACTAGAAGTCGAGATGACAGGCATCTTATCCGCTTGGCTGTAACGGATCGTGCAGCCACGTCTCGATCCCTGAGTCAACAGATGGGGCCGTTTGCAAGACAACAACCATCTGCACGAACAGTTCGACGACGTTTGCAGCAGCATGGACTGTCAGCTCGGAGACCGTGGCTGCGGTTACCCTTGACGCTCCATCACACACGGGAGCGCCTGCGATGGTGTACTCAACGACGAACCTAGGTGCACGAATGGCAAAACGTCATTTTTTCGGATGAATCCAGGTTCTTTTTACAGCATCATGATGGTCGTATCCGTGTTTGGCGACATCGCGGTGAACGCACATAGGAAGCGTGTATTCGTCATCACCATACTGGCGTATCACCCGGCGTAATGGTAAGGGGTGTCATTGGTTACACGTCTCGGTCACCTCTTGTTCGCATTGACGGCACTTTGAACAGTGGACGTTACATTTCAGATGTGTTAAGACCCGTGCCTCTAACCTTCATTCGATCCCTGCAAAACCCTACATTTCAGCAGGATAATGCACGCCTGCATGTTGCAAGTCCTGTACGGGCCTTTCTGGATAAAGAAAATGTTCGACTGATGCCCTGGCCAGCACATTCTCCAGATCTCTCACCAACTGAAAACGTCTGGTCAGTTGTGGCCGAGCAACTGGCTCGTCACAATACGCCAGTCACTACTCTTGATGAACTGTGGTATCGTGTTGAAGCTGCATGGGCAGCTGTACCTGTACACGCCATCCAAGCTCTGTTTGATTCAATGCCCAGGAGTATCAAGGCCGTTATTACGGCCAGAGGTGGTTGTTCTGGGTACTGATTTCTCAGGATCTATGCACCCAAATTGTGTGAAAATGTAATCACATGTCAGTTTTGGTATAATATATTTGTCCAATGAATACCCGTGTATCATCTGCATTTCTTCTTGGTTTAGCAATTTTAATGGCCAGTAGTGTACATACCTTACACACTGCCATGTTATACGCTACAATTCGGAGCCTTATAGAGGCAGAGGGCTGCAAATACGTAGATATAAAGAATAAAGATGTCGAATATTCATAACGTGTGTTTCATTTAAAAAGTTTTAAGATTTTGTACATGAAAAAATCACAGGCATTAATTTTCAGCACGCCTTCATAGTATTGATAGACTTAGAGGAGGTTTATGACACTCTTGACAGGAACACATTCATTGAAATTGTGGAGCTAGCAGGTTTAAAATACAAAGAGCGAAAATATTTCTTTGACTTCCACAGAGATCAGACTGCAGTTATAAGAGTCGAAGGGCATGAAATACAAGCTGTAGTTGAGACGCGAGGATCATAAAGTATCCCCGACGTTATTGATACTCTACTCTGAGCAGGATGTATAGCAAACCAAGGAGAAATTTGGAAAGCGAATTAAAGTGCAGGAAGAAGAAATAATAACTTTGGGCTTTGATGATGATACCGTAACTCTGTCAGAGGCAGAAAACCGACTTGGAAGAGCAGCTGAACGTAAGCCGAATTAAATCAGGTAATGCCGACGGAATTAGTATAGGGAATGAGACACTAAAGGTAAGATGTGAGCTTCGCTGTTTGAGTAGCAAAATAAGATGGCAGATGTGGAGAGGATACAAATTGCAGATCGCTAATAGCAAGCAAAGCACTTCTGAAAAAGGTAAATTAGTTAACATGGAAGTCATATTTCTTAGAAAACATTTTAAGAAGATAGTTTTATGGATGACAATGCGCCGTGTCACTGGGACACAGTTGTTCGCGAGTGGTTTGAAGACCATTCTGGACAGTTCGAGGGAATGGTTTGGCCACCCATATCGCCCGACTTGAATCCCATAGAAGACTTATGTAACACAATCGAGGGGTCTTTTAGTGCACAAAATCCTGCAACGGCAACGCTTTAGCATTAACAGGTGGCTATACGGCTGTAGAGGCACCGTGGCTCAGTATTTCTGCAGGGGATTTCCAACAACTTGTTGACTCCATGCCACGTCGAACCACTGTACTATGCCTGGCAAAAGGAGGTCAGGCACGATATTACGAGGTATCCCATGATTTTTGTCTCCTCACTGTACACGTCAGATGCTATACAGGGTGTCCCATTTATCTTGACCATCCAAAATAAATGTCTAGATGCAAATTACAAAATGTTTGAAGCAAATGTTCTTTAGTCGTCAGGGGGACATGAATCAGCATGATTGCCTTCGTTGTAGCTTTGTTTTTTAAAAAGATATGAACAGCGGTATGACTTTTACAAAAGGTACCCTATATTTTTTATTCGGTAATTCATTTCCTCTCCTAAAGACCTATTCAAAAATGTATCACAGTGTACCATTCACTGAAACAAAACCTTATTAATTACATAACACAACACTGACGTTGATGCTCAAAGTGGTTCAAATGGCTCTGAGCACTATGGGACTTAACTTCGGAGGTCATCAGTCCCCTATAACTTAGAACTACTTAAACCTAACTAACCTAAGGACAACACATATATCCATGCCCGAGGCAGGATTTGAACCTGCGGCCGTAGCGGTCGCGCGGTTCCAGACTGTAGCGCCTAGAACCTCTCGGTCACTCCGGCCGGCCGTTGATGCTCCCAGCGCTTAGTGCAGGTACGCGGGGTAATGGAACACATCCACGTGCTGACGTTGACAGAGGACAAATGTAAACATAAGTAGAATGAACACTCGTCATTCCGTCAACCATCGTCAGTTGAAGAGTTGTGTGAGTAGAATGTACACCAACGAAGAGAAGGTATAAATGCTACTCATCTATGGGAATGTAAGTTAGCAGAACAGTAATTGCAACATTGTTTTCTTATGTACGGGTAGTACAGTAGTTTAGTCCTTTGAAATACTGTTGTGTAGAGTAGGCATGCAGTAAAGAAAGGCTGTCCTTCCTACAAACTGCATCGACATAACGTTTCTTTTATTGTTGTTGTTGAAGCTAGGAGAAATGCTACGCAGGCAGCGGAGCTGTACAGAGAGCGATATCCTAACAAGAACCCACCTTCCCGACTGATGATTTCTCGTCTTGTTGCGACGCTTCAGGAAACGGGAAGTCTTAACCCACGACAACGCAATCGTCGTAGCACTCACACAGACGAAGCTGCCGAAGTTGCTGTTCTCGCTTCCGTTGCTATGAATCCACATATGAGCACACGACAGCTTGAACACGAGATTGGCATTGCTAAATCCAGTGTATTCTTACACGTCACCGGTTCCATCCTTACCATGTGAGCCGTGGCGAGCTGGCGCTAGGCTTATTTTGTTCATGTATCGTTGAGATAGCCTGCGACGGGGGGGTGGGGGGGGGGGCAGCTTGGAGATACAAGCTCTGTGACTGGGCTGGGAACAAAATTTGAAGGGAAGCGGGAAGCTGTGGAACCCGCTACCTCGTACTGTGTACCTGAAATGGAGTAAGTCATCGTAATTGTTTGTTCACGGACGCTCTCAGAGATTTTAAACTTTATTACTATTATGAGAGACTTTCTTGGCCTAGTTAAATGGTAGCCGTTATTTAAAAATTTCTCAGAAGTTATTTTTTTGTCTCTTGCAATCAAATGGTTTTATGTTGCTGTTTTTTAAAGCCTGTACCCTATTTATACAGTTGTCCATGAGTAAGTGAGTCAAAGGTTCTGCCCAGTGTTTCTACGTTTCAGAGGTATTGGAATGTCTTTGTGATTCGGGCAGAAACTTTTAATTGTGCCAGCGCCTTGGCGGGGAGCGAAATGTCGTCCGAGGTCTAGGCCTGGCAGTGTTTAAGAACCTGGCCACTACCGGAGTTATTCACATATCCCCTTCCAAAGTTTAGTATTTTGTAACCTCCCCACAAAAATTTTAAAGAAAATAAAGCAATACTTAATAGAAATGGGAGCCAAGTGTAACCTCCCCACAAAAATTTTAAAAGAAAAGCACGATACTAATTAGAAATGCTGATGGACATGACTCTATGCGTAACCTGCCCACAATGAAATGTACTGACAATGGCAACAAAAATGTGAAATTCGCAATCTGACTCAAATATAAATTCTTCACAAAATTTAAAGTCCGTTCAGTGACAAGAAAATACAATTAAACCGAAATATCGGTCTTTGGCCCTGTGTAAAACAATCAGAATTAAAGTCTTACCTCAGAATAAATGGATGTCACATATCTGCTCTTGTTGTTGCGCACCGCTTGGAGGAACTGCATTGCAAATAATAATATTTCCTTTTTTTGTGATTCTAGTGAAATTTTTCTTCAAAAGAAGTGGAATGAAATGGGAAGTGCAACGAAATCTTTAGTTAGAAAATGCTTTTGAAATAAAAATTATTATTGGGGAACTTGTTGGAGAATAGTTACAATAAATAAAATTTTTCATTATCTAATGATTATATTAATTAACAGTATACCTTATTCCTCATCTTGACCAGTGTTGCCGACCGCCTACATCACACAACCGCACTGGGCTGCTACTACTGACCGACCGCTCTGCATGACGACTACAGACTGAGTACTGCTCTCAACTAGACAGAGCTACAGAGTCGCAACGACTAAACTGACAGACTCGCAACGACAGACTGACTGCTACTGACTGAGAACCGCTCGCAACACTCGCGCGGTCAAGCGCATACTCTCTGGTCACAGATGCTACAATGCCTCGCCATCGCTGCTATGTTACATACGTGTTTCATAACCCTCCACTGGGGGGGCAAAAATTTGGCAGCGATGGTGAGTCATTTGGACTTGCCAAGCGCGGCAAAATTTTTCTTTAATTAACAAAATTCTACAACTTACAGAGTATTTAAATGTTGTGCACACGCACTAAGTACAAAATATATCAGACAAAGACAAAATGTGAGTACAAAACATAGTAGCAAATCAGAAAAATGTATATACAAATTATTTGACAGATAATAAAGTGCACAGGCACTGAAAAAAAATTCTTTAGCATATGCAGAACAAATAAACAGACTGGCAAGAATAATTAGATGTAGTACATAAAGTATATGTTGTGCACACGCACTAAGTACAAAATATATCAGACAAAGACAAAATGTGAGTACAAAACATAGTAGCAAATCAGAAAAGTATATACAAATTATTTGACAGATAATAAAGTGCACAGGCACTGAAAAAATTCTTTAGCATATTCAGAACAAATGAACAGACTGGCAAAAATATTATATTGACAAGTGACATAAGTGTATTCGCATTGGAGTTCAGCGAATCGAAAAATGTATAACCTATGAACTATGTGGCAAGAATCAGGATAGGAAAGGGAAGGATTGCATCATGGTTGTAGCACTTTAGATTGCACACAGCTGCTCTGAAAGTCCATATCTTTCCACAGAAGTACAACACCAAGTGACACAACTTGAAGATCTTTTCCCATCAGAATTTACCAGTGTAGCAAAGACACTGAACTGTCGTAGTAATGTTCCATGTTTTCATTTTGGCAGTACATTAGGTACACCAAACAGTGGGACCATAATAACGTCTTCATTGCTCACGGTGGTGGACAGCATGTCGTGTCAACACCACACTCTTACAAGGCACACCAACGTAGAATTAGTGCAAAACCAAAGATAGTGCTCCATGATCACTAGGATAAACAGGACAAATGGACATTGCAGTAATTCAGGGTAGTTAGCTTATGAGGAGAAGGACATTATGTCACATAATATTGACAATTACAGACTTAATTAGTAGTTTGTGGCATTCATAGCCCAGTTATTGAACATTTCTGTACCAAGTATGTAGTATTACAGAAAAATGTTCATTAATTGTTGTACATAGAATCAGTAGCCTTCTTTTCCTGGTTACAAAGCATTATGAAATAATCGCATTCTTTTCAGTTACAGAGTATAATCAAGAATCATTAACCTTCTCCTAATTACAGTTAATTAATCATTTGTCATTCCAATAATCATTAGCCTTTGCCTAATTACAGTTAATTAATCATTTGTCTAATTACAGTTAATTAATCATTTGTCATTAATTAATCATTTGTCTAATTACAGTTAATTAATTGATCATTTGTCATTTCAATATAGTAAGAATTATTAGCCTTAATTAATTACAAAGCATTATTAAACAGTACCATAGTTAATTAATTATGTGTCATTCCAATCTATTAAGAATCATTAGTCTTTTCCTAATTACAAAGCATTATGAAACAGTCACATTCATTTCCAACAACAAAGTATGGCATCGTTAATTAATCATTTGAAATTCCAATATATTAAGAATTATTAGCCTTCTCCTAATTACAAAGCATTATTAAACAGTCACATTCATTTCAAATTACAAAGTATCAACATTGGAAACAAGAGCTAATCAATGGCATAATTAATAACAATTCGTGGAGTGACATTAATTATTGGCACTCAGTGGCCAGCAAGTATTGAATAAAATCATCATTCAGTATTATTCAGATTATTACGAAGTCATTATTAAAAATCAGTTAATTACAGTCATAGCATTAATAATCATGGGCATTACAAGTACTCATTACAATAAACAGTGTTCCTCATTCAGTAGTATTCAGATCATTACAAAGGCATTATTAAAATTAGTTAATTACAGTCAAATCATTAGTAATCACAAGCATTATAAGTAGTATCATTACAACAAACAGTGGCAGTTATTAGCTAGTGACAAAGCATTATTTTGAATATAGTCTCATTAAGAGGTCATTACTCAAGTGACATGCTATTCAGAGTTGATCAGTATTATTCAGAATTATCATAAACTAGTGACATTATGTGGGACTGGTAATACATTTTTTTGGTAGCAATGCATTGCGTTGGGATCGATAATTAATTGCTGAGGCATAATACTTTTTGCTTTTGACCTATTGCTGCAAATGAGGATAGGTAACGTCATTCGTCATGAGTCAGCTGTAGCAAGATTATGTAACAAGGCAGTACATGTGATCACATTTATAAATGATAAACACAAATGGGTAAAAAATATAAAAATGCAAGTACTAGAACAGGTATAATAAGTAACAGGTTTAGTAAGTGTCATGAAAAACACTTCTCCTGGAAAAATTACAAAAACGGATTATTGACCTGAAAGAAGAAACGCACACTATGCTGAAAAGTAGTGAACTTCGAATTAACAAGTAGTGAAATGTGTATAAAATGTGTTCCATAGCTGTCCTTTCCAAAACTTTCCGTCATCCTACTACGCAATGTAACACCTGCTGTCAAAGCAAACCGCAACAAATACTTAAATAACTACGTAGCATAAATACATTACTTCAACATTATCCTCATCTGTAAAGAAAAAAACTTCATTATCCATATCATCATAACTTCACCATTATCATCACCTGTAAAGAAAAACTTCATTATTCATAATACCATATCCTTCATCATTATTCATCAGTATTCATTATCATCTGCAAAAAATCACTTCATTACTCATTACTCAACTATTCCTTATCTCTAGCATATTTCATCACTAAAACTAAGATGTGTAGTTCTCTCTGACAGCCTGCATCAATCACCTTGTATTCTGAAAGAAAAAATTAGTTAAGACTGCTATTCTTCGATGAGTATAGTATATTCTTGTTAATGCCTGTTAATCCTGATCCATTTACTCTTCCTCATAAAGCTATTGCATCTCCTTTCGTTTATTCCGTAGGTGAAATTCCCATTTATGTTAAATTTATTTCTTAGAATCATCATTCCTTTCTGAAATTGATGAACAAAGATTAATGTCCTGCATTTAAATCATATACCCACTAGATAATGACTGGTTTATGGTAACATAATTAACCCTACAGCATAACATGACAGAAAACGTAATATGTCAAAAACATTGACAGTGTTCAAAAAACAAAGATATACACAGAATAATACAATGCAGCAGCAAAAAAAAAATGTGAAACAGTCACGATGTTGAGATGTCATAAGGCAAAAAAAATGTCAAAGTCGACTGGTGTGTGTTATATCTTAACTATTTCATAGTCCATACAAACAAAACTGGAGTACAGTCACATACACAAAAAAATGGAAAATGTGCACGGTCTGATGTGTAACGACAAGAAAAGCGACCTGCTAACCTTACCTTGCCGGGCACTTGCCAAGAAAAAACACGATAATCATCGATAAGTAGTCACATAAATATAATTGCAAAAATAGTCATAAATGTGTAAATTCATCTGGAAAAATATGCACGGTCTGATGTGTAACGACAAGAAGAGCGACCTGCTAACCTTACCTTGCCGGGCACTTGCCAAGAAAAAATACGATAATCATCAATAATTAGTCACGTGAAATAATTGCATTAGTAAATGGCATCATAGTGTGTTGAATCATACAGTGGTTTCACTCAATAAACGGTTTAATGTTTGATATATGGTGATTGCCTTTCGATTTTCTAGTTCTCAAAGTTTCGACATGTACAACATTGGGGTGAGGGATGCTGCGAATCCGATATGGACCTGCGTATAGAAGTTCAAATTTACTGCACTTACCTTTTAATTTACTGGATAAATAATGTGTACGTACTAGTATCTTCTGTCCAACGTGAAAGTCGCGGCGTGTACAAACCTGTTTTTGCTGTCTTCTCCGGCGCTCTGCGGCACGTTTGATGTTGTTCAGCGCAATGTCAATTATTTCGTGGTGTCGTAGGCGACGACTTTTGGGAAATTCTATTAATTCTTTAATTTTGTTCGGTGGTTCAACGTTTTTCAGTATAACAGTCGGAGATAGCATAGTGGATTCATTTGGAATGGAATTAATTACATCTTGGAATGAGAGTATGTGTGTATCCCAATCAATATGTCTTTTGTGGCAGTATATTCTACACAGTTTACCAATTTCTTTCATTAATCTTTCACAAGGGTTCGAAGAAGCGTGGTACTTGGATATATAGATCGGAGAAATGTTTCTGGCTCGTAACATGCGTGTCCATACGCTACTACGAAATTGAGATCCATTGTCAGAAATTACTTTCATTACATGCCCTACATGAAATAGAAAATGTTTCACAAATGCTTTCGAAACAGTTTTAGCAGTAGCTTTGCGTAACGGAGTGAAAGTAACAAATTTTGAAGTGAGCTCAACAGCGACAAAAATGTAGCAAAAACCTCTGTTAGTTCTGGGAATCGGACCAAAAATATCTACTGCGGCCATGTGTCTTAATTTAACAGGTATAATGGGATATAATGGAGGAATATGTGAAGTGGTGTCTGATTTAGCTTTCTGGCAAATTTTACAAGACGCTAGAACTCGTCGTATACGTTTTTCCATGTTAGTAAAATAACAGTTCTGTCTCAGTATAAGAAAACATTTTCGTGTTCCGTAATGTGCGTAGCTTAAATGAGTGTACCAAATTAATTTGTTGACCAGTTCGTCAGGAATGCATAATAACCAATGTTGCTGTCAGGATGAGAGCGGCGAAACAGAATGTCATTGCGTACAGTGTAGTGGTTCCTAATCGTAACATTTTTCCTATCTTGCCAAAGGTGTTTAATTTCTTTCCACACGTTGTCTTTATTTTGTTCTTTTGCTATGTCCTGTAATGACGACGAAATAAAATTTTCAAATGCTACTTGTTGAATGTACATGACACTGAAATTTGTTTTGCAGAAGTTGGTTGCTACGTCTTGCTGATTGTTGCCGAGAGAACGCGATAGTGCGTCTGCTATAACATTTTGTGTGCCGGGACTGTGAACAATCGTAAAATTAAATTCTTGTAAATAAAGTTTCCATCTACTTAATCTGTCATGAGTAAATTTAGCTGAAAGTAAAAATTGTATCGCTCTGTGGTCTGTGTAGACGGTGGTATGTCTGCCATAAAGAAAGTGCCTAAATCTCGTAAAAGCCCATACAACACATAATGTTTCAAGTTCTGTAACAGAATAATTTCGTTCAGCGGGTGACAAAATGCGGCTTGCAAATGCGATGTTTTTAATAACTGTTGAACCATCTTCTTCAATTTCCTGGAAAATATGTACGCCTAAAGCGGTGTTAGAACTGTCGGTGGCAATGGAAAAATTTCTGGTAAGATCCGGGTGCGATAAAAGTGGAGCATTCAACAAAGCATGTTTCAAATAACATTCTCGTGAGCAAAATTCTGCGTGTCAAAAGTAATGTTTGCGTTACTGTAATATGCAATCTGTGCTGTATCTGGTTAAAATCTATCGTACGTGTTATTATTTACGGGAGAATGTTGTGGCATATCCACTATATGAACTGTTCTGTTATTTCTTACTGACGTGTTACGCTATGGATGACACCTATTGTCTGTTTCATTCATGATTATTTGTTGTTGCTGATGTTGTTGCTGCTCATAAGATCGACTGTTATTAAATGTACGCCGAGAATTGTGCTCATTATTTTTTTTACGTCTGTCGTGATAGTCATTCCTATACGGTGTATTGCGATACGAGTTGAAATAGAGTGTTGTCTGTACGTAGTTATTTCTTTGCTGCCATGCGTTACCATTTGTTGGAGCTAGGACTATACGTGCACGCGGCGAAACATTAAAGTTTGGTTGACCTTGTAGACTGCATTGTTGGTTAGGTATGCTAAGCGGTTGACTTTCATGCTATTGTGGTGAAAAACATCTATTGTTACAAAAATGTGGTTGCGACTGCCGAAAATTTTGTACATACTGATGATTACGATTTTTATCTGTAATTAAAATTACGGCGGTAGTTGTCATTACGGGAGTGCCTACTGAAAATTGTCACATTCGGTAAAAGATTTGTCATATCGGGTTTTCAGTACAATATTTCTTAATCCTACAAAGAGCAATAGTTAAAGAGCAGTTTTGATAGATATAAAGGATAGTAGAAGAAAAGGCAGCAGTGCAGAAAACTAAAGATGAAACAGCACTACTACAGCTCGGGGCCCTATGCTCGCTACGGCACATATTCATTAAAGCGTAATGAATCCCCTGAGGTCTATTACGCACTGCAAATAAATTTTAGCTTTTGCGTTGCAAGCAATAGCGGTAAAAATTCAAAGGCAAATTGTCGTATCCGTGCTAATTCAAGTTTCCTCATTACAGGCAATGCTGTTGTAAATACAAAAATAAATTGTCGCATCTGGTTCAAAGCTAGTTTCTGCATTACAGATAATAGCGGTGAAAGTACAAAAACAAATTGTCGTATATAGCTCAAAGCATGTACCTGTGTTCTGTCATTATTAACTTCCTTTGATTTTCTTACAGATAATATTTTCTCGTAACCAACGTCCTCGTCACTGAATTTAAGAGCACGTTCCGGTTTCTGAGTGAATCTGTTCGTCTGTGTCATTTCGTACTTCAAGTTACGTAGCTTTTCAGATTTTAAGTCGCGTGGCTTTTCGGATTTTAAGTCGCGTAGTTGCTGTAAATTGCTCACATTATACACGCTGCGTAACTCTGACAAATGCTCGCAACGTGGCGGATTCTGTGACGTATTGGTGACTGAAATAGTTTTCCACTCTGTTACTGTAACACTTTCGTCAATTTGGTTGATCTGTCGTGCAAATTTCTCATCAGCTTCCGTATTCGGAGTGTGTGAAACTTCCACTGACTCTAAATTAATCTCGTCGCGAATCTGTACTTCGTTTTTAGGACATTCTTCAGTGACTGCATTAATTTCGTGGATCTGTGTTGCATTTGAATTATCTAAGCCTTGTGCAACAGTGCCAACTTCTTCATTACTGTTATTAGCACAAGCCTTAGTATCCGCATGTAATTGTTCTTTACTGTCCTGGCATTGCACGGTAATAGCTGTATTCTCTTCACTAACTTGTCTGCTCCGTTCGTTAAGGTTGTCTTGTTTTTCGTTCGTCAGTTTGAAACTTTCATTTAGTTGTTTGAAATAATTATTCATCATTTCATTCCGCTGTTTGTACTGTTCCCTAAGTTGTTTGAAATTTTCGGCATTATTGTCAAGTTTTTCATTTAAGTGTTGTTTGAGTTTTTCATTATCTTGTTTGATATCTACACCAAGATCGTTCTTAAACTGTAGCATTATTGTCATAAATTGATCCAAACTTAAAGTAGCTGTTGCATTCTCAGTACTGTTTAATGGTGTACCTGCAGTTGTCGCGCTTTGTGTGACCATTTGGTCATTTTGCAACTTACAAAAAGGATTATCAGTCGGATGTACACTGTCAGACATTATTTCGGAATTAAATGGATCCGTCATACTCTCACTACACTGATCATTTTCATTCGAAAAATTCGTCTGTACATTACTTGGATTTTCTAAATCGGGTGTGTTAAACTCGGCAGCGCTCATTACCATAGAGCATTCTGCGTCATCAATTGTCGTCAAGTTAACAGACGAGACAATTGAGTTCGTTTGTTCATCATTAAGGTGAAAGTCATCTTTAGTGGTTGGAATGCACTGATTATTAGTGAACGCAGGATTGTCATCATTACGTTGCGTATCACAATTACTATCGGTCACGTTGTTTAAGTCGGTAATTTCATTCACAATACTTCGCGATACACTATTCACAGTCTTTCGCGGCATTTTTACAATAGTCAAAATTTTTCACAAAACAAATCAACACAATGCAAAAGCAACACACAAATACAACAAAGCAACAAATTGCCGTTGACCTGTAGAGAGAAAGTCACAAGATTAATAAAAGCGTAGCGCCAAATCCTAATTATACTTAAGCAAATAAGAGCAGATATCTGACTGTTGTTCAAAAGACTCTCAACGAAATACGATCCTGGACTGGGTGTCGCCAAGTGTAACCTCCCCACCGTAATTTTATAAGAAATGTAAGTGACAATACTTAATACAAATGGGAGCCAAGTGTAACCTCCCCACAAAAATTTTAAAAGAAAAGCACGATACTAATTAGAAATGCTGATGGACATGACTCTATGCGTAACCTGCCCACAATGAAATGTACTGACAATGGCAACAAAAATGTGAAATTCGCAATCTGACTCAAATATAAATTCTTCACAAAATTTAAAGTCCGTTCAGTGACAAGAAAATACAATTAAACCGAAATATCGGTCTTTGGCCCTGTGTAAAACAATCAGAATTAAAGTCTTACCTCAGAATAAATGGATGTCACATATCTGCTCTTGTTGTTGCGCACCGCTTGGAGGAACTGCATTGCAAATAATAATATTTCCTTTTTTTGTGATTCTAGTGAAATTTTTCTTCAAAAGAAGTGGAATGAAATGGGAAGTGCAACGAAATCTTTAGTTAGAAAATGCTTTTGAAATAAAAATTATTATTGGGGAACTTGTTGGAGAATAGTTACAATAAATAAAATTTTTCATTATCTAATGATTATATTAATTAACAGTATACCTTATTCCTCATCTTGACCAGTGTTGCCGACAGCCTACATCACACAACCGCACTGGGCTGCTACTACTGACCGACCGCTCTGCATGACGACTACAGACTGAGTACTGCTCTCAACTAGACAGAGCTACAGAGTCGCAACGACTAAACTGACAGACTCGCAACGACAGACTGACTGCTACTGACTGAGAACCGCTCGCAACACTCGCGCGGTCAAGCGCATACTCTCTGGTCACAGATGCTACAATGCCTCGCCATCGCTGCTATGTTACATACGTGTTTCAATTTATCTTCCTTCAGTCAAGGCGCGTTAGGCTGGTAGATATATATTTTGTATGTAACCTGTTTGTATATGAACTTGTTTTCTTAAATATTACGGACTGGCAACTGGCTAAACCTTAAGCTGCATAGCATCTGCTAAGTTCCTTGTGCAGCTTTTTCTAGTAATTTTTTTATTAACACATCTGAGTACGTAAACTTTTTTTTTTAAGATCAGTGTCTCTGTTGCAGTTTTTTTGTAATTAAGAGCTTGTATCATCTTATGTAATGGCATCTTAGTTTGGCACTAGTGCTCAAGTGTTATTAAGTCACCCTTTACCTGTAATTGTTTCATTATATCCATTTTGAGGGAAGTCCTATATGGGAATTTGAAATTCTCAAGTTTGTCAGTAACCCCCTTTTCTTAATTTGAAATTGTTTGTTAGAGTACTGAGTACGTTGGGTTTCTAATTGTATTTGCAAAGTTTTATCTAGTGGCTCGTCCACAATTTGTAATTCTCAAATTATTTTTTTAAGGCGTAATGCCAATAAAGCGTCTTAATTATAAAGTGTGACTACCAACCGTGATTTCATCCCGCTTCCTCTTTTGTGGTATTTACGATATGCTGTGCAAGTGTGGTACGACTAAGGAATCACGTATCAATGTACACCTATATCAAGAATTGATGGGAATGATTTCCAGAATTGTGTACAGTTATGTGAGTGCGCACAGCAGCAAATCCTCGCCAACCCGAACTTCTTTTCCAATGTTCTGTTTACAGATGAATGTTCCTTCTCAAAAAAAGGACAGGCAGATACAAGGAACATGCAATACTGGTCCAGCGACAACCCACGATGGCTTACACAGGTGGAACATCAGCGTCAGTGGAGACTCAACGTCTGGTGTGGGATGCTTGGTACTACAATTATTGGCCCTTATTTCATCAATGGTAATCTAAACGGCACAGCGTATGCCAACTTACTCAGACGAATTCTTCCTCCTCTTCTGGATGAAGTGCCGCTAAGAACTAGAATGCTTATGTGGTATTAACACGACGGCTGTAAAGCACATAATGCCTTGCGTGCACGTTGTGTTCTGAACCGAAGGTATCCTGCCAGATGGATTGGCCGTGGAGGATCAGTTACTTCGCCTGCTAGATCTCCTGATTTAAATCCTCTGGACTTTTTGGAATGCATTAAAGACGTTGTGTATCGCTCCAGAGGACATGCAGGAGCGTATCGTGCTTGCCTGTAATTCTCTTCAGCAGGCAGCACTGCAAGCGGTAAATAATTCATTCATTCAACGAGTGCACCAGTGTATCGACGTCCAGGGCCATCACTTTGAGCACCTTTGAATGCTGTACTCCTGGGCAATGGTACAAAAGAGTCAAAGTCAATTTTTGTGTTATGCTCTTACTTGGTTTTCATTTGTTTTCTGACAACTCCAGGAAGTGGACGCGTTTGTGATCCCGGGCTCAAAGTCAATGTTGTGTTATGCAATTAATAATGTTGTGTTTCAGTGAATGGTACACTGTGATACTTTTTTGAATAGGGCTTTAGGAGAGGAAATGAATTACTGAATAAAAAATACAGGGTGCCATTTAAAAAAGCCATATCGCTGTTCATATCTTTGTAAAAAACAAAGCTACAACGAATCCAATCACGCTGATTGATGTCCCTCTGACGGCTAAAGAACGTTTGCTTGAAACATTTTCTAATTTTCATGTGGACAAACAGTTATTTAGGGTGGTCAAGATAAATGGGACACCCTTTATGACGAAATAATAAGCAATCAATTGCATTAAAGTAATTTAATTCCTTTATCTGTTTCGAGCACTTAGTATCCTTCTTCAGAACGTTATGCCTATCGCATTATTAGCCAGTGTCAGCAATAAGATGGGTAGAAGAAAATGCCATGGTCAAGTGGTTCATAGCGTCTGTACAAAATTATTATAGAGAAGCAAAATTTTAGTTTCGTACAGACATTGTGAACCACATACCAAGACATTTTGCTGTATGCCTATTATTGTTGACAATCGCAAATAAGGCGATAGATCTTCTGAAGGAAGGCATTAAGTGCCGAAACCGGTAAGGAATTTAAATTTCTTTTATGCAGCTGGTTGCTTATTATTTCGTCATACGCGACTGCAGTTGCTGAGGATGGATGAAATACATTCTTATGTTATTCATTTTGCCGGTCCGTGAAATCCACCAATAACACATTTTCTAAGCCAGGAACTATATACTACTGTCAAAACTTAAAGTAACAAACGGAAATTTTGCAAGGTTGCGTTTATTTTGCCACAAAATGGTATAAACAGGTGATAGTAAAGCAGAAACGACGTAAAGAATACGGAACGTAATCAACTACAACATGCGTAACGGTAGACAAAAATGTTCTTTTTTTTTGTTTTTCAACTTAACGGATTTGCAAACATATTCTGACAACTGCTTAATGTGCTCAGTATGGGGTGTGACCACCTCTGTATAATATACCCGGTATTTAAAAAAATAACGTAATATTATATTTATCACTTTTGCAAAGCCTCTGAAATGGTAAAATGGTGCAAGAAAAATTTTAACTTGTGGATAATGAAATTATATATTCCGCCAACCAGCTTCAGATTCCCATCAGACTGACGAGAACGTTGAGCGACGGCATTCTTTAGAGGCCAGTGATCGATCTCAAAATTACACAGTTTGCATAATTACATTGCCCGGATACTGATAGAAAAGACCGGTAAAAGAGATCTCAGGGACGCTGAAATAAGAGTTTGATAAAGTAATAGCCGACTGAACACTAGTAGCGATCGGCTGTGGTCACCAAACAATTCGTCGGCAACTCTCCTTCGAGACAGCCTGAAGAAAGTTGTAAAATGCAACGTAATAAATAGAGATTGGCATTAATGGAAGAGGAAAGTGGGTTCTTAAATCAAACACTGCTATTGTTATTAAATTAGGATAAGTTTAACCGAAAGATCCAGGTACGAGATCGACACTTACATTTTGTGAAAACAGCCATTGAAAAGAGAGAGAGAGAGAGAGAGAGAGAGAGAGAGAGAACTCGCTTCTGCTTTTATATAAACCAGAAACAAATTATGGCGACTGCCTTCAACTTTCTTTACGGTTTCGATACATAAATATTAATCTGAAACATTATTTGCTGGAACAGCAAAATAATACATTCCTTAGATTACATCATGACCTTTTCTCCTTACTTTACAAATTTACTTACACAGAGAAAATTAATTGTTAATGCATTTTAACCTTAATTAAACAAATTGAGCATATTCTATTAATTATTCGAAAAAGCAACATTTCATCTGGCACCAGTATAGGGCTGACAAGGACGGAACATGCTGTGAATAACGCCATCAGTCCCGTGTTGCGGCAATAACGACCAATCTTCCTGCGGAGCTGCTCACCAGTCTTGGAGAGCGGTTGGTGGCTGCTGACGTGATGCAACCCTTTTCCCTAATGCATGCCAGACATGCTCTGGAAATGTTCAAAATGTCCTCCGTTAGCGAGGATACATGCATCCACTCTCCGTCGCATGGAATCCCTGATGCGCTGATGCAGACTGGAGAATGGCATATTGTATCACAGCCGTCCACAATACGAGCACGAAGAGTCTCTACATTTGGTACCGGGGTTGCGTAGACAAGAGCTTTCAAATGCCCCCATAAATGAAAGTCAAGAGGGTTGAGGTCAGGAGAGCGTGGAGGCCATGGAATTGGGCTGCCTCTACCAACCCATCGGTCACCGAATCTGTTGTTGAGAAGCGTACGAACACTTCGACTGAAATGTGCAGGATCTCCATCGTGCATGAACCACATGTTGGGTCGTACTTGTAAAGGCACATGTTCTAGCAGCACAGGTAAAGTATCCCGTATGAAATCATGGCGGTGAATCGAGGAAGTACAGTCATACTGACGAAACTAAAATGATCTCTAACATGGAAATTAAGCGTTTCCGGGCACATGTCCACATAACATCTTTTCTTTATTTGTGTGTGAGGAATGTTTCCTGAAAGTTTGGCCGTACCTTTATGTAACACCTTATATATATATATATATATATATATATGTGTGTGTGTGTGTGTGTGTGTGTGTGTGTGTGTAGGGTGGTCAGTTGATCGTGACCGGGCCAAATATTTCACGAAATAAGCATCAAACGAAAAAACTACAAAGAACAAAACTTGTTTACCTTGAAGGGGGAAACCAGATGGCGCTGTCACAAATCAAACGGATATCAACTGCGTTTTTTTTAAATAGCAACCCCCATTTTTTATTACATATTTTTGTAGTACGTAAAGAAATATGAATGTTTTAGTTGGACCACTTTTTTCGCTTTGTGATAGATGGCGCTGTAATAGTCACAAACATATGGCCCACAATTTTAGACGAACAGTTGGTAACAGGTAGGTTTCTTAAATTAAAATACACAACGTAGGTACGTTTGAACATTTTATGTCGATTGTTCCAATGTGATACATGTACCTTTGTGAACTTACCATTTCTGAGAACGCATGCTGTTACAGCGTGAGTACCTGTAAATACCACATTAATGCAATAAATGCTCAAAATGATGTCCGTCAACCTCAATGCATTTGGCAATACGTGTAACGACATTCCTCTCAACAGCGAGTAGTTCTCCTTCCGTAATGTTCGCACACGCATTGACAATGCGCTGACGCATGTTGTCAGGCATTGTCAGTGGATCACGATAGCAAATATCCTTCAACTTTCCCCACAGAAAGAAATCCGGGGACGTCAGATCCGATGACCGTGCGGGCCATAGTATGGTGCTCTGACCACGAATCCACCTGTCATGAAATATGCTATTCAATACCGCTTCAAACGCACGCGAGCTATGTGCCGGACATCCATCATGTTGGAAGCACATCGCCATTCTGTCATGCAGTGAGACATCTTGTTGTAACATCGGTAGAAAGTTACGTAGGAAATCGACATACATTGCACCATTTAGATTGCCATCGATAAAATGGTGGCCAATTATCCTTCCTCCCATAATGCCGCACCATCCATTAACCGCCAAGGTCGCTGATGTTACACTTGTCGCAGCCATCGTGGATTTTCCGTTGCCCAATAGTGCATATTATGCCGATTTACGTTACCGCTGTTGGTGAATGACGCTTCGTCGCTAAATAGAACGCGTGCAAAAAGTCTGTCATCGTCCCATAATTTCTCTTGTGCCCAGTGGCACAACTGTACACGACGTTCAAGGTCGTCGCCATGCAATTCCTGGTGCATAGAAATATGGTACGGGTCCAACCGATGTTGATGTAGCATTCTCAACACCGACGTTTTTGAGATTCCCGATTCTCGCTCAATTTCTCTGCTACTGATGTGCGGATTAGCCGTGACAGCTACTAAAACACGTATTTGGGCATCATCATTTGTTGCAGGTCGTGGTTGACGTTTCACATGTGGCTGAACACTTCCTGTGTCCTTAAATAACGTGACTAACCGGCGAACGGTCCGGACACTTGGATGACGTCGTCCAGATACCGAGCAGCATACATAGCACACGCCCGTTGGGCATTTCGATCGTAATAGCCATACATCAACACGATATCAACCTTTTCCGCAATTGATAAACGGTCCATTTTAACACGGGTAATGTATCACGAAGCAAATACCGTTCAAATGTTCAAATGTGTGTGAAATCTTATGGGACTTAACTGCTAAGGTCATCAGTCCCTAAGCTTACACACTACTTAACCTAAATTATCCTAAGGACAAACACACACACCCATGCCCGAGGGAGGACTCGAACCTCCGCCGGGATCAGCCGCGCAGTCCATGACTGCAGCGCCTTAGACAGCTCGGCTAATCCCACGCGGCGCAAATACCGTCCGCACTGGCGGAATGTTACGTGATTCCACGTACTTATACGTTTGTGACTGTTACAGCGCCATCTATAACAAAGCGAAAAAAGTGGTCCAACTAAAACATTCATATTTCCTTACGTACTACACGATTTTGTAAGAAAAAATGGGGGTTCCTATTTTTAAAAAACGCAATTGATATCCGTTTGACCTTTGGCTGCGCCATCTAGCGGGCCAACCATAGCGCCATCTGGTTTCCCCCTTCAAGCTAGACAAGTTTCGTTCTTTGCAGTTTTTTCGTTTGACGCTTATTTCGTGAGATATTTGGAACGGTCGGCCTGTGAGGTCGAACTTTATCGTCCATCAATACAAAGTCTGGGCCCACAGTACCTCGCAACAACCACGCATGAGATACCAAGATCTCACGGTACCTGAAAGCAGTCAAATCTTGCTGATTAACCCATAAAATTTCATGAAGAGGTGTTCTAGTGGTCAACATAAGCTTACCCACACCAAAAGGGATGCTCCTCGATAACCGCCTCTTTCCACAATGTTTGTGTCCCGAAATCGCATCCCACGTGCCCTCCAGATGCGTATCCGTCGAAAATCACTCTCCAGACCAAATGAGGACTCATATATGAAAAAAAGAACATTGGCCCACCGTTCGACCGTCCCGGTCGTATGTTGACGGCTCCACTCTAGACGTTCCCTTCTGTGAAGATACGCCAGACGAAAACAGACAACAGACCTCCAACAATAATGGTCACTCTGCTGAAGCCTTCTGTACACCGTTTGCCTCGCTGCAACACGTCCAGAGGATGCTGCGAGGTCAGACGCCAGTTACAGTGCAGCAATAAGGCGGTACTGTGGTACCCTTACAGCCACTCTTTCTGATGTCACACGTGATCAGCCCTGTCCTGGTCTTCAGGATACAGTTTCGGTCTCTATTAACTGTCGCCATATCCGAGAAACAGCAGAACGATTCACATTAAGCCATCGGGCCACATGAGTTTACGACTGTCCTGCTTCCATTCTTCCTATGGCCCTCCACAGCAGAGAGTCTGCAGGCGTCTTCTCTGTGCCATAATGCACCATCTGTGACTATGTACACAGCAATTGTCGATGTTGGACGACCCTGCCAACACTGCCCGCTTGATAGGTGTTCTGACGTCACTGCTGGCGTGGTTGTCCGTTGATCGAAAGGCCATCTGCGGTGCAGAAAACGATCGTAAAGACCTCTGTTGACAGTTGGTATGACTATACCGTGAATTAGACACAGTTTGTTGCTTTAATTTTGAACAACAGTGTAATCCCCCCGATTTAATAAGCACACTGAACGTCACTGGACGCATCGAAGCAGGCGCTTTGTGATAAATTACGAGGGCGTGCTGAAAAGTAATGCATACGAATTTTTTATGTGAAAGCTCTTGAAGCTTTTTAAATACAACAAATGTTATTAACATATCTATTTCTCAGCACAGTCATCCTGCGATGAACACATTTCTGCTGACGAGAGTTCAGTTTGTTGATACCGTCAATGTAGAACGTTCGACTTTTTGTTAACGGAAACACGACCTCACCTCTGCTTACACCGCTTCATCCTGTCAAAGTGAAGACCTCGAAGGTGTTCTTTAAGGTTTGGTAACTAATGAAAATCGGATAGGGCCAAGTCGACACTGTATGGTGGATGATCGAGGACAGTGAACCCAAGGCGTTGGATTCTCGCAGATGTTGCAGTGGGTGGTCTGGTGTTGTCATTCTGAAGGAGAGGGAGCTCCACGGGTGGACAGACTGAGAATTCGAAATTTTCTCACGCACCGACATAGTTCCGTTACAACAGCGTCATGTTACAGGCTACAATTCGGAGCCCTCCAGTGACAGAGGGCTGAAAATATGTAGATATGAAAAATAAATGTATGGAATGTTGATAACGTTTGTTTTAGTTAAAAAACTTGAAGAGATTTTGTATAAAAATTCGGAAGCATTACATTTCAGCACGACCTCGTATTTTCCTCGTCATCCCTCCGATATTGGAGCAAACAGAATGACATTTGCAAGTATTACGCTTAGAGCTAACTGAGCATCCGTCGTCGTTTTTGGACCGCATTTCACCGTCAGTTTCCAATAACTATGTTTCTCGGTATAATTCTGTTTCGGTGCTACTCGCAACTACAGGGAAAATCCGCAGTAAGTAAAGTAATTGTGAAGTGGCGGTTTTGGAGACACAAAGTACTCTGACTAGACCTTTCAGCATCTTGCTTGTTCACAGTACCTTTGTTAACTGCACATGGCCTTGTTGTTTTCCTTCATTCATGACTGTAGTAGGCTGACTTGCAACCGAATTAAGTCCATTTACAACGAGAAATCGAATCACTATCCACGATCTCTCTGTAGAGGATACATGGAATACAACTGATGTAATTCATACTGTAAAAGAGCAGGAAAGGAAGGAAAATTAGTGTTATATGTCACACAAACTCCGAGTTATCTTGTGACACAGCATCAATTACTTGGCAGGAAATAGGCTGTGGTTTGTTCATCTACATGACTACTCTGCCATTCACATTTACGTGACTGGCAGAGGGTTCATCGATTCACTTCCACGCTATTTCTCTACTGTTTCACTCTCGAATGCGGAAAACGAATACGTAAATCTCTTCATGCGAGCGCTAATTACTCTTATTGTATTACGATGATCATTTCTCCCTATGTAGGTGGCTGTCAGCAAAATATTTTAGATTTCCGAGGAGAAAGTTGGAGATTGAAATGTCTTGAAAAAGTTTCCGCAGAAAGAAAAACGCCTTTGTTTTAATGATCGCCACCCCAGTTTGCGTGTCATATCCGTGACGCTCTCTCCCCTATTTCGAAATAATACAAAACGAGCCGCCCTTCTTTGAACTATTTCGATGTCCTCCGCCAGTCCTATCTGGCAAGCATCCCACAACACACAGCAGTAGTCCAGAAGAGAACGGACGAATGTAGTGCAGGTAGTCTCTTTAGTGGATTTGTTCCATCTTCTTACTGTTCTGCTAATGAAACTGGTACGTTGATTCGCTTTCCCCAAACCCTTATGTATGTGATCGATCCAATTTAAGTTGTCCGTAACTGCTGTCCCTAGGTATTTAGTTGAGTTGACAGTCTTTAGATTTGTGCGATTTACAGTCTAATCGAAACTTAACGCATTCCTTTTAGTGATCATTATTTAGGGTAAGTTGTCACTTTTTGTACCATGCAGATATGTTGTCTAAATAATCTTGCAACTCACTTTGATCTTCTGATGACTTTACCAGATGCTAAATGACAACATTATCTGAAACAATCTAAGCAGGCTGCTCAGATGATTTCCTAAATCATTTATACAGATTAGGATGGAGAGAAACCCTATGATACTTCTCTGGGAATGCCAAATATCACTTCTTTTTTACTCGATGACGTTCCGTGAGTTACTACGTTCTGTAATCTTTCTGATAGGAAATCACGAATCCAGTCGCACAACTAAGACGATACTCCACAGACACGCACTTTGATTAGAAGCAGCTTGTGCGGCGTACGGTATCAAAAGTCTTCTGGGAACCTAGAAACGTGGAATAAATTTGATTCCCTGTCGGCAGCACTCAATGCTTCATGAAAATAAAGAGCTAGTTGTGTTGAAGAAAACAAAACAAAACAAAACAAAACGATATTCTCTAGATTCATGCTTAATTCGTGTGAACGGAATGTTTCCCTCGAGGTAGTTCATGAAGTAAGAACGCCGTAAGCGACGTCAGAGATATGGCTCTGTAAGTTAACAGGTTATTCCTATTTCCTTTCTCGAGTAGTGGTGTGACGTTGTAACCTCCCCCATCTTAATCGGCCTCCTGGATTGCGAATATAACTGACCGTGACCGCGTATGTCTAATAAAATTTTACAGTGAGCAAGGCCATCGTCACCGAAGGAAAGTAATACTGGTTAGTGGGAGGAAAGTGTAAAACAGACCCTTCAGAAGGAAGGATCTATTCTAAGCTTAAGCTAAATTCTAATAATAACTTTGAAATGGGTGGAAATTTAGCGCTCACGAACCACACACGGGGAAAAGGGTGAGACGTAATATTTTTAACACAAAAAGTGCAGATGATACAAAACTACCGATTAGCTAAAAAAACGATAATTAAAGGGTCACCAGCCCACCAGGGCAAAGAATCTCCAGAATCTTAAGAAACGTAATGGCAACGAAATTTAAGCAAATAATCACTAGCCTGTCAACAGAAGGTTGACAAGCTTATCCACAACACATTTCACAAGGAAATAAATGAATCGGGAAGCACTGAGTTTGCAGTTCTTTAATCTGAAAAATTAAATTCTGAAAGTAAAGTTAAATGAAGTTACTGGTTAAATAAACGAAACTAAAACTTTATGTAAAAAATGACTTTCAGTAATCTCTGTGTAATGTAATGCAAAAGTTAGAAAAAGGCAAGGAATTTACTTTTGATTGTTCCAAGATTGAACTGAATTTACTTTAAGCAAATGAGCAAGTGTTTTTACTTTTAAAAGAACAAAAAAAAAAAAAAAAAAAAAAAACATACCAAGCTAGCAGAAGTCACTGCTAAGCTAAATACAGAATAAATGAAATTGCGCACTCTTAATTTGTTCTGTATCTTTATTTATTAATTTTGCCAATAAAATTTTACGCTACTTTAAGTGAATGAAGTTAATACTCAAAATTGCAAATTGGTGAGGCCTCCGTTGCGCAATACAAGATTGAACAATTACTGAGGTAGAAAATTTACACTTAATCTGGTCATTGGCAAACAAACAAATTGGCAGTAAATAGTTAATCAGTTTTCATATTTTTACGACGCTCGCTGATTGCATGGAAAGGAAACGGACCCTCCTTGGTAATAATCTCTGACGACAATGACAACACAGGTGCCCTACAAGTTTTAACTATTGCAGATTATTATTCAAGTTAAAGTTACGTTGCTAAAGAAATCCCACTGGGAAATGCTTCTACAAGGTTATATTTTTTCACTTAACAGTCTTAAGAAGTGGTGGCTGTGCGGACGACAAAGGATGTAGCCGACGGCAATGCTGAGCTGCCGCTGTTGGTTGAGAACCACGAGTCGTCTCCAGAGCCACGGACAATTATGGGACAGGCAACAGTTAGAATTCCAGCTCCGCCACCTATTCACTCCTACCGTGCTCTCAATACTCGCGAATCAACGAATTAGGTGCGCTTACACTGGCGCGATCGTAGCTACACACCTCCGCGGGAGCGCCCAACAAACACTTCGCACTCTCTCATTACTCAAGCTGCTCCGCTTCCTCTCTGCTCGCAGCGCGACAGAGACTCTCCATAAGCAGAGACAACAATGGCACAGCTACTATCATTTCGTCCTTGCTATTGGTATATTAAAATGAAGTTCCCTTGGCTAGTATCCAGAAATTTACAATATTTACATTACAATTACAATCAATTATATACTATCAGAAATAAATACATTATTACATCCGTTGCATATTAACTACAGTTTCTGCAATAAAGGTTACATATTCAGAATCAGGAGTACAGTACAAACTATCAACGGCTATTAAACGGCGAAAAATTTTGGGTGATGCAGAAGGTGTTTTATCTGCATTTTCGGTGTTACAAACTGTACAACTTTCCACTCTTTAGCTTCAGATCTTTCGTCCAGCAAGCAGTTGTGTATGATTAATAAGTATGAAGCTATTGTATCAGCATGCTATGGAAGGAACCTAATTGGTATACTGTCTGGACTGGAAAACTTTCTTTTATTAAGTGCTCTGAGTTTCATCGTTATACCAAGCGTATCTTCTAAGTTACTCATGTTGGCAGCAGTTCTTCATTCGAATTCTGGAATATCAACTTCGTCTTCTTTGGTGAAAGGTTTCGGAAATTCTTCTTAGCAACTCCTCTTTCGTCGCACTGTCAGCGATAATATTACCATTTCTATTATGCAGTGAATGTACTGATTATGTCTTACTACTGGTTACTTTACATACGATAGCGGATAGGTACTTGGTGCAGGGAGTGGCAACTGACCCTTAACATAGAAAAATGTAATGTATTGAGAATACATAGAATGAAGGATCCTTTATTGTATGATTATATGATAGCGGAACAAACACTGGTAGCAGTTACTTCTGTAAAATATCTGGGAGTATGCGCGCGGAACGATTTGAAGTGGAATGATCATATAAAATTAATTGTTGGTAAGGCGGGTCCCAGGTTGAGATTCATTGGGAGAGTCCTTAGAAAATGTAGTCCATCAACAAAGGAGATGGCTTACAAAACACTCGTTCGACCTATACTTGAGTATTACTCATCAGTGTGGGATCCGTACCAGGTCGGGTTGACAGAGGAGATAGAGTAGATCCAAAGAATAGCGGCGCCTTTCGTCACAGGATTATTTGGTAAGCGTGATAGCGTGATGTTTAGCAAACTCAAGTGGCAGACTCTGCAAGAGAGGCGCTCTGCATCGCAGTGTAGCTTGCTGTACAGGATTCGAGAGGGTGCGTTTCTGGATGAGGTATCGAATATATTGCTTTCCCCTACTTACACCTCCCGAGGAGATCACGAATGTAAAATTAGAGAGATTCGAGCGCACACGGAGGCTTTCCGGCAGTCGTTCTTCCCGCGAACCATACGCGACTGGAACAGGAAAGGGAGGTAATGACAGTGGCCACACCGTTGAGTGGCTTGCGGAGTATAAATGTAGATGTAGATGTAGATGCAAACCAGAATCTCTTTGGATTTTCCTCCAGACTTCTATATTCAAAGGGATCGCTCCGTGAATCACCTCAGTTGGTTTGCGGAAACCAAGAGAAACTCGAATATGTGTGGCAGGGCCAGATGTGGAACCCAGCTTCAAACTCCTTGCTTTGTAATTAGTATGGAGAGGGATTTATTTTATTTCACAATCATTTTAACTTCCTGTCACAATGAGTATGCAATAACAGCATGAGTGGCTTGGACAACCTTCGCATTTGAAATTTCTGTCAGCTACTGCGCAAATGAGAGGTGATGACAGATCATTGTGGAGAATGTGTTGTAATCAAGCTTGATAGACATTTGACAGCAATGCGTATTTGTGTGTTACGATCTTAGCTGAGTCTAAGAGTTATTTTTCCATCTTACGTTTTATTGCTGAAATTGTATTAGATGTTATTACTGGTTATGGCCGAGTGCGAAGCATATAAATTGTTGATGTTCTTGCCTAGTTAAGTAGGAATGTTAGGGCAAAAGTGGGATTTGTTTCTATGATTTAATGGAACTCATTTTGTGTATTGACTGTGTTGAGCCCTATTTTGCAGGCTAAAGAAACATTTTGATTTATTGAAAGAGTACTTTTGTTCTGTTGATGTTAAATGAAATTGATGTTTAATTCAGCCTGACGTCAACCCCAGTCCGAACCCCACGCCAACTAAATACCACCCTACAAGAAATAACACATTTTGTTCTGTGAGAGCGTAAATGGCGTTCAATATACGGTAAATATAGAAGTTGGTTTCTTTTCTCTACTTTACGCTTATGAAGTCCTCCTTTGCTGAAATACATCACATATTGTATAGTATTGTATTGAAGAGGGGACCTAGAAACGACGGAGAGGCTTCGTCCCCGCTGTAGCCCACAGTGGTGCACAACCCCACAACAGGCTACAGCAGTTCACTCACCCGCCATCGCCGCCCCACGCCGAACCCATGGTTATTGTGCGGTTCGGCCCCCAGTGGACACCCCTGCCCCCCTCCCAGGGAACGTCTCACACCAGACGAGTGTAACCCCAATGTTTGCGTGGTGGAGTAATTATGGTATACGCGTGCGTGGAGACAGTATTTGTGCAGATATCGCCTACACAGTGTAACTGAGGCGGAATAAGGGGAACCAACCCGCATTCGTCGAGGCAGATAGAAAACCACCTTAAAAATCATCCACAGACTGACCGGCACACCGGACCTCGACACTAATCCGCTGGGCGGAAATGTGCCGGGGACCGGAACGCCTTCCCGCATACCTCACATATAGTTTTCTCTTCTCAGAGTGCGGCAAACCGCAATGATAGTCCGGTGTGAGGACCCCGCCCGCTGTGCCTGGCGCACACAGAATTTGCTATCGCGGTCTGTTTACCTACTCCGCAAATCGTATTTCGCCACCAGCGCTTGTAAACTAACCGCTGTACCCCTCTGACCCTCCGGCTGAAGCACGCTGCTAGACTGCGTCAAGCCTCACTTAAGTCAACCTTGAGCGTGAGCTTATGATAAAAATGACAGAATTGTCTTCCGTGAAAACTAAATTCTTAAGTCTGTCCGAACTCCGAAATTTTGCTCTCCATTCAGGCCCTCGAATGTCACACACTCCCTCTCGAGTCTTTCGCTAAGAGCTAATTACATACCCTCCAATTCTTAGGGACGTCTCTTTGATTGCTAAACATCTCGTAAACTCGAAGAGCACCCCCATTGTTTCCTCAATCCTTTCAAACCCTGGGCCACTGCCGCGCCTAAGCCAGTCTGTCTCTCCCACCTTTCCTCGGACCAGCTTCATACACTTCTACGTTTACTTCACGAAAGCTTAACAGGCCCAATTGTTCTGACCCAGAACTCTATATTGTCCGTCAAACAACCTCTCTATCCTTTCCATTCACTCCAGTATCTCACCTAGCTTCCTGTAATCAAATTCCTGTTTCTCACTGTTATGGCACACATTTCCTACAGACGTATTCCCCTGGAATCACCAAGCCCAGATATAGTATCCAGTTCACTTCCTTCCTCATCCACTCATCCTACCCCTACATTTACCGGGAATCCATCAGCACTTACAACATATCCATCGCTTACTACACTCCTGGAAATTGAAATAACAACACCGTGAATTCATTGTCCCAGGAAGGGGAAACTTTATTGACACATTCCTGGGGTCAGATACATCACATGATCACACTGACAGAACCACAGACACATAGACACAGGCAACAGAGCATGCACAATGTCGGCACTAGTACAGTGTATATCCACCTTTCGCAGCAATGCAGGCTGCTATTCTCCCATGGAGACGATCGTAGAGATGCCGGATGTAGTCCTGTGGAACGGCTTGCCATGCCATTTCCACCTGGCGCCTCAGTTGGACCAGCGTTCGTGCTGGACCTGCAGACCGCGTGAGACGACGCTTCATCCAGTCCCAAACATGCTCAATGGGGGACAGATCCGGAGATCTTGCTGGCCAGGGTAGTTGACTTACACCTTCTAGAGCAAGTTGGGTGGCACGGGATACATGCGGACGTGCATTGTCCTGTTGGAACAGCAAGTTCCCTTGCCGGTCTAGGAATGGTAGAACGATGGGTTCGATGACGGTTTGGATGTACCGTGCACTATTCAGTGCCCCCTCGACGATCACCAGTGGTGTACGGCCAGTGTAGGAGATCGCTCCCCACACCATGAAGCCGGGTGTTGGCCCTGTGTGCCTCGGTCGTATGCAGTCCTGATTGTGGCGCTCACCTGCACGGCGCCAAACACGCATACGACCATCATTGGCACCAAGGCAGAAGCGACTCTCATCGCTGAAGACGACACGTCTCCATTCGTCCCTCCATTCACGCCTGTCGCGACACCACTGGAGGCGGGCTGCACGATGTTGGGGCGTGAGCGGAAGACGGCCTAACGGTGTGCGGGACCGTAGCCCAGCTTCATGGAGACGGTTGCGAATGGTCCTCGCCGATACCCCAGGTGCAACAGTGTCCCTAATTTGCTGGGAAGTGGCGGTGCGGTCCCCTACGGCACTGCGTAGGATCCTACGGTCTTGGCGTGCATCCGTGCGTCGCTGCGGTCCGGTCCCAGGTCGACGGGCACGTGCACCTTCCGCCGACCACTGGCGATAACATCGATGTACTGTGGAGACCTCACGCCCCACGTGTTGAGCAATTCGGCGGTACGTCCACCCGGCCTCCCGCATGCCCACTATACGCCCTCGCTCAAAGTCCGTCAACTGCACATACGGTTCACGTCCACGCTGTCGCGGCATGCTACCAGTGTTAAAGACTGCGATGGAGCTCCGTATGCCACGGCAAACTGGCTGACACTGACGGCGGCGGTGCACAAATGCTGCGCAGCTAGCGCCATTCGACGGCCAACACCGTGGGTCCTGGTGTGTCCGCTGTGCCGTGCGTGTGATCATTGCTTGTACAGCCCTCTCGCAGTGTCCGGAGCAAGTATGGTGGGTCTGACACACCGGTGTTAATGTGTTCTTTTTTCGATTTCCAGGAGTGTAGTATTAGCCACCAGGTTTTCGCTATCAATAAAAATAATCTTTTATTGCTTTTAATACCAATTATTTTATTCATTTAGATCGATGAAACTTCCTGGCAGCTTAAAACTGTGTGCCCGACCGAGACTCGAACTCGGGAACTTTGCCTTTCGCGGGCAAGTGCTCTACCAACTGAGCTACCGAAGCACGACTCACGTCCGGTACTCACAGCTTCACTTCTGCCAGTACCTCGTCTCCTACCTTCCAAACTTTACAGAAGGTTCGCAGGAGAGCTTCTGTAAAGTTTGGAAGGTAGGAGACGAGGTACTGGCAGAAGTGAAGCTGTGAGTACCGGACGTGAGTCGTGCTTCGGTAGCTCAGTTGGTAGAGCACTTGCCCGCGAAAGGCAAAGTTCCCGAGTTCGAGTCTCGGTCGGGCACACAGTTTTAATCTGCCAGGAAGTTTCATATCAGCGCACACTCCGCTGCAGAGTGAAAATCTCATTCTGGAGGCATTTAGATCGATAATTGTAATATCTTAAATTACGTCTGGTTGTACGGCAACGTTGTGGTTGTTGCCACCCCGTCCTCCAATTTAGAGGGAGCGGAATAAAGTATTCCAACAGAAAGGATGAAATTCCAGTTGCACTGTTCTGTATCAGCAAACCCTTCATCTTGCTACTCCTTCCCGTCCCCTACGCTGGCTAACAGAACCTCAGGCTACAAACAAATACGAAAGAAGCTCTGACTAAGGTGGCAACTTTATCATAACAAAAGGTACCGAACATTTCACTGAAATCATTCTTCGCAGACGAATGTATTGGGATGCCTTTCTGTGATTAACTTCCGCACTGCTGAACGAAAATGTCTTTCACACATCAATATACTTACGACGGGCAGCAGCTGACGTCACTAAAGGTGTAAACGGTCCAAGAACATTGTTTCTGTGCGGTGCTGATTTCATAATTGAACTTAACTAACAGTATGTACCTAACAGCTTGGCGCAACATTAAAACTGTTCTACCCAAGTCGTTTATCATGTATGGTGAAGAATAGTTCACACCAATATTGACCACTGAAGGATCCATTCTGTGGACATCTTCCGTAAGATCCACTTGTTAAAAACTATAGACAACACAGCAGTCCTCAGGAATAGCTAGCACCAGACTTTCATGTACTATCTTCTGAAGAAATGCACTGTACGTTCTCAGAATTCTCTTAAGAAACGTAAGTTTTCCATTTGCTATTGTTTCAGCAGGACAGATATGTAAAGCAGGATAGAATTACCAGTTCATCACTAATGCTGTAACGTGGTACACTCAGGTATTTCGTTTGTTTCACTGAATTCGTCCTGAGATCATCTGGCTAAACTGGATCAGCTTTTCTGAGGATTTCCCTGACCATATTATGCGCATCCAAGAAGTGTTTAATAAACACTGCGTCTCTTCCACAACTCTTCTTCAGCTGAGCGAATGATCTGTTTCAAACAATCGGATGATGATATGAGGAGCGATAAAAAGTTTCCGTTCGGAGGCCATAAACTACAGAATCGGTATGCCAATCAGACAAAATCGCCGTGAGCATTGAGGAAATCGTACCACAGACACAGCGGGCTGAAGATACCCGTTCAGTAAAACACCGTGTTCTACTGCGTTAAGAATTCCGTAACTGCCTGCTGCACATCTTCGTCAGACAGGAATCGTCGACCCTTAAGGCCTCTTTTAAGGGAACGAGGGCGTGGTTGGTATGTGAAACACATTTTCGTTCAGCAGGGCAACGATTAATAGCGGGAAGATAACCGACCATAATTGTTGGGTTGGGTTGTTTGGGGAAGGAGACCAGACAGCGAGGTCATCGGTCTCATCGGATTAGGGAAGGACGGGGAAGGAAGTCGGTCGTGCCCTTTCACTGGAAGCATCCCGGCATTTACCTGGAGCGATTTAGGGAAATCACGGAAAACCTAAATCAGGATGGCCGGACGCAGGATTGAACCGTCGTCCTCCCGAATGCGAGTCCAGTGTGCTAGCCACTGCGCCACCTCGCTCGGTACACCATATTTGTCTGTGAGGAATGTTTTCAATGAAAAGTTATAATGTTGCCACCTTAGTCAGAGATTCTTTCTTATTTGTCGTAAAGTATGAGGCTCTGTTAGGTAGCATGGAGAAAGATCAGGACTACAGGGTGTGTGCTCGAGTCTCCCCCACTTGAGTTGGCCTAACTTCTGCGATACCTTTTCAATATGAGGACGTGCATTATCACGAAGCTGCAGCAGCCCTTTGCGCACCATTCCACAACAGTGGTTTGTACAGACATGCTTCCCCTTACACATTCCTCATTCTGCGATAGATTTTTACCGGTGTCTGAACTTCGGAATCCAAGAAAAGAATAACAGCACGTTGGTCCTTTTTGGACGCATTTAGTATAACATCGTCATAGTTCACGTCTCCACATTTACCGTAAGCACATGGGAAAGACACGAATGAAATTAATACCCCTAGCTGTATACAGGTCAACGGGGACAGTTGAAAATGTGTACCCCGACCGGGACTCGAACCCGGGATCTTCTGCTTACATAGCAGACGCTCTATCCATCTATTTTCTTTTTTTTTTTTTTTTTTGGTTGCATCTGCTCGGGCCGGACGGCGTAAGACATCCATTGAAGTTCGTTGTTGATCGATTAACTCAGTTTTTTTTATTACAGAGGGCACGTAACCCTCTGACCGAACACGCTGAGCTACCGTGCCGGCATTCCAAACTTATCGTCCCGCACTATATTCATAGTGCCCATGTCCATTGTACTCATTACTTGCGGCTTTTTGTTGATTCCCGTAAGAGTTCGGGCACTGTTTGTGCATCCGCACAGAAGAAGAAGATGGTAAAATGGCCGGTGAGCCTTAACTATAAATATATATGAAGATGGTATCTGTTCTTTCGGATATGTCCGAAATAACAGATACCATCTTAATATATATAAAGACACAAATGTCACACTAATCTCTTGCCTTTGTTTTTTTTCTTTATTGTGATTTCATTCCCATGCCCCATATGGGCAGTGGAGGTCTGTCAGTGACACAATCCGCCGCTCTTTAGCCGAGTGACATGACAACTAATACAAGAATGAAATGTTACATATAAGGCGATAAAAAAGGGGGACATAAAACAGAGTAAGGGGATATAATGGAGGTAAAAATACACTGACATGGAGACGTTCATGGGGGAACAATTAGAAAAGTCGACATAAAGTTAAAAAACACAGTTGGCGATTCGTAGAACACAAAAAAGACACTGAAGTCACACGCACAGGTTAAAAGTTGGCCACAGTATTAAAAGCACTCCAGAGCAGCACACTTTAAACCCACTTGGAGCACACACGATGAAGAATAAAACTGCCAGGCGGCCTGTGAGGATGGAATAGGAGGGGAGAGCAAGGTGCAGCATGGGAGGGGGCGGGAATAATCTCTTGCCTACATGTTGGTGCTTATATACCCGCGCCGGAGTCGCGTTACGTTGCGTACACATTGCAGAAGGGCCATCAAACGGAAACTTTTTGATCGACCCTTATACAAAGCAAAGAAAGCAAAGATTATAATTCGTCACACAAGTTCTTAGGTGGAAGCTGTAGACAAAAAAATATGAAAAGCGGGAAAGCGTAGAAACTGTCCAATTAAGGAATTAAAATTTTTGGAATAACAATCTAACCCTGGCAAGGGTTCAAAAATGGCTCTGAGCACTATTGGACTTAACTTCTGAGGTCATAAGTCCCCCAGAACTTAGAACTACTTAATCCTAACTAACCTATGGACATCACACACATCCATGCCCGAGGTAGGATTCGAACCTGCAACCGTGGCGGTCGCGCGGTTCCAGACTGTAGCGTCCAGAACTGCTCGGCCGCACTGGCCGGCTCAAAACAACGTAGTTATCATTTTCTAGGTATCGCCGATGGCTAGGTAATCTTTGTTTTACTTGAATATGTTTGTGGTACCTACTAGACATTTACCTTCGCCTGGCTTCATTTGGTGTAGTGGAAAAGAAGAAAGCATTTTCGAAGAAACGGGAACTTATATCCCCTTTCAGAAATAACTGGAACTGTGCAGTGTTGATTGTTCCCGAGTGTGTTACGGAGCTGTATTTCGTGGCAGGTTTGTCTTCTGCTGCTCAGACAGTCGCGATAGCGCTGATCTGGCGATCGGAGTCTATCCAGAGAGCGCGTCTGGCGGTGTGCGGACACCGGCAGCGGCTGCGAGCTCTTCAGAGACGCAGCGCCACAGCAGTTGTTAGCCCGCTGTAGGCGATCGCGGGCCAAACAGGCGACGTGGACTTGGCCAGCTATGGCCGTGGCTGAAGAGCTGTGGGGCGGCGCCGGGGACTTGACCGTGGATTGGACTGGCACACTATTTGTTACATGTTGTCATCAGGTGAGAACCAACAACCGTTATGTACTATAGATAATGTATTTTAACCATCAGCAGCTTTATTCCCCCCACACATTATCTGCCAGTTTTGGTCGTGTACCATCATTACTGGATGTCTATGAACATCGGCAAAAAATTTAATAAGTACAATGTACACGAAAATCATGTAGCCCATCAAAAATAAGAGCGTAAAATTACGTTGTATGCTTATAAGGTAAGACAAGTCAGTTAAAAACGTATTTCACTTTACTTTTAAGGTGGTACATCATCAAGGTTGTCACAATGAAACCACCCAAACAACTATCGTAACCCGGCCTTGAAATACTAACGAACATATCTTACAATGCTTCAAGTCAAATAAACACTGTACAATAGAACGAAAGGAATATAACATTGGCAAAGTTCCGCGTTTGCAGAGTAACATCAGAGATAGTACAATTGTAATACATAGCCAACACAATAAGGAACTTTTACATCATTAGCAAAACAAAGGACGGAAGATCTTTACCAAACATCTTTGACAGACGGAAAACATGGAGAACAGTAATGGTGAAATTTACAGCGATCACAATAAAAAAAGTTAAATCCACAAAACAGTGAAACCATGTACATTCGAAATAACAAATATATAAACCACATTCGTGGAGGAAGAATGTGAACAACAGTAGGTTCCTCAGAGATAGTGAAACGTATATTCGTACAAGAACTAGTCGCCATATTAACAATGACTAGAAAATCAAAGAAAGCTGTTGCCTGATGTTGTAAGACTACACTGTCAATCACCACCTACACAACGGGTTGCACATCATCCTTATTAAATGGGAATGATATGAAACAATTTAGTATTGGAGGGAAATGTGGAGGGTAAAAATCGTAGAGGGAGACCAAGAGATGATTACACTAATCAGATTCAGAAGGATGTAGGTTGTGGTTGTTACACGGAGATGAAGAGGCTTCCACAGGTTAGAGTACCACAGAGAGCTTCATCAACCAGTCTTTGTACTGAAGATCACAATAACAACAACAACGATGACGACAACAACAACAACGACAACGTGAAGCAGTAGTGCTTGGGGCATGTTGTTCAAATCCACTCATAAATTGCCAATGTAGAGACAGCGTTACAATCATATATCACGTCTTTGGAATTGAGCCGTGCACGGCTCGTGTTCATGCCATTTACTGTTTGGCATCTTCTGTTACGGTACTGCGTCCTCGTTTTCTTATTCCATTTACTGGCGTCACTAACTTCCTGCCTTACTTGTCCGTGAGCGGCAGCAGCAGCGCGTATCGATAAGTGCACTGTCGTACCATCTCTGAAGCGACAGATACTATTTCCGGGTCGTCGTGTGTCGGGAGTTGAGTTGGGTCAGTTGGACCAGGAGGGCGGTCGGGACGCTGCAGCGGTGCAGTCGGGGACGGAGCCCCAGGGAGGTCCGTACAGCCAGTACCAGCGGGGACGGCCGTTCGTTGGTCGTTCGGTCGGTTGTCTCATCGACGACGTGTATTTGAGTCGGCTCCTTCCGGTGCAGAGATGTCGGTTGTGTTCCCTCTGCATGGTTGGGTCGGAGCCAGTGCCTCCGGTACGTCGTCCGTCCGAAGGAAGAACATAAGAGGGAGACGCACCAGCAGGTGTAGTTAGACGGCTGAGGTGTTGTTGGTCTTTGTGGGCGCCAATATTCTGTGTGTCATTGTATTGCGGTCGTTTTGCTGGTTGCGGCGAGCGGAATTGATTTGGTTGATTGGTCGGTCGGCTGTCTGTCAGTTGGGTTGCCTTCCGATTAAGATTGTTGGTCAGGCTGCCTGTCTCGCCTAACGGGCGTTAGTGTTACAATTCCAGGCCGACCCTTGGAACTTCTGAGCGCCGTTCCGTGTCTGTTACATAGTAACATCCCTGTTTGAGTTTTAGTTATTTGGTTGATGTGTGGCCTTCAGCCGAAATTTATATCCTGAATTAATGTTCTTGTCTTGCCCTTAAGGCATACGGTTGTGATGTTTTTGTATGGGGCCTTAAGCCAAATTTGCTTCAATTGTTTTAAGATTAGATGTTCTGCCGTTGGATTGAAACACTTCTTATTGGTTGATATGCGGCCTCCAGCCGAGTTTCATTAAAATTAAAGTGCTAAGGCCTTCAGCCGATTAGACTGAAGATTCAGAAAATATTCTTGGGTGAAACCTCCAGAAGAACCTTGTATTTCAATTTTGCTTAGGCCTTGCGTCTTGGATTTTGAACGTGGGCTTTAGCCGATCTAAAGTTAATCAAAGGAGGTCGATTAAAGTTTTGAGTGTTTTACTGTAATATTGTGTGTTGATATATAAAGTTTGTATGTTGAGTGCAACTGACAGGAACTCATTTTGGCCGCTTTCCACAACGTAACCCGCTCTGGCCTGCTAGCTCAGGCATTTCAGGAATGTTGTGGACAATAAAACATAAGTTACTTCTATACCGTACACACATGATAAAATCTATTTTAAAACACAAGGTAACTAAAATAAACGTTATCGCTGGCCGGAGTAGCCGAGCGGTTCTAGGCGCTACAGTCTGGAACCGCGTGACTGCTACGGTAGCAGGTTCGAATCCTGCTTCGGGCATGGATGTGTGTGATGTCCTTAGGTTAGTTAGGTTTAAGTAGTTCTAAGTTCTAGAGGACTGATGACCTCAGATGTTAAGTCCCATAGTGCTCAGAGCCATTTGAACCGATAAACGGTATCAGCTTACATATAAAACGGACTGACCATGGTTGTCATTAGTGGACAGTACATTATGACTTTGACGCACCACAGCAGGTTACATGTAACCTTGGAAATATACAGGGTGAGTCATTACCTATTGCCACCTACAATTACTCCGAAAGTATGTCGGGAGCTGAAAACTTTGTGGCACAAAAGTTGCATGGAACAACGGGGGCCATAACATGACTTTTTTTTCCTATGTGGGGTCGCTTCGGAGATATTAAGGTCAACTTTGATTTTTTAAATGGGATGCTATAGTTTGGTACTTATTTTATGATAGCGGCTATCGAGACGAATCCAATGATGTGCAACATGATGTGTAACAGTAAGGTCTTTGAAGGTCAACGAAGGTCACAAAGGTGGCATCTACGTCCATTTACAGAAAGTGTTCGAAGTGATTACTATTGGTATCAATACAGTCTTGCAATCTTCTTATCACGGACCGAGTGGTATTCCTCATCACATCGGCACTTATCGAAGCACACGCTCTGACAATTCTCTCTCACATTTCTTCAGGTGTAGTTGGAACGTTTTTATAAACAATGTCCTTTACGAATCCTCACAAAAAAAATCCGAGGCGTCAAGTCTGGCGAACGAGCCGGCCACGACACATCTCCTCCGCGTCCAATCCATAGATTTGGAAATTGTCTCTGCAACTCATTTATACCCATCAGCAAACAGTGTGCCGAATATCCGTCGTGTTAATACCACGTTCTGTTCCTTTTTCCTAAAGGTATTTCTTCCAATAGCGGACCTACTGTTTCTTGCAGGAATGAAGTGTACTTCCTACCACTAAGATTTCCTTCGATGAAATACGGGCCTATAATTCTGTCCTCCAGAATCCCATACCATACATTGACCGACCACGATTCTTAATATGCAACTTGCTGCAGACAACAGAGATTTTCAGTTGCCCCATAATGTATATTATGCAAATTAACATAGCCGTGGTTCGTGAATGTAGCCTCGTCAGTAAATAAAATCAAATTAATAAATGTGTCATCCCTCTGAATGTGAAGTTGAGCCCATCGGCAGAATTCAATGCGACGCATACAATCCGTACCAGTTAATTCTCGGTGGAGACTGATATGCTAAGGATGGTATTTATGGCGATGCAGAACGCGAACAACATTTCTCTGGCTCATGCCAGATTTCCTTATGATTTGACGCGAATTAACACAAGGATCTCGAACCACAGTGGCAAGAGTCCCAATTTCCGTTTCCTCGTTAGTAACTTTCTGTGGTGTCACCGCCAGACACCACACTTGCTAGGTGGTAGCTTTAAATCGGCCGCGGTCCATTAGTACATGTCGGACCCGCGTGTCGCCACTGTGTGATCGCAGACCGAGCGCCACCACAAGGCAGGTCTCGAGATACGGACTAGCACTCGCCCCAGTTGTACGGACGACTTTGCTAGCGACTACACGGACGAAGCATCGCTCATTAGCCGAGCAGATAGTTAGAATAGCCTTCAGCTAAGTCCATGGCTACGACCTAGCAAGGCGCCATTAGCCTTACATAGCAATTGATAGTTTGATAGTTATCGTATGAAATGTCTCATCAAGAACGCTGTATACAAATGGTGGATTAAAGTTAAGTATTCCAGCAGCTACGTACTTTTCTTTATAGCTTTTATGAAGTATCCTGTTTCAGACCATCAAGTCCGCCTGCTTGCTTAATGGCCGCCTCCCTTAAATAATGTGCGTAGTGTTGGCAATCTGTCAACACTACACTTTCCTTTGCTGGATATGTTTCCGATGCGTTAAAGATGCAGTTGTTCTCAGTTTATCATACACACATTTAAATGTACGACGTGTAGGGTGAGTACGTTGAGGATATCTTTCAGCATACAAGACTGTAGCTCTCACTGAATTTCGTTGGCATTGTCCGTAAATGAGAAGCACATCGACTTGTTCTTCGAAGGAATACATCATTCACATTCGCTTGATTCGACGATACTAGTCATACCGTTCCTATTGGTGAAGTACTCCGAAGCAATCGAAGGGTGTTTACATGTCAATGACACGTTAGATGGAAACGCCGTATTCGGTGAACTATTTGCACGATACACGAGAGAGAATTGTGCTTCGATAAGTGCCAAAGTGACAAGGAATACGACTCAATCCATGATAAAAAAGATTGTAACACTGCACTGATACCAATGATAATCACTTCGAACACCTTCTGTAAATGGACGTTCATGCCACGTTTTTGACCTTTTTTGACCTTCAAAGACCTTACTGTTACACATCATTGGATTCGTCTCGATAGCCGCTATCAGAAAATAAGTACCAAACTATAGCATCCCATTTAAAAAAACAAAACAAAGTTGACTATCATATCTTCGTCGCGACCCCTCCTAGCAATAAAAAACCAACGTAATATTACGCCGGTCAACTGCTGTTTGTGTATGAGAAATCGGTTGGAAACTTTGCTCATGTGAGCACGTTGTAGGTGTCGACATCGGCTCCAACCTTGTGTGAATGCTCTGTAAACAAATCATTTGCTTTATCACAGCATCTTCTTCCTGTCGGTTAAATTTCGCGTCTGTAGCACGTCATCTTCGTGGTGTAGCAATTTTAATGGCCAGTAGTGTACTTGAAGTAACAGGTTTGACATATTCAGTAACAAAGTTCATCCCTTACCAAAAAAAAAAAAAAACAAAAAAAAAAAAAAAAAAAAAAGAGTGAATAAGCGCCGAAGTACAATTTTGTGTCGGCGTGGCTGGCCAAGAAATCGCTGCGGGCTGTGGACAGCAGCAAGGCGCCAAAGAGGACTTCGTCTTGTGCCAGAGCCGGAGGTGTCTGTAGTGGTAGTGGCGGTGGGCAAGTTGTACGAGACGTCTGGGCCTGTCTTGTATCAGCGTGGCTGGGAAAGGGGTTGTCCGCAGTTGTCTGTGGAAGACGCCGCAAGACATGGCGGAGCGAGTGGGTTGGATGGCTGGCAGCAGGCTAGAAAGAGAGACTGGAATGCTGAGCGCCATGGAGCCAGGCGTGTTTCGAGTGTCGGAACGGTCAACGCAGGGCCTGACCCAGCTGAACGTGGACAGCGTCTGCTTGGAGAGCGGACGGTGTCCACAAAAAGAAGGCAGCCCACAACCACCGACGAGGAACGGTGGAAAGATCTGTTACTGAAGAACTGTGCAGACGAACAAGTGTTCTGCTTTTCTAGCTGCCTCGGGCAGCTGGTAGGTTTCGTCAGAGTAAATTGTTGTCCGGCAGGTGCCGAACGTGGTTGAAGTCGGCTGGTAGCTGGTGTGGTGTTTTCAAACACAGCGAAGTTGTAAATTGTGTGAAGCGAAATTTTGTATCCTTCGGCGGCGACGTGGTGTATAAGACGGTGACATTTTATTGCATTGCGGTTATTGCACTGACGCAGAGATTGAGATTTAATCACTGCATGCAGCCATAAATTTCTTCTGCGTTGTACTATTTACTTCTGTCACTGAGCAGAACTGGGAGGAAAAGAATTTTGTAGCATAAGTTGACAAAATGATAGCATTGGTTGACAAGGCGCAATCTGAGAGACAAAGGGAAGGGAAGTATAGGAGGTAAAAATTTTAGAGAGAGAGAGACGAATACAGTAAGCAGGTTAAAAAAAATGAAGGTTGCAGTAGTTATTCGGAGATGAAGAGGCTTGCACAAGAAACAGAAGCATGGAGAGCTGCATCAAGGCAGTCTTCCGACTGAAGAACGCAACAGCATCGTGATAGTAGTTTCCTGATTGGTGTCCACTTTAATATCACTTTGGTTGAGCAAAGGTTGCTGTCAGTTGTGCATTAAGTGGTGTCTTTCTGTCAAGGACTATTTTTCAATACGATCTCCAGTAATTGCTAATCGTATACAACATGAAATACAATACAAAAACTAGAACATAACTGACATTAATTTTCTGCTTCTTAAAATTATCTAAAGTTATCGTGTACAATCAACAACACAATGCGTATTTGCGTGTTGGTGATTTTTTTTCTCTGCGTCGAACAATCTTCCCTTAAGTATGTCACAACCTTTGCAACCTGATGTTTTCTCCACTACTAAGTGCGCTACGCCTCGCGGTGTAGACTAACCATTTTGCGTCCACGCATGTACACTTCAACAAATGACCTTTTGCGCCAGCGAAAATAAGCGTCAATGTCTTGCTTTTGCGACACATACTTTGAGGTACTAACCAACCTAAAACCATATGACTTGTAATAGCCGTAATTATTACTCTGCGAATTGTGTAAATACTGATGTAATGTTGTTCAGCGCACTGTCTTCAGTCACCAATAGAAATTTCTGCATTTATACCAGTATAATGATCATCCATTACGTTATGAACACTGCCTGTCGCGAGACTGAATGCTGCTTGATGGATTTGTGGGCACGTGACACTGACACGGTGAGAAAGGAAATATACAGAGCACAGAAGAATAAGGAATTTATTTTAGTGATGGTGTGGGCCGCATATAAGGAAATCAGCTAACATAAGTGACTTTGATAAATGGCAGATTGTTACGGCTCGGAGGCTGGGAATGAGTACATCGGAAATGATGGAAATGAAGCTGGGCTGCTGTTCGCGTTCTACTGTCGTGAGCGTCTACATAAAGTGGTTAAAGAATGGTTTAACAACGAGAAGATAAGGTGATGGACAACCGCGCTTCATCACAGAACGTGGAGGTCAGAGCTTCGCCCGCTCTGTAAAGAGGGACAGGCAGCGACTTGTGGCAGATCTGGCGACACAGTACAGCCCTGGTGCAGGTACAAGTGTTTCGGAACGCAGGGTTGAGGCCACATTATTGATAATGGGTCTCTGCAGCAGATAATCCCTCCTGTTCCTATGCTGATTCGAGGACATCGTCAACTACGGTTACAGTTATTACGGGATCATTGACACTGGACTGTGGATAAATGAAAACGTGTCACCTGGTCAGATTAATCACTTTTATTGCTACACCAGATGGATGGTTGCGTCCGGGTACATCATCATTCAGGCGAGCAACTGTTCGAAACATGCACCGCGCCACGGTCGCACGCTGGTGGAGAGAGTATAATGCTATGGAATAGTGATCGGAAATGGAGCGGATGCGAGTCTTCTGTTGCAGGTTGCATATTTTGCAGGCCAAGGCGCCACTGTTAAGACACTGTTCTACCGACCTCCTTCCTTCCTGCTGTAGTTCCGATAGTATGACGGGTCGGAGAACTGTGGCACTGGAGTCCCTTCCTAATCGTGGAATCATTCTCTCTTACTGAAGCGTGCAAGAGACTAACGCTGGTTGTGAGTTAATACAGAAGTTTAGCACACAATTTGGCAGTTGTAAAACAGGATTGATAAGGCGAAATGACCGAAGCTGTGTTTTGTGAGGCTGTGGAAAATGTAAGACGAAAATAAATGATGCAGTGTATACAGTTGCACTGCAAATGCGCTTCGTTACAGGAAGGGTGAAGTCTGGAGAAAGTTCCAATCCGCACAGTACAAACAAAGTGGTTGTACTGTTGTTTATTCCAACTCCACCATAAAAAACATACGTGCTGCATCAGACAAAAACTGGGAACAGAGAAATGTCACTCTTATGTCCACGTGACCAGAAAGCGCTCTAATTCTGTATTCTTTTGATGATGGTGGTGGTGGTAAGTTCCTATGGGACCAAACTGCTGAGGTCATCGGTCCCTAGGCTTACAGGCTACTTAATTTACGATTTCGATGCGTATGTGTCACAAGATGTCTACGCCCTCGTCACTCAGCTCCCGTAAATTGTGGGCCGTTGCTTTGTGACACCCGATAGCGTCCCAGAAGTGTTCCATCGGGTTCTGACTGGATAAATTTGGAGGTCAAGAGATCAACGTGAATTTACTACCATGCTCCTCAAACCACGGTAGGATGATTAAGGCTTATGACACGGACAGCTGTCGTGCTGGAAAATGCCATCGCCGTCGGGATAGACGTCTACCATGAAGGGGCGCAATAATGTTCATTACAGTCCAGCACTGCCCTTGTGCTTTCGACTACTGCCAAACGACCCATCGATGCCCGGTGAATGTCCCCCATAGCATAGATCAGGACTTACGCTAAGGACAACACACACACACACACACACACACACACACACACACACACACACACATGCCAGCGGGATGACTCGAGCCTCCGACGGGGGAGGGGGAAGAAGGAGAGGAGCCCCGCGAACCGTGGCAACGCGCGATAGACCGCGCGGTTACCTCGCGCAGTTTGGTCATGGCAACTCGCATTTATGAATTAACAGCGAGTTGTATAGCTAACGGTTCATTTCTGTAACCTCGAACACTGTCGTGAATTTATTTCAATAATTAATCACCATTAGGGAATACAGTTCATTCTTATAACATATTTTCCAGTACTCTCGTCGCAGATTCGGTAACGCTTCGAAAGTGTATGTATGGGACACAATTATTAGACTGTCTCTGAACTAATATTAAATATTAAGTTTATATACCCTCTATATAACTCGCTCTCCCTTATACGAGTCCACTTGTACTCGGCAACAAATTCAGGAGCTAAATTTTCGGTTCAAACGGGCGATGGTGCAGACTGGCGACTAGAGTTTCCCAGCATGCAGAAATGGACCGCGAGTTCAGAGATGACGTCATAGGACACGCTGGCGAGTTTAAAGCGAGTATGCGGGGTCCATTTCTGATCTCTGCTGTGGGGGACAGTAACCGGGCATCGGTGTGTCGTAGTCGAAGGCACAAGGACAGTGCTGAACTGTATGGACATTATTGCACCCCTTCATGCTAGACGTCTAACCCGACGGCGATGGCATTTTACAGCACGACAGCTGTCCGTGTCATAAGCCTTAATCATCCTACAGTGGTCTGAGAAGCATGGCAGTAAATTCACATTGATCTCTTGACTACCAAATTTATCCAGTCAGAACCCGATGGAACACTTCTGGGACACTATCGGCTGCCACAAAGCAACGGCCCGCAATTTACGCGAGCTGAGTGACCAGAGTGTAGACATCTGGTGTCTCATACACATCGAAATCTATGAAGGACTCTGCCACGCAGATTCGCCATTGGCTGCGTTCCAAAAAGCGGATCGAAGTGCTACTAAGCAGTTGGTCATAATGATTTGGATCATCAGTGTATGTATCTAAGAAGATAAAGTTGTTCGGTGTTATCATTTATATAAAAAAAAAGTGGTCAACTTTATTCCGAGTGAGACGGTTTCTTTTCTTGGTGCGTATGTCCTGCTTTTGAGAACATGTACTCACTAGGCAAAACATTGCTAGGTTATACAATCTTTTCAGATCTAATTGAATTAGCGAACTGAACTCACTGAATTAGCGTTGGGTAGAGACATACGTATTTAAGAGATTCAGTGCTTCAAGGCAAATATGTCTCTGATATGTATCTAGCTCGATAACGCCCCAGATTCCAAGTCTTTACTTCCTCTGATCTATTGATGTTTTTATCTTCCAAAATTGAAGCATTTCCACGAGTTACGGCGGTAATTGATTGAGAGTAGGTGTGTTTGTTCTTACAGAACACCCAACGCTTTCATTTTCGCTACGATGTTCATATAGCATTCTTGGAATATGATGTCGTTTGCATCTCCATGCTTTTTGAATCGGGGATCCTGTAGATTGCCTAAGTTACCCATTCTTTGTTGTCGATACCTCAAACCGCTTTAAGCGAATTGTTAGCTAATGTAGCTGTTTCCCGAGGACATTATTTATTTTTGTCTTTAGAAAGTGTATCGTCGGATTTGAGTGGAGTGGGGTTTATGATGGGGATTGTGCAGGCGTGGCTTATTTTACCTAAAACATTTACTAAAGAAATATAAATACCTCCACAAAAAATTACAAGAACACAAAAACAAACAAAAATGATAACTCCATAGTATAGATATATTGCCCATTACTAGTTCTTGAGCAAACTGGGCACCAGTACCGTAAATAAATTAAAGACTTGTCACGCAAGATCATAAAATAACGTAATATTAGATACAGGACCAGTGACTCATTGGGTACTTTAACAAGAACAAACCTGCCGATCGAAATATCGCACTCTTGGCTCACAGACGCTACAACTGGGCATCATTCAATATGGTGGCCAAAATGTATAAAATCGGTCACCTCTATATAAGAACTACAACTACAAACAATAGCATCATACTTTCAGCCCGTGAACTTTGCAGCTGGGCATCAACGCCATATAGTAGCTACCATCTAGCTCTACTAGCTAGTACCTTCATCAACTACTCACTACTGCTACTGCAGCCACAATGCTTCAAATGTACCTACGCTAAGAACAAAAATAATCACACAATTATGTGGTTAAATGTATATACAATATAGACGACGCTCTCAGCATAACAAGACAAAAACTTTTCACAGAACCCTCGTTTGAGGAACGCTAACACCTGCGAGCAGCTTGTAAGGAAACAACTTACACTCTATTCTGTGCACACGGCCCCGTCGTGCAGTGTATGACGGTAATGAACAGTCGCACTCTAGTTCATTCTCTCTCTCTCTCTCTCTCTCTCTCTCTCTCTCTCTCTCTCTCTCTGTCTCTCCACTGTACTCTTCACCGTACTCGGTGCACACCACTCTGAATCTGAGCAAATGTCGCTGACTGAGATATCACTGCATGCTTCATATGGCACAGCAGTTCTTAGGTGTTGCACCACTGATCTCGGCAAGATTTACTATTTTTGGCAATGAAACTGTGTCCTCTGAGGACATTTCTTTAGTTACCGCATAGAAAACTTCAAAAATCTGTAGTGCCTGTTGCATCACATCCCAGTAGGAATCTTTTAAGTTTTAGATCGATTTTCCACGTAAAGTAACAAGACAGACTAGGAGCTTTATTTAAAAGAAATCTTTAGAACATCTAACTGGAGTTCCATCTTGTTGGGAGATATTTTTTCACTATCAACTGCCATTTTTAAAAAACGTTTTTGCTTTTCGGCAAGCTTCTTTAAAGATAATAGCCTTTGTTTAAAAAAAAATATTGCAAACAACGGGCAGTTTCTCGAAATGACTTTTGTATTTTGTGTTGGGCAGCGTGGTTTAAAGTGTGTACAAAGCGTTGGACATACGAAAAGTTCAAAAGCATGTCAGATGATTTTAAATTTGTAGTGGAATCGGTTAATATTGCCGTCATTTTAAAGCTGGTATTATATTTGGTGGCAACAGCCTTTTACTAAATATACTATATATTTACTGTGGTGGGTCACTTTTCACTTTGGAATCAATCTGAAAGCCGTTATTTTTGAGCTATAAAATGTTCCGTGGTTGTATGGAAACTATAATTTATAGCTGTCCACCGGTCATAGGTAAGGAAAATTACCTTTTTCATTGGTTAAATCACTTTCATTTAATCAAATAACTCTTTATATAGATTGGACATTAAAGTCATAACGTTTTTAGACTTGGTAAATTATAATTTGGTCAGTGCATATTCATGATTTTTTTTTTCAAAATGTGCCTCTAAATGTATAAAAACGATGCAATGCTTTGTAAATTACTTTTATGAGTTGTCTGTCAAATGTCATAGTTTTATTTAATGTGATAGGGTTAACAGAATTAAGAAATTTACTTTATGTTTTTCAAGCGAAAAGTGCTTGCTATGATGGCATCGTAAAAGAAAATGAGTCAGGACTTGGTTCGTAACCAGTTCGCAATGAGGGCTGGATACAGCCTGAGGACAGTTATCAATGGGGACTAATCTCAATAAACTATTTATCGAATATCTGCACAAAAATCATCCGCTGATAGCTATCTAATCGATTACCTAACCCATAATGATCGAAAGGTTCTGTTGGACACTTCGAATTTCTATGTATCTTCGGTTCTGATGAGATATCAGAAGTCCGCAGCTCGTGGTCGTGCGGTAGCGTTCTCGCTTCCCGCGCCCGGGTTCCCGGGTTCGATTCCCGGCGGGGTTAGGGATTTTCTCTGCCTCGTGATGACTGGGTGTTGTGTGCTGTCCTTAGGATAGTTAGGTTTAAGTAGTTCTAAGTTCTAGGGGACTGATGACCATAGATGTTAAGTCCCATAGTGCTCAGAGCCATTTGAACCAAGCCAGACATCGGAAGAACAGGAAATTATCTGCTACCAGAAGCGACATTTTTCTTTTATATTCAATTTGGTGAACTTATACATTGCTTGAAGTTCGTCTAGGCGAAGGAGGTGTGAGCCGGCCGGAGTGGGCGAGCGATTCTAGGCGCTACAGTCTGTAACCGCGCGACCGCTACGGTCGCAGGTTCGAATCCTGCCTCGGCCATGGATGTGTGTGATGTCCTTAGGTTAGTTAGGTTTAAGTAGTTCTAGGTTCTAGGGGACTGATGACCTCAGCTGTTAAGTCCCATAGTGCTCAGAGCCATTTGAACCATTTGAAGGAGGTGTGACTGGGCGAGGGAGATGTGACTGAAATGTTGTCCTGCAGGATTGAAAAGTGCATTGCATGGAAAAATTAAAATACTTATTAGTAAGGACACTTTTTAAATATTAAAAACTTAAAATGACCATGGGATCTTTAAATCTGGGAAGTCAGACGGAGATTGAATCATGCTCTTCTAAATGCGAATCCAGGGTCTTAACGACTACACTATCCCTCTCAGTTGCACTTTGTAGTGGTAGCGATATAACCAAGCGATATTACGCACTAACAATAAGACAGCATAATAGATACGGTTCTCTCATCCGCTCGACTGATCAGGCCGCAGCCGTTTCAAAAAAAAAAAAAAAAAAAAAAAAAAAAAAACACGTTAAAATGGCTCTGAGCACCATGAGACTTAATTTCTGAGGTCATCAGTCCCCTAGAACTTAGAACTATTTAAACCTAACTAACCTAAGGACATCATACACATCCATGCCCGAGGCTGGATTCGAACCTGCGACCGTAGCGGTCGCGCGGTTCCAGATTGTAGCGCCTAGAACCGCTCGGCCACACGGGCGGCACAGCCGTATTAAAGATGATATTAACTGTATTACTGCTTAGCGATGTTTTCACTGTTTTGTGTTCCAGGATCGGATCCCAGCTTTTGTCCGCCACACTGCTGCAATTCGTCGCTAGTGACACCGCACAGAGCTGTATATATATTCAGAAGCACAACTGACTCACGGGTAATTTCATATTCTTGAGGTCAGGATATGTTACTAGAATAAAATATCGATCGAATGTTAGATTCAGATTAAAGTTTTCACTATTATTCAGAGCATAAGAGGCGTAGTATGACATAGCATTATTATTTTTACTAGTACAACCAAATGTTCCGAAATGTGACCAAAAATGTAGTTTTTGACGGTCTTACTGCCCCACACACATTCTTCATTATTCGATGGATGTCTGCCGGTGTTTGCTCTTAGGCAGCAAGGAAAAGAATAACAGCGCCCTGGTTCAGTGTGGATGCATTTGATAATAACGTCGCCATAATTCGTTTCATCATTTGTTGCACGCACATCAGAAAGACATGAATGACGCACTGATCCCTCGCCGACATACACACATCAAAATAAGTTTTGCGTCACCTCGGTTTCGAGAGTTTCGAAACCTGTACAGGAAATTGGAATGGAGATCAACATAAACACCATTTCCGCCCTTTTTATTGCTCATGAAAACCACACATTGCATGTTGTACCACCATACAGCGAGATCTTCAGTGGTGGTGGTTCAGATTGTTGTATTGTACGCGCAAACAAAGTTGACACTGGGCGCGGTGGCTGATGGGAGCGACTGCAGAGGCATTTCCCGTTTACAGCTGCTCCCCCCAGCCAGTCCGCAGCTCGTGGTCTCGCGGTAGCGTTCTCGCTTTCCGAGCGCGCGGTCCCGGGGCTTGATTCTCGGCGGGGTCAGGAATTTCCACCTGCCTCGAGATGACTGGGTGTTGTTGTGTCGTCTTCATCACCATCATCATTCATCCCCATTACCGTCGGAGGAAGGCAGTGGCAAACCACCTCCACTACGACTTTGCCTAGTACGGCGGTGCGGGTCTCCAGCGTCGTTCCCCTACGCTCTGTAAAGGAGTATGGGCTCGTTTAATACACACCGGTACATCTAATGCCCAGTAGCACGTCATCTTGCATTGATGCATGTCTTTATTCGTCGTAGCATACTATCCACAAGTTCATCGAGGCACTGTTTGTCGAGATTGTACCACTCCTCAACGGCGATTCGGCGTAGATCCCTCAGAGTGGTTGGTGGGTCACGTCGTCCATAAACAGTCCATTTTAATCTATCCCAAGCATGTTCGACAGGGTTCGTGTCTGGAGGACATGCTGGCCACTCTATTCGTGCGATGTCGTTATGCTGAAAGAAGTCATTCACAAGATGTGCACGATGGGGGAGCGAATGCTCGGCCATGAAGACGAATGCCTTGCCGAAATGCTGCCGAGATAGTCGCACTTTCGGTCGGAGGGTGGCATTCACGTATCGTACAGCCATTACGGCGCCTTCCATGACCGCCAGTGGCGTACGTCGGCCTCTCATAATGACACCCCAAAACGACAGGGAACCTCCATCCTGCTGCACTCGCTGGACAGTGTGTCTAAGGCATTCAGCCTGGCCGGGTTGCCTCCAAACACGTCTCCGACGAGTGTCTGGTTGAAGGCACAAGCGACACTCATTGGTGAAGAGAACGTGATGCCAATACTGAGCGGCCCATTCGGCCTGTTTTGGGCCCATCTGTACCGCGCTGCATGGTGTCGTGATTGCAAAGATGGACCTCGCCAAGGACGTCGGGAGTGAAGTTGCGCATCATGCAGCCTATTCTGCCTATTTTATTCTTCTTGTCTGCATGTTCATTTCTCAACATAGTCATCCTGGCGATGTACACATTTCTCCCAACGAAGGACCATTTTGTAGATACCGAGTGTAGAATGTTTGACTTAGTTGACAGAGCCACAATTTCACTTGTGCTTGCACCGCTTTATCACTACCAAAGTGAAGTTCTCGAAGGTGTTCTCGAAGTTTTCGTAAAGATGAAAATCAGATGGGGCCAAGTCAAGACTGTATGGAGGATGTTCGATGACAGTGAACCCAAGACGTCGGATTGTCGCAGATGTCGCACCGCTCGTTTGTGGTCTGGCATTGTCACGCTGAAAGAGGGGTATTCCATGTGTGGACGTACTCTTTGAATTACAAACTCATTTACAGCACGCTGTTTCTGAAGCACCGACATAGTTACGTTACACTCTTCCACGTTACACGCTACAATTCGGAGCCCTCTAGCGGCAAAAGGCTGCAGATGTGTAGACATAAAGATGTAGAATGTTAATAACGTTTGTTCCACTTAAAAATCTTTAAGAATTTTCATACTGCAAATTCGGAGGAATCACTTCTCAGCACGCTCTCGTACATAAGAATCTGGTACACAGTTTAGTGTATGTATTGCGCATGCACCCATCCGTACTTGTATTGTGCTTTCGGATATATAACTGCATATTTGTAATTAAGAGTAATTGCCTGGTTACGAGTTGTTGATCCTTCTCGTCCTTAAGAGCTATTTTGAGACTGCTGGTGGTAGGCTTTTGAAGAAAGAGAAGATCTTATTTACTGCGACCATTCTTCGTACAATCTGGTCTGACTCAAGCATGAAAAGGAAGAATATACGTGGGCCTTATGGCTTTTCATTGATCAAACTCATCAGAATGACGGCTAGTGACACGTAAAAGTACCAATGCAGAACTCCTCATAGACCAAGAAATTTCCCTACGCGTCTATTTATTACAAGAAAAGCAGAGTGGAGATCGCGTGACTGTAACTAGTGGGACAAACTAATGCTAATGCAATAATGTCTGTCGTAGGCTAATCGGCATTTGCACGGTATTGACCGTGAATGCGGAAAACTTTTGTCGCCTACATCTAACAGGTGAGAAGAGAGTGAAGTGAGGAGGTTAAGAGGTAAGGGACTAAGTAGTAGAGGCGATGATGAATAGTTCCTAAATACAAGAGGCGGACACTGTTCGTAGTGTGGACAGAGTCGTTTCATCCTCTTCTTTCGCTCCTCAAGTGCTACGCTCCATATCCCGTCAGTCCCAAAGTATCGAGAAAGGATTAATAAGAAATAAAGAAAAACTGTGATGTTTATTTTAATTCTTCACCTTCACGTTCGTCGGTCTTGGCGAACCGTAAGGGACTCGTTCTGCACTTTGTTGCTTTGTGGTAGGTTCGTACTGATAACACCAAATCTCGCTACCTCGCCACTCGTGATGATTTTTTCCAGAAAGGAACTGTCCGCGTTTTGCTTTTCAGACAAGTCGCGCTTGGCGTGCACGTATCGTTGTTTTTCTTCGAGGATCAAAGCGGGGATAAACTTTGCACACACTTTTTTCTCCTTCGGAGTATTTTACAGAATGTCTTCAGCTCTTTGAGGTGTTCAGTTCGTTCTTCCACGGCAGTTTCTGACACAGCCATCTTACTACGTCCAATTCTTAAAACTGGATGCACATCTGTTGTTTGCAGTTGTTCAGATGTTTCATATGGCTCTAAGCACTATGGGACTGAGGTCAGCAGTCTCCCAGACTTAGAACTACTTAAAACTAACTTAACCTAAGGACATCACACACATCCATGCCCGAGGCAGGATTCGAACCTACGACCGTAGCAGCAGCGCGGTTCCGGACTGAAGCGCCTAGAACCGCTCGGCCACAGCGGCCGGCCTTACAGTTGTTAGTTGAAGCTGACTCCGTAGCTTTGACGTCGATTATACGCCAGGAATTAAATCAGTGTAGGAACTTTTTGGACCGGCTATGTAAGCCAGTAATGTTCATAGGGCAGAACCTGTACACTCAAGACACAGCAGCACGGACATCGCGAAGAAAATGTGGCAATACTATCAACGAAATAAATAATTAAATAAAAGTTTCCGTTCAATAGTCCGAATGACCTTTCATCGTTTTCTTCTCAGTTACGCCATGAGACACTTTCATATTCTTTTGTATATCAAAGCGGGATAAAAACCTGGTGACGAAACGAAAGACCGTAGACGGCCAGTCCCCAGCAGAAACTACTGAACGTTTCGCGCCTTCCCCTTATCGGATTAATGAAGGCAGGGGAGAGCGGTTAATTAACGGAACTGATTTCTCTTCAGATCCTTTCCCAGAAAAAAGACGAAAGGAGGGCCGCCCGTTTAATTAACAACGACACACTACGTTCAGCTGGGTCGCTACGCGGAGACTATCTCAGTCCTTTTACCGTTAATCAAGCCACGCTTGTGTTTTTTCCTCGTTACGCAGCAGAGACTAGACCATAGTTTGGCGACAATTTAACCACAGTGTGGCGCTTTCGATGTGATGCAAATGGGAGGTAGAAATTTCAAGTGGATTATATCTCCATCTCCTGTCAATAGGAGGCTGATTAAAATAGTGTAGGTATCGCTTTTCATCAGATTCGAAAGAGAGAGATCGAATCACTACTAGAAAATAGTACAAATGCCATTTCAAAATAATGCTGGTTAACTTAATGGACTTCAGATCTTTATGACAATAAAGGCAAATCACACACCAACCGCAGCGAAGAACTTCCGTGCAGCTCAATTTTATTGCTTGTGGATTCTCAATCAGTAAAAATTTTCTGAAAGGAAATATTATTATTACACAGTTCGCTTATTCTATACCGTCCTTTTATTTTTCACTACTGTTAGTCTCGGCCTTTACCATTATCATACATCTTAAATACATACCAGCGAACTGAAGTAAATTTTTACAAATTTCAAAAAATCTACCAAGTCAGCTAACAACAGAGTGGAAATGTATATCACATCTTAAGCAAGTATTAGCATGACGTAACTTTGTGAATAAAACATAGTGTCCCATTTAGAGACCTAAAATGGAAACTGCATAATAGTGTGAATACATGAGAGTGCTCGTGAGTACCGGTACGCTGATACTCATTCTCATCCAACTGTCTGTTGAATTTATAAAATTTGTAATAAATCGCTTTTGTTTCCTGGTACGTATTTTAAGTTTTTAATAATGGTTTAACGGACAAAACTGTAAATAAATAGACATTCTAAAGGCAGCTACTGCGGAACAACGCTATCTTACAGAAGAATCTGTAGAAATTATGCTCTTCTACATTGTAATTCGTACTCTTTCCTAAAAGTGACTATGGAGCACAAAGGTTATTTTCATACCAGTTTCTCCACTCATTTGCGTTTGTTGTTTACTCAAAATCTATTTCGAAGTCTTCCGTAGTTTCAACTTCGAGCACTTATGCACAGTCATCAGAATGTGCCTGAAGATGAAGTCATAAATCGATTGCAAATAAAATAAACAAACGAAGATGAGTGGAAAACTAGCATGAAAATAGCTCTTGTGCTCCAAAACAAAATTATGTACAGCTGATGTCCGCCGTCACGAAAATTTTGCAAGTTTGCGTTTATTTTGCCACAACATAGTATAAACAGGCGATAGCAAAGTAGAAACAACGTAAAGAAAACAGAACATAAACAACTGCGACATGCAGAAAAGTAGGCCGCGTGGAGAGGCCGCGCTGTTTGAGGTGCCATGTCACGGACTGCACGGCCCCTCCCGCCGGAGATTCGAGTCCTCCCTCGGGCATGGGTGTGTGTGTTGTTCTTAGCATAACTTAGTTTAAGTAGTGTGTAAGCCAAAGACCAGTGACCTCAGCAGTTTGGACCCTTAGGAATTTACACATATTTGAACAGAATAGTAGACGAAAATATTCTTTGTTTTTTCCAGCTTAACAGATTTACAAACACTTTCCAACAGTTGATTAATTTACTGGCTATGGGGTGAGACCACCTCTGGCACCAATATAGGCCTGACAACGACGGAGCTTGCTGTGAATAACGTCATCAGTGTCATGTTAAGGCAATGACGCCTATTCTTCCTGTGGAGCTGCTCGCAAGTCTTGGAGAGTGGTTGGTGGATGTTGACGCGATCTAACCCCTCTCCCTAATGCATGCCAGACATACTCTATGGGATTCAAATCGGGAGACCGAACAGGCCACGCCATTCGTGCAGTATCTTCTGTTTCCAAGAAAACATCAACCACTCGTGCTCTATGAGGCCGGTCATTATCGTCCATCAATACGAAGTCTGGGAGCACAGCACCTCGCAACAGCTGTATATGAAGTCACAAGACCTCGTCACGGTACATGACAGCAGTTAAATCTTTCCGATTCACTTCATGAAGAGGTGTTCGAGCGGTCAAAGTAATCGCTGCCCCCACCATTAGCGATCCTCCTCGATATCGATCTCTTTCCACAATGTTCGGAAATCGTGTTCTACATTCCTTTCAAATGCGAATCCGTCGAGAATCATTCTCCAGGCCAAATCACGACTCATCAGTGATAAGAACATTGGTCCACTCTTCGACTGTACAGGTGGCATGTAGACGACGCCAGTCTAGACGTTCCTTACTGTGATGACGCGTCATAGGCACACATACAGCAGGTCTCCGAAAGTAAAGGCCACTCTGTCGAAGCGTTCTGTACGTCGTTTGCCTCGGTACAACACGTCCAATGGATGCTGCGAGTTCCGATGCCAGTTGATACACAGCACTAAGGCCGTACCGTCGTCTCCTTACAGCCAAATAACGGTTCTCTTTTTCTGATGTCACACGTGGTCGGCCCTGCCCTGGTCTTCGGGATAGAATTTCGGTCTCTATTAACTGTCGCCATATCCGAGAAACAACAGAACGACTCACGTTAAGCCATCGGAGCCCATGAGTTTACGACTGACCTGCTTCCATTCTTCCTATGATCCCCCATCGTAGAGAATCTGGCAGGCGTCTTCTCTGTGTCATAATGCACCGTCTGTGATTGTGTACACAGCGATTGTGGATGTGGGACTATCCGACAAACACTACTCCGTTTGATAGGTGCCATGACGTCATCGCTGGCGTGGTTTTTCATTGACCGAAATGCCATCTTCCGAGCAGAACACGATCTTACGGACGTGTGTTGACACTCTACGAGGTGCATTCAAGTTCTAAGGCCTCCGATTTTTTTTCTCCGGACTGGAAAGAGATAGAAACATGCGCATTGTTTTAAAATGAGGCCGCGTTCATTGTCAATACGTCCCAGAGATGGCAGCACCATACGGCAGATGGAATTTTACCGCCAGCGGCGAGAATGAGAACTGTTTTAAATACTTAAAATGGTGACGTTTTCCTTACTTGTACAACGTGCAATCATTCGTTTTCTGAATTTGCGTGGTGTGAAACCAATTGAAATTCATCGACAGTTGAAGGAGACATGTGGTGATGAAGTTATCGATGTGTCGAAAGTGCGTTCATGGGTGCGACAGTTTAATGAAGGCAGAACGTGTGACAACAAACTGAAACAACCTCGGGCTCGCACAAGCCGGTCTGACAACATGATCGAGAAAGTGGAGAGAATTGTTTTGGGGGATCGCCGAATGACTGTTGAACAGATCGCCTCCAGAGTTGGCATTTCTGTGGGTTCTGTGCACACAATCCTGCATGACGACCTGAAAATGCAAAAAGTGTCATCCAGGTGGGTGCCACGAATGCTGACGGACGACCACATGGCTGCCCGTGTGGCATGTTGCCAAGCAATGTTGACGCGCAACGACAGCGTGAATGGGACTTTCTTTTCATCGGTTGTGACAATGGATGAGACGTGGATGCCATTTTTCAATCCAGAAACAAAGCACCAGTCAGCTCAATGGAAAATTTTTGGTAACCGCCAGTGCTGAAAAAATGATGGTGTCCATGTTCTGGGACAGCGAGGGCATAATCCTTACCCATTGCGTTCCAAAGGGCACTACGGTAACAGGTGCATCCTACGAAAATGTTTTGAAGAACAAATTCCTTCCTGCACTGCAAGAAAAACGTCAGGGAAGGGCTGCGCGTGTACTGTTTCACCAAGACAACGCACCCGCACATCGAGCTAACGTTACGCAACAGTTTCTTCGTGAGCCGGCCGCGGTGGCCGTGCGGTTCTGGCGCTGCAGTCTGGAACCGCGGGACTGCTACGGTCGCAGGTTCGAATCCTGCCTCGGGCGTGGGTGTGTGTGATGTCCTTAGGTTAGTTAGGTTTAAGTAGTTCTAAGTTCTAGGGGACTTATGACCTAAGATGTTGAGTCCCATAGTGCTCAGAGCTATTTGAACCATTTGAGCCCAGTTTCTTCGTGATAACAACTTTGAAGTGATTCCTCATGCTCCCTACTCACCTGACCTGGCTCCTAGTGACTTTTGGCTTTTTCCAACAATGAAAGACACTCTCCGTGGCCGCACATTCACCAGCTGTGCTGCTATTGCCTCAGCGATTTTCCAGTGGTCAAAACAGACTCCTAAAGAAGCCTTCGCCGCTGCCATGGAATCATGGCGTCAGCGTTGTGAAAAATGTGTACGTCTGCAGGGCGATTACGTCGAGACGTAACGCCAGTTTCATCGATTTCGGGTGAGTAGTTAATTAGAAAAAAAATCGGAGGCCTTAGAACTTGAATGCACCTCGTATATCAGGCCTCTCCAAACTACGGCCCGCGGGCCGAAACCGGCCCGCGTTAGCTGGCCGGACATCCCTGGTATCCGGGCCGCCAAATATTTGAGGTGGTGCCTATACTGCCAACAATTGAGTTTCGAGGCCTATCGTGACCAATACACCGCGACATTGTCGGAGATCTATCTTTACAAAGCGGAAGGCCGTGGTTGAACTTGTGGCTATCCACAATAAACAGACAGACCATTAATTCTTTGCATTTTATTCTACTCACGAGTCTGGTGCAAGTCTTTCAAATGAACGCCACTTCGGCGACTAGCCTTAGTAATCAATCATTATGGAAGATGATTCGTAAGCAAGGTTTCACTTTCTTTATGTATTTCGATTTTCATATTTTCCTTGTCTCTTCGAATTCAACCTTTGAATTGTCCCACACGTACTAGTACAGCGCATAAAACACTAAAAAAACTCGTGAGACACTTGCAACATAGACACGCAACAGAACTATCAAATATATGCTCTGGCTCTGCTACTCGCTACAAGACTACATAACTAAACTTATTATTGCGCTGCTTGAAATAACAATGCGTTGACAAACTCTACCTCTGTTACGTCTTTTAGTAATAGTGTTGCTAACAATGATTTTGAGATTTCGTTACCGTTGCAGGACGCTTTCGTGAAGAATGTGCGGTGACATACTTTTTTGTTGGTGAAATTCGCCAGAATAAAATATGCCAGAAATTCGGTCAGGTACGTCCACCAATCAAAATTATGTAATTAAATAAAAATCTTAGTTCGTTTCAGTGCTAGCTATTCCGACAACCTTTGATTTTTGCGATTTCATTTTTCCTTTAGCCTTACATTACGGTGATCATGGAATGCTAGGGTTCTTTAATCCCACTAGGTAGATCTTGGCCCATATGACTTCGTGGAGGAATCAATGTGGCCCGCAGACTAAAACGTTTGGAGACCCCTGCTCTATATGATTATATCGTGAATTAAACATAGGACTTTATGAGATACCATATTTTGAAAAATTTTCACACCGACAGTTGTTTGTACCATTCAACTTACGTAGTTGCTAGGTACGACGTTGTTATGTTTGCTTACAGTGTGAGCCCACTGAGACTTGGGTGTCAGTTAGGGTGTGACAGCCCAAGCAGTAGGTCATGAGTGGGCGGTGGGATACACCCATGCTGAAAAATTCAACATGCTCATGGTGTATGGAGAGCAGACGAAGAATGCAGTTCGTTTTTGTGCGGTGTATGCGGCAAGACATTCCAATAGACTTCAACCATTTCGGCAAGCAATTACGTGAAAGTGGTAAGAGAAGGAAACAAGTGGCGACGGAAGGAGGGAGAGAAATTAACGTTCTTGCTGCTGTTGAAATTGATCCACACGTTAGGAGCCGCGTAATCGCACGAGGATGTGGTGTGAGTCAGGTAAGCGCACAAGTATCGCGGCCTCCTAGCAGACCATCTTCCACGGATGCTAGAAGACGTTCCTCTGCAGACTAGGAGGATCTGTGGTACCAACATTATGGCTGTCCAGCTCATAGTGCACGAAGTACCAGAGCATGTCTTCACGAATTGTTACCAAAAGCGTTGGATCGGACGCAGAGGACATGTAGCTTTGACGGCCCGTTCCCCGGGTTTGACGCCAGTAGGCTTTTTACTGTGGAGAAAGCAGAAAGACGATGTCTGCAAGGACATACCGACTACACGCGATGATACGCAGCTACGTACTACTGCAACATCCCCGCTGAAATGCTAGTACGGGTGCAGCAGTCGTTCCATGTCAGATTGCCACTGCCGTTGGTAATTTTGTACACAACCTATGGAGGTCAATTGTCTCGCTACTAATCGGAACCCACATAACTAGTGTATGTACTTCTATTGTTCTTTACTATGTGCTACCACAGGTGTTGTACATGTGTCAGTGTGGGAACTTTTCAGAATACGGAATCTCGTAAACTACTCCTGCAACAAACATCACTGACATTCTAATTTACCCTACTTTTAATTTGTTAATGTCAATAGCCATTGTTCTATTTAAAAAGTGCATATTTACACAAAAACTGGGCTGGTTTTTAGGTCAGAAGGTCTCAGTAAACCACAGAAAGGGCCTCCGTCTAAAAGGGGCAGATAAAACACAGTAAGGTTGTTGTAGAAACGATGGGTATTGTAGTAGTAAATTGTCGTAGTTGTGCTGGGAAAGAACCAGAGCTCCAAGTCCTAATAGAAAGCACTGAAGCTCAAATAGTTATAGGTACGGAAAGCTTGTTAAAGCCAAAAATAAGCTCATACGAATTTTTTTCAAACGACCTGACAGTCTTCAGAAAGTCTAGATTAAATACATTTGGTGCAGGAGTATTTATTGTCGTCAGAAGTAGTTTACTCTGTACAGAAATTAAAGTAGATAGTTTCTGAGAAATAGTATGGGTAGAGGTTATACTTGACAGTCGGACTAAACTATTAACTGGACCGTTTTACCGACCCCCGACTCAGAAGATATAGTTGCTGAACAGTTCAAAAAAAACTTGAGTCTCATTTCAAATAGGTACCCAAATCATACAATTATAGTCGGTGGTGACTTCAATCTACCCTCAATATACTGGAAAAATTATACGTTTAAAGCCAGCGGCAGGCATAAAACGTCATCCGAAATTGTACTGAATGCTTTCTCAGAAAATTATTTTGAACAATTAGTACATGAGCCCACTCGGAGCGTAAATGGTTGCGAGAGCATACTTGACCTCTTAGCAACAAATAATCCTGAACAAATAGGGAGTATCACGACGAACACAGGGATTAGCGACCACAAGGCAGTTGCTGCTAGGCTGAATACCATAACACCCTCCACCATAAAAAAGAAACGCATAGAACATTTGTTTAAAAATGTTGACAAAATGCTCTTAACGTCTTTTTAAGAGACAGTATCCACTCCTTCCTTTCTGATCATCTATGAGTAGAAAAGATGACTGATTTCACAGAGATAGTATAGACGGCAATTGAGAGATATATACCACAAAAATTAATAAGTGATGGTACTGATCCCCCACGGTACACAAAACGGGTCAGATCGCTGTTGCAGAAGCAACGAAGAAAGCATGCCAAATTTAAAAGAACGCAAAATCCCCAAGATTGGCAAAGTTTTGCAGAAGTTCGAAAGATGGCGCGTACTTCAATGGGAGATGCTTATTATAATTTCCGAACGAAACTTTGTCTCAGAAACTGGCAGATGACAGACAAAGAAGGGCAGTTAGTTTTGTATTATTGCGAAATAGGGCAGATAGTGTCACAGACATGATACGTGAATTAGAGTGGCAATCGTTAAAACAAAGGCGTTTTTCGTTGCGACAGGATCTTCTCATGAAATTTTAATCACCAGTTTTCTCCTCCGATTGCGAAAACATTCTGTTGGCACCCACCTACATAGGGAGAAATGATCATCACGATAAAACAAGAGAAATCAGGTCTCGGACAGAAAAATTTAAGTGCTCGTTTTTCCCGCGTTCCGTTCGAGAGTGGAACGGTAGAGAGACAGCTTGAAGGTGGTTCATTGAACCCTCTGCCAGGCACTTTATTGTGACTAGCAGAGTAATCACCTAAATATAGATGTAAAAATACTCTTTCGAGGTATTATTATAATCTTCTTATTGTTAACAATACGAGCCCCAGACTACCAATCCATTCTGTTAAAACAGCACGTCAATGGCAAGCATTTTCCATTTCCGCAATATCTGCGGTCCAAGTTTTACATGACTCACATATAAAAAAAAACCAAGGAATTGACCAAATCTACGTTTTGCTAACATTTCCCCAAATAAGAGACACGTCTAGGGCATTGACATTAGCGAGAAGTAATCGAGGTCTGAGCAGTAAAATATACACAAAGGGCGTTGCATATATGGCTGACTGTTTTCTCATGGCCGCAGTCGCATGCGCCGCCCCCTGATGTGAAGCCCCACAACTTAAGCGATGACTTGGCCATGCCAACATAGTGTCTTATTCGGTTAAGGGTCCTCCAAGCGCCCCGCACCTCATAATCACCAGCCGCGATACGTTCATGCGGCTCGATACAGCCTTGGTGATTAAATTTCCACAATGGAAGTCTTATCTGGAGGTACAGTCTTAGACATAAAAACTGACCGCCGACCGGCCGCCACAGAGACTAAGTCCGAGTCGTTCACTTAAGGTGGCCAATAAAACTGACCGCCCCTGACGACTCTAAGTCCGGCTATTTGCACAATCTGGCAACACTGTAACATACGGAAGTGTTAGGCGGAAGTGTTGTCTACTTCCGAGATGTTATCGGGTTGTGTGAACCCGTGGTATAGTGGTAATCGTCGTGCATTCTAAACTTATAGTCGCATGTTCGCGTCCAACTGTATTTTTTTTTTTTTACCATATTTCGGTCTTAAGTAAGAGTCTGATTAAACATCGAAGATAATTCGCTTAACGTTCTACCCACCAGCAATAACAAGTATTTCAGAAACAATTCCGCAGGTCAGCTCGTGGCTGCGTCGCCATCATAACAGCTCACGCTCGAGCGTTTCCTCGCGCTGCAGCGGCTACCGGCCACCGGCCAGACGCCACCAGCCGCCTGAAATCCGCCGCCGCCCATGTGAACGCGGCGCCACGCTGTCAGTGTATGTATCAACTGTCATTTTCGAATTTGAAGTTCTAGTTATCATCTTGCAGTTAAGCATTGGATTTTGCATACTTGAAAATTATGAACTACAGTTAAGCATTGTAAAATTGAGTCGCAAGTGGAAAAAGGCGTAACATCTGCAACACAATGTTTCCTTTTGGTATAACAGAGGGGTGAATGCAGAGGAGGCGGCTAGAAAGATTTGAACTGTGTGTGGAGTGAGTGCTTTTGGGAAAAATACGCCAGAAAAAGATATTCTTGTTTCAACAAAGATCGTTCTGGCATGAATGATTTTCCACGTTAAGCAAGTCTCGACTACTGATATATGTGATAGATTACCATTTTACCATCATGCAACATTTGTATTCAACAGACAGAGTTCAGAAGTCTGGTGTAGGAGTACTGCATGCTCTAATTCGAAACAACAAAAATCAACGAAGTGACTATAATTGAACGTCATCAGGTCGCTCATTGAGCATTCCTATGCAGTACTGTTACTGGTGACGTGTTATGATGCCTTTATCGTTAACTTCCTAAGAAGAAATGAAAGGCTGAGCCCCACCAAAAGACGTAAACTCGAGCAAAGAGCAGTGTGAACATAATATTTTACATCTGATAGCTCCAAAAGTGTGTTTTGGGCTACGAATTCTGCCCCAAGGGGTGTGTGCAACCCAGCTGAAATTTGTTGCCAACGACTGAGACACCTTTCGGTCGCAGTGTAAGAAAATCGAGCAACAAAACTACATCTCCTGTGCTACTGCATGATAACGCACTATGTTAATTTGAGAAACAAAACTATCCAGGAGATTGATAGGTAAGTCGTCTCTCAGGCGTTGTATTGATAGGGCTCTCTCAAGCACTTGTCCCTCTCGTCATCTATTCGTAAAATTTTACCTTTCCCGCTCTTGATCGATCAACCGTCAAGGCAATTCATTTCTAGACGAAAATACTCTTAAAACTACTCTGGTTTAATGACATCGTCAGAACCAGTAGGTTTCTACTGGCGTAGAATTTGTAAACAACTTTAGCATTGTCAGATCGCTTAAGATATCGTGAAAGAAAATTCTGCTGCTGATTAATTTCTCTTTGATGATTACTGTTGCGTTCAGTTAACTAATGGAAAATGCAATTAAAATATTCACCGTACTAATACAAATGAAATTCAGCTTACTACAGAAACATCACGACGGCGGTCTATCTTAATGAAGCATTAAATGTCTGTAAGACGATTGAGCCTATTTTAACACAAATTAGTAGGATATTAACGACTTTTGACTTCGAAAAGATCTGTTTTTACTTCATTTCCTGTATCATTCGCAAGTTTTATGAAAAGGTGGCATTTCATGGATGAAATTATGTATTCACAACAACAAAAAATATGTCGGCAGAAAACAAAAGTGGCATTATGAATTTGGCAGTACCGTAAGGTTTTCGCTCTGACACTAAGGGTTACTGAAAGTAGCAAGACGAATTTTGCCCGAGCGTTGTCTTACGATTCCCTTATTGAGTTTGTATCTGCCTGCTTGTAGCTCTCTTACAAAAGAATTAAAAATCTGGCTTTCAGCGAGTCTCGAAAGGCGAACGAAAGCAGCTTGCACCTGGTAGCCGAGTATGTTTGTTACCTGGGAACTGGCTTTTTCCGAAAGTGGGAAGACATCCTTTTGTGGTTGAATTGTTGGCAAATGTCAGTCAGACGTATGCCGTTGGTCTAAGCGTTTCGGTGTGTTGAATTTGTACCAATGATTTTTCTACAGGCTTTTTCTGTCCCAAATAGAGAGCTGAAGTCTCCCATTAGTGTTTTCAAGTCATTTTGGTGAATTTTGCTCATAGTATTTTCGAGTGTGTTCAAGAATTTTTCTACATTTTCGGTGTTTTTCTGTCTTGTCGCCCATAAGGTCGTAAAAAGTGCGGTAGAATTCCAGGGGTAAACCGTCCGGTCCAGGCGACTTGTTCGGTGCTCCACTTGCCAAGGCCGATGTCAGCTCGTCGGGTGTAATGGGCAACAGCAGACTACCATCGGGTGCCACGTCCCGAGGGGCGGGAAAATCGTGCAACAGCTCGTCATAATCACGTACATTTCGCGGATCTTCCATGTACAAGATCCCATTGTGTCACTGCGCGGCCGCCCCCCTCCGTGTTTACCGCCGTAATGAGCTGACGTTTGCGGTGGCGCCTCTCGCGCACAATGTGATACACTAACGCCGTTTCGTTGGGGACACATTCTTGCACTCGTGCACGGATGCGGACACGTTCTAGCTGCTCTTTCCTGAGGCGAAGTAGACGAGCTTTGATGCGTTGTACGGACATCTGACGTTCGGGAGACGCCGGTTGCGTCCCCAGTTCACGTAACGCTATATAGTAAAATTCCGATGTTGCCCTTTGCCAGTTCGATCTTTCACGCCCGTAGGCCATCAAGGTCTTTCGGAGTGCAGGTTTGACACATCCCAGCCACCACAGCAACGTGGAAGCATACATGGGCAGGCGCCTGATACATCGACGCCACGTGTCAGTGACGGCTCGCCGACACGCTCCCTCGCGAAGGAGGTAGACGTTCAGCGTCCACGGGCCCCTGCTGCGTCTTGTGAGTTGTCGGGGCAAGGTGACAGTGCAGATGTACGCGAGATGGTCCGTGAAGGCCGTCGGCCAGAGTTCTGGATCACGGATTGCTGTGTGGAGGGGACGCGAGACGTATATCCGGTCCAGACGACTGGCAGAATGGCTGGTAAAGTGCATATATCCACTCTGGGTCCCATGTTATAAGAGCCACGTGTCGTGGAGCGCGAGGTCACGTATCAATGCTTGTAGAGCCGGGCATGGGACGTAATGCGGTATCTGGTCCTCAGACCGCAGAACACTGTTAAAATCGCCGCCCACTATGCAATGGTCCATATTTCCTTGCAAAAGTGGGGCTACCTCCTCCGAATAGAAGACATGCCTGTCACCACGGTGCGAATTACCGGAGGGAGCGTAGACGTTAATGAGGCGGACTGCGCCAAGTGTGAGTGCAATGCCTCGCCCGTTCGGCAAGTACGTCACGCCCGTCACGTCTATGCCATCTCGGAGAAGGATGGCCGTTCCTCCTGCGCCATCACCTAACGGTAGGCTGTAGGTGGTGTAGCCATATAGGTGGTCTAAATGCAGCTCGCGACGGACCTCCAGGAGAAGGGCAATGTCCAAGTCTCGCGCTCTGATGTCGTGTAACATGCGGGTCTTGACAGTGGAGTGGACACCATTTACATTGACTGTTCCCACACGGTATGACTGACGTGTGCCGGTGCAAGCCCACAGTGATCTCACACACCACACAGCCATCCATCTGCATGGTGTGCATTACTGTGCTGTATGAGTCCCTGACTGGTAGAGTCCTCCGGGCTCAATGTCAGCCATGGGCTCTGGTGGAGATATCGATGTTTGCTGTGCATCATCTGCCTCCATATCGTCTGCCCAATCACCAAGAGACGATTGTGAAGTCATTGGTGGCTGGTCACTTTCATTTTGGGAGTCGACGCAATGCGCCTCGTTGTCTGGGCCACCAGGTTTAGGAGAGTGTTCCTTGTCTTCAGGCACCTTCTGGTGAATGATGCCACTGGAGTCCGTTGCAATTGTGGACGAGTCAACGAAGTCGATGTCTTCCGCCGGCTTCACATCCCTGTTCTGTTCTTCAACTGACAATCGCCTCTTCTTGTGTAGCTTGGGTGATTTTTGCTTTCGGGTCCGAGATTCGACATCCACTGGAGGGCGGGGCTCGACTCAGTCTCGGTCGCTAGGAATCCATGTGTCCGATCCCGACAGTGACGATGGCTGGGCGCCCACGACGCTGCGGTGGGCAGAGGCTGTACGAACCTCTGCACCGTTGGGCTGCGGCGTCTTCGACGGCGGCGACTCTTCAACGGAGCAGGTTTTGATCACCCATCACATCATGTCGTGCCGCCTCCACACATGTTAGCGGGAGAGAGGTCATAGTGGATCGTTGGGGAAGTTCATTGCGGGGCACCTGAACGAGGCGGCGCTGCAGACACTCAGTTCTAACATGGTCCTCCTGGCTGCAGCCCGAGCAGGTCCTCGGTTGTCCATCATATATAACAATTGCGCGGCAACCACCAACGAAAATATACGATGGAACGTGCTTCTTAAGTTCCATGCGCACTTGTCGTACCCCGTTAAGGACAGAGTACGTTTCGAATGTGTTCCATTTCTCCTCTGTGTGGCTCAGAACTGTGCCGTATGGCCGCACCGCATCAACGACTAGGTTGGCAGGAACTTCGAATGTTAGTTCAAAGATGCGCACAGTACGCACCCCCAGACCAGTTTGGTCAACTCCTACCACGCTCACATTACCGTCTGCGTGACAGAAAGGAAAGCCGTTTGCAGATCGTTGGAGTAATCTGTCGCAGGCCGCTTCGTCAATCAGTTTGAGGTACACTGTGCTGGTTACAATAGACAAATGAATGCCTATCAGTTCTTGTAGTTCTATGTGCATGATGTCTCGTAGAAACCGTTCAATTTCATGGGCCTTCGGTCTCGTGTACGATGCGTTGAACGTTAGTTTGATTGTAGCTTTTCGATATGAGAACGCCATGGCGGGTCGGTATGGGTACTATAAGGCAATACAACGACGCGACCGCGCGCTAGCGGTTAAACAACAACACCTGCGGAGCACTGCCCGGCGCGCCGAGCCCGTCCGCACGGTATCACGGCTGAAAACCGACTGCCACTAGACCACGGGCTCACACAACCCGATAACATCTCGGAAGTAGACAACACTTCCTCCTAACACTTCCGCATCTTACAGTGTTGCCAGATTGTGCAGATGGCCGGACTTAGAGTTGTCAGGGGCGGTCAGTTTTATTGGCCACCTTAAGTGAACGACTCGGCCTTAGTCTCTGTGGCGGCCGGCCGGCGGTCAGTTTTTATGTCTAAGACTGTACATTCAAAGGCTTTGCTTTCCAGAGAAAACGTTTCTTTGGTTTTAGCTTATGCTGAGATTGTTAATGGCCAAACAGTGAGTGAGCTTCAGTGTTCTCAACCTTTTGTCATTCTTCATCAGCAGCGGCTTCTCGACGAATACTTGGAGGTACAATGCCTATATATGGCTATATATCTTCCCAACGGAGATGGGTTTTAGACATCTGATGATTAATCCGCAAGGTTCATTCGAGGCAGAATCCACTGTCTGGGCATGGGTTGACCTATGCCACACAAACAAACAAACAAACACCGTCCTTACAGGCCTTGAAAGTCCAACGGTACTGACCGGCCGCCGTGTCAAACCTTAGCCCTTAGACGTCACAGGATGCGGCATGTGGTCAGCACACGGCTCTCCTGGCCAATGTCAGTTTTCGTGACTGGTGCAGCTACTTTCCAGTCAAGTATCTCCTCAATTGGCCTCACAAGGGCTGAGTGCACCCCACTTGCCAATGGCACTCGGCACATCCTGACGGTGATCCATCCAAGTGCTAGCCAAGCCCGACAGCACATAACTTCGGTGATATTATGGGAACCGGTGTTACCACTGCGGCAAGTCCGTTGGCGACGTATATACCACACAGGGGGTGTGTATTCTACAGTAGAGTAGCACAGTGACAAAGCTATGGATCTAAGAACTGGTTGTGTTCCAAAAGTGATGGAGTATTTCGATGTTAAATCTTGGTACTTTGGAATGAAATAAGGGTGCAAGGGGGTTCCATTCCAGGGCGGCCTCTTTATTCCTGAGGTGGAGAGAAAAAATTTAAGACTTTGAAGGATTTAGCTTTAGGTGGTTAGCTTCTAATAAGTACCAATTTCGTTCAGAGAACAGTTAAAGGTGAGTTCTGCCTCTCTGAAGGTTGCACCCTCGCAAGTTAGTTTATGTTTCATACACGGGTCAATTGTTCAGTCCAATCACAAAGTTTTATACGATACAGCTTTCATGTGGCCAGCAGTTCCTTGTTCTATCTTGTTGGTTTCACGAGGGCTAGCATGTAGTGGGCCGTACGCAGTACACAACAAGGATCCGAAAAAATAAATAGGCTCTTATCCACATTTTATGATGTACCACAAGTGAAGAAGGTAAAAAAGTGCAGTATTTAATCATTTCGATGGTTAAAAATGTAACGCGGGCTGCATAATAAACCAAACTTAGAGGCAGTTAAAAAGATCTCCAAAGATAAATCAGTCAGTGATATATCACGGACAAATTTCTCAAAAAGAATTGAGCAGACCTGAAAGATTGAAATGGGACTGTAATTAGAGGTGGTTTGCTTATTTCCAGGGACAGCAAATTTTCCGATGCCATTAACAGAATACAAAGAAAGTTTAAGTGTAGTTCTGTCAAGCTGTCACAAGACTTCTAACATTCTGCTAGAAACATCACACTCTCCTAATGTGAAAGTAATTGTCACGTGCTTTGGAATGTCAGTGTTCATCATTTTTAAATAAATGAGTATAGTTCATGGGGTCAGCGATTCTAAATATCTTCATTCACTTATTGTTGCGCGTTTATAGTGTATTGCAAAATTGTTTTTAGAGAAGTTTTTTGTTTCGAAGTGGTACTTTTGGACTTCTTCCCTCTGGGATCGAGAGTTTGGCAGATTTTTGGTGGCATGCTTTGCCAAAGGCCCCACTCTATGCAACAGGCTCGACGCGATCACCTCTGGGGTTGGCCTCGAAGGAGTGTAGCGGAGAGCAGTTAGCTGCTGGCCAGCGTACAACACAGAACTTCGCCTGCAACGTGGCGTGCCAAGGAGTCAGGGAGCCTGTACAATCAACGGTCAACGTAGAGCGTGTTCAAGCTGTTGTAGACATCTTCTACCTGGAGAGTGGATGTGTCTTTACCCCATACCAGAGAAGATGCCAACCGCAAGCAGATGTGAAAAAGAGTGGTGTTGTTATTGTTGTAACTTATAGAGCACTAGGAGTGTGCTTTAGTGGCTCGCAGTGTTTGGTGGGCAGCTGACAGATTTTTGTACAGCGAGTGATAGGTATAGTGAGGACAGCCAGTGACTGGTACACGTGTTTTGAATACAAAGTGTTCCGATATTGAATGGCGTGGTCGCAGGGATGTGCTTTTGTATTGCGTGTTATCTCCAGGCATCTTCTACTCTTTTACGAGAGGGAGCTCTGTGTTTTGTTTCCAATCGCACTGAAAGTGTGTTTAACAATTTGATGCTGCTATTGTTGTCTCTAAACAAGATAGCTTTGGTAGTGCTACATGACCGGTAACTGATGTAAAACCCAAAATGAAAGACAAATGAAATCGGAATGAATTAATCACCACCGATAAATAAAATGTGAATCAGTACCAGTGATCGCCTGAGCTTACCTAAGAACATTACAATTTCATATTTAATTCCTTGCACATGTAAATAAGAAGCCTCTACGAAAGCATCTTGCACTTGGCCGTAGGCGAGGGGATGCGCCATGAGTCATAAAAGCCGGCATGGAATCAGCCCTCAGCAGGACTGGAGGAAGACCTGGTCACACGTGCAAGGAACCAGCCAGATAGCCACACTGAGCAATGCTTTGAAGTAAACTGACTTAATGCCAGGCTCAATACAAGTCACAAAGCTGATTCTTAACTCTAGGTTGTGCGGGGACAGCGAAGAGTGTTAGCTGCGTGGTCTGGGGATGAGTGGTGTTTAGGCAGCGTCCTGGAAGAACGGCTACTGTGGACAGTTCTGCACGCCGTCAGAATACGCCCAAGTGCACAGACGTTAAGATAACATGTTGGAGAGCAGAAAGGGAACAGAAAGTTTCGGACGCAATTGAAAATAGTGGACACCGCCGCCACGCTCAGGCTTCTTCAAGAACCCGAATGATTAACGAAATGAAAAAACAGCTGCCATTGGTTAATCTCAAGAACTCAGAAGTGGGAGTGAGGAAGACGGCTGTATTTGCAGAGGCCCACCCCTATTGGCCGGCTTACGAATGTAGACAGAGAGTGGGAGAGAATAGGAGACAAGTTGTGTAGCACCAACTATAATGATTTTCGTAACTGTTTAACCACCTGAATTCAGAGTAATGGAGGGAGCAGAATTCATAATTCAGCCAGTCAAATTACATGACGCTAGTAGTAGGCAGAGATCCGAGTCTTCATTTTCAGAAGCAGATGGCACGAAGTCTCTTCATATTGCAGCATGTCTGCAACCAGATACCACCTCGAGCAGACTTTACAGAGAGGCACCACCTGGAGCAGATTTCTCACCCAATTGAGCTGAACTTAGACACAGGTCTGTGTTGGTCCATCATGGCCAGGGGACATCGGCTGGTAAGTACTTTTCAATGTCAATAAACTTCACCAACAGCCATATACTTTAAGATATTTTATTTTATTCTGAAAGCAACCAGTTTCGGTAATTTAATTTGCCATCTTCAGGCCTTATACTCTTTTATCCAAATAAACGAACTTATAGTGTAGCGCCATAAAACACTGGATATCGTGAATTCCAATCGTTATACAAATGCTTCATACGAAGACTATTACGTCTGAGTTGCTGTCAAGCCTTCGTAGGCCCTGGTGACGAGGCCTTCATCATCACAACTCCCAGTGGCCTCGCCACTGCAGTCGTCACCGCATCCTCTGCAGCTCCCTTCCTCTTCAGTGCCGTCTGCGGCAACGCCCACAGACCTGGACACACCTGTGCCATCGTGGGAAGGCTCATATCCAGACAGGCAGGAGGCTCTTCCAATTTTTCTGGGGCTCCGCAGAGGATGCTGGAATGTGGGTTGGCCATCTCTGGACCCAGCTCCTGGTCTGACTTCATTGCCCTGTCTTCAGTCCAGACCTCGCCATGGTCGCCATGGTCCCTCACAGCACACAGCCACAGTGAGAGATTTTTTTTTGGGGGGGGGGAAGAGATGTGGTATCATCAATGCCACTCCATAGTGCGGCCACCTCCTGACTGCATGTCACATGTCAGACAGCCCAATGGCCAGCCATTCTTAGTACAGGCGCAGTACTGACGAGTTAGGCAGCCCAGGCATAGCCAATGCACATAGCTGCTTCCATGGTAACATGGGAATGCCCGGTTGGTGTACCCACATCAAACAGCTACAGGACAGTACCATACCAATCACGCTATGCGACGCCACAGGAGACTCATCAATGGCGGTCATATTCCTATGCTGCCTGGGGCTTTATAAGTGCAGTCCCTCACTCCAGCAGTGTCGTCTTGGACTTCACTACCGCTGATACCACAACGTCACACCACTAAGATCGCCATCGTCAGGATTTCAAACCCGTTCTGGAACGGGACAACCCAAGGGATTTGGCTTCAAAGCACTACAATCTCGGAGTAATCCACGGACTCTACTGATATCTATCCCAGTGGCTGTTCTAGATCATTAATTGGTGTTTAACATTATACCGTGTCGGTTTTTCGCTTGTTGTGGAATAAACTTGTGTACTCAAACCTGCTGTTACTTGTTGTTTCCCATTCATGGACACAACACCTATTTTTACATTAGCATTAGCACTTGACAGAAGATTGCTGATTTATTGTTAACTAGCCTTCTATTTGTGCTTGGCTCACACAACTGTACAGCACACATATCTTCCAACTCTCTCAGTCCACATCCGCCTTATCCCTCTGTACATCTCCTTCTTTCCCTCTCTCTCTGTCTATCCCCTCCTGCCCTCTCTTCCTTTTCCATCTCCTCCTCCCCCTCCCCCTTGTCATCTTCTTCTCTGCCTCCTCTCTGTTGATCCATCTCCTGCTTCCCTCTCTGTTCATCTCCACCTTTGCCTTCCTTTTGCGTCTGTCCACTATACCTCTCCACTTGCCTGCTACACCTCCATCCCCTCTCTCTGTCTGTCTCCTCCTTCCCACTCCCTTGGTCCTTCACCTCATCATCCCTCTCTCTGCCCATCTCTTTCTCCCCCTCTCCTTGTCTGTCTCCTCCTACACACTCCCTTGTTCTATCACCTCATCATCCCTGGCACTGCTCATCTCCTTCTCCCCTCTCTCTGTCCATCTGTTCTTCCCTCCTCTCTCAGCCCATCTCCTACCATCCTCTCTCTGTTCATCTCCTCCACTCTCTGTGCATCTCTTTTACTCCTCTCACTTTTTGTTCATCTCATCCCTCTACCTCTATCTAACCTTCTCCTCTCTCTCCATCCTCTCTGCCTCCCTCTCTTTGTACTTCTAGCTCTCTCTCTGTCCATCCCTACTACCTCCCTCCTGATCCATCATCTTGTCCTCCTTTCTCTGTCCACCTCATCCTCCTTCTCTCAGTATCCATCTCTTTCTTATTCCTTTCTCCACTCGGCTTTCCCCATATGCACATGTATACCATAGCCACAAAATATATCTGTTGTTCAGGATAGCCTAGATGTCAGAGAATAACAACCCTTCTGGTTCCAGGTAGGTGCTTCTTACTCCCACAGTACTTCTTCCCAGATAATAAATAATATGTGTACCAAATTGTGTTGAAACCGATTCAGCTACCTAGATGTGGCACACACACACACACACACACACACACACACACACACACGTGCGCACACACACTTCTACACTGAGAGTCTGGCTATTTATCTCTGGCGTTTCAGAAAACGACTGATTTAGTTTTTGCAACATGTTGCCTGAGTCATCGCAAACAAATAATGGTCACCAAGTCTTTCTGCGACCCTCAGATTCGACAGAAAGCACTGGTTGTTTCCTGTCACAAACCAAATGATTTTTAGTGTGGAATTTTATGTGTCAGTTCAGTAGCACAGTCAAAATTAGTATAGTGTGATATTCGTTTTATCGATATTTAATAACAGGGAGAGCAAAACAGGAAGAATAACCATTTCTCTAGCAGTTACTGTGAAGCACTGGTGTGCTGCAGTAGCAGTCAGTGTGGGCAAGGGTGGTGATGTCGCTGCTGGAGTAATGGTTATTCTATCTTCCCTTTTAATACTGTAGCGAGTGGTTGGGTCACGTAGTGAAAAGGAGACGGAGCATATAGTGTGAGTGAGTGGACCAGTTCACACCCAGAGACGTCAGTGACACAGCATTATTTGTAATAACGTTTATTTATCGTGCAATGTGAATAGAGCTGTAAGTGTCTCAGAGCTGCAGTCAGCAGCCAGACGTAAGCGAGCATGCCGTGAAGAAGTGCTGACGTCTCATCAGCACATGGGAAGATTGCTGAAACAGGTCAGTGCCACGGCCGTTAGCTGTGCCGGCGACAGCGGTGAGGTAAGTAAGGCGCTGTCCGCCCAGACGACAAATTCTTGGGATTACAGCTTGATAATGAATTCAACTGAGAGGAGCACACCACAGAACTGAGGAAGCGTCTTAACAAATCTCTATTTGCAATGCGAACTGTGTCGGACATAGGGGATATAAAAATGAAAAATCTGGCATACTATGCTTACTTTTATTCCATAATGTCATATGGAATTATTTTTTGGGGTAATTTATCAAGCCAAGCTCAAGTTTTCCGGGCACAAAAACGTGCAGTAAGAGTTATATGTGGTGTGAACTCAAGAACATACTGCAGGAGCCTGTTTAGGGAACTAGGGATACTAACTACTGCTTCCCAATATATTTATTCCTCAATGAAATTTGTCATTAAAAATATATCACTTTTTCAAACCAACAGCTCAATTCATGGAATCAATACTAGAAATAAGAATAATCTTCACAAGGATTTAAAGTGACTTACTCTCGCACAAAAAAAATGTGCATTATTCAGGACTCACATTTTAAGTAACTTGCAAGCAGCCATCAAAAGCTTAACAACCAATGAAATTCAGTTTAAGAGAAGCCTAAAGGATTTATTGCTGGCCAACTCCTTCTACTCCATTGATCAATTTCTCAGTAGGACCAACTGATATATGTTGTTGTTGTTGTGGTCTTCAGTCCTGAGACTGGTTTGATGCAGCTCTCCATGCTACTCTATCCTGTGCAAGCGACTTCATCTACCAGTACGTACTGCAGCCTACATCCTTCTCAATCTGCTTAGTGTATTCATCTATTGGTCTCCCTCTACGATTTTTACCCTCCATGCTGCCCTCCAATGCTAAATTTGTGATCCCTTGATGCCTCAGAACATGTCCTACCAACCAGTCCCTTCTTCTTGTCAAGTTGTGCCACAAACTCTTCTTCTCCCCAATGCTATTCAATACCTCCTCATTAGTTATGTGATCTACCCATCTAATCTTCAGCATTCTTCTGTAGCACCACATTTCAAAAGCTTCTATTCTCTTCTTCTCCAAACTATTTGTCGTCCATGTTTCACTTCCATACATGGCTACACTCCATACAAATACTTTCAGAAACGACTTCCTGACACTTAAATCTATACTCGATGTTAACAAATTTCTCTTCTTCAGAAACGCTTTCCTTGCCATTGCCAGTCAACATTTTATATCCTCTCTACTTCTCCCATCGTCAGTTATTTTGCTCTCCAAATACCAAAACTCCTTTACTGCTTTAAGTGTCTCACTTCCTAATCTAATTCCTTCAGCATCACCCGACTTAATTCGACTACATTCCATTATCCTTGTTTTGCTTTTGTTGATGTTCATCTTATATCCTCCTTTCAAGACACTGTCCATTCCGTTCAACTGCTCTTCCAAGATCTTTGCTGTCTCTGACAGAATTACAATGTCATCGGCGAACCTCATAGTTTTTATTTCTTGCCCATGGATTTTAATACCTACACCGAATTTTTCTTTTGTTTCCTTTACTGCTTCCTCAATATACAGATTGAATAACATCGGGGAGAGGCTACAACCCTGTCTCACTCCCTTTCCAACCTCTGCTTCCCTTTCATGCCTCTCGACTCTTCTAACTTCCATCTGGTTTCTGTACAAATTGTAAATAGCCTTTCGCTCCCTATATTTTACCCCTGCCACCTTCAGAATTTGAAAGAGAGTATTCCAATCAAGACTGTCAAAAGCTTTCTCTAAGTCTACAAATGCTAGAAACATAGGTTTGCCTTTCCTTAATCTAGCTTGTAGGGTAAGTCGTAGGGTCAGTATTGCTTCACGTGTTCCCATATGTCTACGGAATCCAAACTGATCTTCCCCGAGGTCAGCTTATACCAGTTTTTCAATTCGTCTGTATAGAATTCGCGTTAGTATTTTGCAGCTGTGACTTTTATATATATATATATATATATATATATATATATATATATATATATATATATATATATATCGAATTCTATAAATATGTAAACTTCTGCACCATTTCAGTGCAGTAATGTGTTCATTGTAAATAAGTATTGTAGTAATTCTATTAGATGTTTATTAACTCATAAATAAAAAACCTTTTTTATTTTAAATTCAGTACATTAGTGTTTGTAAAATTATTGATTCATATAGTGTTCACTAAAAAAAAATGACGATCATTCCACTTGGGACCTGTGTTTTAGTTGTAAATATCTGTGATGTATTATTGTTTTTCTGACATGTTCCACATCCTGGAAGACCTCCTCATTATGGATTAATTGGAATGAAAGTAAAGCTAATATAATCAAAACGACGGGTGATGACATAGTGTAGCTTCCACCTCAGCACTCTCGAAGCTTGTGACGCGTTCAGGTGGGGTTCGTATACTGTGGTCCAGGGTGTCAGTTGTCGTGAAGACTAGGCCCTGGTCATCCATCATGGATCGACCAAGACGGTAGCAGGAGCTCACGAGTCGACGTCGACCGGGAGGGTGTGCGGAAGCGCTGCGCCTGATCAGTGTGAAGAGGCATTCTGCATAACATTTGCACTGTCCCACTAGACAGTAATGATAGCTCACAACTGTAGTTTCAGTGGAACTCAATAGACAGTCATTCCTTCTGGTTCCAATGGCACGGGCAGATTGGCACCATGACAGAATACATCCTTCGGCTCTGAAGGCCTATTTAAAGAGACAGGCACTTGCCTATGATATGGTGATTAGAGTGTATGAGCGCATTTGCCCTTTTTTAGGGGACCCGTCAGCGCTTTTTGCATCACTGTAATCAATAATTATTGCGGGTCGCTGAGCTCTATTCTTTCTGACTATGTTTGATTTTCCAGTGGTGCTTGGGCGGTGAAGTTGGGTAGTGTTACCTCACAGTGCCTTGCTATGTGGTACAGCAATCTTGCGTTCCTGCCTATCCAGCTATGTGGTTTGTTGCATTGGTGATACCTATTGCGTTCTGAGCTCGTCTAATAGAATTTCCTAGAAAATTTAAACATGTGCAATAAAATTATTCCGCTGTTCAACAATACATATCGATGAAACTAATATCTAACTAGACTAGCCTAACGAGTGAGCATGTTGAATTCGGCTTTAAAAGTCATTTTGTTTGTCACGTGAAATAAACCGATGCTTTCCGTCGACAGTGGGTGAGGCATGAAAGTCCTGACGAGCAATATTTGTGTGGGCTGACACCAGATACGTATTGCCGAAACGAAATTACAAATATTTGCCGAAACAACACAGGAAATGAGCCTGAAGACTGTTAGGGGAGGATACACTGTGTACGTGTATGATTGTCTAACAGACTGTTGTGCCACTGCGTTTGCTTTTATAAAACAAATTATATCCGCAAAACCGCCAGCCCAAACCGCACTCCAACCAAAATCTGCGCTTTGGCATGAAATTTAGCCTGCGTGCAAACCTTATAGATTTCTTTGAGCATGTTTTATTCTTATTTTATTCCTGTTTCTTAGTACCATGTTCTTGTCTTGTTTATAACAAAATATCAGTTGTGTAACGAAAATGTAACATAGATATCTATATATAGTTGCACCCCCGCAACACCCAGACACTTCCACCTCACAACCTATGCTGTTGCCAATCATTCCACCATATGAATAGGAAGCCTGCGGCACCATCGTGCGCTAACGAGGCTGACACTTGAGAATGTACTGTTCTTTCCAAACGTAATGAGAGGGTTGAAAACAACTTCGTTTTTCAAGTCAGTCAAGAAATTGTCTCTTTCCCAATATGCTGTTAAAAAGACTGGGGAGGATTCGCGCTAAAGCGTCGCAACGTGTAGGAAAAATGCATCATGACCTCCGAAATGTCTTCCTTACTCGTCAAGAGACTACCTTTCCTCACTGCGGCATAAATACGGCACCACAAACTTTTCCCTGAATTCCTCCTAGTAGCTACCAATACAGGCGTTCGTTTAGTTTTTAACTCAGTTGGGGAATATTTATCATGGTCTCATTTTCCTATCTGTAACAAGTTTACCATAGCAGTCTGAAGGTCTGCGAAGTTTTCCGCCGTTGGTTTGCACTTGAACGACTGTAGACAAGCAGTCGCTGCCCGCTGAGAGCCAGGCAGTCTTCGTGGTTGTGCTATCTTTAGAATAGGTGCACCAGTGGCGTAGTGAGTCATGCTACTGGTATGAGCCATCCCTCCCTAGACGCTGTTCCTGCATTCAGTCGATTGATCGAACAGCGACCAGTTTGCCTTGCTGAGCGTCCATCTGGATGGCTTTATTTTGAACTCTACAGTGTCTTGTAAGTGACCCAGCAGTGAAAATCATCAACCACTTGCCTACATTTTTCTTCCGCCGTTTTTTCTCTAAGTTCGGGGCTTTATTGTGAAAAACTTACAAAAAAAATATGATTCATAGTGTTGCCCACCGCTGGCCACTACATTCTCCCATCTTTCGGATAGCATACGAATCCCGTGGCTGAAGAACTGGGAATCTTTTGTGGGGATTCATGAATCGATTCAATTTTTCACTTGTTCATATGATCGGAAGTGCTGGTCAGCCAGACTGAATGCCACTGATCGAAGAAGGTGGTTGTCAGAGAGAGCAACGTATGGAGAATACGGCGGGAGGGATGGGACTTCTCGTTTCAACGTTTCCATTCATCTTTTGACGGATTTTGCGACATGGGGCCGAGCACTGACCTGCTACAAAATTACCTTTACGTGTCTATAGGTGTACTGTAGCCGTTTGTGTTTCAGTGCTGGTCTCGAACTCATCATCTGCTTCCGATAATGATGTCCTGTGACTGTTCAAATGGTACAAATGGGTCTGAGCACTATGGGACTTAACAGCTGAGGTCATCAGTCCCCTAGAGTTTAGAAATACTTAAACCTAAGTAACCTAAGGACATCACACACTCCCATGCCCGATGCAGGATTCGAACCTGCGACCGTAGCGGTCGCGCGGTTCCAGACTGAAGGGCCTAGAACCACTCGGCCACATTGGCCGGCCCTGTCTTCGTCTGTTTCAGTAGCTACGAAAACGTGCTGTCTTCCCTCACAATGCCGGTCTTCGACATCAAAATCACCGTTCTTAAGGCGTTGAAAACATTCTCTTCACGTTCTTCCACTAATAGTTGGTTTTACCCATCATTTTAAGAGCCACAGGCGCAGATTTCTTTATGTTAAAGCAGAAAATTAAAACTTCCCGTAAACGGTGAGAAATGGGTACGTAAGTTGACGTACTTAATCGAGAATAACCTTATGATGCAATCACAAATCGACTAACATTTTTATGGCATTATGTTCAAATGGTTCAAATGGCTCTAAGCACTATGGGACTTAACATCAGAGGTCATCAGTCCCCTAGAATTTAGAACTACTTAAACCTAACTAACCTAAGGACATCACACACATCCATGCCCGAGGCAGGATTCGGACCTGCGACCGTAGCAGCAGCGCGGTTCCGGACTGAAGCGCCTAGAACCGCTCGGTCACCGCGGCCGGCTCGAATTATGTTTACAGATGCCTAAGCTTATTGTATTACACCTATGACCAACCACCTGAACCTCATTTGCCGTCAATTGCAAAACGGCGGAAGCAAAGTTGTACACTTTATATATATATATATATATATATATATATATATATATATATATATATATATGTGTGTGTGTGTGTGTGTGTGTGTGTGTGTGTTTGTGTGTGATGTGTATGTTCTCTTGCTAACTCTATCAAGAAGCCCCATAACGTATGACAAGGGAACACCCACAGAGATATAATGGGCCGAGGAGCAGGGTGATGGCGTTGTCTATGGCAGGTTTAGAGGGCAGTCTTACTCTGTTGCTGCTACGGTTGCTGATTAAGGGATTGAAGAGACTGGACAGCTAAGCCCATCACTCCCTTATTCGCCACTAACTGTATAGAAGATAGCGGGTCAGTCTAACAGTATATAGAGCACTTACAGCTATTTAGATGAGGCGTATGCGCAGGCTGAACTGACAGCCATAGATGAAGAACCCTGCCCTCTCTACCAGACAATGAACTGCAAGTAGTGTGCCCACATTTAGAGTTAAACACTCGAAATAACATTGTCTTTATTTAATTTTTAGATGTAACATTTGTTCTGTTATCATTGAGATATGTAATCACAGTTTGTAGAGACAGACAGAGCACATTGCCTTAAAAGTCGCATCACGATATGATACCCTTGCTGAAATTCAGGCTGTTGCGAATCTCCATAAGATATTGGATATTCATCTACCAATTTTGCCGCTTGTAGCTGTGTGTCCTGTAAAGATATATATGTTAGTACAAAAAACACATTCCATGTTCAAATTGCTTCATTGATGACGTTTCCTACCAAACACTGTGATAGTTTGTTTAAATGACTCCTCTTTACGTCTGAGATTGAGGACAACGTACAGCTACACAATATGTATTACAGTTAATTTGTTTTTGCACCCATATATTTTTTTGGGTGGAGGAGGTGAGCGCTCTCCTAAGGAATTACTGGTTGATTGCATGGTTTTGTTCCTAGTTGGTACGACCACTCAGTTGTGGTTTTACCTTCTGAGATAAGAAGTACTGAGATCACATGAGCAGCTGTGGAAATAATGGATTTGTGGATTTAGAGAATGTTTATTTACAACTTGAACAGAAACCACACTGCAGTTGTAAGGGTCAAAGGACATGAAAGGGAAGCAGTGGTCGAGAGGGAGAATGACAGTGCTGTAGCCTGAGCTCTACGCTATTCATTCTGTACATTCAACAAGCAGTAAAGGATACTAAGAAGAAACGGAATTTAACTTGGGGGAGAAGCAATAAAAAAGTTTCCCATGACGTAGTAATTACGACAGAGAAGGCAAAGGCTTTAGAATATCTGTATAATAGTATCTACAAAAGATGTTACAATATAAATATGAATAAAAGTAAAACAGGGGTAATGAAATGTAGTCACATTACATCAAGCGATGGTCAAACAATCAGATTAGAAAATGTGACACAAGAAGTGGTAGGTGAGCGTTTGCTATTCAGGCAGCATAATAATGCCCAAAGCAGAGTCGATATAAAATTAACATTGGCAGTATATAAAAGCGTCTCTGAAACAGAAAAATTTGTCAACATCGAACATAAATTTAAGTGTTAGTATGTATTTTTGGAGGTGCTTGTGTGGAGTGCAAAATTGTACAGAAGTGAAACGTGGACGATAAACACTTCAGACAATTTTGAAATATGGTGCTACAGAAGAAACTAGAGATTTCATCAGTGGTTCCCAGTCTTTCGGAGACCATTACCTCTAAACGACGACGTATAGAAAGTAATTTGATCCCTCCCCACGTCCTCACATCAAACAGAGTTTAGTATCTAGGTAAAGTTTAGATGGAAAAAATGTTATCTTTGGAGATCGCTATTTGTTAAATAACAGTAAAATAATAATATTTCCTTAACAGTCAACAAATAAGCCACTTATTTTTGTGTTATATTACATGAAGAAACAATGAAAGTCAGTGAGAAGCTGGGTACTGCTCATTTCTAACAATCGCGTGTTCGAAATTCAGCCAGTTCCTTGCTTTTGTTGTTATTACCATCATCGTTGCTAATTCACTTTCACACCTGTACGTTGTGAGAAATGGAATCAGTATTCCTAAGGCTTTTTGATTACTTGCTTATTCAACCGGCGGTCAGGGACCTACAAACCGCCTCCACCAAATTCTACGTCTCCTGTGAATCCTAGTTATCGCAGGTTATTCCGTAGCCCATCTTTCTATCTTGTTCTTCGTCTTCCCAAGGAAGATTTCCCTCTGGTCTTTCTACTAACAATACTTTTGAAAAAGTGTCACCTGTCCTCATCGCAACATGAGCAGCCCATTGTAACAGCTTTTTGTACAATGATGGGCTGGTCCATTGTGGCATAGGCTTTTTCATTTTTCAGTCTCCTCCACTTGTTTCTTCCTTCACTGTCCCCAAAATTTTTCTCACTGTCTTTCTCTTAGACACCATCAGCTATCGCTCTTGATTGTCCTCGATGTCCCTGTGCCATGGAACAGCACGGGGGCTGCGAGGTTATAATCGGTGTGTCTGACATATAAATTAATCAAAAAATGGGAGGTTTAAGTGAGCGACATTTGGCTGGCAGTTGCGATGTGGTGACTTGCATGGTGAGATTCTGATTGTGCCAGAAACTAAAGCATATAACAGATGGTTCTATTCAAACTGACGGCATTCCGAGAGCTGCAGTCCTGGCCGCGTGTATCGAGGGACGCTGTGTTCATTAATAGGTGCGCTTGCGGAATGTACTGAAAAAGCAATGGTTCCGCATTCTACCACCAGGTGAAAATATAGTGCTATAATCAGTCAGAATGTGAAATATCTCCTGTTTTGACGTCAGTACGCCCTTTTGTCACGTGGCGGTGCGTGTTTATTTCTTTCGTGAAGTTACTGTTGTTGTAACGGGTTAAGAAGGTTAAAGTTTACCGTACAAAACGCAGTAGCTATTGAGAAGAAAGACCATGCGCTGCTGGCGAGTTGTTTTATCGGAACGGCAGCAATAACGGCGCTACACTACGGGAATGTCGCTTTTACCAGGTTGACTAATTTATCAGCTACTCCAAACATCGTTGTATAGGCTCACTCTATGGATACTATCATTTGTCTTCGGAAAACCTACAAATGTGACAAATACTGGTTTGCTAATTCCCAATTCTTTTCCCATACCTGTCTCATAGTAAATAAATGATCAATTGTAGGTTCTTCGTACGTGAAACCTGCTTGGTTTTATCTTAGTATTTCCTCAGTGATGGCTAAAGTTTTTCCTGTATTACCAGGGATAAGAACTTGTAGCTGGTATTCAGCAGCGAGATCCCTTTATAGTACAGCCTCTTTTGCTTTTCTTCTTATGGACTGATACAACGACGGCTAGCTTCCTTTCTGTAAGTATCCCTTCCTTCCATATCATTTTGATTGGTCTGGTCAACTATTTAACGAATCTGAACAATCTGATGTTATTTGATCTTCTACTGGCGCCCTCTCCACTTCACTCTCTTTATTTTCCCTCTCAAGTCCTATTCAGCAACGCCAACTGTTTCATAGTCCTTTTCTTGTTCTGTTTGTTGTAACGCCTCTTCTGGGTCCTCCACATTTAACACACTAACAAAGTATTTTACTTATCTTTCTAGGATCATTTATTTGTGAACTGTGATCTTCCAATCTTTATCATTAATGGCTAGAAACTCGCTTCTATTTCCACTTACCTCTTGCTTCATATTTTGGAACATTTGTCTGGTGTTGTTTCTTTGACCTTCCTCCTCAGTATCTTTTAGCAAGACATCAGGTATTTTCTCCTTTCTGCCCTTACTATTATTGCTGTCTTTCGTTTCACTTTCATGTATTCTTCATGACTGTTTTTATTATTTATGTTGTTTGTCAATCTTTCCCTTGCTTTCTTCTTGCGTTTACTGTTTCCTCTCACGTTTGATTAAACCAATTCTTTTTTCTTATTTCTCTTTTCACATATGACCTCCATTCCTGTATGTTTTATCTCTTCTTTTATTCTCGTCCACATTCGCCCACCTATTAGCCATTCTGTTCATTTTCAGTATGTGTTTCGAACTTATTTCTCACAGCCACATGGTCAAATTTGGAGCAGGTGGTGTTATGGTAGGAAGGTGTTTTTCATGGGCAAGGTGTGTCCCGCCCCTTACTGGGCTTAAGAGAACGCTAAATGCAGAAGGATATGATTTTCACAGCATTGTATACTACGTACAGTAGAGGAAAAGTTCGGAGACAATGCCTGTTTGTCTCAATATGGAAATGCACCCCGTCACAAGGCAGCGTGTATGAAGCAATGGTTTGTGGACAGTAACATTCCTGCAGTGGACTGACCTGCGCAGAGTACAGACCAGAAACCAATGGAACACCTTTGTGGTGAGGCAGGAAGAGGACTTTGGGGCAGACCCCCATCCTCCAAAATCAGTACCTCCTCTTGATGAAGAATAGGCTCACTTCAAAAACCCCAGCGATGTTGAAGCCGTTATAAAGGCGAAGGGTGGAGATACCAAATAGTGATGCCCACTAATAGGTGGCCACGTCTTTTTTAGTAGAAAGTGTATGTCAGAAACTGGCTACTGTTCGCAGGCGAAATGTCGTGGTGAATGCCTGTATTTGCTTTCCGGCAGTGTGTCCTCATTAGGTATGAACTGAATTGTAATCGAACCCTTCCTGTTTTTCTGTTTTTACCCTCCGCCCCCCCCCCCCTCCCTTAGTGGACAATTACTGCCAGGTTGGGAGCTGCTGGACTAGATAGATACACGGGATAACTAACGAAGAAGCACTGAATCGAACTGAGGAGAAAAGAAATTTGTGTCCCAACTTGAATAAAAGATGGGATCGGTTGGTAAGAGGCACCCTGAGTCATCAATGAATTGTCAGTTTGGCACTAGAGGGATGTGTGAGGGATAAATGTTGTAGAGGGATAGTCAAACGTGGAGAGCTGCATCAAGCCAATCTTCTGATTGTAGACCTCAGCAGCAAGTGGTACAGTTGTCATAACTGTGCAACTTTAATACATAAATGACGTGTCACAGGTGCCTGAAAGGTTACTCACTGAAGAAACTGTTTAGTTGCATGCTCACTAACCCCCCACACATGTGGCACACGTCGAAAATGAGTAGTCATTTTAATTTTCCTAAAAAAATTGAGATTTATACTACAAGGGTTGCCCAGAAAGTAATGCGCCGCTTTTTTTCTTCAACAATTCTTTATTGAACATAATGAGAATTACACACACGAAAGAATGGATTTTATCTAGACACCCTACTTTTCCACATAATCCCCATCCTCCAGCGCGAAACAAGAGCGTGTATGCCCTGTCGGTACCAATCATTGTCCTGGTGGCGGAGCCAGTGTCTCACTGTGTGAATCATCTCCTCATCGTTCTCAAAATGTCTTTCACGAATGGCATCCTTTAATGGCCCAGACAAGTGGAAGTCCGAGTGGGTTAAGTCAGGGCTCTAGTATGGATGGGGTAACACTGTCCAACCCTGTCTTGCGATGTGTTCAGCAGTCCTCAGATTTGTGTGGGCCGAGCGTTATCTTGTCGTAGCAAAACATCTCCTGGGTTGCTGTGGCGCCGAAGTGGCCGGAAGTGCATCTTGGGTTTTGTTAATGTGTTTATATATCCTTCTGAATTAATGGCACCGTCTCTTGGCATTACACCAATGAGAATCACGCCTTGACAGTCCCAGAACACGGTGATCATGCCCTTACCGGCGGAAGCAGTTGCTTTGAATTTTTTGTTCTGTGGGGAGTAGGAATGGCGCCATTCCATCGACTGTCGTTTTGTTTCGGGCTCAAAATGGTGAACCCAGGTTTCATCACCTGTCACAATCCGGGACAAGAAGACCTCCCCCTCGGCTTTCAAACGTTGCAACAAATCAAGACAAATGTTTTTTCTGTGCAGTTTGTGATCCACCGTTAGACATCGCGGGATCCATCTTGCACACACTTTTGAATATCCAAGAGTGCGGATAACTGCATCCACACTTCCTTTGATGATTGACAGATGTAGCGCCAACTACCGAGTCGTAATTCGTCTGTCCTCGTGAATGACAGCATCAGTTCGCTGCAACATGTCACGTGTGACTGCCGCGGATGGTTTCCCCGACCGCTGCAAATAGTGGAGCTTCGCCAAACCGCCTTCTGATGACCTCACCCTCCGTGACCAGCGACTAGCTGCACTTCTGTCGACAGCAGATGCTCCGTAGACTTTCCACAAGCGTTTGTGAATATTCCCCACAGTTTCTTTCTCTGCAGCGAGAAATTCAATGACGGCAAGTTGCTTGTAACGTACGTCACCTAAAGACGCAATTTTGAAACAGTCCTGCAGCTACGTTATCTGTCGGAAGTGACGGAAAGTTGGCGCACTCATTCAGGATACTTCAAATAACACATACGTAATTTTTCTCATTCGTAGCATTGTTTTCGACTAAGAAAAAAAATGCGGTGTATTACTCTCTGGGCAAGCCTCGTATATTCGGAAAGACTTCCAGGGCTCACTGTCACCAGATCCCAGATCGGGAAATCCGGTTTCGCGCAACGGGTACCAACAAGTGGAACGAAAGTTCTATAAGCGAATGAACTATCTTACAGCACTACAGCTTGAATGTAACAGTTACAGTTTTCCACACACGTTGTCTGTAATTTATACTTCCGTTCAAGATTTAAAAGTTTCTTATAAATCGCTACTCAAGAGATCCCTAACACGATTTATTTGTAGATGCTCAATGTAAAATACATTTTGCAATTTATTTTATGTTGTTAAAAGCTTCCAAATCAGTTAAGAATATCAGATTCTGAAAGAAAATTGCACTATCTGATCTAATGTTCATGAAAAAGTGAACATTGTGAACATGTTGAAGACATAAATAATTTCGGGAAGTGGCTTTTGGAGCGGAGTAGCAACTTTCATGAAGTGGCATTACGTCGCCGAAATACAATATATTATTTCACCTTAGCTATCACTCCTATCCATCATCACATTCGCATCCTGTCGCTATAGTCATTGGTATCTTAAGATGGGAAGATCAATATTGCCTGAGAAATGCACTGATGTCTAACAGGAGAACGAATTTCAATTACCATCCTTCTTAAAGATCATCAGCTAAGAAAATTAATCAACAAGAAATCTCTTTCTTTAGTTTATTAGCTCTCCTGATTTATGTGGTCATACGAAGGTATTGGACTGTGAGAAACAACGTATACACTCCTGACTACGTAAAATTATTCGCTTACTAAGTGCGTATCTGGTATTTGTACCTATTTCGATTCTATTGATTCATCTCCTCCTTTCCCTCTCTCTGTTAGGTCATATTTCAACCGGAGGCATAATGTCTAGATATAATTAAATCAACGAATCGTTAATGTTTTCAGATCACATGGCAGCTTAAAACTGAGGCTTGAAATTCTGTGTAAAGTGTTGCAATTCACTAAGTGCTCTCGTTCTCAGATAGTGGATGAATAAAATCTGGGTATTCGCAAGTCGTGGCCTACAGTTCCTTATCGCTCCCACCTCCATCCCACCCACACAACGATTCTTCCTAGATTGAAATCGGTCCGGTCGTGGAGTGGGAGATGTGGAACGTACACAAATACATTTGTTATGTATGCTTAAGTGCAAGCTATTCAGTTATAAATACAAACATTTCGATGTACTGTCTTCGGTTCTTGTGTTAAGACTTGTAGGGGCACCCTCAAATAATCTTCATTAGTCATTCCACTCTTACAAATTCGTTGCGGTAGAAACTATCATATCGGAAAAATAACAAATAATGCCGAAAAATACACTTGTAAAGTAGAATTTTTTTTATTTATTTTAATGCACAACGGTGCGTGGTTGTGGTGGTAATGGCTTTTTGCGTTTAGTTTCCAAACTCATTTCCCTGCATTAACCGGGTCAGTCGGCTGAAACGTTCAGAAAATGGGAATTTAAAAATGTAGACGAGAGCCGAAAGGTCCATTACTATTCATTACAGTTAAATGAAGCTCTCTTTTGTAGCTCTGAATTCAAGGACTCACCTTGTAAAAGGATGGCTGATGAAGTAGGGCAAGTAACGCGCTCTCGTCGCTGTGAATCGTTATTATATTGGTATTATCTCTCTAAACGCCAAGGTTTATTTCGGGTCTTTTTCCTAACATTAGACTCAGCAGCTCGGCACTGCAACAGACCCTTTCGTGCTCTCCGAATCCCGGCTGCGGCCTGACTGAAAAGGTTCTGCTGGGTCGTACGACAACTTCCGAGAGTGCCGCACCGACGGATGTGGCTTTCTGCGTCCGGAATGCGGTACTTCCGGTTCCTGCTGCATTACGGGCGAGCTTAACCTTCTGCTCTTTACTTCTGTTTACATGAATCTGCTGCGTGTCACTGACAGTATTACACAATGCTAGAAAGGAGGAGTATCAGGTGGTTTAAATGCAGGTTTTTTTGAATTTTTTATATATTAGAATCAAGCAAGTGGTTTCATTTTTCTTTCCGACTTATACGGAGTCCTCAGCAGATGATGTGTTCAAGAAGAAGCAATAAAAATAAAATACTAGAAAAGTAAATTACAAATGAAACTAACTTCTGTACATAACCTCATGTACTGGAGTAAGCTGCGCTACCTCGTCAACTAAAGAGCCTCGGAGAGGCGCTGGCAGTATAAGTGTATCTGCCCTCTGGTTGTCGCAACTGAAAGCCACACTTGACTACGTAATAATATAAAGTTAATAACTGTTTCATAAAAAATATATGCTTAAGAATATTTACAATGTGAAATTGATTTTGAGAGAAAGCCTTCTCGAAGTGAAAACTAGCAAAAATTACATAACTACGTAGTACAGCTAAGCAATTTTATATTACTTTTTACTTTCAGAAGGCTATTCGGTTGGCGACTTACTATGTAATGTACTCGACTAAGTATGGTTACGTATAGAATTTAATTCGATTTGTAATTTAGTTTACAACTACTTTGCTAGCCAGCTTTTGTTTCGTACTAAACATATCACCTCATTATGATATGATAATGAGATGAAACCGATAATGGAACCACGTGTGGGAGTTGAGGCCGACTGCCCCAAGGCAGCGCGACCGAGCGGGGTGGCGCAGTGGTTAGACACTGGACTCGCATTCGGGAGGACGACGGTTCAATCCCGCGTCCGGCCATCCTGATTTAGGTTTTCCGTGATTTCCCTAAATCACTCTAGGCAAATGCCGGGATGGTTCCTCTGAAAGGGCACGGCCGACTTCCTTCCCAATCCTTCCCTAATCCGATGAGACCGATGACCACGCTGTCTGGTCTCCTTCCCCAAACCAACCAACCAACCCAAGGCAGCGTGACACTGTTAAAGTCGACTGCTGTTATTGTATATATACAGGGTGGTCCATTGATAGTAGCCGGGCCAAATATCTCACGAAATAAGCATCAAACGAAAAAAAACTGCAAAGAACGAAACTCGTCTAACTTGAAGGGGGAAACAAGACGGCGCTATCGTTGGCCCGCTAGATGGCTCTGCCATAAGTCAAACGGATATCAACAGCGTCTTTTTAAATAGGAACCCCCAGTTTTATTACATATTCGTGTAGTACGTAAAGAAATCTGAATGTTTTAGTTGGACAACTTTTTTCGCTTTGTGATAGATGGCGCTGTAATAGTCACAAACGTATAAGTTCATGGTATCACCTAACATTCCACCAGTGCGGAAGGTATTTGCTTCGTGATACATTACCCATATTAAAATGGATCCTTTACCAATTGCGAAAAAGGTCGATATCGTGTTGATGTGTGGCTATTGTGATCAAAATGCCCAACGGGCGTGTGCTATGTATGCTGCTCGGTATCCTGGACGACATCATCCAAGTGTCCGGACTGTTCGCCGGATAGTTACGTTATTTAAGGAAACAGGAAGTGTTCAACCACATATGAAACGTCAACCACGACCTGCAACAAATGATGATGCTCAAGTAGGTGTTTTAGCTGCTGTCACGGCTAATCCGCACATCAGTAGCAGACAAATTGCGCGAGAATCGGGAATCTCAAAGACGTCGGTGTTGAGAATGCTACATCAATATCGATTGCACCCGTACCATATTTCCGTGCACCAGAAATTGCATGGCAACGACTTTGAAAGTCGTGTACAGTTCTGCCACTTGGCACCAGAGAAATTACGGGACGATGACAGATTGTTTGCACTCGTTCTATTTAGCGATAAAGCGTCATTCACCAACAGCAGTGACGTAAACCGGCATAGTACGCACTATAGGGCAACGGAAAATCCACGATGGCTGCGACAAGTGGAATATGAGCGACCTTGGCGGGTTAGTGTATGGTGCGGCATTATGGGAGGAAGGATAATTGGCCCCCATTTTAGCGATGGCAATCTAAATGGTGCAATGTATGCTGATTTCCTACGTAATGTTCTACCGATGTTACTACAAGATGCTTCACTGCATGACAGAGTGGCGATGTACTTCCAACATGATGGCTCGGGTGCCCTTGCAGCGGTATTGAGTAGCACATTTGATGGCAGGTGGATTCCTCGTAGAAGCACTATACCATGTCCCGCACGTTCACCGGATCTGACGTCCCCTGATTTCTTTCTGTGGCGAAAGTTGAAGGACTTTGCCATCGTGATCCACCGACAACGCCTGACAACATGCGTCAGCGCATTGTCAAAGCATGTGCGAACATTACGGAAGGCGAACAACTTGCTGTTGAGAGGAATGTCGTTACACGTATAGTCAAATGGTTCAAATGGCTCTGAGCACTATGGGAGTAACATCTGAGGTCGTCAGTCCCCTAGAACTTAGAACTACTTAAACCTAACTAACCTAAAGACACACACACATCCATGCCCGAGGCAGGATTCGAAGCTGCGACCGTAGCGGCAGCGCGGTTCCAGACTGTAGCGCCTAGAACCGCACGGCCACATCGGCCGGCTATTGTCAAATGCATTGATGTTGACGGACATCATTTTGAGCATTTATTGCATTAATGTGGTATTTACAGGTAATCACGCTGTAACAGCATGCGTTCTCAGAAATGATATATTCACTAAGGTACATGTATCACACTGGAACAACCGAAATAAAATGTTCAAAGTACCTACGTTTTGTATTTTAATTTTAAAAAAACCTACCTGTTACCAACTGTTTGTCTAAAATTGTGAGCCATATGTTTGTTACTATTACAGCGCCATCTATCACAAAGCGAAAAAAATGGTCCAACTAAAACATTCATATTTCTTTACGTACTACACGAATATGTAATAAAAAATGGGGGTTCCTATTTAAAAAAACGCAGTTGATATCCATTTGACCTACGGCAGCGCCATGTAGCGGGCCAACCATGGTTTTCCACTTCAAGGTAGACAAGTTTCGTTCTTTGTAGTATTTTCGTTTGTCGCTTATTTCGTGAGATATTTGGCCCGGTCACGATCAATGGACCACCCTGTATACAACGAAGCGCCAAAGAATCTGGTATAGGCATGCGTATTGAAATACAGAGATATGCAAACAGGCAGAATACGGTGCTGCGGTCAGTAACGCCCAGATGAAAGACAACAAGTGTCTGGCACAGTTGTTATATCGGTTACTGCTGCTACAATGGCTGGTTATCAAGATTTAAATGAGAGTGAACGTGGTCTTATAGTCGGCGAACGAGCGATGGGACGCAGCATCTCCGAGGTATCGATGAAGTGGGGATTTTGCCGTGCTACCATTTCACGAGTGTACCGTGAATATCAGGAATCCGGTAAAACATCGAATCTCCGGCATCACTGCGGCCGGAAAAAGCTCCTGCAAGAGCGGGACCAACGACAACTGAAGGGAATCGTTGAAAGTGACAGAAGTGCAACCCTTCCGCAAATTGCTGCTGATTTCAATGCTTGGCCATCAACAAGTGTCAACATGGGAACCATTCAACTAAACATCATCGATATGGGCTTTCGGAGCCGAAGACCCACTTGTGTACCCTTGATGTCTGCACGACACAAAGCTTTACGCCTCGCCTGGGCCCGTCAACACCGACATTGGAATGTTTATGACTGGAAACATGTTGCCTGGTCCGACAAGTCTCGTTTCAAATTTGATCGAGCGGATGGACGTGTACGAGTATGGAGACAACTTCATGAATCGATGGACGCTGCATGTGAACAGGGAACTCTTGAAGCTGGTGGAGGCTCTGTAATGTTGTGGGATGCGTGCAGTTGGAGTGATATGGGACCCCTGATACGTCTGTATACGACTGACAGGTGACACGTACGTAAGCATCCTGTCTGATCACCTGCACCCATTCATGTCCATTGTGTATTCAGACGGACTTGGGCAATTCCAGCAGGACAATGCGACACCCCACACGTCCAGAATTGGTACGGAGTGGCTCCAGGAACACGCTTCTGAGTTCAAACACATTCTTTGGCTACCAAACCCCACATTTATGATCACTATCGAGCATATCTGGGATGCCTTGCCACGAGCTGTTCAGAAGAGGTCTCCAACACCTCATACTCTCACGGATTTATGGACGGCCCTGCAGGACTCATGGTGTCAATTCCCTCCAGCACTACTTCAGACATGGCTCGAGTCCATGCCATGTCATGTTGCGACACTTCTGCGTGCGCCTGGGGTCCTACACGATATTAGGCAGGTGCACCAGTTTCTTTGGCTCTTTAGTGTATATTGCCAAAATCTGTCAGTCAAGGAGAGAAGAGGTGGTGGCGTAAAGTTCCTGATCATCAGTCTTTGCGTCAATATCGTGGATTGAATCCCAGATCTCTCTGTTGATGGTGATCCGTCCGTTAGATGGGGACGCTAAGCTTGGCCGCCCCTTGGTGCTATTCGAGAGAAGTAGGCTATGTGACGGCAGCGGAAGTCAACCTCTTTCTTCTCTTCATTGTAACAACCCAAGCCCAACACTATACTGTCCCAGCACCGATCACACGACACACGTACACACTACTGGCCATTAAAATTGCTACACCAAGTAGAAATACAGATGATAAACGGGTATTCATTGGACAAATATATTATACTAGAACTGACATGTGATTACATTTTCACGCAATTTGAGTCCATAGATCCTGAGAAATCAGTACCCAGAACAACCACCTCTGGCCGTAATAACGGCCTTGATACGCCTTGGCATTGAGTCAAACAGAGCTTGGATGGCATATACAGGTACAGCTGCCCATGCAGCTTCAACACGATACCATAGTTCATCAAGAGTAGTGACTGGCGCATTGTGACGAGCCAGCTGCTCGGCCACCATTAACCAGACGTTTTCAATTGGTGAGAGATCTGGAGAATGTGGTGACCAGGGCAGCAGTCGGACATTTTCTTTATCCAGAAAGGGCCGTACAGAACATGTAACATGCGGTCGTGCATTATCCTGCTGAAATGTAGGGTTTCGCAGGGATCGAATGAAGGGCAGAGCTGTTTGTGTATGAGAAATCGGTCGGAAACTTTCCTCATGTCAGCACGTTGTAGGTGTCGCCACCGGCGCCAATCTTGTGTGAATGCTCTGAAAAGCTAATCATTTGCATATCACAGCATCTTCTTCCTGTCGGTTAAATTTCGCGTCTGTAGCATGTCATCTTCGTGGTGTAGCAATTTTAATGGCCAGTAGTGTACTTTTCCATACGTTAAGTGAGCCGCTGTTCGAGTAATGATCCATTATATAATCAGGTACTTTTCGGCCAGTCACCGAGCGATCTGGTACTAGGACGCAAGGAGTTCCAATCGGGAACATAATATCTTATCAAAAGTATCCGGACACTCATATGTAATGAGAAACTGGTAACTAGATGTCACAAGAATTAGACCGTATTGTGTTCTCAGTAGATCGTTGACTTCGAACATGGCGCAGTCATAGGATGTCACCTGACTAACGAAGCCATCAGGGACATTCAGTCTTCCTGTAGGTGCCCAAGTCCACTGTTTTTTATGTAATTGTGAAATGAATATGGGAAGGAATAACCACAGCTAAACCAATACCAGACAGACCTCATACACATTGACCGTCCACCATTGCCGAGGGTGGTTGTGAAAAAAATTGTATGAAATCTGCGGAAGGAGTCACTCGTCAGTTGTGAAGTCTTACCAGCAGTCCAAATAGGGCAAGTGTTGCGCGTAGGAACTTAAGATCGAGTTAGAGGGTGGGAAACTCGTAAAATTGTCTTGATATAAGAGATTTGATTTCATTGTATGAGTCATTTACTATTCCTCTGTAGACTTTAAATAAATTTCCGCTGGATTGTATAATCATGAACATTCATTTCATGACTAGCTACAGATAAGCTTTTAGTATGTTTACATACTCGTATTAACATGCAAATATTCTACAGATATTTTACCAGGAAGGTCACGACTTCATTGCTGACGAATGTTCTTCATGGACGTGTGTTAACATCGCCTACCGCAACGCTCTTCTCAGCAGTGTGTGCGGTGCTGGAAGCTCCGTGGCATACTTGTTGTGACGTAAACGTGTCTGTTGGCAAACACCAGCCGCCGCACGCCACGCAAGAGGTACCTCAAACGAATGATAATACAACACAACACAAATATTTGCATTAGCACATAATTACATTCCCAGGAGGAGGGGTGAGCGGATTGCTGTAGCCTGCTGTGGGGCTGTGAACCACTGAGGGCTACGGGGGGGGACGAAGCCTCTCCGTCGCTTCTAGGTCCCCGGTTCAATACACAGACATACACACACGCATAATTACATATGTATAAAGATTTACGCCTATGCATTCTGTGAAAGATGTAATTTTTAACATAAAATTAATTAACAACATCTCAACTCATTTATAGTCCAGGTGGGTAGAGAAAACTTCAGATGTTCAGCTGTGTGAGTTCCTAAGGGACCAAACTGCAGAGGTCATCGGTCCCTAGACTTACACGCTACTTAAACTAACTTATGATAAGAACAACATGCACACCCATGCCCGAGAGAGGACTCGAACCACCGGCCGGAGGGGTTGCGCAATCAGTGATATAGCGCCTTAAACCGCGCGGCCACTCTGCTCGGCGAGGAAACTTCATACCTCCGAGTGTTAAGCGAAACATCGCAAATTTAGTTCCGCCAAAATTCTCTATCCTCGCACGAGCTGTTTGTCATAAGTCACATACACTGAAGAGCCGAAGAAACTGGTACACCTGCCTAATATCGTGTAGGGCTCCAGCGAGCACGCAGAAGTGCCGCAACACGACGTAGCATGGACTCGACTAATGTCCGAAGTACTGCTGGAGGAAACTGGCACAATGAAGCCTGCAGGGTGGTCCATAAATCCATAAGAGTACGAGAGGGTGGAGATCTCTTTTGAACAGCACGTTGCAAGGCATCCCAGGTATGTTTAATAGTGTTCACGTCTGGGGAGTCTGGTGACCAGCGGAAGTGTTTAAATTCATGAAAGTGTTTCTGGAGCCACTCAGTAGCACTTCTGGAAGTGTGGGGTGTTGCAGTGCCCTGCTAGAATTGCCCAAGACCGTCGGAATGCAGAATGGGCATGAATGGATGCAGGTGATCAGACAGAATGTTTTCGTACGTATCACCTCTCAGAGTCTCATATCACTCTAACTGCACTCGCCCCACACCAATACAGAGCCACCACCGGGTTGAACAGTCCCCTGCTGACATGCAGAGTTAATGGATTCATGAGGTTGTCTCCATACCCGTACCCGTCCGTCAGCTCGATACATTTTGAAACGAGACTCGTCCGAGGAGGTAACTTATTTCCAGTCGTGCATCTTCATATTTTCGCGGCGCAATGACTGTTGCTTAAAATTTCGGCCGTGCAGTCGCATAAATTTCACTTCTTCACTGAAATTTATGCGGCTGTACCTCCAAAATTTTATGGAACATGTTTCCACTTATCAACAGTCCAATGTGGGTGAGGCGTAAAGCTTTGTGTCCTGCAGTCATCAAAGGTACACGAGTGGGACTTCGGCTCCGAAAGCCCATATCGATGATGTTTCGTTGAATGGTCGTAGCCGGCCGTGGTGACCGAGCGGTTCTAGGCGCTACAGTCTGGAGCCGCGCGACCGCTACGGTCGCAGGTTCGAATCGGGCATGGATGTGTGTGATGTCCTTAGGTTAGTTAGGTTTAAGTAGTTCTAAGTTCTAGGGGACTGATGACCACAGCAGTTAAGTCCCATAGTGCTCAGAGCCACTTGAACCATTTGAATGGTCGTACTGGAAAATCCCCACTTCATCGCTACCTCGGAGATGCTGTGTCTCAACGCTCGTGCGCCAACACCACGTTCAAACTCACTTAAGTCTTGATATCCTGCCACTATAGAAGCTGTAACCGATCTAACTACACCAGACTAGTGTTGTGTTATGTAGGCGTTGCCGACAGCAGCTCCGTCTTCTGCCGGTTTACATATCTCAGTATTTGAATACGCATGCTTATACCAGTTTCTTTGACGCTTCAGTGTATATGGAATTACGGTTCATGATACAAACACGTGGAGCTATACAGATTGAAATCTGTTGAATCCAAAAGTTGGCGGGACTTTGTCAATTTCACAACAAGAACGAAAAGTTCGCACATACGAGAGAAGTTCAAAAAGTAAAGCAAGACTTTTTTATCGGCAAATTTCGGTTGAAAAAATGCGAAATTTTTTGTGGGGCATTGGGGCATTGTAGGATATTCCAGCTTCAGGCCCAGTAGTTTCATGAAGTTCCCATAGGTGGCAGGGCTATATGTAGCCTTCACTGTATGTTTGTAGTCAATGCTAAGCAGTGCTTGATGTGGTGTAAAGAGCAACGCCACTGGTCGGTGGATGACGGGAAACGAATGATGTGGCGTGGTGAATCGCGCTAGATCCTGTGGCGGTAGGATGGAAGGGTTTGAGTCTGCCGAACGCCTGGAGAAGGTTACCTGCCATCATGCGTAGAGCCAACAGTGAGACAAGGAGGAGGTGGTGTTACAGTATTGGGGTGTATTTCGTAGTTAGGGCGTGTTCCCCTTATTGCGCTTAAGAAAACGCTAAACAGCGAAGAATACGAACATGTTTTACAGCGTTGGGTACTGCGTTCAGCGGAGGAAAAGTTCGGAGATTGTGCTTGTCTAGGGATGACAAGGCACCCTGTCATGAAACTGTCTGTGAAGCAATGGGTTGTGGACAGTAACATTCTTGAAGTTGCCTGACTTGCAAAGAGTCCCGACCTAAACAGCTTTAGGATGAATTAAAACGTCGACTTCTGTCCAGACCCCGCGTCTGTCATCACTACCCTTTCTGGTTTCGCTCTTGTTGCAGAATTGGCTGCCATTGCTCTACAGACATGCAGACTCGCCTATGGAAGCGTATTCAGCAGAGTTCAACCCGTCAAAAAGGTGAAGGACGGACACACTCCATAATAATGCCCAAAAACGAAGTGTCCGGACACTTTTGATCAGATTATGTGGCAGAGGGTTCCAGTTACGTCATTTACCTTATAAAAAGCGAAACGTTCCAAAAATCTTGACCAGGACCGTGATGTGAGACCTATTAGTAGTTTAAGTCTAGGAAATTATTTGCCACACAAAAATTTAATGGTTCAAATGGCTCTGAGCACTATGGGACTTAACATCTATGGTCATCAGTCCCCTAGAACTTAGAACTACTTAAACCTAACTAACCTAAGGACAGCACACAACACCCAGCCATCACGAGGCAGAGAAAATCCCTGACCCCGCCGGGAATCGAACCCGGGAACCCGGGCGTGGGAAGCGAGAACGCTACCGCACGACCACGAGATGCGGGCCAAAAATTTAATGTCTAGTCTGAGTGAAAGTGTATTGGTTGGGTGTACACAGAGTAAAGACGGTGACATGCTCAACATGTGCAGGGTACTTTGTTACTGACGTGAAGCTCTGTTTTATTTGGTCTAATGAAGCATTTATTTAGTCGTAATTGGTTTCGGCCCTGCGAGAAAGTTCATCTTCGGTCGCTTCACCCTCTTGTACTTCTAATGCGAACACCATGTGGTGCACGTAAATGACGTATCTCATTCTTTTAAATGTTTTTAGAATTAAATTACGTCTTCATTTGATGAAATAGTGAATGTTCGCAGTGTTTCTCCCAGTCTGAAAGTGTCGCAGATTTCTCCAGATACCATGGCTAATATAACAAAAAACTCTCCTCATAAACTGAAACCACATTACAAAGTTACTTGAATTCATTCTCGGGAATAGTGTTAAACATTATTCGCTATAATCCTCTGATTTTCTCCACGTACGTATAATTCACCGTCTCGTCAGTCAGTAACAACTCCATACTTTGAATTTCAGATGTTCTGTGTGCAAACCGCAGCGTGACGTACTGACCGAACTGGAAAATGGTTAAGAATCGAAAACGCAAGTTGAGAATGTTATACAAAGGCTACTGTCAAGCAACAGTTTGTTGCCGGGAAAGATGAGACTTTCAGGAGAATCACTTCGGAAAATGGTTGTTGCCGTCGTAACATGGGTCGGATATACCACAGTGGAGAGGTTACCTCTGATGAAACAACCTCAGTAGTTACAGGAGACATGAAAATTAAGCGCTGCATTGTATTGGGGGGAATATGAAAGGGAGGCGACTAAAATTGTAGCTTATAAACCGTACTGCAACTGCTCTCAACTTGATCAAAGCTTTGAAACCCCCAAATAAAGAACCGAGTTATAAAAAAGACACGACCGCCCACTAGCTTCTCAGCATAAAGTAGGAGATATATTTATTTGTGATCAAAATTGTTAAGTGGCCTTGTTCTCACATTGCACCGGCGTCGTCCACAGTGTAGTACTGTTAGCAGATGCGTAACAGTAGTAATCGAGGACTGGTGAAAGTACCCATAGCCACATAGGCGACACATCCCATTTGACTCAGATACAGACAACGGGTTCCTTATTTGACCATTAATGATTAACAGTGAAATATTAGACAACAGTTGCCGTAACTGTTGAAGAATATGTCTGTAATCGTGTTGGATATGTTACCCCGTTTCTATCTAGTAAGTGCACTTCTCTTCATTGAGACGATAATTACTTTGCAGCTTGGGAGGGCATTACTTTCAGTTTAAGCAAGACACTTTGAGACGTTCCAGTTTTCTTCCTTATCATTACCCCTGTTTACAGACTTTCGTATCACAAGCTGCTGAAACCTATTTTAATTCTGAAAGATCTATTTGCAACTTTACTTGTTACGTTTAACGGATAGAAAATAATAATAATTTTTTTGGCACCAAGCAACATTAGATATGAATCTAAATCTGCATATTATACTGTTGTCCATTCTATTCGAATGTTCAAGTGTGTGTTAATTCCTAAGAGACCAAACTGCTGAAGTCATCGGTCCCTAGACTTACACACTACTTAATCTAACTTAACGCTAGGAACAAGACACACACCCCTGCCCGAGGGAGGACTCGAACCTCCGACGGGAGGGGCCGCACGACCAGTGAGACGGCGCCTCTAACCGCGCAGCCACTCCGCGCGGCCATTCTATTCGCATGACTTAGATGTGACAGATTGTGTGTAGTGGAATTTCCGAGATCAGTTCGTATTTATATCTGACAGCAGTGAGAGTAATACTAACTTCTGTTACGAGATTTGGAAACATGTTAGTATTAGCCAAAACTCTAACTCAAGACTATGCAGCAAGTCACGACACTTTATGCGCAAAAAAGAAGTAAAATTTAATTTTTATGTACCGTAGCTTGGGATAAAACTGATTCTTTATTTTTCCTTAAGTTTATTGTAGCCACCGCTTAAGGAAAGGCAATGATTTTCTTATCAAATTTTCACGCATTCCATGTAAACGTTTAATACTAATAATTCAGTATTTATTTGTAGGGTCATTAAGTTTTCGAATGGTTTGAGATGTGTTTGTCGTAAATAATGGAAATGATGTGTGGAATACCTAGTGACCTGAGTTTCTGTTACGTTGTTTGCACGGACACAAGTATATTCTGAAGACTGGAAAATGAATCACAGTTGGGTTTGTGAAAAACCGTTTCAAAAAAATGTTCAAATGTGTGTGAAATCTTATGGGACTTAACAGCTAAGGTCATCAGTCCCTAAGCTTACACACTACTTAATTTAAATTATCCTAAGGACAAACACACACACCCATGCCCGAGGGAGGACTCGAACCTCCGCCGGGACCAGCCGCACAGTCCATGACTGCAACGCATCAGACCGCTCGGCTAATACCACGCGGCAAAAACCGTTTCCACAGTTGTACATCCTTAGCATACCTTCAATTTTATCTCCTATTTGAAATATTGTAGCTTTATCTCCCTACAGATCCAGGTTTAATGGGTTTAAATTGGCGAATATACCCAAAAAATGATTCAGGTAGCATTTGAGATCATACAGCAGAAAAATTATTTCCGTGATAAAGTCGCTCTCACACGAGAAAAACTGATTCCGCAATACAATTTTGCGTCTCTTCTCTCGGGAAATGTGATTCGTTAGAACTTTGCCTTTTCGTAGCCATTGAATTCTAAATGGCAGGAATAATTGTTGATGTGCGATTCCCATGTTTTTAGGAAACTATTCAAGTAATAATGAATTAAAATCTGAAGTATCTACATCCTGCATCTGTACTCCAAAAGACACCTGACTGTGTGTGGGACAGCGTACTTGTGGTACCATTATCTGGTTGGGCATCTGTAGAAGGCTTCAAATGTCCCCGGTTGATTTGTTACTCAGTTGGCGTCCAATGACTAATATACGTTCAAACTCGCCGCGCGCTCCTGACCAACCCAGTCTGCTGTTGCTGCTTCTCTACAGACGACACAGTACTCCCCGCCTCCTTTTGCACTGGCTGGTCCGCCTCTCGTGACAGCTGGTGGGCCGTTCTGCACTACGTAGGGGCGTTCTGATGCTTTTGATCAGACAGCATATGGCGACACCCGTGTGAATGCTTTGATTTGTGGGGGCACCGTATTGGCCAAGCGCCGCCTAATTGTTCTGGAAAATTCGCCGTCCTACCGTGACCTGGAACCCGTCGATTCTACATGTTCTCTCACCTTAAAGGAAATACTGCCGAGCGAGGTCGCGCCGTGGTTAGCACGCTGGAATCGAATTCGGGAGACGTGTAGGTTTTCCGTAATTTCCCTAAGATTTCCTTTGAAAGGGCACGACCGACTTCTTCCTCCATCTTTGACACAATCCAAGCTTGCACTCAGTCTCTAATGACCCCGATGTCGACGGGACGCTAAATCCGATCTTCCGTCTTTCCTGAAGCAAATTTTGGATGGCATACATTGTAGAACCACACGAGGCATCCAAATGCATGTGACACGAATGGCTCAATTGACTGCAAAAGAAACCATAGCTGAAAGTTTTCAATACCTTTATGAATGTTGACAAACGTGTATTGTGGTCAGTGGAATAAAGGCACAATGTGCATATCTTTCTATTTCCAGTGTTTAATGTTTCAATTAATCGAAATTTTTAGACTCGCCATTTACGTCCGATGTAGTTAAACTTTATATCATTAAAGAGAAGTTTTCTATCGGAAACGCGTGTATGACGATTGCTATATCCGGCTACACCAAGAAGAAATGCAGAAGATAAACGTGTATTCATTGGACAAACATATTATACTAGAACTGACATGTGATTACATTTTCACGCAATTTGGATGCATAGATCCTATTAAAAGAGTGCCCAGAACAACCACCTCTGGCCGTAATAACGGCCTTGATACGCCTGGGCATTGAGTCAAACAGAGCCTGGACGGCGTGTACAGGTACAGCTGCCCATGCAGCTTCAACACGATACCACAGTTCATCAAGAGTAGTGACTGGCGTATTCTGACGAGCCAGTTGCTCGTCAACCATTGACCAGACGTTTTCAGTTGGTGAGAGTTCTGGAGAATGTGCTGGCCAGGGCAGCAGTCAAACATTTTCTGTATCCAGAAAGGCCCGTACAGGACCTGCAACATGCAGGCGTGCATTATCCTGCTGAAACGTAGGGTTTCGCAGGGATCGAATGAAGGGTAGAGCCACTGGTCGGAACACATCTGAAATGTAACGTCCACTGTTCAAAGTGCCGTCAGTGCGAACAAGAGGTGACCGAGACGTGGAACCAATGGCATCCCCATACCATCACGCCGGGTGATACGCCAGTATGGCGATGACGAATACACGCTTCCAATGTGCATTCACCACGATGTCGCCAAACACGGATGCGACCATCATGATGCTGTAAACAGAACCTGGATTCATCCGAAAAAATGACGTTTTGCCATTCGTGCACCCAGGTTCGTCGTAGATTACACCATCGCAGGCGCTCCTGTCTGTGATGTAGCGTCAAGGGTAACCGCAGCCATGGTCTCCGAGCTGATAGTCCATGCTGCTGCAAACGTCGTCGAACTGTTCGTGCAGGTGGTTGTTGTATTGCTAACGTCCCCATCTATTGACTCAGTGATCGAGACGTGGCTTCACGATCCATTACAGCCATGCGGATAAGATGCGTGTCATCTCGACTGCTAGTGATACGAGGCCGTTGGGATCCAGCACGGCGTTCCGTATTACCCTCCTGAACCCACCGATTCCATATTCTGTTAACAGTCATTGGATCTCGACCAACGCGAGCAGCAATGTCGCGATACGATAAACCACAATCGAGATAGGCTACAATCCGACCTTTATCAAAGTCAGAAACGTGATGATACGCATTTCTCATCCTTACACGAGGCATCACAACAACGTTTCACCAGGCAACGGCGGTCAACTGCTGTTTGTGTATGAGAAATCGGTTGGAAACTTTCCTCATCTCAGCACGTTGTAGGTGTCGCCACCGGTGCCAACCTTGTGTGAATTCTTTGAAAAGCTAATCATTTGCATATCACAGCATCTTCCTCCTGTCGGTTAAATTTCGCGTCTGTAGGACGTTATCTTCGTGGTGTAGCAATTTTAATGGGCAGTAGTGTAATAAGCCCGCTCTGAGCGTTGGTTGCTGTGGCCTGGCGAGTACATTGCTCCCAGGCCGGCTACGTGGGAGGAACCTTTCGGCCAGTAAACTACAATTTGGCTGCGGCGCCGAGGAGCTCGATACGGCGGCACGTGTATCACAGCCTGCGCCTTCTGGAAACACGTTGAAGTGGCGGCGGTCGAATCACACCCGGAGTGCGCAGGAAACATCTCGTTATGACCCAGTCGACTTCCAGTAAATCTTGTTTGCTTCTGTTAACTCTCATAAACGGAGTACACCCACGATCCATTACTCGTACCTGCGTACTGGCGTGTAGTACTACAAACGTCGAGGGATGTGAACAATGGGGAGCCATTCTCATCCATCTACATCTAATGTACGTACATACTTCGCAAGCTACCATACGGTACATGACAGAGGTACCTTGTTCAATTCCAAGTCATTCAACTTCCTGTTCCACTTACAAATAGAGCGAGGCCAAAATGACTATCTACATACAGTGTGTCCCACTTCCGTTAGAACTGCTTGTTTGAAATTATAGACTGCATCCTATCTCGTAGCGAGATGTAGCGTTTCGATCCTTGAAGTTTCAGCAGCGACTGTACGGGAGGTCGCTGCAGCAGACATCCTGGTCGCAAACGTAGCATTAAGTGTCTGTCATTCTTCGGAAAATAGCGGTGTAGCAGATAAGCGACATCAAGTTTCGTATTACGTTTTTGTGTTTTTGGGCGAGAATTCATCTAATTTAACCGAAATACCGAGGGGCAGGTTCCTGGTCGCCCTCCACGACATCACTCCAGCGCATAGAGAGAAGATCGTGCACGAACTTCTGGCCAGCAAAGGGATCGCAGTTCTGAATCACCCACTGTATACACCGGTTTTGGTCTCAGCCGACTTCTGCTTATTCCCAAAATTGAAGCCGACAATTAAAGGACACCGTTCCGCAATTAAGAACACCCAAGAAAATGTTACTGCAGTACTATATGAAATTCCAAAATAGGACTACGTTGAAATAGCCCAATCAGAATGCAGTGTCAATAAATAAATAATATAAATTTTAAAAAATCCAACTAGCCCAGACGCATTTTGTGCTCCTCCCTCTCTCCAGCCAGTTTCATTGTATTATTAAAATGACGTAGTCAACTGTGTAGAAATGGTGTAAAGTTGCAATACTTCAGAAAAAATACACAAAATTCCCTTGAATTGACATCATGTTAGAAGGTTTGAAGATATTTACGTAACATGACATCACATTCAAAGATATTTGCTTCTGCATTACGAGCGCACGTACAGTATTTCATGCGTCAAATTCTGCACGTGTTCTCTCCACCTCTGCATTTTATCACTCTCTTGTTCTTATACTTAATGTTTATGTCAGCGACTCCATGCTAGGATATTAAATTTATCTTGCAGTACAAAACATTTGCCATATTCTGCTGATAATGCTAAATCATGCTGTCACCCAGTGGAAATGCTTGTCTGCTAAATAATGCAACCACACAATGGGAATTACTCTCTTTGAACCGGATATTTTACAGAAATTTAATACATTAGAGACATTCTGGAAACTTCGTACAGATTACTAGCACCAGCTGTAGTGGTGTGAGTTACTGGGGGTGTGAGTTATTGGGGATGTAAGCTATTGCATCTCAATGGGTAAGCGGCAAACGGCAACAGCAAGCAATGAATAACGAATGGGGTTAAACAGTTACACGGTCTGTTAGGTTTTATGATGATGTACTAGTGATTGGGGGGGGGGGGGGCGGGGGGAGGAGGGGGGACGGGAAGAGACAGAATGATTATTTCCTAAATAAGTAATGCAATCACACAGATGTAATAGTTTCCAGTAGGATTACCTATGGAGCGAGCTTAGTGTACTGCACATGCCACCGACATTGAACTAGGATTGTCACATACCTTTGTACAACGCTGTTTGTTGTACTAAGAGCTTAACTATGAAATTGCATTGGTAACAGAAATGACGACAATTGAAATATATCAAAGTTACTTTGCATACATAAGCACCAAGAAGATACAATTACTGATCGACACCACACGTGAAAATTACATACTCTAACGCCTCACGAAGCTTCACTATAAATTTCCACAACGGATTTGAAGACTTGTTGAGAAACTCTCTACTACTGCACGACACCTACAACGATAGATACCAAGCAATATCTTGCGAATTAATGGGTAACTACCTCCTCGTAGACTGTCATCGCGACACACATACACTGCGTTCTAATCTTACACACTCTGTGCCGCTGATAAACTCTATCTGCTCCACCACTTAAAATCTAGGCTAGCTTACATATCGATGACATCAACAGCTTAACTGAAATTACTCGATGTAACTGAGAACATTTTAAAAAAATCTCATAGAACAGTAGTTGCACGTTGATATCTGTCTACATTCGCAAAAAAGTAATATTTGTTGTCTACAGTTTAATACCACAGTAACTTCTCGCTCAGTCTTAGCGATTCTGTCTCGTCACAATAAGTCTAATTTTCGATCGAAAATTCTCGCAGAACGAATGCAGCATATCTTTCTTTGGTACTGAGATAAATTATTATGTAACTGAAAAATTCTGAATTGCATCGCAGAACGGATAGAGTGGTGGCACATCTTATGTGATAAGATATAGTTGTTGGGCGAGCGCTTGTCTGCTCACAGTATGTTGTAGACACTACGTCCATGTGGTAGCTGAGATTTTTGCTGATATTTGTCCCTTAAAAGCCTGCCGCCATTGCGTAGCGTCTACTGAGGCTGCCAGAGGAGCGTGCTTCAAGGTGATTAAAAAAACAGCTTCCTGGATGACTAACTCATCGTAAATCTACAAAAACTGTGCAAAATCATATGGACTGCTTATTTTTCGCTGTATGCTTCGTCTACAGATACCCAACATCATCCTTCGAATGTAAAATAGAGAAAGAAAATTATAGGTAAATTATTTATCAAAACCGCTTAAAAGTAGTTTACAGGGTGGGAGGCAATGATGGTTAACTGACAAGGTGATACAAACCCTATACTTCTTACGAAATTTCGTCTCTGAAATAAAATGTATTACTTTCACTTTTCACATACCAGAAAGCCGTTAAGCAAAATCACTACTGCAAACTTTATTGGTATGGAGACTCGAGAATACAATTAAGTCTAGTATAGCTTCCGATAATTGGCTTTTCTCATCATATAGGATAAAAATAGCTACATCTCAGCTGTACCACTTACCACAAACAAGCGAAATATCCATGCATTTACAATTTCAAAATCTTGATCATTTATTCATCATAATATGGATGTAGGGTAACTATATAACTGATGCTTGACGAAAATAATGATTTACGTTTCTATAAACCGAATCATTTCTTTATGTGGTTTACCATTCTGTCAACATCTCTGACCCTCGATTTGCCGTAATGTGACACACACACGTCGATTAGGCAACAGCAAAACTGAACTCACTGACTGATGTTCCGCTAGCCCCAGTTTGTTTCGAGTCAGTGAAATCTGAGATTGATGCATTGGCAAGCCTGAATTCTCAGACTGTGCATTTTGCATGACCCACCATGTCAGGACTTGTCGAGGAGGTGAAATATAAAACTGCATTAATGCTCATGTACATACGTCAGCAATTGCTGACTCAGTTGGAAGGCACTATACAAATGGCAGCAACCATTTGAAGAAGTCATTATATCTTTTTTCTTCTTCTTGGAACACACAAGCATCTCTAAAAAAAAAAAAAAAAAAAAAAAAAAAAAAAAAAAAAAAAAAAAAAAAAAAAAAAAGGCTTTAGACACTTAGACACGTATATTACGACCAACAATCTTATATCTTTTAGTATACTCATTATTTGTTGTAGTTTAGCATGCTTTTCCTCATTCACTCTTGCAGAATCCGCAAAGGTGCTGCTGGGAGGTGTGAGATCTGTGATTGTCAGGAACTGTCCAAAAGTGCTGACATCTTTCGTTTCTTGATTGTTTTTCTTTCTGAAAGGTTTATGCTGATGCAGATCGTTCACAAAGCTTCTTCCAGCCTTCTCTTTTGTCCCGTTATACACGATTCAGACCTTGGCACATCTATAAGAACACCTACGTGGTCTTTCCTAAAGTATGCTTTTTTTCTCGCTCAGTGCTGTAGAATCTGCATGTAGTAGTAACAACCGAAAATAAAGTTGATCGACTGTTGAACAGTGGAGAATTTGTAGAGGTGTATTACGAAATCGCCGGCTGTTGTGGCCGAGCGGTTCTAGGCACTTCAGTCTGGAACCGCGCGACCGCTACGGTCGCAGGTTCGAATCCTGCCTCGGGCATGGATGTGTGTGATGTCTTTAGGTTAGTTAGCTTTAAGTAGTTCTAAGTTCTAGGGAACTGATGACCTCAGATGTTAAGTCGCATAGTGCTCAGAGACATTTGAGCCATTTTGTATTACGAGATCGACAAAGAAGAAGATCGGCGATGGGGAAGTCTCGTGTTAGGTTGAACATCGATGCTGAATTTGAGACATTGTTGTATCAGCAATATTTGGTGAACGTACACGAAAACACATTAAATTATGATGACTTGAATGGCTGGCGAGTCTCCATATAGTATTCGAATATCTACAGATTTGATAGCTAATAGGTTTGAGTTTGAAGAGCCTAGGCATTTCTTGGATGCATATTTGCATGTTGTCGAGAACAGAGTTCATCAAATTAACCTACCTCTTAAAATCAGTTTTTCGCTATTGTGCAACTTTCTCATGCTACAGTCGGGTAAAGTGAAACAAGTGTACCTCAGTACAAAGAATCCGTGTTTAATGCCACACGAAATTCGCCATGATTCGTACTCGACTAATGTTATTAATAAGCTGTTAAAGGAATTCGAAACTTTTCAAGAGATAGGTTCCAGCTGGACGTTGAAGGAAATAGTTCAACTGTATTGCAGCTACGTATTAATGTGGATAACAATAAAGTGTTTTAGGCGGGACTATACACGAAACTGCCTAATGAACGCACAGGCAAATGCTAAATCAAAAGATAATATTTTTTACGTGGTTAATCCTAGCAAATTTATATTCTACAAATCACCAGGTATACTGTATGTTTAAATATTGTCCAAATGTAAAGAAATCAAACGTTGCTACCATACCGTTTCCTGCAGAACTGAAACATATTCACATTTCCGAAATAAGACAAAGACGTTTCTGTAATCATCTGCGGGATCATTACTCTCATTATGAGTGGATTATTGAGGAAGTCGACAGAAATGACAAAGAATTCTGAGTTGTATCTCTGAATATTGCGAAAACGTCGTGAAAACGTGTGAACTAATTGAAGTTTCAGTTTGATAATACAGTTAAAAATAAATCCAGATCATATTTCTATTCTGCTGTAAAATATTGATAAATATAAATCTTTTACGAAAAGTTTTGCAGTGTGGCACCCATACCAGTCGACAACATAAATTTCAAATTTATCGATTCGCTAATATCCTTGACATACTCCCCTGAAAAGTGTGCATCGCATCAGACATCCAATGAACTCAAGATTATGACGAAATATTCTCCTGATGATGGAGAGCTTAAGCTAGTTAATCGGAACAACGAATTAATTTTACTGGAAGATCGCCTATAATGAGTCGAATAGTTTAAAAGTTTGCTAATAGGTCAAATGATATCGGAAGTTGAGTACCATAGAGTTTGCAGTGCATGGAAAGTATTCAATGCTTGGTAGATCATGACTGAATAGCGAAGTAATTCTCCTTCCAAAAGTATTCGAAACCCTGCGTGGTCTTTGTCTTAAGACATATGAATTGGAAATTGCTCATTACATTACTTCGCCTGGCTTGGTGTGGTGTGCTCTGCTAAAAGTTACTGAAGTGAGATTGAAACTTATTAACCGATACTGAGCAATTACAAATTGTTGAGCATAGCATCAAGAATGGTATTGTTCACAGCTCACATACACATGCAGTTTAAAGAATAGGTACAAGACTGACTACGAAGAAAATAAGGATGAGTCTCACATCGCATACCTTGATGTTAACAGTCTGCACACTTGGGCACCGATGCAACACGATCTTGTCTCTAATTCTGCGTGGATATTTGTCGAAGATTTTGCTGTAATGAGCATACTTGATAATTAAAACGTAGATATGTTTTAGAAGTGGATCTTGTGTACCAAGAAAATTTAGATAAAGCTCTCTCTGATCTACCATTATGTCCACAGGCAATTATACCACGTTGCATTAACAAGCTGGGAATTCCAAAGAAAGTCTTATCCACGTTGTTGTTGTTGTCTTCAGTCCTGAGACTAATTTGATGCAGCTCTCCATGCTGCTCTATCCTGTGCAAGCGACTTCATCTACCAGTACGTACTGCAGCCTACATCCTTCTCAATCTGCTTAGTGTATTCATCTCTTGGTCTCCCTCTACGATTTTTACCCTCCACGCTGCCCTCCAATGCTAAATTTGTGATCCCTTGATGCCTCAGAACATGTCCTACCAACCAGTCCCTTCTTCTTGTCAAGTTGGGCCACAAACTCCTCTTCTCCCCAATTCTATTCAATACCTCCTCATTAGTTATGTGATCTACCCATCTAATCTTCAGCATTATTTTGTAGCGCTACATTTCAAAAGTTTCTATTCTCTTCCTGTCCAAACTATTTATCGTCCATGTTTCACTTCCATACATGGCTACACTCCATACAAATACTTTTAGAAACGACTTCCTGACATTTAATCCATATTCGATGTTAACAAATTTCTCTTCTTCAGAAACGCTTTCCTTGCCATTGCCAGTCTACATTTTATATCCTCTTTACTTCGAACATCATCAGTTAGTTTGCTCCCCAAATAGCAAAACTCCTTTACAACTTTAAGTGTCTCATTTCCTAATCTAATTCCCTCAGTATCACCCGACTTAATTCGACTACATTCCATTATCCTCGTTTTGCTTTTGTTGATGTTCATCTTATATCCTCCTTTCAAGACACTGTCCATTCCATTCAACTGCTTTTCCAAGTCCTTTGCTGTCTCTGACAGAATTACAATGTCATCGGCGAACCTCAAAGTTTTTATTTCTTCTCCATGGATTTTGATACCTACTCTGAATTTTTCTTTTGTTTCCTTTACTGCTTGCTCAATATACAGATTGAATAACATCGGGGAGAGGCTACAACCCTGTCTCACTCCCTTCCAAACCACTGCTTCCGTCTCATGCCCCTCTACTCTTATAACTGCCATCTGGTTTCTGTACAAATGGTAAATAGCCTTTCGCTCCCTGGGTTTCCATCTGAGCTCTTGATATTCATATAAGTGGTTCTCTTTTCTCCAAAGGTCTCTTTAATTTTCCTGTAGGCATTATCTATCTTACCCCTAGTGAGATAAGCCTCTACATCCTTACATTTGTCCTCTAGCCATCCCTGCTTAGCCATTTTGCATTTCCTGTCGATCTCATTTTTTAGACGTTTGTATTCCTTTTTGCCTGATTCATTTACTGCATTTTTATATTTTCTCCTTTCATCAATTAAATTCGATATTTCTTCTGTTACCAAAGGATTTCTACTAGCCCTCGTCTTTTGCCTACTTGATCCTATGCTGCCTTCACTACTTCATCCCTCAAAGTTATCCATTCTTCTTCTATTGTATTTCTTTCCCCCATTCCTGTCAATTGTTCCCTTATGCTCTCCCTGAAGCTCTGTACAACCTCTGCTTTAGTGAGTTCATCCAGATCCCATCTCCTTAAATTCCCACCTTTTTGCAGTTTCTTCAGTTTTAATCTACAGTTCATAACCAATAGATTGTGGTGAGAGTCCACATCTACCCCTGGAAGTGCCTTACAATTTAAAACCTGGTTCCTAAATCTCTGTCTTACCATTATATAATCTATCTGATACCTTCTAGTATCTTCCATGTTATACGGTAGGAAAAACTACGTGACCCACTATAGAAGTTTAAAGCAATTTCCTAAGAATAATCTTATTCTACAAAAACTTCACCGGACATTGTTATTCCGTCAGGCAGCCTGGTTGGATATTAATGCTGAGAAACGTATGAATGCGAATAAAGTTTTCGAAAAAAATTTCTTCAAACTCATGAATTATAACATTTTCAGCAAAAGCACACAAAATGCGCGAAAAATGAGTGATGTGAAAGTGGTAACGAGATAGGAAGGTAGATATGAGCTATTGCCCTGATTGCAAGGCCTAATTTTAAATGCAGATTTGTATTTAATGACAATTTAGTTGAAATTGAACCAAGCAAATTTAATCTAGTGTTTGATAAGGTAATAGCAGCGGGAATGGCTATTTAGGATATTTCCAACAACAAACTGCTAGCAGATTTTCAGTATGACTATATCTTGAAAATATTTGGGTCAAAAAACTTAAAAACGTGTTACACCTGCACGGATAGCCCAATATACCATGTTTATGATGATATTAAAAACGATGTGCATAGGTGGTCTGACACTTCGTCTTACCCTGATGATTACTTTTATACCGTTCCAAGTGGTAATAAAAAGCAAGTGGATGTAGGCCTAATGAAAGGTGAATTGGCAGGAAAGATCATTACTGAATCCATAGGACTGAGAAAACATGTGCGTTCTCGAGACTGAGGCGTAATGTGTAATGCGTGAAGCGAAAAGTGTAAACCGTTCATTTGCAAAAGAACTTAGCATTGATGAATATCGCGAATGTATGTTAAATAACAATGAAGCGTCTGTTGTGCAGTATATAATTAGTTCTAGGGTGCACACAGTTTCGGCCCTAACACAATGCAAATTAACAATATTTGTAAACGATGATAAGCGTTTCATACTTAGCGATAAATGAGCACTGTTGCTTGGTGTCACTACCGCCTGAAGAAGGATGATTGATTTTATTGTAAATACCTAAAAATATAAATACCGTAACGTAAATATCTAAATATTGTGTAAATTATACATTGTAAATGTAACGGATGTAACTTCACGTACTCCTAACTCGTTATCTTGAGTTAGACTTTTCCGATAGTAGTTTTGTGAGAAATCGTAATAAAACAGGTAACGAGATAATATTGTACCATTTGAACTCTGAATGTGCCTAAAATGCAATGCAGAAATGTGAAAACAATGTCTATAACACGTAATTTATTTCTTTAGAGTTGCTGAAATGTAAAAACATTGAATATACAAAAATCTTATATGTAAAACAACGAATGTAAAAAAAAAAAGTGCTTAGTAAAATTATAATGAATTTCATATCTACAATACTTTTTGTTTGAGATTTTTCCTTCCCAGCCCCTCTGTTTGTTTACGCTTCATGTGACATAGCATTAGCGAGTTGACATGAGTCGTGTGTCTGTGCTGTAAGTGTGTGTGTGTGTTTGTGTTATCAGACACCTGAGACGAGGGGAGATAACTTACGCACTGGACTTCCTCTCTCTCGCGGTGCGCACAGAAAAAAAAGAAAGGAAATAAAGCTTTCCTCACAGAATTACAGGAGTGAGATAACATGTGCAAAATTTCACGTATGGAATACGTGTTGTAACAGTATTAGCGACATTACCTGTAATTGTCTTATCTAACTTCTTTATCCGTTTTTACTTAAAGTAACTTCTGTATCACCAAGCTCTTTGATGTAACGTCTGTGTAAAAGTAAATGTTTTATTCATTACTTATGACCATTTATGTAATAGTAATTAATCTATGAATTTAATTTCGAAGGAAATATACTGTATGATAATGCAAATATTAAAACTTTACTTGTAATACTGGTTCATACACAGGGAAAGTAGGTTTGTAATGATGTAAAACATGGAGGGAAGCTCCTCGGCAACGAAACAGGCTTGGCGGGAAGAAGAAAGTGGGATCTGGCGGTCAAACTGCAAAACACCTTTGTGGCATGAAGCAGTCTGTGACGACCAGCAAAGTGTGCCCATCTTGGGAACCGAATGAGGCGAGAAGAACTGCAAGATTACATATAAGAATATAGCCTCGGACGTTGACATCATTTGCCTTAGTATTCGTGTCATACTTTGGCTCGCTCTGTACTACGAAATTCCGACCCTAAGAAGAGGATTTTCAGAGCTAGTTTCACAGCAAGAGCCTCCGCTTTTCTTGAATAGCACAGGAGATCAATATTGAAACTACCTTCTTCTCAAATTACCATTTGAGTACTGTATAACTGCACGACCAGTTACGCGGTTTATTTTTTAATAACAAGTTTGACTTCTGTAAACTTTATGTTGAGCACCCGCATTTTATCCTTAGTCGTTCAACTAGACAGAATCCTATCCCCAGTGCTACTATATTTCTGAGTACCCTATTTAATTGTTCTGAAAAGTCATTTTAGTAAACTTTCACTACAGTTAATGAACTTCGTGGAGTAGTAAATTTCACAACTATTCACTTCGCATAAGTTTTGAAGTACTTTTCATAAAAGGGTAGTTAATGTTTCATCGAAGTACAATGACTAAGCGAAGATTTAAAGCATTCAGTTTAAAGATCACTCTTATTGAAATAACAATGTTTATAATTTCATGTGTTATGTAGCTAACAGTGTTTCTGATATTGTATTGTGAATAAATGTTCAGCTTAGACCCGAATCTACTGATAGACTAGTTTTGGGTCCCCATGCTAATAACTGCGCCAGATTTAAGTTTCATATTACAGTAACAGTACTCAAGAAGTATAGATTTTATTCTTATAACTTATGTATATTACAGTAAACAAATAGCTACAACTATTCAAATTATAATAGATTCAGGTATCACATGTTCCATCTGAGGTAAATAACATAAGGAAGTTAATGCTCTTTGAGAATGAAAATAAAAATCAGCACAGAAGAAACAATAGCTTGAAAACTATTTCGATGGTAGAAATTTTCAATAAATAAACTGTCAAAAGAACCTCTTATTCGAGTTAGTAGCGCTCCAGCATTAGCAATCATTTACGGATAATGATCGTTAGCTTCCTGCTCTAACATACAGTAAGTGTTAATTGAGAGCCAGTTGTTGTCTAAATGTATTAATGTTCATGTCAAACCACTGGTACATTAATTACTTGCTAAACTGCTTCGTATGTTATAAGCAAAAAACAGACTTCCAGTATCAAGTAAAGTCAGTCCCAATAATTAACTTTTTTACGAACCATGCTAATACTTGGTACAACTTTGCCGAATTAGGCTGGCGATCGTTTCCTTTCACGTAATTACACTTTACTTGATTAGTAATAGAACCTTGGTTCGATTCCTGTTTGTTTTGATATTGTTTTCTCTCAGTAGGAATCTTTCTGAAGACGAAAAAAAAGTCAGGTACCATTACATCCAGTCACGGTGAAAAAATAAAAATCGTTTCATAGGAGTAACATTATAGGTGTATTGCTAGTTTAGCAGCACCCGGCAGTGTTATAGCGTGCACTAAATACGGAGCCAAATATCTTTGACGATAATGTCATATTACGTGAATAGCTTTGAACATGAGATTATTTCAAGGGAAACTTTTGTAATTTCTTCGAAAATGCTACAATTTGATAACACTTTTACGCAATTGATTACCCCATGTAAACACTGACTGATTGATTGGTTGGAGACGGGAAGTCGTGCAAAGTACAACTGGGCTAGTTTTTTTAAATTTATTTATTGAAACTACATTTTGACTGGGCTGTCGACTTTTAATACTTCGCTGCACTTGGCTGGAGAGGAGCAAAGCGATCCAGAACATACACAGACAATACTACTCATTGTGAGGCGTCCGACCATTTGTTGAACAGTCACCGTGTAACATAATATTATCTGCTCTATTGGCTAAAACATGTTGTAGACAATTGCATTCCTCAGAAGATACTTCCTGTCAGTTAACAGAATCACAAGAAGAACTGCTTTCCTCATCCATATCCGTTTCTTTTACTACGGCTGTTGATTTCCATTGCGTAAAAAGTGGCATCACGAACAAGTGTTAGACATGACTTCACTTCGTATACTGAGAGGTAGCACAGCGTCGTGGAACAGCGAGAAGACGTGTCACACGAAGGGAACTATCCGTACGCAGTGTTATGTTCCTGTTGAGGCCTGACGTTCACCGTCTACATGCTTGCATAATGCCTACAACGAATATGTGAATATTTGGGTAGGCACTTCCGTATTTTCCGAAGATATTTTTCAATTCTTGTTGCTCTACGTCTCAAAATTACGAAAAAGAACTAGAACGATATTCTGAAGGTTCACTTCATGTTTGTCGTAGATGAACAGTTTGCTAAATAGCATTTTGTGTATCAATAATACGCGAGTACATAGTTGTTTCTGCTCGACACAAACAGGGTTCGTTATGGAGTTATTTGTTCTGAATTCTGGTATGATCCCGACTGAATATCCTTGCGATATTTTGAAACGCTAGTAACGAATTTATCCGCAACGATTTCTGCTTAAATTGCTGCTCCTAACGAATAATCGACCATAATAATCTGGAATACATTTCTCCGTGTGGTAGAGTGTAAACTTGTGAGTGCGAAGTGGAGAGTGCTGTGAAGGCCAATTTTGTGTTATACTCATTTCCAGATGGCGGAGCATGACACGGGATAGTTTTCAAACGTTGTCTGTCATTTCAGGTGGCGGCGAGTGTTCTTTAGCCATTTAGTACTGTATATCAGCTCTACAGTTCAATAAACATGGTTCCTGACTCAATCTATAGGAAAACAGACTGACATTCGGCTGTCACATGGAAGATTTTGCAGCTTTCGAAAGAGAGAAATGTTGCCAACGTACGAATATTTTGTGTTTTCTGTCAGAAGCTACTTTTGATAGATTAAATTACGACAGATATTCGTTTTGAGAAATCTTAATTACGACAAGTATTAATCGTATGAAGTGAAACTAGAGGCCTTGAACCGAATTCGAAGATGCCCTGAGTGTTATTGCAATTGCATCTGAACTAATGACACACGACGCGTTTTGTGGAGGCGGTGGTCCACAGGTACTACATTCCTGGAAAAACAAGACAGGAAAGTCGACATTTTACTAAACTTTACGAAAGTACTATTATTTCATGGGTGACATAATCGAGCAATACTGGTTTGCCAGTATATGACAAATGGCTTTTCGTAGCAAGTCAGTACGATCTGATTACATCTACCAGAAAACAGCTTTATCGAAACTAGTCTTTGGTTAAATCAAATCATGGCACACCTTCTCGGCAGTCATGTTCTTTTTCTTTCAACTAATTATCTTTGGAAGTGATTAGCACGATATCACTTTCTTTTTGAACAAAGGAAACATTAGAGTAGACAATATTACCCTAATTAAGTACTTGCAAGCATGACAACGAAATTTTAAACATGGAAAGATTCAAAACGGAGTACCGAGAATGTCAGAGACTTCATCCGCAATATGAGCTCGTTTCTGCGCGATAACAATTTGAAGATGTAATTCTTAGACTTATCAAATAATCTGGAAGACACAATAACAAACAATGATGTCAGAAAATGAGTTTGCACTTTTAAGAAACTCGTAAAACCACAAAAATTAGAAAATAACGAACTTGGATCATGTACCGAGAGGTGAAGAACACTATCTGCTACAGCCGATACTGTAATGATAAATACTGTGCTTGTCTATGAAGCAAGTTTCTCCCAACGCCAAAAGGCGGCAGGACAAGCCTAGAAAAGTTGACGACATGGCTATCACAAGCTATAGTTTGTACTTAGCGGTTGCTTGTAGTATGATAAACGATAATGTTGTAGGCCGAAGCAATGAATTAAAATTTGCGAACCCAGGTCTCTTGTTTACTCGGCTGAAGCGCTACCTGTTACACCACACTCACTTTGCGGCTACCAGCGCCACATGGATTAGCCTAGTACATCTCCTTTCCCCGACACAAACTCACGCTTCAGCCCATTGCTATTACACTTCTAAACTCGCAGCAGTGTTGCCGAGGCTCTCCAACATTGCGATAGCAGTTTAGCAATGAGCGACATGGGGAGGAGCCTGTACCCCAGGCGTACGTGATAAATTATTGCGGTATTGTTGTTAATCATGCGAAAAATGGCAGCTCAATTTCCTCGTCAAACCAACTGTGATAGTACATCATCAACAAAGTTTACAGTGCACAAAATGTCGACTGAAATTCGCCTTAACTCTACCTAGTGTATGGACCGGAAGATATTTGCATTCAGGCAGTGCGTTTTTAGATCATGCAATTTTCTGAAAGTTTTCCAAATGACCATGACGTGGAGCGCAACATGCTGTTAGTTCTCAACAATAACGACCTAGTGAAGCAGAAACGGCAGCACATTCTAGAGAACGGCCACTTTGCCATTTTCGGGTGACAGTAGGCGTTCCCCTCACACCTACGTATGGAAATACACTGAAGAGTCAAAGAAACTGGTACATTTGCCTAATATCGTGTAAAGCCCCCCAGAGCAAAGGAAGTGTCGCAACACGACGTGGCATGGACTCGACTAATGTCTGAAGAAGTGATGGAATGAATCGACGCCATGAATCCTACAGGGCTCCCCATAAATTCTAAAGAGTACGAGGGGGTGGAGATCTCTTCTTAACAGCACGTTGCAAGGCATCCCAGAAGTGTTAAATAATGTTCATGTATGGGGAGTTTGGTGGCCAGAGGAAGTTTTTAAATTCAGAAGAGTGTTCCTGGAGCCATTCTGTAGTAATTCTGGACGTGTGAGGTGTCACGTTGTCCTGCTGGAGTTTGCCCAATTCCGTTGGAATGGATAATGGACATGAATGGATGCATGTAAATGTAAACGTCGTGTGACTAGGGCCTCCCGTCGGGTAGACGGTTCACCGGGTGCGAGTCTTTCGATTTGACGCCACTTCGGCGACTTGCGCGTCGATGGGGATGAAATGACGATAATTAGGACAACACCTAATCCCTGAGCGGCGAAAGTCTCCGACCCAGCCGAGAATCGAAGCCGTGCCCTTAGGATTGACATTCTGTCGCGCTGACCGCTCAGCTACCGGGGGCGGACATGGATGCAGGTGATCAGATAGGATGCTTACGTACGTGTCAACTGTCAGTCGTATCTAGACGTATCAGGAGTCCCATATCACTCCAACTGCACACACCCCACACCATTACAGAGCCTCCACCAGCTTGGACAGTCCCCTGTTGACATGCAGGGTCCATGAATTCATGAGGTTGTCCCCATACTCGTACACGTCCATCCACTTTGCAACGAGACTCGTCCGACCAGGCAACATGTTTCCAGTCATCAACAGTCCAATGTCGGTGTTGACGGGCCCAGGCGAGGCGTAAAGTTTTGTGCCGTGTAGTCATCAAGGGTACACGAGTGGATCTTCGGCTCCGAAAGCCCATATCGATGGTGTTTCGTTGAATGGTTCGCACGCTGACACTTGTCGATGGCCCAGCATTGAAATCTACAGCAATTTGCGGAAGGGTTGCACTTCTGTCGGATTGAACGATTCTCTTCAGTCGTCGTTGGTTCCGTTCTTGCAGGACCTTTTTCCGGCCGCGGCGATGTCGCAGATTCGATGTTTTATCGGATTCCTGATGTTCACGGTACATTCGTGAAATGGTCGTACGGGATAACCCCCACTTCATCGCTACCACGTAGATGCTGTGTCCCGCTGCTCGTGCGCCGACTGTAAGACCGCGTTCAAACTCACTAAAAACCTGATAACCAACTGCACCAGAAACTTGTGATCTTATATAGTCGTTGCTGACCGCAGCGCCATATTCTGCCTGTTTACATAAAGTATATATCCGGACACCCCCAAAAACATACGTTTTTATATTTCACATAAGCAGAAGATATGAATTGAAGTTTGTGTTGGGAAGGGCACTCGTGTACTTCGTGTAGCAACGTTAGCTGTAGTGCTGTGGTGGTGTAATGGTTGGCGTTTCTGCGTAGTAAGCAAGAAGACCCGGGGTCGAGTCCTGGTCGCAACCTCCGCAGCTCATGGTCGTGAGGTAGCGTTTCGCTTCCCACGCCCGGGTTCCCGGGTTCGATTCCCGGCGGGGTCAGGGATTTTCTCTGCCTCGTGATGACTGGGTGTTGTGTGATGTCCTTAGGTTAGTTAGGTTTAAGTAGTTCTAAGTTCTAGGGGACTGATGACCATAGATGTTAAGTCCCATAGTGCTCCAGAGCCATTTTTTCCTGGTCGCAACACTAATTTTAATCCATTTCTTCTGCTTCAATCATTAACACAGACAAATTTTAATCCATTTCTTCTGCTTCAAGGCCAGGTACTGCATATCAGCGACCTCAGTAGTCATTGGACTCTGTGAAAGAGCAGAATGGGGCGCTACGTGTAACTCACGGACTTCGAACGTTGTCAGGTGATTGGGTGTCACTGGTGTCATACGTCTGTACGCGAGATTTCCACACTCCTAAACATCCCTAGGTCCATTTTTTCCGATGTGATAGTGAAATGGAAACGTGAAGGGACACGTACAGCTCAAAAGAGTACGGGCCGACCTCGTCCGTTGTGTGACAGAGACCGACGACAGTTGAAGAGGGTCGTAATGTGTAATAGGCAGACATCTATCCAGACCATCACACAGGTTTTCCATACTGCGTCAGGATTCACTGCAAGTACTATGACAGTTAGGCAGGAGTTGAGGAAACTTGGATTTCATGGTTGAGCGGCTGCTCATAAGCCATACACCACGCCGGTAAATGCAAAACGACGCCTCGCTTGGTGTAAGTAGCGTAAACATTGGACGATAAAACAGTGGAGAAATGTTGTGTGGAGTGATGAATCACGGTACACAATGCGGCGACCCGATAGCAGGTTTTGGGTATGGTGAATGCCCGGTGAACGTCATCTGCCAGCGTGTGTAGTGCCAACAGTAAAATTCGAAGGCGGTGATGTTCTGGTGTGGTCGAATTTTTCATGTAGAGGGCTTGAACCTCTTGTTTGCGTGGCACTATCACAGCACAGGCCCACATTGATGTTTTAAGCACCTTCTTGCTTCCCACTGATGAAAATCAATTCGGGGATGGCGACTGCATCTTTCAACACGATCGAGCACCTGCTCATAATGCACGGCCCGTGGCGGAGTGGTTACACGACAATAACATCCCTTTAATGGACTGGCCTGCCACAGAGTCCTGACCGGAATTCTAGAGAACACCTCTGGGATGTTTTGGAACTCCCACTTCGAGGCAGTCCTAACCGACCGACATCGATACCTCCCCTCAGAGCAGCACTCCGTGAAGAATGGGCTACCATTCCGGCTGTATCATGATTACTGCGACGAGTGCAGGCAGTGCCATCACAGGCGATGTAATATGGATTGTTCACTTGAAGCCGGAACTCAACCACAAATCGCCGCATTGGCGTCGGTGTAAACCTCCGCGCTAGACAAGCTTGATGGTGACTAGCTAGCCAAGGAATCTGATGTACACGAAACAGAAATTGCACCGAGCGAGGTGGCGCAGTGGTTAGCACACTGGACTCGCATTCGGTAAAACTACGGTTCAAACCCACGTCTGGCCATCCAGATTTAGGTTTTCCATGATTTTCCTAAATCGCTTCAAGCAAATACTGGGATGGTTCCTTTGTAAGGGCACGGCCGACTTCCCTCCTCATCCTTCCCTAATCCATTGGGACCGATGACCTCGCGTTTGGAGGAGGGGAGAGGTAAGATAAGAGAGGATGTGAAATGTCAGAAACTGTCTATACCAGTGGCCGTTAAGCTACAGCCGTGAGGCCCGAATCAAGTATTCGTGCACCCGGTGATTGTCATTCTTATTTTATACTAACATGGATCATAACAGCCGAATCCAAAAATGCATCTAACATTGAATTTCTGCATGGAGCAGAATACTGTTCTTTCCCGCAAATCACATACAGCAGTTACTATGGTCTTTTTTTGACAGGTGGTGTAGGGTTATGAGTGCAAGTATTTTAATGATTCATGACAGTGGATTTCAAACTTACAGTTCAGCACTTTTTTTTCTGTTGGAGCTACAGTGCAAGATCTTTGCCCGACCATCCTGAAGTTTTAAGCTTCTCTCCCATATATTTCAGATTTAATTTACACCCGATTAAATTCCTAGCCAGTAGCTGTTTCGAAGAGGTAGAGACACGAGACGCAGATGGAGTCCACTTGAAGGTGGCGGAATGCTATGAGGGAATGTGCCAGTTCCCTTCTCGTGGTCACTGTGATGGAAAAAGATGACCTATAGTGTAACTGTTCCATTCACGTTCGTAAAGTCAGCTGGTAGCCAGTTTTCACACGGTGGTGGTGATTGTCAATATTTAGTAAAGATATTAGAACGTCATGTCTTTCGTATTTTAAAAAAGGGTTGACGTTGTCACTACAAAAAAAAGTGTGAACAACATCGACAACTACTACTTATTAAATGAATTAAATGTACTGAAATGAAATGAACGATCAATGGGAGTGAAATCAGTGAAGATGAATGATATGAAATAAAATCGCTGCAAACTGCTCGAGTGCCGATCTGACAAAAATTTTCAGTTGCCACTACATATTCGAGAACTGTTTCTCTTGTATCATGACCGAACCAGACGACAATATGATTTTCGTGTTACACACTCCATTTGGATTAGGCCTACTGATTTCGAAGGCCGGTTGCGGCTGCAATACATTTTTGAGAATATTGGATACGTCTGAATGTAGGTGTCTCTTGCGTGTTTGAGCTTTTAGGAATAACTATGAAAATCTCGTAACGCTGTCCATATACAGGAATTACGACACGACTACAAAAGTTAATTCCTCCAAATGTTAAACGCTTCAATTGCAGTAGGAAGCTTGTTGAAAAGTGGCTTAATTATTTCTTTTTCTGTCTCAAAAAATACAGCCAGTTAAACATATCCACTCTCTTACGACTCTAAAAAGCCTTGCATTTCAAATGAAGCAGGAGAGAACTTGATAGATCTCACACACTATGGCCGCAAAACTTCAGTGGACAAGGATTCACAAAGGTGAGAACTCTGACGGCTGACAGCGGACGGAGAAATGGACGGCGAACGCAGGTCTGACAGTAGCTTGTGAATAACAAAAACAGTTATGATAATCAGTAAACGCCGATGCTGAGTATGCATAAAATGGATTTGTGGTTAGCTAGTCGATCGATGTTGAGACATGGACGTATCATTAGTTGCTGCACTGTAGCGACGTCTTTGAGAGTTTATTCAAGAAAGCGCCGGATTCTATGCTTTGTCCACGATGAAACCGCTACTTCTGTTAGTTAAAGTCTTCGCCACACGGATTTCTGCTGCATCCTTTATCATCGAGTCCCAAACAGACCAGGCCCACGTTAGACTTCAAACCACATAAAAAGACCAGTGCCTATGCAATGCTTCGCCAAAGCTGATTTATTGGGCTGTAAGAGCCTAGCGTACCTTGGGTGTTCCCTTCATCTTTCAGGGACCACACAGAGGCCACACTCGTTGAGAATCTCGTAAGCCCCAACCTTGCGGAGCATAATGTCACGTTTGACAGAACCCATATGGTTGCTCTCTTCCGTGTAGGGCGAAAGATCACTGTCACTTTATGCTTGGTGAGGATTCGACACATTTTTGACGACAGGCTTCCCACTCATGCCAGGAAAGACATAGACTTGATCTCTCTGTGTCAGCTTCATCATTCCTTAAGTTCACCTTCGGTTTTATCCGAAGCTCCTCACGTACCTGTGGTGTAAACTGCCCCTTAGGTGCAATAGCTCATTCTGCAGACTGCTCACGTTAGCGATTCCTTGTGCTCTGTAAACCGAAGTTCTGGCAACACTGATCTTCTGGGGAGGGCAGCTATTTGCAAGTGAATACAAGTACTTATGAGTAGGTTTCGGGTAAAATTATTGTCCAAGGGTTCTCTCGTCTTTGCGTTGAACGAGAACATCCACGAACGGAAGGTATCGCCGTCATTAATTTTCCACTGTAAATATACTATTTCCTTGGATGGAACTAAGTTGTTGTTTTTTTTAATCATTTATTTTATCCTCACTAGGGCCCATACTACAAACGTGTCGACAACGTCTCTCCAAAATATTTTGGGCTTCTGTTTGTCCAGCGCCTTTTCCTCGAAGTGCTCCGTAAACAAACTGGCTACCGAGGGCGACACGGGATTGCCCAAGGCTCAGCGCAGTTCAAAAAATTCGTTCTTAAATTAAAACGAAAAAGAAAACGTGTGTTTTGGGGAGGGGAGGGGTATGTGTGTTCGTAGATTTTGCCGGCGGATGAGATGCCTGCATGCAGCCGGGTTGACTGGTCGTTGTAGAACGAATTTTCGACGGCGTAACGTGCCATCATCATCAGGTAACTCCTGTTGACTGACGTATTTGTAGCGAGGAATGTGAAATTATATTAAGGGGACATGCTCCTGAATGGGCTGCATTTTTAGTACTATCTTCACCCTCATAGTGCAACTGATTTACAAAATAGCTCAAAATTCTTATACACAATTAGGGACATTAGTCAAAGCATTTCCCAAAAAATCATTGAGATATTTATTATAATTTGGTACTGACAACAATATGTGTAACAGTATAAAAAACGGAACACTATTTCACTGTGGTACATTTTCTTTGGAACCACTGACTACACAGCTTGGAAAAAGAGTCAGAGTACAGACAACAATCACATAAGTGTTTTATGCCTCCAATTTCCTTCCCTGATGCTGATCTGTGAAAAAGACTGGTAATTTATTTTACTACAACAAAAATATTTAAAAAGTAGCTCAAATATCACCGACATCAACATCATGTTGTAATTTTTCAGGAAATAGTAGGCAAGGGATGTAGAGAAGGTCATTATAAATATCTGTACCAATTTTTGTGAGTTTAACTCCAGTCATTTAAGAGAAAAGTGTACCTGAATGATGAAAATTCAAGTTTTCAGTAAATCGCAAAAAATGTTAACAGATTTATTAACTTACCACTATACTCGTTTAGAACATTCCATCTGCATACTTCAGTTGTCCTCCTGTTTCCTTATCATCTATACTCTTTCTCTTCACTCTTTTCTTTATGTTCAAATGTGTGTGAAATCTTATGGGTCTTAACTGCTAACACACACACCCATGCCCGAGGGAGGACTCGAACCTCCGCCGGGACCAGCCGCACAGTCCATGACTGCAGTGCTGCAGTGCTTATCCCGCGCAGCTCTTTTCTTTATCCTTGACTCCTTGGTAGCAGCTTCTGCAGCTGTCTCTGTTTCGGTTACCCGCCGCTTGTCAATAGCAGTTAGAGCTGGAGTCATATTCCTTCCTGTCTGGATGTTCAACTTCTTCATAACATTGATCCTTCAAATTGCACCATCACTGAATGTTATTATTGCATCCATTAGACCATACTTCGGCACTGTCAGCCCAACAAATACAGTTTTGGGTATTCTCTCCCATGTACAGCTGTTGAAGCTTTCATTTGCATTCTGAGAGAGACCATGCATACATTTCTTAATTAGATTTTTATTTGCCAGATCCCTACATATAGGCAAAATTGCCTCCATTACAGCAAGTGGTAAGGAATGCTTGTGGGTATATTGTGTGCCTGTAGCATTGCTCAACCAGTACTTGCACCACGAATATTCCCCTTTTGGACACAAATCATGCTGTGGGATTTCATCTGTTGACACTCTGTAAAACCACGTTGCCCAAACAGCTCGTCTCGTGTTCTCCAAATCTCCTACATTTCTCCTTATTGCCAGTCCACAATACTGAGTCAAAGAATCAATATCACTTTTTTCAAGACGACCTGGACGACCCATGTGTTTTCCGTCTGACAGTTTTTTCCACAGAAGTCTTACCTTATTTTCTCAGCTGAGCTCCCACTCTTTTTGTACATGCCCAGCACATTCAGGCTTTTCTATCAGAGTGTCCCCATATGGTCCTTCATTAACAACAGTAGTGTGTCCTTTACAGTCTCCATCCCCACGACTAACCTCTGGTCTTCTAAAAAGGAATGTTCAAATATGTGTAAATTCCTAAGGGACCAAACTGCTTGGGTCATCGGTCCCTAGACTTACACACTACTTAAACTAACTTATGCTAAGAGCAACACACACAACCATGCCCGAGGGAGAACTCGAACCTCCACCGGCAGGGACCGTGCAGTCCGTGACATGACGCCTCAAATCACGCGGACAATCCGCGCGGCTTTAGTTAGAACTCCTTTCGTTTCCATGTTTCCACTTCGACCATCAAAGTACTTTACACGAACATGGGTGCCAATAAATTAACTTCAGCAACCCTGGCAGTGCTTTGTTAGACATTCATAATCTGGTATCTTTCCAGTTTCAATAAATACGGCAGTTACAACCCCATTCAGAAAAGTATGACCTCTCTTCTGCCAAGATCCATCAAATGCTGCTACAGTGTCTGTATTCTCAGACAAGGCTACTGCTTCTTCTGCTGCTCTTTCCATTGAATGTTCACTTACACCACATAAAGCATTATGTATTAATTTATTGTATCTGTCAAACCTCAGTGGAGGTGGAGGCAAATCCATCACTGCACATAAAGTCTGGGCAGCTCTCTTTCCCCTTCCAATACATCGCATTGCATAAGCAAACTGAATATTTACACTGTAACGTCGACTATAAAAAAAAAAAAAAAAAATGGCTCTGAGCACTATGGGACTCAACTGCTGTGGTCATAAATTCCCTAGAACTTAGAACTACTTAAACCTAACTAACCTAAGGACATCACACACATCCATGCCCGAGGCAGGATTCGAACCTGCGACCATAGCGGTCGTGCGGTTCCAGACTGTAGCGCCTTTAACCGCTCGGCCACTCCGGCCGGCCGTCGACTATCAGTTACTGGTGATGTCATAGTATCACTGTGCATCTTAAACGAGGGACAGTCCGAGGGAATGATTTGGCAACCAACCGAACATTAATGGGACGTAATCGAGAGGTCAGTTTGTGTACAAAATCCTGCACTGGCAACACTTTCGCAATTATCGAGGGCTTTGGAGGCAAAATGGCTCAATATTTCTGACTTGAAAGACCCTTCTTTGCTGAAATGTCCTCAGAAACGTCAATATATCTTCACAATTGCATTACTTACATTCCACAGCACTCTTCAAAAGTCTTGACAGCATATTTAGGTTCACAATAACATTTCCGTCGTTATTGCTGCTCACAATACTACTAGGCTTATTACATTCAGAAAGCGAAAGTTAACGTCTAGAAGCACTGCCAAAACAGAGTTACCGCGGGCGACTTTTGAAAGAAAAAAAAAAAAAGGCTCTCAGCACTATGGGACTTAACTTCTGAGGTCATCAGTCCCCTAGAACTTAGAACTACTTAAACCTAAGGACATCACACACATCCATGCACGAGGCAGGATTCGATCCCGCGACCGTAGCGGTCGCGCGGTTCCAGACTGAAGCGCCTAGAACCGCTCGGCCACTCCGGCCGGCACTTCCTTTCCTGTTCCACTCGCAAATAGAACGAGGGAAAAACGATTGCCCGTAGGCCTCCATATGAGCCCTAATTTATCGTCTCTTATCTGTGTGATCCTTACGCGAAATGTATGATGGAGGCAACAGAATCGTACTGCAGTCAGCTTCAAGTGCCCGTTCTCTAAATTGTCTCAGTAATTTTCCTCGGAAAGAACGTCGTCTTTCCTCTAGGCATTCCCGTTTGAGTTCCAGAAGCATCTTCGCAACACACTCGTGTTGTTCGAACCTGCCAGTAACAAATCTAGCAGCTCACCTCTGAATTGCGTCGATGTCCTCCTTTAATCTGATCTCGTATGGATCCCAAACACTCGAGCACTACTCACGAACAGTACTCAATACTATCGTCCTATATGTGGTCTCCTTTACAGATGAACCACACTTTCCTAGAATTCTCCCAATAAACCGAAGTCGACCGGTCGCCTTTCCAACTACAATCCTCACATGCTCATTCCATTTCATATCGCTTTGCAAAGTTACGCCCAGATATTTGACGACGTGACTGTGTCAAGCAGGACGCTACTAATGCTGTATCCGAACATTACGGGCGTGCTTTTCCTATTCTTCTGTATTAACTTACAGTTTTCTACATTTACATATAGAATGGTAATTGGAACTAGACGAACGGGACAAAGCACGTCGCAAATAGTTTGGGATTTTAGTATTACGAGAGTAATATTATCAAGAGCGTGACGAATACCAATTTTTAGGCATTACTTCTCACCACAGACATCGCAGTGGCTGGCGGCCTTCACCTAACCATCGAGAACAGCGGCGTTAGCGTAGAGTTTTCAGTGCTAACAGACAAGCAACACATCTTGAAATAACTGTGAAACTGATTGTCAGTGTGGAAGGCACGACGAACGTATCCGTTCGGACAGTGCGGCAAACTTTGGCGTTTATGAGCTATGTCAGGAGACAACCGACGCGAATGCCTTTGATACCAGCACAACGTCGCCTGCAGCGCCTCTCCTGGACTGTGACCATATAGGTTGGATCCCATTTCAGATGGTAAGAGCTGATGGCAGGGTTAGAGTGTGGCGCAGACCCTACGAATCCATGGGCCCAGGACCCAAGATGTCAACAAGGCACTCTGTGCATGCTGATGGCGGCCCATAATGGTGGGGGCTATGTTTACATGGAATGGAGTGGATCTTCTGGTGCGACTGAAGCGAAGATTGACCAGAAATGATTTTTTTCGGCTATCTGGTGAAAACTGTCAGCCATTCATGGACTTCATGTTCCCAAACAACAACGGAAATTTTTATGGATGACAATGCACCATGTCACGGGATCACAATTCTGCGCGATTGGTCTAAGGAATATTCTGGACAATCCGAGCGAATGATGTGGCAACACGTCGAACATTAATGGGACGTGATCGAGAGATCAGTTCGTGTACAAAATCCCACACTCGCAACACTTTCGCAATTATGGAGGGCTTTGGAGGCAACATGGCTCAATATTTCTGCAGAGGACCTTCAACGCCTTTTTGATTCGAGCTGGTGCACAATGCCGGGAGAAAAAAAGGTCCGCCACTATATTAGGAGGTATCCTGTAACTTTTGCCACCTCAGTGTAGAACGCAATGAGAAGAAGAAAACTTACATTCAAGAGATTTAATGAACGTTTCTGTTCGTGTCACATATTCCATAAGGCATTTAAATACAAGTACAGTTACTGTTAGTAATCAATTAATCATCCACTCACACAGACAACACAACACCACTCCGTCAGGCAAGTCCAGTGTCACAGGTGCAGGGTCGCTGAGGATGGTAGCAATATGAAACAGAGAGATGTGAAGTGATCCGATTGATGGCGACTTGTAACGATCATTACTTGGGGGGCGGCGGACAATTTATCGCTAATCTGTTGGGAGCTCATACACTATGTGATCAAAAGTATTCGGGCACCCACAAAAAATACGTTTTTCATATTAGGTGCATTGTGCTGCCATCTGCTGCCAGGTACTCCATATCAGCGACCTGAGCAGTCATTATACATCGTGAGAGAGCAGAATGGGGCGCTCCGTGGAACTCACGGACATCGAACGTGGTCGGGTGACTGGGTGCCACTTGTGTCGTGTCATACGTCAGTACACGACATTTCCCCACTCCTAAACATCCCTAGGCCCACTGTTTCAGATGTGATGGTGAAGTGGAAACGTGAAGGCACACGTACAGCACAAAAGCGTACAGGCCGACCTCGTCTGTTGACTCACAGAGACCGCCGATTGTTGAAGAGGATCGTAATCTGTAAGACGCAGACCTTCACACAGGAATTCCAAACGGCATCAGGATTCACTGAAAGTACTATGACAGTTAGGCAGGAGGTGAGAAAATATGTATTTCATGGTTGAGTGGCTGCTCATAAGCCACACACCACGCCGGTAAATGCCAAACGACGCCCCTCTTGGTGTAAGGAGCGTAAACATTGGATAATTGAAGAGTGGAGAAACGTTATGTGGAGTGTCGAATCAAGGTACACATTGTGGCGATTCGATGGCAGGGTGTTAGTATTGTGAATGCCCGGTGAACGTCATCTGCCAGTGTGTGTAGTGCCAACAGTAAAATTCGAAGGTGGTGGTGTTATGGTATGGTCGTGTTTTTCTTGAAGGGGGCATGCACTCCTTGTTGTTTTGCGTGGCCCTATCACAGTACAGGCCTACAATGATGTTTTAAGCACCTTCTTGCTTCCCACTGTTGAAGAGCAATTCCAGGATGGCGATTGAATCTTTCAACACGATCAAGCTGCTGTTCATAATGCACGGCCGGTGGCGGAGTGGTTACACGACAATAACATCCCTGTAATGGAATGGCCTGCCACAGAGTCCTGACCTGAATCCTATAGAACACCTTTGGCATGATTTGGAACGCCCACGTCGTGCAAGGCCTCACCGACCGACATCTCCTCAGTGCAGTAATCCGTGAAGAATGGGCTGCCATTCCCCAAGAAACCTTCCGGCACCTGACTGAACGTGTGCCTGCGAGAGTGGAAGTTGTCGTCAAGGCTAAGGGTGGGCCAACACCATACTGAATTCCAGCATTAGCGATGGAGAGCGCTACGAACTTCTAGGTCATTTTCAGCCAGATGTCCGGATATTTTTGATCACGTAGTGTAGCAAGCTCATTTGTGTAAGTTACCAGTTAATGATAAGATCGATATAGGCGGGCCAAAGTGTCGCCCCAGAATGTCGGTATTGGCTCTTTAGCAAAATCGTTTGACGAACACTGTGTGTATCACATAAGAAGTGGTTGACATAGACGTCAAAAGAACTAGATGTAACCAGGATGGGGCTAACGGTTAAGTCGTGAGCCGAGGCACTGCCTGGCGCACGTACTGCCGGTTCACAACAGCGCCGAGGGAGGGGATCGGCGCGTGAGCGGACTGCCGGCCGGCGCGATTTGCGGGCTCTGCGTAGTCAGCTTCCAGCGAGACCGTAAATTGCGTTTACAGTGCTCGCAGCGAGCGCCGCTCGTAAATCCCGCTTTATAGCGGATAATTCCACGTGCACGCCGCCGGATGCTCGCTACTGATGTGCTTATCTTCCGCTTCCCCTTTTTCGTTTTTCTTTAGAGACCACCGCGGTTTTCGATATTACTCTCTTCCTTGATACACAGACACGTCAGCAGATAGGTCTTAGTCTGACTGCCAAGTCAAAGAGATAGAGAATAGTCTTTTGTTTATTTCATCCAAATGACGTTGCATCGTCCAGGCAGGTTACACGCATCTGAGAAAGCTGTTTCCGCCACGTCATTAAGAGAAAAGAGGAAGAAAACTGGTGAAAGATTTCATGGCCGCAAGTATGGTGGTATCTCGTTTAGCATAGACTCTCAGCTGCCGCTGCTTTTAGGAAATAGAGAATATGCTTTGCGGCATATATCTCAACTTCAAGAAAAATATAATAATTCCAATCCCAAAGAAAGCAGGTGCTGACAGATGTGAAAATTACCGAACTATCAGTTTAATAAGTCACAGCAGCAAAATACTAATACTAATTCTATACAGACGAATGGAAAAACTGGTAGAAGCCGACCTCGGGGAAGATAAGTTTGGATTCCGTAGAAATGTTGGAACACGTGAGGCAATACTGACCGTACGACTTATCTTAGAAGAAAGATTAAGGAAAGGCAAACCTACGTTTCTAGCATTTGTAGACTTAGAGAAAGCTTTTGACAATGTTGACTGGAATACTCTCTTTCAAATTCTGAAGGTGGTAGGGGTAAAATACATGGAGCGAAAGGCTATTTACAATTTGTACAGAAATCAGATGGCAGTTATAAGAGTCGAGGGGCATGAAAGGGAAGCAGTGGTTGGGAAGGGAGTGAGACAGGGTTGTAGCCTCTCCCTGATGCTATTCAATCTGTATATTGAGCAAGCAGTAAAGGAAACAAAAGAAAAGTTCGGAGTAGGTATTAAAATCCATGGAGAAGAAATAAAAACTTTGAGGTTCGCCGATGACATTGTAATTCCGTCAGAGACACCAAAGGACTTGGAAGAGCAGTTGAACGGAATGGACAGTGTCTTGAAAGGATGGTATAAGATGAACATCAACAAAAGCAAAACTAGGATTATGGAATGTAGTTGATTGAAGTCGGGTGATGCTGAGGGAATTAGATTAGAAAATGATACATTTAAAGTAGTAAAGGAGTTTTGCTATTTGGGGAGCAAAATAACTGATGATGGTCAAAGTAGAAAGGATATAAAATGTAGACTGGCAATTGCAAGGAAAGCGTTTCTGAAGAAGAGAAATTTGTTAACATCGAGTATTGATTTGAGTGTCATGAAGTCGTTTCTGAAAGTGTTTGTATGTAGTGTAGTCATGTATGGAAGCGAAACATGGACGATAAATAGTTGGACAGGAAGAGAATAGAAGCTTTCGAAATGTGGTGCTACAGAAGCATGCTGAAGATTAGATGGGTAGATCACATAACTAATGAGGAGGTATTGAATAGGATTGGGGAGAAGAGGAGTTTGTGGCACAACTTGACTAGAGGAAGGGATCGGTTGGTAGGACATGTTCTGAGGCATCAAGGGATCACCAATTTAGTACTGGAGGGCAGCGTGGAGCGTCAAAATCGTAGAGGGAGACCAAGAGATGAATACACTAAGCAGATTCAGAAGGATGTAGGCCGCAGTAGGCACTGGGAGATGAAGAAGCTTGCACAGGACAGAGTAGCATGGAGAGCTGCATCAAACCAGTCTCAGGACTAAAGACCACAACAACAACAACAACATCTCAAAAAGAGTCTTCCCTTCGCCGGAAACTAAAATGATATCTATCCTTTTCCAAGTATACCTCCTCCTCTTGTGATTCTTCAAATGAGTATTCGCTATTAGTAGCTGAAGTTTATTACAGAATTCAATTAGTCCTTCTCCTATCTCATTCCTTGTCCCAAGGACAAGTCTCCTGTAACATTTTCTTCTACTCCTTCTGCTGCAACTGCATTCCAGTCCCCCACGCTATTTTCTTTTTGTACCTCGAGAGCACAAATCTTTCTGCTCCGTTCCACGATTCTCAGGTCTCGACTGATTAATCTGCAATTCCATGGGAGAGCTTCATCTGATACTTCACTGTTCCCTCCGCTGCAGTTATCCGAAAGAAACACCAAACTGCAGTCCTGACATGTTTCTGCCGTACTAAGTAACCTACAGCAACATCCAAATTAGTCAAACATGAAGCTGCTTATACAGTCAAGTAACAGACGTTTCTGCTGTAACTGAGATCTGATGCGCCAGCCGTAATGCAAACGCCTCCTGTGCTCCAGAATGAATCTGTCACTCTGTTGAGGACAGCACACTGTTTTGAGACGTCTTGCTAGCCTAAAATCGCGTGCTGGGCCGTGACTGTAACCCAAGAAATTGCCTTTCTCGGGCAACGCAAGTCCAATGAACCACTCCGACAGCTTCACTTTCCTCCTATTTCCCAAATTTCATGAAAGTTTTCGAGAAGTACACATGCTGAATTTCAAATGGTGCCGTTCACTTCTTTGTCTTGAATTACTGAGTTCTGAAATGATTTGCCCAGCAGATACCTAACTATTTTGGATGTTTTAAGTAGCCTATCAAACAGAAAGAATTATAAGGGAAAAACAACGAAGGATGACAATATTTCTACAGATGAGGTTAAATGTCAGTGTAGGTAAGAACAGCTGCGAAGCATTTTAAACTACGACTGACCACAATCTTATTATTTTCGTCATTCTACCCTTATTATTTGAAAATAAGTAAAAATAACTGGCACCAATCAGACACGATATGTTAGTTTATTTCCATAAACTGGGTTTTGATACTTTTCAGTCTGATTTTCAGATGGAGCATGCACAAATTACATATATATTTTCACTTTGTGTTGCTGTTTTCACATCACAGAGGAGATACCCAACATTACGCTACAAAAATGATTCTGAAAATGCTCGAAAACTAGTTTATGAAAATAAACAAATACGAGGGCGAGCTGAAAAGTAATGCCACTGAATTTTTTATTGTGTCCTCAGTATCGGTTGAGGTATTACATGTCACGCATATTACTCGGTCGACGGTAATTGCAACTGCTGCCCCCAGAGAACTTCGAATTGTAGCGTGTAACGAAGCGGCGTGTAGTGTAACGATGTCGGTGCGTGAGAGACCCCTCAGAAAACTGAAAGCACGATTTCGAAGAGTACGTCCCACATGGAGCAGCCGCGCCTTCAGCATGACAATACCACACCGCACACGAGTTCTGTGATGTCTGCAACAATCCGACTCCTCGGCTTCACTGTCATCGACCATCCTCCATATAGTCCCGACTTAGCTTCATTCTATTTTCATCTGTTTCCTAAACTCAAAGAACGCCTTCGAGGACGCCACTTTGATAATGATGAAGCTGTGCAAGCAGGCGTGACGATGTGGCTCCGTCAATAACGCCAAACATTCTACAGTGACTGGTCTGTCGTTGGGACAAATGTGTTCGTGGCCCGGCTGACTATGCTGAGAAATTAATATGTAGGCATGAAGAATAAAGATGTAGAATGTCAATAAAGTTTGTTTTATTTTAAAAGATTTAAGAGTTTTCACATAAAATATTCGGAGGCACAACTTTTCAGTCCGCCTTCGTATTTTAAAAGTGACTGACCTCAGTTATTTGAATATACAGAGGGGTCCAAAGAAATGTATCCACTGTTTCAAAGTCCATAACTTGCAATCTAATTGACGGAGTTGTCTAATTTTTGGTGAAAGTGTAAGTTAAAGTCCAACTTAAAGATATCACTGTAGGTGTTCGAAATGGTCACCATTGACATCCACACACAAACGATGCCGCCGAACTGCAGCACGAACTACTGATTGCAACGTTTTCAGTTGGATATTTGCACATGAATGTACGATGTATTCTCGAAGTTCATCCAATGTGCGTGGCTTTTGTCGATAAACGACGTCCTTTAGTGTTCCCCACAGGTAAAAGTCCAGAGGAGTTAGGTCTGGGGAACGTAGTGGATACTCCACAGCACCTCTACGCCCTATCCATCTTCCTGCTAGATTTTCGTCGAGATACGTTCTAACACGATTTTGGTAGTGGGCTGGGGCTCCAGCTTGTTGAAAGTAAACTCTTCCGTCTCCATACAAGTCTCGGATAGCAGGTAAAATGGATGCCTGAAGCATCTGAAGGAACACCTCACCGGTAACTGTGCCGTCAAAGAAGAATGGCCCAATCAAGCCCCGGTAAGACAACACACACCACACATTTACTCCTGGCAAATTCACGGCTTTGTCCACATGGACGTTCGGATTTTCGGCGGCCCAGTAGATGCAATTGTGGCGATTTACTGTACCATTGAGTTTGAACTGTGCCTCATCAGACCACACAATAATCTCTGCAAACTCTTCATCGTTGCGCACCATGGTAGTAAACCACTCGCAGTACTCCATTCTACGACCTGGTTCGTCCTCGTTCATTGCGTGTAGCAATCGTGGGATGTAGCACTTCCACTCTGCTGTCTTCAAAACACTAAAGAATGTCGTTTATCGACAAAAGCCACGGAGATTGGATGAACTTCGAGAATACATCGTACATTCACGCGCAAATATACAACTGAACACGTTGCAGTCAGTAGTTCGTGCTGGAGTTCGGCGGCATCGTTTGTGTGTGGATGTTAAAGGTGACCATTTCGAACACCTACAGTGATATCTTTAAGTTAGACTTTAACCTACACTTTCACCAAAAATGAGACAACTCTGTCAATTAGTTTGCAAGTTATGGACTTTTAAACAGTGGATACATTTTTTTGGACACCCCCACCCCCCTGTATATATACATTTACGTTTTGCGCAGTATCCATAACGGACAATCATTATTTATTCTCAACATAGCCCCTATTCTTTGTGCAAGTATGTGCGTGTGTGTGTTTATGTGCGAGTGTTTTCTCTGTAATATTAATCAACTGGTTTCCACCAGCCTTTGGATACACGGTGAGAGGTAAGTCATCTGCCGAAACAGAACCCTCGTATCCTATACCGTAGAGACTTCCACGTAGGCACGTGACGCACCAGTCTTGGGGATGACCGCGGCATTTAACATTTCGCAGTTCATAATGTCATGACATTTCCTGCTAGCTGCGAATAAACGTAATGGTTCAAATGGCTCTGAGCACTATGCGACTTAACCTATGAGGTCATCAGTAGCCTAGAACTTAGAACTAATTAAACCTAACTAACCTAAGGACATCACGCACATCCATGCCCGAGGCAGGATTCGAACCTGCGACCGTAGCGGTCACGCGGTTCCAGACTGAAGCGCCTTTAACCGCACGGCCACACCGGCCGGCCCGAATAAACGTAATCTAAGGCATCCGTAATGTCATTAGAGCTTTAATGTGCAATAATCCTCATGTGAGCTTCTGATTAAAATATTTCAGAATATTATTAGTCTCCCATACCACATGAAAAGAATACGTGCTACAAAATTAATTGAATAGACGGTAACATACATTAGAGTGAATCATAATGTAGAACCTTTTTCTGTCTAAGCACTCTATTATAATACAATTCAGTTCCTTACGAATTCGGAATAAATATGAAATACGTATTCAGTAACGTAACAGTAATTTACAGCTGGCCGAGGTGGCCGAGCGGTTCTAGGCACGTCAGTCCGGCTTTCGCCGCCGTGCAGAGCGGACGTGTTGTTGTTTCCGCCTGCGGATCGCGCGCGCTCGCTGTTGCTTACATTTCAGCGGCCGTCATTTACGTGTCGCCTACGTGCACTAGAACCATGGCCAACCGTTTTAGAAAATCAACATTATGATTCACCTTCTGCGACGACTACGCACGACCAAAGGCCTTGGAAGTGGAAAGCTTCCTACGCGACGTTGCGAAGATCCCAGCTTCAGACATCTTGGGCATCCATTTGTCCATATTAAGCAGTACGGTGTACGTCAAAGTCGTCAATGTCGCGGTATGTGAATGAATACTTCGTGACACCAACCATGGATTACGCTTTTGCCACGCCGAGGGCAATGTCGGAGCGGTCACCGTCGACGATGCCGGCTTAGGAATGCGCACCATACGAGTTTCCGAACTCCCGTTCGAGCTCCCGGCGGAAGACGTTATCGCGGTTTTCCGCCAATATGGCACTGTACATGGCCACACTGCCGACCGCTGGGTGCAATTACAAACGTACCCCGTTCTTAACGGTGTACGGCAGATCACCATCGATCTCCATCGCCACGTGCCATCTTACCTGCAAATTAGCGGGTGCCGCGCGGTTGTCATATACAACGGCCAACCCAAGACCTGTTCCGGGTGCGGCAAAGAAGGCCACCTCAGATCTGAGTGTCTTCAGCGACGAATCACCCAATTGCCAGCCGCTACCGTGGCACCTCCGGCTCCGACGACGGTTTTACCGATCACCTACGCATCGGCGCTCTCTTCTCCTCCCACCGGCCGCCACCCGTCGGACCACGTACCGGTGACCCTTCCAGCTGCTACGGTCCCGCCGGGGCCGACACGTCGCGCTCAAAGCCTGACGCTACACCGGCGCCACTACCAACAGCGACGACTTCCGACACCCACCCGCCCGACCATATGGACGCCCCTTCATTTGACGTTCCCGCGACGGCCTTCCTCTCAGAGCGACGCGACTCCCTTCCGTCTTCCGACACGGAGGGACGAACCCGCAAACAACGTTCACCCAAGAGGCGCAAGAGGAGGCGCCGTACGGTCTCGGAACGAGACGGATCACTTCCCCCAGATGCTCCAGAGGCCGTCCGACCCGACGAGGCCTCGGAGAACCTGCACGACGACACGAATGAGGACAACATGACGCCGACTGTGGCTGTGTCGATGCCTACTCTACTGGCTCGCCCAGGTGCTCCTGAACCAATGGACTCTACCGTTGCGACTGCCGCCGGCACGACTTCCGCCCCTACGACCGACGTGGAACATACAACCATCACCACGACAGCGCCTTCAATGGTGTGGAGTGAGGACGTCGATGAGGACCCGGACCATACTTTGGGGACAGAGTTACCCCAGACGGAAGCATCGTTACGCCGCTGATAAGGCCATCAGGTGGCGTACGGCACGACTCGCCGTTGCCTCGCCCCACTTCATCCTCCGCCGGTGGAGTTCCCCTCCACGGCGGGGTACGGCTCCAAACCTACCGAATAGCTACGATCAACACTAACACCATTAGCTCTCCCGTAAAATTTCAACTGCTGCGAGAGATGATATGGGCGTCGGACGTCGATATCGCACTACTACAGGAAGTACACTTGGCCACACTTCCAGACGTCGCGGTATATAACACTTATCCTTCTCCCGGTGACCACCTGGGACGCACCGTAGCCATCTACGCCAGAGAAGGCATTCCAGTGACCGATATCACATACCTTTCATCTGCCAGAGGCATAGCCGTCACCGTCATGGGGACGCGTATCGTCAACATTTACGCTCCGTCAGGCTCCATCCGCAGACGCGACAGGGCACTGCTCTATTCAGAAGAAATCGCTCCTTTGTTTCTTGGACGCTGCGACCATTACTTGCTTGGGGGTGATTTTGATTGTGTCTTGCACCCTAAAGATCAAGTGCCCCACTACAACACCTGTCAAGAACTGCGTCTTGTCGTCCGAGATCTGTTACTCCGCGACACTTGGGAAGTTCAGCACGGCGACGCGCCTGGACATACTTACCAGACGAGTCCCTCCGCGAGCCGCCTTGATAGAATTTACGTCTCTCGGGAACTCACACCTGCAGTCCAAGGTGCAGAACTTTGTCTCCTGGCCTTTTCGGACCACTGTGCCTACATCTGCAACATTCTCTTCCCCAAGCAAGTGGTCTGGCGTAGTCGTGCACCGTGGAAGCTAAACACCACCCATCTTCATGATCCCAAATGTCTTCAACGTGTTACCGAGACATGGACCACCTGTGAACGTCGCTTACCTACATACTGCACGACCGTGACCTGGTGGCTGGAATGTGCCAAACCTGCCATTCGACGTACTTTGATTCAGTATGGAAAGGAAGTAGCTGCGTGGCGCCGGCACACTACCGACTATTTCTACGCCGTTCTCCGCGACCTGGACGCCCAACCGCCCACCCCCGACACCCAGAGGGAACGCAGCAAGATTAAGGCGCAAATTGTAACGTTGACACGCCGTCGACTGCAGGGGGCTATGGTGCGAACCCGATGTCAAGATTCGGCAGAACAAGAACATCCCACCATGCATCTTATCGCCTCCGATAGGAAACATCGACGACAACAACTCATCACCGAGATCAACACCTGTCACGGCCAGCACGTCACTTGCCAGGCTGAAATCGTCAGTGCCTTTGTCGACCACAACCGCACAATGTACCAGGAGGAGACTACCGACAACCACGCTGCGGAGTCTGTGTTACCACACGTAACTCGCACCCTCACCAACGACGAAGCGGACGAGATGATGGAGCCAATTACTCCTGACGAAGTCCACGATGCCATAAAAAAAGGCGCTCTGAAAAGGTCACCTGGTGTCGACGGATTGCCGATAGAATTTTATCGCGCTTTCCTAACACTAATGGCGTCACGGTGGACAACGATGTTTCATGAACTGATGACGATGGGGAACGCCGTACCGCCGTCCTTCGTCACGGGAATTATTATACCCATCCACAAACCGACACCAGGTGTGACGACAGCGCATTACCGTCCCCTGACTCTGCTTAACGCAGACTATAAAATTTTTACACGTTTATTGGCAACGCGATGCCGCAAGGTCCTGCCTAGCATTCTATCCCCGGAACAGACAACTCCGGGCGGCTCAGTTAATATACAAGCGGCCACAGGAGAATGTCGCGATTTAATTGCACTGGCAGCGGCGTGCAGAGTCCGCGCCGCAGTGGTTGCCATTGATTTTGACAGCGCATTCGACAAAGTGCGGCATCTTTTTCTGTTCTCAGTGATGAACCGCATGGGTCTTCCACCAGCCTTTATCGACGTCATCCGGCGCCTGTACGGCACCGCCGAATCGCTGATTCAGGTTAACGGCCGTGTGGTGGGACTGGTGGCGATCCGGCGTTCCGTACGGCAAGGCTGCCCACTTTCGACCCTACTCTATGCCATAAGCCTGGAGCCACTCATCGGGAGTCTGATGAGCCACCTTTCTGGTCTCACTTTGCGACAGCACAGTTTTCGATGTCGCATAACGACCTCCTCCTCTTGATCCGCTCACGGAGGGAAACACACACGGTACTTGATTTGATATCAACGTACGGCACTGCAGCGGGCAGTAACATGAACGTGGCTAAATCCGCGGCGATGCCCATTGGACGCGGCCTCTCACACGACGACTTAGCACCTCTCCCGTGTGTACTAAAACTACGGTACCTTGGTATCATTTTCACCTCCACCGGGCGCCGCTCCGCTGCCATCGAACTGATGACCTTCGCTGTTTAGTCCCCCTTAAACATCCCCCCCCCCCGCTGCCATCAAAATTTTCGGCGTGCACTCCAAACTATCCGCACGACGGTGAGACAAAATCTTCTCCGACTACTCGATTCGATTCTTTACAACGTGTCCAATACCTCAATCAACATGTGGCGCCCAGAATGGTCCACATCGCACAGGTCCTTCCGCTGCCATCAACAATTGGACGCAGCCTCCAGGCTGCCATCGGATACTTTCTTACGGCCGGAACGCTCTTCAAGGTCCGCTACGACGCGCTCACCCTTCCCACGCGAGCGGGAGGCCTCGGCCTTGTCAATGTGCGACTCCGAGCGGCGCCCTTGTACATGTCCACCATGCACAAGCAGTGGCACGGGGGCATCTCCCTTACGCGCAGCTTGCAGGAAATTCTTGTGCCCGCGACCATAAGACCACCAGTACCAGTCGGACACATCGAGCAACATCTGACGCACATTTCTGATTTCATCGTCGACTTCAGTTATGCTCACACACACTTACCGACCACGCGTTCTCCTCGACCTAAAGATTTTTACACCCCACTGCTTCGTTCCATATCCAGCAACAATATCGAACTGAGACATCCGTCCAAGCGGTGGTCCACGGTTTGGCGTCATATCCACCAGCCTTTTCTTCCCTCCAACGTCCGGGCAACATGGTACCAAGTCGCAAATGAAAAATTCGCCACAAATCATCGCCTTCACGCCATCGGACTAATGGACTCTCCACTTTGTTCCATTTGCCACCTCGTGGATGACGATGTCCATCAACTGACTTGTGCTGCCACCAGTGACGTCTGGAAACTAGCCCGACAGTTCGTTGCCTGTTACCTCCGCGTTCTGCCGGACTCGATTGACCATGGACTTTTATCCATCCTGAGCATACTTATTTCCCCGCCACCAAAAATCATGCGATTGTATGGGTCAAGGGATGGACGATCACCTACATGTATAATGATGGCGACAAATCACGCCTTGATTTCTGGCAGTACTTACAAACCGCCCACAGTGAAGTCGAACACCGACCGCGCTACCGCGTCTTCTTCGCCAATTACCTACATGCGATCTTTACGTCACCCCCGCTCAGTTGGATATTGCCACACGCCGACAACACTCCCGCCCCCTCCTGCTGACATCTGAGACTCCCCGCGCTACTTTCTATATTGTAACCCACAGTGGAGTAGGCGCATGGGACACGCGCCTCCTTTCTTTTATGCACTATACCAAAACACACTGGTTTTTCCCTCACTCCACTGTATATTGCTTCACACCTCTTAGCTTACATCACTGTTATTATTCTTTTTTTCCTACACCTTGCTCATAAAAACAAAAAATTGCTCGCCTTGTACGAGTATAATGTCTTGTGTTATTTTCGCCGGAAGGATGGCATTTCTGTTGTATTTAAGTTTGTACCAATAAAGATCCTTTGCTAATTTACCCAGTTCCTGGTAAAAAAATAATAATCATATTAATAAAATAAAAATAAATATAAAAGTTACTTTGAGGGAGTGATTCAGGGACGGGTGGGGGGAGACATCGCGGTCAGGCCTCGGGTTCCGACCCCTGTCCGCCTTGTCTCCACCTACTCATAACTGAACACTCTTGACTACATAAAAAAAAGAAAAAAACAGAAAAATGAATAGAGTTTCGGGATAGTATGCAGGAGGTCGAGTGTTCGTTCGTGGCTTGGGACGCATTTTTTTTATAAAAAAAGAAAGAAAAAAATAAAAGAAAAAATGACAAGAATTAGATAAAAATAAAAAATTAAAAAAAAATTGTAAAAAATGAGAATAAAAATGCAAAAACAAGGAAAAAATAGAAAGTCAAAACAAACTGACCAAAAAAAAGAAAAAAAAGGCACTGCAGGCAGGAACCGCGCGACCGCTTTGGTCGCAGGTTCGAATCCTGCCTCGGGCATGGATGTGTGTGATGTCCTTAGGTTAGTTTGATTTAAGTAGTTCTAAGGGGATTGATGACCTCAAAATTTAAGTCCCATAGTGTTCAGAGCCATTTGAACCATTTTGAAGTAATTTACAAAAATGATGCTATCGATTTTAAAGTGCTTTGAACATTAATTTGTTCCGAACAGCAGCAAACTTTTCATTTTTTTGCTTTTCACTTAAAAGGAAATCATCAGGGACGGATAATTTGCTCAGTATTACAAGCCGTCTGAATGAAACGACCGTTGCTTGGCACCGTAAACCGACGTCGAAGCCTCCGAGAGTGCTTAAGCGGAATTCTGGGAATTCTGAAAAGACAAAGAAAAGTTTAAGTTTAACGTCTTGTCATTTGAGAACCACTATCATGTTTGGAGAAGGAAGCAGCTGCGACAAGCTTGAGGAACCATCGTGGAATTTGCCTTGATTTATGGAGCCGGCTGAAAACTTGGATCAGTAATACCGGATTGTATCTGAAACCATCTCTTGGAAGTTATAAATGCATTCTTCAAAACAGTACTGGGACGGCAATCCCAATGGTAACTGGGGCTTCTTCTCTTGCTTGTTCTTTGATACTGTTTGGCTGTTTTTTATACGAGGAGGTTTAATTTACTGCTAATGCACTGACAAAAAAAAAAAAAAAAAAAAAATCGAAACACCAAGAAAGTGTCGTGTGACATAAATTAAACTTGATAGGCTTGTCTCTTCTTCTGAAAGATGATGTCTACTCAAATTTCTAGTCAGTGAGTTAATGTTAGTCAAGAATGTCTTTAAGATGACAAACCATTATCAGCACCTCACTAAGTTTGAACGAGATCGTATAAGAGGGCTACGAGAAGCTTTGGCGATATTGCAGAAAGACTTGGCAGGAATATAGCCAGCCACTGTACATAACTGTTGGCAGTGGCGAGCCACATAAATGTACGGTCGCGAGAAGACAGTGCTCCGAACAGCGACATGGGCCTTCCGAAAGGAAAGACCATCGTGTATGGCATGTAGCTCTGGAGCATCGTGCTACACCTGCAGCAGCAATCTGAGCGTCAGTTGTCGCCACAGTGGCACAACGAACTATTACAAATCGGTTACTTCAAGGACAGCTCCGAGCCAGACGCCCTGTAGTGTTGTGCATTCCGCTGACCCCAAAACACTGCCATTTGCGATTTCAGTGGTGTTAAGCGAGACTTCATTGGAGGATAGGGTGGAAGTCTGTTGTCTTTTCTGCTTCGCTGTCAGTGATGTCCGTATGTCGGTTAGGAGGAGGACAGTTGAGGGCTTCCAACCATCTTGTCTGCGTGCCTGAGGCGCTGGATCTATAACTGGAGTTATGGTCTGTGGAGCGATTTCGTATGACGGAAGCAGCACTCTCGTGGTTACCCCACGTACCCTGACGCAAGTGTGTAGGTCAGACTGTTTATTCGACCTGTTGTGCTGCCATTCATGAACTACATTCCAGGGGCTGTTTTCCAAGTGGATAACGCTCAGCCAAATACTGCTGTTGTAACTCAACATGCTCTACAGAGGGTCGACATGTTGCCACGGCCTGCTCGATCACCAGATCTATCTCCAGTCGAGCAGATGTGAGACATCATCGGACTACAAGTCATCCACAAACAGCATTAACTGTCCCTGTATCAACCGACCAAGTGCAACAGGCATGGAACTCCATTCCAGAAACTGACATCTGGCACCTGTACAATGCAATGCATGCAACTTTGCACGTTTGAATTCAACATTTTGGGGTGAAACGTCCCCTTTGAACAATTTATATATGACTGTGCTTAAACTGACACACAATATTTTGTTAGCGCAACGCAATCTGACCTTCAAAATTCCCTACCAAAGAATGGCCCTGACTAACATTAAACTATACCTTTCACAAATCACTTACCTCACAAAAATCTTCGCTGCACAAGCTACTGAAATACAGCGAGCGCCACTACTGCCAGCTAAATAAAAGATTCAAACTATGGAAGGCACTAACTACTGATAGGGATAGTTAGCAAATGAAAGATATTAATAGAGAACAAGCAATGTATTTACCTTGATATCATCATATATAAATATAGCAGTTCATGACAAATTACAAACCTCCGCCATCTCTCTCCCCACATCCACCACTGCTGGCGGCTCACCTCCAACTGCGCAACGCTACGCGCTGTTCACAGCCAGCTGCCTAACACTACAATGGCGAGTATTACAACAATGCAAAGCAGCCACAGACTGCACACAGCACAGCCAGTGATTTTCATACTGAGCGCTACGTAACGTTGCCAATAAGAAAACATAAACAGCCTACTTACATAGAGAAAACATAAACAGCCTACCTACATAGAGAAAACATAAACAGCCTACTTACATAGCCCCCATGCTCCCCACAAAAATTTTTACGTATTGGATTGGGCAGTGGCCAATACAGATTTGAAAAAAAATTTTTCATAATTACAATAACAAAGAAATCAAATGCACACACTTACTGATACAATGTTGGTCAAAAGCTAAAATTTTCTCACAGTCCATAAAGATAGTCCTGATTCATCACAGTAAAATAGCAGTGTTTTTCTCAAAGTCTGAGCAGTAAAAGAAAATGCACACAGAAGTAGTGGATTTCCATGCTGTCTTGAAGAAGTAGTGTTGTCCTTCCAACGGAAAGACAGTGCTGACTCTTGACGTGTCTTGACTTATTTGAGAAAACGGTGATGACCCAAAACCTGAATCTACAGTATTTGCGATATTGTGTTCTGTCATTCGCGATTCCTGAGGCGAGCTGTTGCCGACCAATCGATCGATAACGCTTCCCTGTTCACTACCTGTTTCACTGTCTACACCATTGTTTGCCGCCCGCTCCATTTCCCTATGCGCAATTACCAAATTACTACTTTGAACATTAGTTAATTCATTACTCTGCGGCGCTAACACACTGCTTTCATTTTCACTGTCATTTCTCAGTTTACTTTGGAGCCTAGTATTACGTTTTTCACACGCCATTATTGTCACAGTATTTCACACGACAACACAGAAAAACACAATTTGAAGATCAAAAATAAGAGAACACATTAACATAACACTGAAAATAATATCTAGTTAATTGCAGCTGCGAAATACTTGGTGCAAATCTACATGCATGCCACAACTGTTTTACTGTACAACAATGAAAGACTGCAACTACAAAGGAGATTTTCTCTACAATTACGCGCTAGCAATAAACAAAATCTACACTAATTACACAAACTACAACAAAAAATCAGAAGATTCCAGTGAGGTATCCTTGGCTAAGGGTCGCCATATGGAACGTCCCCTTTGAACAATTCATATATGACTGTGCTTAAACTGACACACAATATTTTGTTAGCGCAACGCAATCTGACCTTCAAAATTCCCTACCAAAGAATGGCCCTGACTAACATTAAACTATACCTTTCACAAATCACTTACCTCACAAAAATCTTCGCTGCACAAGCTACTGCAATACAGCGAGCGCCACTACTGCCAGCTAAATAAAAGATTCAAACTATGGAAGGCACTAACTACTGATAGGGATAGTTAGCAAATGAAAGATATTAATAGAGAACAAGCAATGTATTTACCTTGATATCATCATATATAAATATAGCAGTTCATGACAAATTACAAACCTCCGCCATCTCTCTCCCCACATCCACCACTGCTGGCGGCTCACCTCCAACTGCGCAACGCTACGCGCTGTTCACAGCCAGCTGCCTAACACTACAATGGCGAGTATTACAACAATGCAAAGCAGCCACAGACTGCACACAGCACAGCCAGTGATTTTCATACTGAGCGCTACGTAACGTTGCCAATAAGAAAACATAAACAGCCTACTTACATAGAGAAAACATAAACAGCCTACCTACATAGAGAAAACATAAACAGCCTACTTACAGGGGGGTTACACCGGTTATTAATGTACCAGTGTTACTTATTTCAATGGTTATCTTGCAATATTAATCACTTAAGTATTTTACCTAGACAAATGTGTTCCTGAAATTTCACTACTCTACGTTAATTCTTTTAGACATATGGGAACACGTGAAGCAATACTGACCCTACGACTTATCTTAGAAGCTAGATTAAGGAAAGGCAAACCTACATTTCTAGCATTTGTAGACTTAGAGAAAGCTTTTGACAGTCTTGATTGGAATACTCTCTTTCAAATTCTGAAGGTGGCAGGGGTAAAATATAGGGAGCGAAAGGCTATTTACAATTTGTACAGAAACCAGATGGAAGTTAGAAGAGTCGAGAGGCATGAAAGGGAAACAGAGGTTGGAAAGGGAGTGAGACAGGGTTGTAGCCTCTCCCCGATGTTATTCAATCTGTATATTGAGCAAGCAGTAAAGGAAACAAAAGAAAAATTCGGTGTAGGTATTAAAATCCATGGAGAAGAAATAAAAACTTTGAGGTTCGCCGATGACATTGTAATTCTGTCAGAAACAGCAAAGGACTTGGAAGAGCAGTTGAACGGAATGGACATTGTCTTGAAAGGAGGATATAAGATGAACATCAACAAAAGCAAAACGAGAATCATGGAATGTAGTCGAATTAAGTCGGGTGATGCTGAGGGAATTAGATTAGGGAATGAGACACTTAAAGTAGTAAAGGAGTTTTGCTATTTGGGGAGCAAAATAACTGATGATGGTCGAAGTAGAGAGGATATAAAATGTAGACTGGCGATGGCAAGGAAAGCGTTTCTGAAGAAGAGGGATTTGTTAACATCGAGTATAGATTTAAGTGTCAGGAAGTCGTTTCTGAAAGTATTTGTATGGAGTGTAGCCATGTATGGAAGTGAAACATGGACGATAAATAGTTTGGACAGGAAGAGAATAGAAGCTTTCGAAATGTGGCGCTACAGAAGAATGCTGAAGATTAGATGGGTAGATCACATAACTAATGAGGAGGTATTGAATAGAATTGGGGAGAAGAGGAGTTTGTGTCACAACTTGACGAGAAGAAGGGATCGGTTGGTAGGACATGTTCTGAGGCATCAAGGGATCACAAATTTAGCATTGGAGGGCAGCGTGGAGGGTAAAAATCGTAGAGGGAGACCAAGAGATGAATACACTAAGCAGATTCAGAAGGATGTAGGTTGCAGTAGGTACTGGGAGAAGAAGAAGCTTGCACAGGATAGGGTAGCATGGAGAGCTGCATCAAACCAGTCTCAGGACTGAAGACCACAACAACAACAACAACATGAATCCAGTGACGGACCACAAATGTTTATCAATCAGGTTATTAATTCCGGTCATTGATGACCATCTTAAGTATTTTACCTAGACAAATGTGTTCCTGAAATTTCACTAGTCTACATTAGTTCTTTTTTGATGTTGCGATTATTTTCCCGTCAGTGTCTATTGTTTACTCCATAGCTTACGTGATGCGGCGTAGTGACAGTAAGATATTGCAGCAATGCAGGAAATATTCTTTTTATTATGAATCCAGTGACGGACCACACAAATGTTTATCAATCAGGTTATTAATTTCGGTCAACGATGACCATCTTTAGACCTGAGTAGATGCAGTATACTGCACACGTAATTTTATATATATATATATATATATATATATATATATATATGTATATATATATATATATATATAATAAAGGGAGATCTTACATTAAGTGTGAGACTAAATTGTAAAAAGAGAAAAAAAAACACGCTTTCATAAGATTTGTTGATCTAGCAAAAGCTTCCTAAATTGTCAAGTGGTACAATATGTTAAAGTACGCTATATAGATAGACGGCCGAATGCAATATGTATAGGAACCTTGAGGGAAGAATAAGAATGGAAGGCCAAGGGAGAAGTGCGTTGGTTAACAAGACGTACTGCAGGGATGCTAATCTGTCCACTGCTAGTATGTCGAAATGGCAACGAAGAAAATGAAAGAAAGATACTGAAGTTGTATTAAAATTCGGATTGAAAGGATATCAGTGACAAGATTCACGGATGACACAACAAAGAATTAAAGGACCAGTTGTGTAGGTACATGGTAGAAGACCCCCCGGATATGGTAAAGTTAATCTTTATTAATAAATGAAACAGCGATAACGACAGAATCAAAGACCGACTGTAAGCTTCGGCAAAAAAAAAAAAAAAAATGGTTCAAATGGCTCTGAGCACTATGGGACTCAACTGATGAGGTCATTAGTCCCCTGGAACTTAGAACTAGTTAAACCTAACTAACCTAAGGACATCACAAACATCCATGCCCGAGGCAGGATTCGAACCTGCGACCGTAGCGGTCTTGCGGTTCCAGACTGCAGCGCCTTTAACCGCACGCCCACTTCGGCTGGCTAAGCTTCGGCAAAGACATTAGCAATGAATGTGCAGTAAAGCGAAGACAGATGACCATGAAACATCATTCACTTTTTTGTACATGATTTTGTTTCACTCTCTCGTATGCAGAAGTTTTGTTAAGCTGTATTGCTCGGAATATGACGAGCTACGAGTGTTTTGTATAATATGTGTTTCTGAATAAGAAAGACTTGATATAGTATTAAGTATTTTTATGAAAGTGAAACAGAACCAAGTTAAGAAGAAGTCCTTCATATTTCATATTGTCTTGAGAGGCACTGGTGTTCCCTGGAGTCGGCTGCCTGCATCTACAATGGAAATGAAGGAAAAGAAGTCCACGGTCATGTTTTCGTAAAATTAACAGAAGGAGAAGCTTTCAGAACACGACAAATATAATCAAAATACATATAGTCATGGACCCAGAGAAAGAAACGACCGAAGGTAAAGTGAATGGACAATAGCACAATTTTGTAGACGCAGAACATTTCATAATAATGCAATTGTACTAATATTCTCTTTACACTGCAAGCAAGAGGACAATTACGAATCAATTACATCACATTCTTTCCGTGTAATTATATTTTTTATTACTATTATAATACATAGTTCAATGGGATGATCACAGAATATGGATTGTGAGTGAACTAAAGAAATATGCAAGTAATGAGGAGTAGCAGCAATGAGACTAGCAATAAGCTTTACATCAAAACAGCGGAAGAAGCACTGGCGACATAAAGGACTCTGCTACGTCGAAAGAAAAACAGCGCTTGATGGAAGAAGCCAAGAGGAAATAACAAGCACACCAGCCATTTCCTCAGTTCTCTTGTACAGTCTTCTGTATGTCACTGTGGTCAGCAAATTCCATGAACGGGACGTTAAGCTAATTGTGAAACAGTTCTGTCTTTGACGTCTTCGCAATTGTGTGGGTATTATTCTTCCGAAAAACAGATGGTATACCTCCAGTCACATGTGATATAAACATTAAAATAATCGAATGAAACAAGAAGTTTACTGTTACCAGTCAATAATTATTTATTTCCACGACGCGATTCGGAGGTACAAAGCTCCACCGTCAGGTGGATTTGTGTGGATTAATATAGCACGTATGTGTTGTGTTACGACATTGGAGTAACATGTGGCATTGTCTCCAGTAGTCACAGGCTCCTTTTCCTGTCGTGTTAAATCATACACACCATGTGATGATGTAGCTTTAAGCCTCCAAAATGCATCATGGAAATAAATAGTGACTGGTAAGAGCAAACTTGTTTCATTCGATATCAATAACAATCACGGCTAAGCCTACAGGAAATGTTCGCATTTCAAACAAATACATTCATTTGGTTGCCACTTCCCCCAAAGATTTTAGGAATTTCAGTTTTTTTTAACTACAAGCCTTCGAATAGGTCACAATTTGAGAAAGAACTTCCTCAGAACGTACGTCTTGAGTACAGTACTGTATGTGAGTGACTCATTGACTGTAGACAAGAGAATCGAAGTGATTGAGATGTGATGCTATAGAAGGATGTTGAAGATTAAGTGTGCTGATAAGAAATGCAAAGCTTCTCCACAGGCGAAGAAAGGTATAGATGGAAAAACAACAAGAAGAAAAAGGTACATGGTGAGAGGACACGTGTTACGGCAGCAATTGTAACTGAATACTCACTCAGCTTATAATCTGCCCTTCGGAGTAATTATAAAGGCCTATCAGTAAGTTTCCAGAATGCTGAAGATAAGGTGGGTAGATCACGTAACTAATGAGGAGGTATTGAATAGGATTGGCGAGAAGAGAAGTTTGTGGCACAACTTGACTAGAAGAAGGGATCGGTTGGTAGGACATGTTTTGAGGTATCAAGGGATCACAAATTTAGCATTGGAGGGCAGCGTGGAGGGTAAAAATCGTAGAGGGAGACCAAGAGATCAATACACTAAGCAGATTCAGAAGGATGTATGTTGCAGTAGGTACTGGGAGATGAAGAAGCTTGCACAGGATAGGGTAGCATGGAGAGCTGCATCAAACCAGTCTCAGGACTGAAGACCACAACAACAACAACAACAACAGTAAGTTTCCGTTGCTGCAGCGTATGTGCAACGTAACGTGACTCCACCGAAGGTATAGAAGCACCGATATCTAGGCAAGGAATTAGTATGGCATTCGTGTCTTCCCGACGTCTGTGTAATAAACGCGGGAGAGGGTGAACTACGGTGAAGTTATTACCAAGCGCTTCCAAGCAGGACCAACGCGCAGTTATTCTCTTCTTGGCTGCAGAAGGACAAACACTAGACAACCATCGGAGAATGAAGAATGTGTATGTGGCAACATGGTTGTCGACAACCACGTGAGGGAAAACTACGACAAGGGGTGCTGCTGCTTCAAGATAACGCACATCCCCACATTACGCTACAAAAATGATCCTGAGGTGGCTCGAAAACTAGTTTATGAAAATAAACAATTACCAGGAAGTGCTGGAAAAGTAATGCCTCTAATTTTTTGTTGTGTTCTCAATGCCGGTTGAGGTTGAGCCGTGGCGCCATTGAATCAATAGACTGTTCTGTCTGGTGCAACTGGCTCAGATGTAGTATCGACCATCCCTCGTGCGGCCCCATTGCCAGTATCTATGAGGAAGAGTTGGTAACTGTGGGCTGTGTCCGTAGGAGTTCTTTGCTTGCCGATATATATACGGGGTTCGCTGGCCCGAGAGGGACCTACGAAGTTTGGGGACTGGCGGTAGGGTCGCGACAAGAGGCGGTCACGAGGTCCGGGCGGCCGAAGCCACGAGCTGCGGAAGGAGGGCCTGCGCAGGACGAAGATACCGGAGTACTTCACCGGCGACAGTGTCGACTACAAGCAGCAGGCCGACATCCCGTCGGTTGGTTGGCAGTCGGACGACCGCTCGTGGCCTGGCAGCCCTCTACTACCTGGCTTTCATCGGCACCACTCAGTAACAGCTGCGACGCACCGTGGATCCTTGGAACTGCTTGCTGATAAAGGGGAGTCACTGTCTGTAGTCCTCGTGGTTATTTGTTTCATTGTCTACCTGCCCTCATTATTATTTTCTGGTTTGTACCCGATCCTCAAGAGTTTTTCTCGGTCGGCTCTTTGGTCGCAAATATAGGTAGTAGTATTTTACTAAGACACTAATTGTCGTTTGAAAATTTGTCCCGCTATTATTTTGCATTTCCTTTCTGATTTGTACCCGATAATAAATGTTCTAACTAATCGGCTCTTGGTGGTAAATACAGCCGGAACAATTGTACTAAGGCACAAGTTTCCGTTAAACAGAAGAGGGACCTTGTGATTAGATATAGCTGTTAACCGGTTCAGTTCTTTGATCGTAATTGCTTTCTTAGTCATTAGTTATAATCTGAACAACCTATTGTACTAAGCTGTTCGTTTCTGTGTTTCAAAGACCGGATCATTCTAGATGTATTTTAGCTGGATCTTGTGGTTCCGCCGGGTGAGTGCTCTTGTAATAACTGATCACAAGTAATGTTTTAGGACGTTCTTCCAGAGCGGTCTTAATAACTGACAATCAGTTTAACTTTGAAAATATTAACTGCCAACTGTCACCAGGGCTTGGTCAAAATAAAATTGTCAGAAGGGACGGGTTGGGATTCAGTCGCACCTTGGTTGCCGATTGAAATTAAGAGGTTGGTTGCTTTGAAGTAAGCCTTATCATTGTCATATTGTTTGCTAATCTGTTCACCCTTTACGCGCAGGAGCGCATCTTAATCCAGAACCTTTGACATACAGCTTTCAAATTAAAAGTTAAGTCATTTATTTTGAGTAATTGAATCACTCTTGTCGTCAATGGTGCTTATATAGAATAAAAAATGGCTCTAAGCACTATGAAACTTAACATCTGAGGTCATCAGTCCCCTAGAACTTAGAACTACTTAAACCTAACTAACCTAAGAACATCACACGCATCCATGCCAGAGGCAGAATTCGAACTTGCGACCATAGCAGCCGCGTGGTTCCCGACTGAAGAGCCTAGAACCGCTCGGCCACAGCGCCCAGCAGTGCTTATATAGTTTTCACGTTTTGCAGAAGGGCATTTAATAAGACAGATTGTATCCAGCGCGGTAGTAAACACGGCTGTTTCATTCGATAACGGGCGGGCTGCAGGTCCGGTCGTCTTGTAATCATTGTCATATTGTTTGCTGTTTTGCAATAGAGCACTTCAGATTTCTTTTGCAAAGATTAAAAGCTTATTCACTTTAAGTTTTAAGGTCAAAAGAATTTTGCAAATTTACTCATTTTGTTGAAGAAAATTTTATGGTTAAACGCTTCGATTATCTGTAAAACACTGTTTATGAATTGTAAAATAAACAGGTTGTATGAAAAGAAAGTTATATTGGTGGGTCCCCCCTTCCACGTTTTTCTTAATTCCAGTAAGTACCACGTATCAGAGGTATTACATATCGTAACGCAGTAGCTACGCCAACTCAAGTGGAAGACACTCGAGCACCGCCCTGTAGCCCTGACCTTTCCCCAAGTAGTTACCACGCCTTCAGTCCCTTAAAAAAGGCCTTGATGGCCGACGTTTCCGGACGGACGACGATGTGCAGCAGGTGGTTACGTAGTTCTTCACGCAGAAGGACACCGTGTGTTACCAACGGGTATCCATACCGGTTCTGGGCTGTACGATCTGCGAACGGAAAAATAAGGGACGAAAGAAGACAGAAACGTTGGGTGTGGCCTATTGTGAAATGCAAAGATTAGCACAGGAGAGGGAATTGACATCAAGTCAGAGAGAGAGAGAGAGAGAGAGAGAGAGAGAGAGAGAGAGAGAGAGAGAGAGGAGGGGCAAGTGCCAGTAGGACTTGCGTTCTGAGGATTCCGTACAAACTAATAATTTCGTGTGGCTCAATGGCCTAGTGCAAGTCTCTCTATTGAATGCCACCTCAGCGACTTGAGTGTCCCTGACCTACCCGATTTATCCAACCAGGAAATCCAAACCCGTGTCGTTCCTGGAGAGCCTTCACGTCGTTAGAGGTGAAGGCTAGGTTAAAACGAAGACTGAAAAATCCCTATGCTAGCAGAGATTCCATGCCTCGTCCTCTCGGTTTCTATGCATGCGCTTTATAGCTAGACCTTCAGGCCCGCTATTTATACAGGGTGAAGAAAAAATGCTGCCCTTGGAGGTCGGCATGCGATTTCTCATCCAGATTCAAGACAAAATTTCATCTAGCAAAATCAGATCGGGTGTATTTTGTAAACACATGTATGAAAACGAGGGATGACAACAATTTTACATCGTGCAGCGCATGTGAATGTACTATTGGTCGGAACACAATCCACGTGTCACCCGTGAATATGGCTTTCAGGCACCCTTTGGCATAAACCTGTGAGCTTCAATCATTGGAGGAGTGCTTTTGGGCCCTTACCTATTGCAAGGCAATTTCGTTGGCATAATTTGCCTAACTTATTAGAAAGAGTTCCACTTCGTGTTCGGCGGCAGCTATGCTTTCATCATGATGGTGCACCACCATACTTTGAAAGGAATGTGCGTAACTCTTTAAATGAAGCGTTTCCAGGGAAATGGATTGGTCGTGGAGGTGCAGTGTCCTGGTCTCCACGTTCCCTGGATTTTAATCCACTAGTTTTTTATTTGTGGGAACACTTAAAGGAACAGGTTTGTAGTACTCCCCCATGGATGTACACGACCTAATAGATCGCGAACAAGCCGTTTCGGCAAAGGTGGATGCAGCTGTGTTAGATAGAATCCAGCAAAATATGATTCAGCGAGTGGCGAAGTGTTTGTAAATGCAAGGTCGTCGCTCTCTGAAGACAAGCCTGGATGTCAAACATACAGAATGGAATTATTGTGTTTAGCATAACGTGTAATCTACTGCAAGCCTACCTGTTGTGTTTTTTGTGCCTTATCCACTATTATTTTCTATTGCCCTTCTTCGTCTCGTGAACGAAATGAGTGGTTGTTTACGTCTGTAAGAAGTTCATGTTATGTCTTAATGTTTAAATAAGACAGAAAGAAATACACAAGATTCCACATTTTGAAGGTATTAACTGGATACAATTTGATTCGTTAACTGGAAAAAAAAAGTTTGGCACCGACGCGACTCGAACATCGGCCAGTCCGCATATCCGTTACCCACAGTACCGCTTCGCCTCACTTTTTTTTTTTGAAACATTTATTTAAGGAACAATGCTACACATTCCAAATACATATTAAGTATATGTACTAACCATGCACACGTCTTATACATGAAATGATTTAAACAAAAACAGTCTGATCATTGCAATTATGCTGATGTTAAAGAAATACAACCGAAGATTGTGTTACGACTAAATTACTAGAAAGAATTAATTTGAACATCAAGAAAAGTTTTTTAAAGACGTTGAAACTTCTTGAAACATGAATAAACAAGAAACTGTACTTTGCTCCATTCATTACAGAAGCATAAATAGTACTTTATGAAGGATATCAGCAAGTTTTTGGGATAATTTTTAATAATAATGTACGCAAGGAAATCGTCTCCGTGAGAGACAGGTTAAGGGAAGAAACTGATCTTTAACCTTCTCAGCTCAGTCAGACTAGCTATGAGCATTTCACACAGTTGTATGGAAGTCACTAAAACTTATACAGAATATGGAATAGAATATTGAAGATTTATGCCCATCGCACATAAAAACAATTTAATAATCATATTAGACAATCTCTTTTAAATACTTGAGAATGGCGGAAAAAAGATGTTATAAAGTTGACTAGCCATCCAACTACACTTTCTGGACATTAATGAAATGTTAATTATCTGAAGTGATCAGACCTATATGATAGATCTTTCACTGGAAAACTGACGTACACATCACAGTGCAAAAATGAACAGGGCAATTTGCCAGCCATTGAACATTACATTATATCAGATACAATCTTATGGTTTTAACCAATCGATAAAGACATTTCGATAAAAACTGTCAGCTTTCATATTTATACTATAAATCAATAACACGGCTTTCATGTTTAGTGTTTTGACACCATTAAACACACAATCTGACTGTCACATAAGTTCTGTACACAAGCTTATAAAATTACAAAAACTACTTTCTGAAGTAGAAAAAGCACACTTCAAAAATTTACACTAAAAATTTAAATAATATCCTTAAGGTAACTACAATACATACATCACTCTTTTTTATATTAAACAATGCCCATTCTTCAAAAATAATTTTTAACATATTACCGAACTTTTTCTTGTGATTCGAGTACTTTCTAATTTTGTGGTATTCACATAGCATGTGTGCCTTGAACTCTATGGTGCTGTCGGACCCTAGTTCGTTAATGACGTAATTAACAAAATTTTCCAGCAGACAGTACGCAGCGTAATTTTTTGCCTCTGGGAAATAGCGTGCTTCAGGCCTGTGTATCAATGATAGCGATATACTCACAGTGGATGTCCTTGTAATCAGAGCTATTTGCTCTCAGTTCCAGTTCCAACTATTCATGTGACCGCTGCAAGTATATCTATGAAGTATTGTGTCAACTAGATGGCACTGTTGACATAAGTTTGTTTCACAGAGTCCGATTGCGTACAGTCTTTCATTGCTGCAAACTATGTTGTTAACTGTTTTTATGTTAGACGTGAGCACATTAGAACTCATGTTTTTTCCCAATCTCAGTCCAATTAGTGTTTAGAAACTGTCGTTCTATTTTGTTCCTTCCTTTGCTTTTCTTTCGTTCCCGCACTATGGCTCTTGATGTTAAGTGTCGTGACTGTCTGATTTCGGCACTTACGTAACTGAACTCAACAATGAAAACCTCACATGCTGTAAACGACTGTTGATATTCTGCACGTCAATCGGGCAAGCAGGTTTCGAGGTTTAATGATCTCGAACAGTTGGCTGGTTATGCTTTCTCGCGAGTCTCTTTTTAAATTAGCTTGCCTTTTCACAAAAAGTTCAGAGGCTTTATCCGTTATATCAGTTAATCCTAGTCCACCATTTTAGGATCTAAAGCGGCTACTTGAGCAGGTACTCTGAAAATTTCACCTTTCCACAAAAAGTTTCTGATTTTGGACATTATTCTCCAAGTTATCATTCTCGGTATTGGAAAGAGCTGGGCAGTATAATAAGCTTTAGCAAGGATGCATGAGTGGATATACTTTGTTCTTTGAACTTGGCTCAAATATCGAGCTAAATTCTCTATAATGGCTCCTTGCACTTTAACTGGTGCAACTTTCCAATTTTAAAGCCGTCATATCCATGAGGAATTCTGTCAGGGTGATCCCAAGTGTTTTATGTTGTCGGACTAATTTTGCCAACTCGACGCTGATATCACCAAAACCTCTGAGTTTTAACATCTTACTTTTTTTTCGTTTGCATTGGCTCCAGATGCTCTACAGTACGTATCAGCCACTGTTGCCAGCGTGGTTACCTCTTCATTATTGCTTATAATGGCCCCTATATCGTCAGCATAGGCTCTTATAACTGTTTGATTTCCTGATCATGTTAAGCCTTTTAATCTAGCATGGACATGTCGGAGGAAAGGTTCCAGTGAAATGGCGAAGAGCGATTTTGACAGAGGACTTCCTTGAGGAACAACTCGTTTTATTTTTATCGGCCTGGATTGTTGAAAATTCACCGCTGGTTTTGCATTTATTCCAGTTACTATGTTCTTTATCAACTGTATGACCCTATCGTTGAAACCTATTTTCTTCAACGTCTGTTGAAGATATTCATGCTTTACTACATCGAAGGCTTTATAAAAATCTAAAAAAATAAAGCACACTTTATGTTTGTTACAGAAGTTATTGCAATGATATCCCTGAATTCTGCTAGATATTGAAAAATGGTTCTGCCTTGCGCACAGTTCTGATGTTTACTAATAATTTTATCTGTAAGGCACGAAATTCTCTTGTTTACTATTCTAGCTATTAATTTATAATCAGAATTCAGCAGTGAAATTGGACGAAAATTATTTAAATCTTTGTTTCCCTTATTTTTGGCACAAGAACAATTTTACTCTCCTTAAACTCAGCCCGAATCATTTTACCCTTAATAACCTCGTTTATAATGTCCATGATTTTCGCACCCACTATTGACCAGTAACGGATGTAAAACTCTGCTGGCAGACCATTCGGTCCTGCGGATTTTTTTCGTGGTGAGGTGCGACAGAGTCTCATACACGTCCTCTTCGCTGACTACCTAGAGAAAATTTTCGTTATCATCTTCTGTCAGCTGTGGGGCTAGGATGTCAAGGAATTCTTCCAAGGTTGCATCACTATTTTGATTTGCAGAATCGCAGAAACAGCGATATATCTCTTCCATGATATCCTGATTGGTTCTGAGAATCGTACCGTTTTTTTTGTTCGAAATTAATCAATAAAAGTCCTTCTTCCGTTTCTCCTAATGGTACAGGGAGGTAGTTTCGTCTTCTGACACCGAATTTGGCTTTGATTTTTTTGATGTCTGCTATCCGAAGTGAAGAACCTTCTGAGACCTGATCATATAAATCTCTTAAAACGGAATAGCAATATTCTATAGTGCATTTCATTTCTCTCACGCTCTGGGCACTGTATTGAATAAGAACCTACCTCAACTTTGGCTTCGCCATTTTAACCCACCAGTCGGTAGCAGTGGCATATCTGCTACGAGCACGCAGGCATATTGCCCATGCTTCTTTAATCAGGTCTTCCATATCATGATTTACTAGCAAGGAAATGTTCAAATTCCACTGATTATTGAATAGGCGAACTGGCAGTCTTGTTAGATTTACGCAAGCGAAGACACTTGAAAGGTCTGTGAAGTATGTAGTAATGGTTTCTAATTTGGTCACGGAAGTTTCAAGATTTTTAGAAATATATAATCTATTAATCCTGCTACGAGATGTTGCCGTGACATAAGTGAACTCAACAATAGAGGGTATTTGATTTCCCATACATCCTTTAATTCTAAACAAGTAACTAGTCGTTTTAGTTCACTTGAGAAATTAAAATTAGACAATTGATCTTTTCGATTTAAAACACAATTAAAATCACCTCCAAATAATAACTGTATTGGATTTTTCCTTAACAAGTATATCAGTTTATCTTTGAAGAAACGTGCCCTGTCAACTTGGTGAAAACTTCCTGAAGGGGCATAAAAGTTGTTGATAATCACATCATAGATATTTAGTCCTATTCCCCTTCCGTATTCCAGTCGTACCACCTCACTTACTGGAATCCCTTCCTTCACCAAAACAGCTGTTCTAACACTTGTTTCGTGAGACACATTTATTTAACTGACATAACCGGGAATTAGTAAATCCGACATTAGAAATTCTTGTAACAGTGCACTATCAGTAGCGGAGTCGTACAAAAATTCCTTAAGTGCCGATAATTTCAAACTGGACGTAATTTTATTTATGTCTATAGTGGTGATAGAATAAGATTGCGTCATTGCGCTGTCACTATGTAGTTTTTTGATGAGCTAATTTAGTTTCCTGTGGTTCAGGGTTCAGTTAAACTATTAACAGTTTTCTCGCAAGGCTGAACATGGAATAACACTTCAATCAGTTTATTATTTACTGTCCCGTTTTTTTCTACTTCTGAGGTTTTCTCTTGTACCGCTAGCAGACTGATTTCCTTGTAACCTTTCTGGCTTTTCGTACTGAAGATTCATTGGGCTTGGATCGTCCTTTCCGGATTTTCCCTTCCCTTGGTTTCGAGCTACACTCACATTTGGTTCCTTTTTTATTTTACTTTGCTGCTCATCTGGAGCAGCAGAAGCCGCTTTCGCAATTTCTGTTGCTCGTGTCTGCCCTGCGGTGTTGACCGTGATTTCATTTTGGCCAACACTTCCTTGTTCTTTATTAATATCACTTACTTCCTGATCGAGGGAAACAAATTGAGACGGCAGTTTTTCAACCTCTCCCTGAATTTGTGGTTCTTTGCAATCAACTACTTCACATGTTTTTTTCTTGCAAATTAGTACTGAATACATCCCCTTCATTTTCGGGTACCGTATGTTTATTATCTTTCTGTTCATCAGTTTACCTTCGCATTCTGCCTTCCGGTTCCTCTGCCTCCTCATCGCACTGTTTTTGCTTGCGAACTGAGGGGGTTGTACAGGAAAGCTCGTCCTCTGAACAGCTATCATTTGTCTCCAGAAATCGTTTTCTCGATTGCAGTTCAGTTTCACGATTAGTGGTAACAGGGTTTCCCCTTGTTGTTAACGGGGGGAATTGACTGCTATCGAGAAGGGGAACATCAGCTTGGCCGCCGGCCGGTGTGGCCGTGCGGTTCTAGGCGCTTCAGTCTGGAACCGCGTGGCCGCTACGGTCGCAGGTTCGAATCCTGCCTCGGGCATGGATGTGTGTGATGTCCTTAGGTTAATTAGGTTTAAGTAGTTGTAAGTTCTTGGGGGCTGATGACCACAGATGTTACGTCCCATTGTGCCCAGAGTCATTTGAACCATTTTTTTCAGCTTGGCCCGCTGAGTTATCATCCTCAACCAGTTGATCCGGGCTATTCTTTTGTAACAGATCATTTAAGGTGAGTTTCTGACGCTGTATCAAATTACTTTTAAGAACAACAGTTCGCCGCGGACATTATTGTCTGAAGTGGCCGGTTTCGTTGCATAAGTGACATGTAGCTTCCAGGTCTGTATAAACAATTTGTGCCTTATACCAACAAACAGTTATGTGAGACGGAATATTTGTCTAAACGTCCATCGCTACACAGCGGACCCCCTTGAAACATAGCAGTTTAAAGCGAGGCGATCATATTTCATTTGTAACTGATTTAACGTTCCCGTAGTTTGAAAGAGCTTCCTTAAACTTGTCATTTTCAATTTCAATGGGAAGATTCAAGACACAAACGGTTTTCTACTCATTGTCATCTCTATAGATGAAAACTTACTTTTATAACCATTTCTATGCACTAAATGTAGTTCATGGCCCCACTTTCGTAACACTTTATCAACAGTGGCAGTATTGAATAACTTGACAAAAACAGTATTTTTCCTGATCCAGTCGCAACGTATGGACGGTTTCAGAACTGAAACCAATTACCTACGTAATCCAGTCATTTATTTCCAGGCATGTTGGCTGAACAGGACGGGATTCCTTTTCAAAAACAAATACCAGAGGTTTGTAGCCAAGGTTAATCCAGCGACGGAATTTCGGTTAAACAACCGAAATTCCAATTAGCAGCAGCACGACCAGAAGGAGTGACCAGATCACAAGGAATATGAACGAACACTGAGGTTAACGGACGGACAGCACTCGGAGAAGCCCAAGTACAGCGATGTTAACACGGAGCTGCAGCGCAGCAGTAAACAACGTCCACTCGCTAGCGCGGCTGAAACGGAACTAATAACGTGCAATTTACTGCAGCCTACCTGTTGTGTTTTTTGTACCTTATTGGATACAGACGATGTTACTCTATCCACTATTATTTTGTATTGCCCTTATTCGTGTCGTGAACGAAGCAGAGTGGTTGTTTACATCCGTAAGAAGTTCGTGTTATTTCTTAATGTTTAAATAAACGTAACAGTAACAGAAATAAATACCCAACATACCACATTTTGTAGGTATTAACTGAACACAATTTGATTCTTTAACTGGAATAAGAGTTGGGCGCGGACGCAACTCGAACGTCGGCGAGTCGCCCTCATATCTGTTACCCACAGTACTGCTTCGCCGCACTTTTTCTCTTTTTTTTTTAAAATCTCATTTTGTTCGTTTTAGTTCGTTACATCTGTTCGCGGCGGACGTCGCAAGACACCCGTTTCAGCTCGTCGTTGATCCATTAACTCAGTTTTTTTTTTTTTATATAACAGAGGGCAGCTGGCCCTCTGACCGAACACGCTGAGCTATCGTGCCGGCAATTGCATTACTATTAAACCTACTGGTGGAACTAGGGTTTGCTACATACATTTCTGTCTTGAACTGAGATGAGGAATCGTATGCCGACGCCAAATGCGCCATTTGTTCTTTACCCTCTATGATAATGCATATACAGGTTGTGTGTGTCAGTTTGTGAATATGAAAGTACGTGACATATATGACCATATCCTTTGATTGCATTGACTTAGAAGTTTAAATTATTTACAGCTCCAAGGGACCGTAGACCTTAGTATGTTACATAAATTTCAATTTGGTATCTCTACCCGTTCGTGACAAAAAAGGGTCTCAACTGTCGGATAGACAAATAGATAAAATGACAGACAGACAACAAAGCAATCCTAGACTTACACCTCTTCTCAATTATGTAAAGCCTACTCTATAGACAGAATGGTCTAAGAGGTCCTCGCTCTCGAATGTAGACATTTCATTCCTGTCACTATGCACCATGTTTCGAGATGACTTTAATCGACTAGTAATAACAAGACATTTCTCGCAGCGGGTAGTGGTTACGCCTTTAAGTGGCCGCAGATTCCAAGACGGCAGGCAGCGCGCGCCATGGACAAGCCGATGCCTGCTGCACGTGGCGCCAAGCGCCGCCGATCGATACAACGACTGCGATCACGAAAGCAGATGCGGTGTCAGCCCGAACCCTACCGCCTTTCTGCTCGGCTGCGCCGCGCCAGGTGCGCCGAGAAAACCTTGCTGTCGCATTCTTTCCGCTGCAGCGTTAGTCGCTGTCAGGTGTTCGCTTTCAGTGGCTCTATGAACCTAGTCGTACGCTATGCACTGTCTTGAAAGTAAGGATGCTTTTCAGTTTGAGGGGGAGCAGAGCACGTGCAGTGTAATGAAGTGCCAATGAGAAATATACCCCGTCACAGGTTCGTCGACATGCGACTTGTGGGAGTGTAAGGGAATGACGCTGTAAGCTCCGGAAGTACGTACAGTGAAAAAATTTGACAACAGACGTTACGACATACTTGGCTCCGCAGCTCGTGCTACAGATTGTTGAGGAATCTGACCTTAAAGGTCCATTACAAAGATGCTGACATTGAACATAGATGAATATTTCACCTACAATACAGTGACAGTTGCCGTTCTCTGTTCGTAAGGAAAACAGTTTACGTATCGAGGACATTGGTTATTCACGTATACTAGAAATAATTTATTTCTATTCTTTTTTTTATCCGTGAGGTATCTACATGCTCCAGGAGTGTTCCAGTAGAATTTATCAGACGAAGTATTCATGTGTAGCAGCTATTGTTGTACCAGAGCAAACGCTCGTACTGCATTTGTATGTATGGAAGACAATGAACTACTATGCTTTGGACAGCAGTCGCTCTAGTGAAGATTGAGTGTTTCCAAATAGTGGATCCGGAAACAGTCCAGTTTTCTTTGATACTAAATGTTCAATAAATTGTGCTGAAAGGCATTAGATGCAGTGTTTTGTGGGCTGGAACTACTGTCTGAATTCTAAGGCCACGTGTTTCAAGAAGAGTCAATAAACACATTACTGCCTGAACTTCGTGCGACGACAATGAAGGCGCAAATTTTGGGCTTTTCCCTCAACCGAAGCAGTGGACTGCTGAGTACAAATGGTTCAAATGGCTCTAAGCACTATGGGACTTTACATCTGAAGTCATCAGTCCCTTAGACTTAGAACTATTTAAACCTAACCAACCTAAGAACATCAACACATCCATGCCCGAGGCAGGATTCGAACCTGCGACCGTAGCAGCAGCGCGGTTCCGGACTAAAGCGCCTAGAACCGCTCGTACGAGTACGAGTACAGATGTAGGTACAGTTGCAAAACAGTTTGTCAGGGACCAAAGAGGAACTTATTCGAGTAAGGTCGCGAAAACACAAAACTCATTACACACACTTTCTCACAGTTGTGCGTGTGCGACGGAAAACCTCGGGGTGTTGGTAATCCGAGTTCTTGCCACTCACTATATAAGCACATGCAGCGAGTGAAACACACGATGACAAACGTCATCACACGAACTGATAGGGAACTGAAATGTGAGAATTCTGCAGCATATAGAGCACACATTGTAACGAGAGCAGAAGCTACTTACCGACCGGCGTTGGTTCGCGAGCCCTTGTAGTGCAAGGCGCCCGCGGTTACGAGAGTGTTAAGACGCTGCGCCTGTTTCACTGAGCGTTCGGCTACCCGCTGCACTGTACTGCGCGCTGTGCTGCCGCTGTGGAAGGCGCTCGGCTGACTGCGCTGGGGCTCCTGCTACGGCTGTGGCGACACGCAAAGCTGGCAGCGGGCTAAGACTGGCCTCCCTCACGCGACGCTGGCTCGCACTGCTGGCCGGCCTAATTGCGATTTGCTATATAGGATTGCTGCCGGAAGCCACACAAGCTGCTGCCTGCAGCACGTCACGGGCCACTGGTCGGACGCTCGTCTAGTCTTCCGCGTTGTCGTCAATAAAGCGCCGGGGCCATTGCACAGACAAGGATGACTCTCTTCACCATATCCCTGGGGTAACAATCCAAACATTTTGCCAATGTCTTGGATTGTATTTCAAAATTCTCTGCAGTGTCTCATGAAGTAAGGGCATGTGACGCTTTTAGTGGTTATACGTCCATCACACGCGGACGTTAAGCACGCAGGTCACTGATGCCATTCGAGAAGAGTTTGCTATAAGCATAAACATGCAGCAAGTTACTTGGAGTTGCATGTTGGCGAAAATTAAAATTTTGACAATCGTAAGCGTAAAGGGCAGGAAAATAAGAACCGAACACTGCCACAAAGGGCGCATGAAGTTGGTCTATTGAAAAGTAATCATCAAACACGTTAAGACATTAATCGCACAGGGAGACGAGACAGTCAATTTATGTTTTGTAGAACGCGGTCTGGCGCTGACGGATTCATAACCGCACCCACTCCTGCAATTCCTCGTCCGGCTGAAACTGACGTCCACGTAATTCTTTCTTCAGGTCAATAAAGATGTGAAAATCATCCGGTGAAGGATCCGGGCTATACGGAGTATTTTGCAGTGTTTCCCAACTAAATAGCTGAAGCGTAGCCTTAATCCGATGGACAACGTGAGGGCGGGCGTTTCCGCGCAATAGGATGATTCCATCCAACAGCAATCCTGGCTGTTTTGGCTTTATGGCGCTTCACAGTTTCAGCAAAGTGTCTTCATAGCACGGCGCATTGACTGTGGTTCCACTTTCGAGGAACTCAACAAGCAGAGGATCCCTGAAGTCGAAGAAGAAGGTCATCATGCCCTTACCGGAACTTGTGTGAACAGCTTCGCAATTCTTTGGCGGAGGAGATGTGGCTTCATCGTTTGACCTCAGGGTATCGGAATGCTGTCAGATGGAATCATCCTGTTGCACGACAAAGCCCATCCCCACATTGTCAACTGGACGAAGGCCACGCTTCAGCGATTTGGTTGGAGAACACAGCAACATCCTCCATACAGCTCGGATCCTTCACCGGGCGATTTTCACATCTTTGGTAACCTGAGTAAAGACATGGTTTCAGTCGGACGAGGAACCGCAAGAGAGGGTGCTTTTGTGGATCAGTCAGTGATCGACCGTGTTCTACGAAACAGGAATTGATCGTCTCGGCTCCCAGAGGGATAAATGTCTTAAAGTGTGTGGTGGCCATTTCTGAACCGTTCCATGGTTCCATTGTGGCGGCTGTTGTATTTTTATTTGATTACACCTCATAAATTGTATACCAAAGAGCTGAAAATCTGTTTAATTACATTGTGGTCATTGGTCAATGTAAGTTACAGCTGCCTCTATACCTGATCAGAGTGTATCACGATGCTATACTTGATTACTGAGATTTACAAATGCATACAGAACACATTTACGGAAGCTCTTTTTGTATAATTTAGGGAGATTTCCCCTAAACATTGTAATCAGAAAGAAGGGAGCCCGAAGTAACGCAGAAAAAAGACAAAAAAACAAACACCGAACAGAAAATCACTTCATGCACAATGCGAGAATGGCAGGATGACTGCGATGCAGGAACAACAATGTGAGTTTCCGATCGTAAGGAACAGACTTCAAATGATGTACAGTGGACATTCGAGGGATATTATGCATTTTCTTACAGAACATGTACTTTAGCCAATAAATCTGTATAGTGACTCTCACTCCGTAGAAACTGGAACCACGAACCGCATTTTTCGACAATGTGTTCTTTTAATAGACCTCTTCCAGTCCGAAAGAGCTGAAATAAGTGATGAAGTAGTATATAAAATCAAAGCGGCGTAACTTGATTTTCTCTCGGTATGAATCCTGTGTATCTTGCCTCATCTGTGAATAAAATTCAGCCTTTGATCTACATACCTTGAGCAATCTGTTGTGCAAACTAATGCCAAAACCGTAATTAGCTGGCTGCTGATCAGTGTCCTGCAGATTGCGAGGGCGAGCTGAAAAGTAAAAGCTCCGTATTTTGTATGTGAAAATCCTTAAAGCTTTTTAAATAAAACAAATGTTATCAACGTTCTACATCTTTAGTCCTCATGTCTACACATTTGCGGCCCTTGCCTCTAGACAGCTCCGAATTTTAACGTATAACATGGCAGTGTGATATGTAACTATGTCGGTGAGTGAGAAACAGCGTGCTGTGATCGACTTTCGACTTCGAAGAGTTCGTCCACACACGTAGCACCGTCTCCTTCAGCATGATAACACCAGACCAAGCACGAGGCCTGTGCTGTCTGCAACAATCCGATGCCTTGGGTTCACTGCCATCGATCATCCTCTATAGAATACCGACTTGGGCCCATCCTATTTTTAGCTGTTTCCAAAACTTAAAAAAAAACACCTTCGGGGACTGCAATTTGAAAAAGATGAAGCGTTGCAAGCACCGATGATGTGATTCCGTCAACAAAGTAAAACATTCCTCAGTGACGGCATCGACAAATTGGTCTCTCGTTGAGAGAAATGTGTTCGTCGCTAGAGTGACTATGTTAAGAAATAAGTATGTAGACATGAAGAATAAAGATGTAGAATGTTAACAACATTTGTTTCTTTTAAAAACCTTTAATGGTTTTCACAGAAGAAAATCCAAGGATTTACTTTTCGGAACGCTCTCGTACAACCGTTCAGACATGCACAAAGAACTATAATAATCAGACAGCCTACACCAACGAATAATACACAATACTTGTCACAAGTAAAAAGATCCATATCTCAACAGATAATTATTTCGAACGTATCATTATAGGAACTCTTGTTCCGCTTTCGTGTAGGAATAGATGATAGAGCTTTAAACAATCTTTAGGCGTAAATAGCTCATTGGTTAGCGGTGAAAGTTCCACGGAGCTGTTCGCGAAGACGCTGTCATATATAGAGAAGCTGTAATGCTCAAAAATTGCAACGAAATGGACGAAGACCTGTAACGGATGAACGGTTGGTGTAGCGAATGGCAACATAAACAAATGTATCGTAATATGCTTAAATATACGGATAGAGCCGTTTTTGTTCGATTGTACTATTTCCAAACAATCTCTGAGAACATTCACATCTATTAAACATCTGACAGTATGCGTACAGAACTATTTGAAGCAGAACCACCACATAATAGTCCAACCACGTAACTCATGAAACTCTCGCTGACTTTTCTGAAGGGCAATAACCTCCCACACTGGCTGTCGCAACTTGGATTGAAGTTCAAAATGGTTCAAATGGCTCCGAGCACGCTGGGACTCAACTTCTGAGGTCATCAGTCGTCTAGAACGTAGAACTGCTTAAACCTAACTAACCTAAGGACATCACACACATCCATACCCGAGGCAGGATTCGAACCTACGACCGTAGCGGTCGCGCGGTTCCAGACTAGCGCCTAGAACCACTCGGCCACTCCGGCCGGCTTGGATTGAAGTATCTACTTATTTTGTCATCTTCACTACAGTATAATCTACTGTGTGGTCATTCTTAAGAATATAGTATATCCCATCAAAAGGACATATTTGGAGTAGACCCTTTGTGACTATTTCTATTTTACGCTTGAAAACGGCTCTACAGCAAACAATACCGTAGTGAAGACTACAAAACTAATAGACATTTTATCCAAGTAACGACAGCCAGTGCGGTAGGTTATTGCCACGCAGAAAATTTGTTATAGCACTGAACCCCGTTGCATCAAAAATACTGATCGATATCCTCACCAGACAGCACTGATAGAGGAAATGGCGAAGTCGCGAAGAAGAGCAGCGCATTTTGACATGGATTTTTTTTTTAGCCCTCAGTCTTCTGACTGGTTTGATGCGGCCCGCCACGGGCTACTCTCTAGTGCCAACCTCTTCATTGCAAAGTAGCATGTGCAACCTACGTCCTCAGTTATTTGTTGGATAATTCCTATCTCCGTTTTCCACTACAGTTTTCACCCTCTACAGCTCACTCTAGAACCATGGAAGCACTCCGCGATGTCTTAAATGTGTGCTACCATCCTGTCCCTCCTTCTTATCGGTATTGTCCATATATTCCTTCCCTCGCCGATTCTGTGGATAACCTCCCATTCCTTATCAGTCCACGTAATTGTCAACATTCTTTTGTAGCAACACATCTCTAATGCTTCGATTCTCTTCTCTTCCGCTTTTCCCACGATCCATGTTTCACTACCATACCCCTGCTATTGGTTCAAATGGCTCTAAGCATTATGGGACTTAACATCTGAGGTTATCAGTCCCCTAGAACGTAGAACTACTTAAACCTAACTAACCTAAGGACGTCACACACATCCATGCCCGAGGCAGGATTCGAACCTGCGATCGCAGCAGTAGCGCGGTTCCGGACTGAAGCGCCTAGAACCGTTCGGCAACACAGGCCGGCTCACAGTGCTATTGTCTCTGAAGTTTCTTCCTCAAATTAAGGCATATGTTTAATACCAGTAGATTTCTCTTGGCCAGAAATGCCATTTTCTGCCATTGCTGTTCTGCGTTTGATGTCCTCCTTGCTCCGTCCGCCGTTGGTTATTTTGCTGCCTAGGAAACAGAATTCCTTAACTTCATTTACTTGGTAATCACCAGTTCGTATGTTAATTTTTTCGATGTTCTCATTTCTGCTACTTCTCATTACTTTCGTCTTTTTTCAATTTTCTCTCAATCGGTATTCTAGACTCATGAAACTGTTCACTACTTTAAATAGATCCTGTAATTCTCTAATTCTTCTTCACATTCATTGAGGATAGTAATGCCATTAGGAAATCTTATCACTGATATCCTTTCACTCCGAGTTGTAGTCTCACTCTTGAACCGTTCTTTTATTTTCATCGTTACTTTTTCCATATATACATTGAACAGTAAGGGCCATAGACTGCACCCGAGTCTTATATCATTTTTAATCCGAGTACTTCTTTCTTATCTTCAAATCTTATTGTTCTCTCTTGCTCCTTGTACATATTGTATGTCACTCGTCTTTCCCATAGCTTACTGTTGTTCTTCTCAAAATTTCGAACATCTTGCATCATTTTACATTGCCTAGCACTTTTTCTGGGTCGACAAATCCTTTGATTGTGTCTTGATTTTTCTTCAGTCTTGCTTTCATTATCAAGCAGAACGTCAGAACTAATTCTCTTGTGCCTTTCCTATCCTAGAGCCAAACTGATCGTCATCAAACTGATTTTCAATTTTCTTGCCTATTCTTCTGCATGTTATTCTTGTCACAAGTTTGGATTTATGGGATGCTAAGCTGGTTGAGCGATAGTTTTGATATCTATGTGCCCTTGCCATCTTCGAAATTGTCTGGATGCCATTTTTCTGATAGCCTGATGGTACGTCGCCAGTCTCGTAGGTTCTATACACCAACCTGAATAGTCGATTGGTTGCCACTTTCACAAATTATTGTAGAAATTCCAACAGTGTTACCTATCACTTCTGCCTTCCATGCCAAGGATTCCAGAGCGCTTTTAAATTCTGATTCTGTCTGACTACGTATTCGATATCGACTCTAATTTTTCCTTTTTCCACGTCATAAGACAAGTCCTCCCCCTCATAGATGGCACGATTGTACTCTTTCCACCTGTCTGCTCTTTCCTCTTCGTTTAACAGTGGAATTCCCCTTCCACTCTTCATTTTACCACCCTTGCTTCTAATTTCACTGAAGATTATTTTGACTTTTCAGTTTTCTTTATTCAGAACCAGTCCTCGTGATGATCATTTCATTTTCGAATTCTTCACATCTTTCCAGCAGCTATTTCGCACTGGCTGCCCTACACTTCCCGTCCATTTCAATGTCTTTCCGTGAACGTTTTTGTACTGCTTCCTTTCATCGATCAATTGTATTTCTTCGGATACCCGAAGTTTCTTCGGAGTTCCCTTCCTTGTACGTATGTCTGACTGTCAAACATCTGCGACTACTCTTTTTAGAGATGTCTACTCCTTTTCATTTAAACTGCCTACTGTGATATTGCTTATCGTAGTACCTGCACCCTTAGAGAACTTCAAACACGTCTCATCATTCCTCAGGATTTCATTATCCCACTTCCTTCCATACTGGTTCTTCCGTACGATTATCTTAAGTTTCAGTCCGCTCTTCATCACTACTAAATAGTGATGTGAATTTGTATCTGCTCCTGGGTACGCCTTGCAATCCAATATCTGATTTCGGAACGTATGTCTGACCATGATGTAATACAGCTGAAATCTTCCCGTGCCTCCGGATCTTTTCCAAGTATACCTCGCACCCTTGTGATTCTTGGATACAGTATTCACCATTACCATCTGTCATTTATAGCAGCCGGCCGGAGTGGCCGTGCGGTTCTAGGCGCTACGGTCTGAAGCCGAGCGACCGCTACGGTCGCAGGTTCGAATCCTGCCTCGGGAATGGATGTGTGTGATGTCCTTAGGTTAGTTAGATTTAATTAGTTCTAAGTTCTAGGCGACTGATGACCTCAGACGTTAAGTCGCATAGTGCTCAGAGCCATTTATAGCAGAACTCAATCAGTCTTTCTTTTCTCTCATTCCTACACCTAGCCCATATTCCCCTGTAGCCCTTCCTTATATTCGTTCCCTAACCACACCCAACGTATTGAATTACTCTTCCATATCCTCTTATTCTTCCTCTGTCTATTCATATACTGCTTGCGAAGTCGGCGTGTATACCCGGACTATCGTTATTGTCGTTCGTTTGCTGTCGAACCTGACGAGAACAAACCTATCACTGAACTGTTCACAGTAGCTTACTCTGTGCTTCACTGTCCTTTTCGTAACGAATCCTGTTCCCCTTACATCATTTGCTGGCACTGTTGATAAGGCCCTGTATTCGTCTAACCAGAAATCCTTATCTTCTTTCCATTTCACTTCACTGACCCCTAGTATACCCAGACTGAGCCTCTGAATTTCCCTTTCAGCTTTTATAGCTTGCCTATTATCTTCAAACTTGCTACATTTCATGCTCGAATTCGCAGAATGTTATCAAGTCCTTGGGTATTCAGTCTTTTTCTCATGGTAGCTCCCCATTGGCAGTTCCCTCCCGGAAATCCGAATGGGGGATTAATCTGGAATCTTTTGCCAGTGGAGAGATTATCATAACAGTTTCTCAGTTACAGGCCACAAATCCTGTGTATACACATCATGTGTCTTTAATGCAGTGGTTCCCATTGGTTCTCCATCTTCACGCCGTTGGTCTCTGTTGACACTTCCGCGTTTTAGGGGCAGTTTCCCATGCCAAGGACTACAGAGTGACCTGGAGCTTTATCCGCTCCTCCGCCCTCTTCGTCAGGGTTGTTGGCAGAGCAAGGGTGCCAATTTGTACCGGAACTCTTCGGCCGCCTTTGCAGATCATTTTTAATCAAAATTTCAGCACTGGGTGGTTTCGAACCCGGGACCCAGGACGTTTCGGTTACTAGTTAAAGGCGTTCTCCTAGTCAAGGGTCTATTAATCTCTTTAGTAATCGCAAAAGCGTCAGAGACGGTCGAAAATGGTTCAAATGGCTATGAGCACTATGGGGCTTAACATCTGAGGTCATCAGTCCCCTAGAACTTAGAACTACTTAAACCTAATTAACCTAAGGACATCACACACATCCATGCCCGAAGCAGGATTTGAACCTGCGACTGCATCAGTGGCACGGTTCCGGACTGAAGCGCCTAGAACCGCTCGGCCACCGCGGCCTGCAGAGGTGGTCGTTCAACACCAGTAGCTGACGCTACAAGACAGCCGTTGTCTGATGGGCTCGTTAAGTGATCAAACTGCGAGAGCTTATGTTCTGCATCTAGAAGTACTATATCTACATATGCACTCTGCAAACCACTGTGAAGTTCATGGCGGAGGGTAACTGGAGTGGTGCCATTTTTTTTTTTTTTTTTTTTTTTTTTTTTTGTCATCAGTCTACTGACTGGTTTGATGCGGCCCGCCACGAATTCCTTTCCTGTGCTAACCTCTTCATCTCAGAGTAGCACTTGCAACCTACGTCCTCAATTATTTGCTTGACGTATTTCAATCTCTGTCTTCCTCTGCAGTTTTTGCCCTCTACAGCTCCCTCTAGTACCATGGAAGTCATTCCCTCATGTCTTAGCAGATGTCCTATCATCCTGTCCCTTCTCCTTATCAGTGTTTTCCACATATTCCTTTCCTCTCCGATTCTGCGTAGAACCTCCTCATTCCTTACCTTATCAGTCCACCTAATTTTCAACATTCGTCTATAGCACCACATCTCAAATACTTCGATTCTCTTCTGTTCCGGTTTTCCCACAGTCCATATTTCACTACCATACAATGCTGTACTCCAGACGTACACCCTCAGAAATTTCTTCCTCAAATTAAGGCCGGTATTTGATATTAGTAGACTTCTCTTGGCCAGAAATGCCTTTTTTTCCATAGCGAGTCTGCTTTTGATGTCCTCCTTGCTCCTTCCGTCATTGGTTATTTTACTGCCTAGGTAGCAGAATTCCTTAACTTCATTGACTTCGTGACCATCAATCCTGATGTTAAGTTTCTCGCTGTTGTCATTTCTACTACTTCTCATTACCTTCGTCTTTCTCCGATTCACTCTCAAACCATACTGTGTACTCATTATACTGTTCATTCCGTTCGGCAGATCATTTAATTGTTCTTCTCTTTCACTCAGGATAGCAATGTCATCAGCGAATCGTATCATTGATATCCTTTCACCTTGTATTTTAATTCCACTCCTGAACCTTTCTTTTATTTCCATCATTGCTTCCTCGATGTACAGATTGAAGAGTAGGGGCGAAATGCTGCAGCCTTGTCTTACACCCTTCTTAATACGAGCACTTCGTTCTTGATCGCCCACTCTTATTATTCCCTCTTGGTTGTTGTACATATTGTATATGACCCGTCTCTCCCTATAGCTTACCCCTACATTTTTCAGAATCTCGAACAGCTTGCACCATTTTATATTGCCGAACGCTTTTTCCAGGTCGACAAATCCTATGAAAGTGTCTTGATTCTTCTTTAGCCTTGCTTCCATTATTAGCCGTAACGTCAGAATTGCCTCTCTCGTCCCTTTACTTTTCCTAAAGACAAACTGATCTTCACCTAGCGCATTCTCAATTTTCTTTTCCATTCTTCTGTATATTATTCTTGTAAGCAGCTTCGATGCATGAGCTGTTAAGCTGATTGTGCGATAATTCTCGCACTTGTCAGCTCTTGCCGCCTTCGGAATTGTGTGGATGATGCTTTTCCGAAAGTCAGATGGTATATCGCCAGACTCATATATTCTACACACCAACGTGAATAGTCGTTTTGGTGCCATATGTTGAGCTTATTCTCGTACCAATCACGTAGTGATAGCCGGGAGATTTCCTACTTAAATACAGTTAGCGTGCTGTTAATTGTTGTAATCTTGGCTATTACGATCAATAGGAGAGCAATACATAGGGGGCTGAAGAGTGGCTCTATAGCCTTTACTTCATAAGGGTTCTTGAAACTTTGTCCGCATATGAACGTATTAATGAAACAAAAATTCGTATCTCTTGTAAGTTAATTGTATTTTTATTTCACGACCGGTCTCGGAAGCTGCAAGCCCAGTTATCAGGTGCTACCAAATAATTATAAAATCATGGAGATGTGTCGGTCGGGCCAGTCAGTCACAAGAGATTAACCCAAGCCAAACAGCGTATCGAAGCATGGGAACAGCAGCTGGAGCTCAGTGAAACCTGTCGCTAAGCCAGATGCAAGAGGTGGCGCAAGTGTCTAACGTAAACTGAAGAGCCAAAGAAACTGGTACTCCTGTCTAGTATCGCGAAAGGCCCCAGAGTGCACGCAGAACTGCCGCAACACGACGTGGCATGGACTCGGCTAATGTCTGAAGTAGTGTTGGAGGGAACTGACACCATGAATCCTGCAGGGCTGTTCATAAATCCGTAAGAGTTCGAGAGGGTAGAGATCACTTCTGAGCAGCACGTTGCAAGGCATCCCGGATATGCTCAATAATGTTCATGTCTGGTGAGTCTGGTGGCTAGCGGAAGTGTTTAAACGCAGAAGAGTGTTCCTGGAGCCGCTATGTAGAAATTCTGGACGTGCAGTGTGTCGCATTGTCCTGCTGGAATTGCCCAAGTTCGTCGGAATGCACAATGGAGGTGAATGGATGCAGGTGATCAGACAGGATGTGTCACTTGAAAGAGTCGTAGCTAGTCACATCAGGGGTCCTATATCACTCCAGCTGCACACGCCCCACGCCATTACAAGGATTCCACCAGCTTCAACAGTCCACTGCTGACATGCAGGGTCCATGGATTCATAAGGTTGTCGCCATACCAGTACAGGTCCATTCGCTCAATAAAATTTGAAACGAGACTCGACCGGCCAGGCAACATGTTTTTAGTCATCAACAGTCCAATGTCGGTGTTAACGGGCCCTGGCGAGGCGTAAAGCTTGCAGGCATCAAGGGTACACGAGTGGGCCTTTGGCTACGAAAGTCCATATCGATGATGTTTCGTTGAATGGTTCCCACGCTGACACTTGTTGATGGTCCAGGACTGAAACCTGCACCAATTTACGGAAGGCTTGCATTTCTGTCACGTTGAACGATTCTCTTCACTCGTCGTTGATCCCGTTCTTGCAGGATCTTTCTCCGGCCGCAACGATGTCGGAGATTTGATGTTTTACCGGGTTCGTGATATTCACGATACACTCGTGAAATGGTTGTAGGAGAAAATCCCCACATCATTGCTACCTCGGAGATGCTATTCCCTATCGCTCGTGCGCCGACTATAACACCACTTTAAAACTCACTTAAATATTGATAACCTGCCACTGAAGCGGCAATAATCGATCTGACAACTGCACCAGACACTTGTTGCCTTACATAGGCGTTGCCGAGCCCTAGCACCATGTTCTGCCTGTTTATATATGTCTGTATTTCAATACGCACGTCTATACAAGTTTCTTAAGCGTTTCAGAGTATATAATTGGAGTCTATCATCAGAGGTTCGCCAATTCAGGTTTTTCAGCACGCCCGCGGCGTTGTTCTGCGACTAGGACAACCGTGTGGGCATTCGTGCTCCTCTGGTTGTATACGTTCAATGTCTCCGGGCAGTCCTACGTGATATGAACCTCACATTTTTGAGCCATGTACTCAAACTGAACGCACAAGTGATTCGTCGGCAGTCTCCTTTGTAGACTAAGGCGCATTTTCTTAGTATCTTGGCAATGCACCGAAATCTACCACTTGCCTTACCTACGACTGGTTCTTTGTGATCGTTCAATTACATATCCCTTCGGATTATTACAACCAAATATATTTGTACTGTGGGGCAGGATTTGGATGAGAGTGGATGTTGGCGGTGGTTGTGCAATCGTGGGCTTTTAATCAGTGATCGTTTTACTAAACAACAGTTTAAAATACCAGACTGCATACGAGCACGGCAACGCCTTGCGCTCCGCTACTTGCAATAATTAACTCCAGATAATAAAAGAGAAATATAAAAAAATATTCTCCTCTCAGTAATAAAATAATCTGATGTCCGAAGTGGGCAACAACGATATGCAATCAAAACTTACCCTAAGTTTCTATCAGTAAATGAGGTTAAAGGAGAGCAACAAAATAAAATAGAAGCAAGTGGAACGGATCACTAGGATGATCCACCGCCAATAACTCCACCATATCTCAGATAGACAGCAGGCACGACAACACAATCTGCACGGGTATACAGCCTACTATAGAATCTTCAAGGAAAATTCATAAATAAGCAAAAGCTGAAATGAGTATCACTAATACAAAGTGGTCTCACAACGGCCTCGCTTTGTTTTCAAAGTCAAAACAATAGTAGTTCACTCAGTTAGAAACACAGTCACGCCGTGACGATACAGATGAATACATTCATGGCACAATCAAATTCCTCAAGGCCTCGCCTTGTTTCGGTACAACAACAAACAATATCAGGTCGACTTCAGCGATCCCGGCGCACACCCACTCTCTGTATTTTAGTTAGTCAAAACTCTGATACGGTACACGCAAAAGCACCCGTGACTTTATGCCCTGCACTGAATCGCCATAATCGAAACTCTCCACTGCCTTTTCCTGTCTATGACCTGTTTTCTCTTTCTGGACGCCCGCGAGAAGACACCGTCTGCTGTCGCAGCTCGAGAATGTCCGTGCTACAGCTGGCCACGCTCCACGTTGCCCGCTGCAGTCCGCGCCTGCTGCTTCCACGCTGCCGTCTGCACGGCACTGTGCTCCCTCAGGGTTTGCCATCCTTCGTGGACGTCAACAAAGCTGCGCGCCCGCTCTGCTCAGCCTCCTGACACCGGCCACTGAGGCGGTTCCTGCGGCCTGCTGGCTACCTCTTGCGTAGTTCGCTACTCCAACGAGGAAATCGAAAACGCTTCTCCAGTGGTGGGATGTGTCGCGATACACGGCACACTGTGACTTCACTGGTTCCAGTTTTAACTCACTGATATTATATTCAAAGGATTTATTTAGAACGGTAAAGTACCAAGCCGTGGCAAACCACGTGAATCACTCGAGGAGCTAGGGCAAGGGCACCGATTCCAAAATGACTTTTGATTTCGGATCCTATAATCACCAACTGCACTATACCCTGCGCGATTAGCCTTGCGAGCCAGGCGCACTGACGACGCATAATGCAAGATCGATAGCCTAATCACTCCGTCACGTCAACCGCCGCACGATATTGACTTTTGGCGTTGACAGCCGATAAATGAATTGGCGCGTCGGTGTCTGGTCTGACATCTTTGTCCAAATGGTTCAAATGGCTCTGAGCACTATGGGACTTAACAGCTGAGGTCATCCGTCCCCTAGAACTTAGAACTACTTAAACCTAGCTAACCTAAGGACACCACACACATCCACGCCCGAGGCAGGATTCGAACCTGCGACCGTAGTGGCCGCGTGGTTCCACACTGAAGCAGCTCTGCCACAAAGCCGGCTTCTAACATTCTGCGTGGTGTCTGTTTGTTCTAAGTCGTGTCACCCTACCACATACGCGCAACGACGCTCTGAGCGTGTTTTTTAGGGAATTGACTAGTTTGAACCTGGGACCTGTTGCTGGTAAGGAGACGCCAGACCACACATGACATGTAGAGTTCAGAAGAATTCAGTGAAACTAGCGATGATATAACCAAATACTTAATGATTTCAGCGTCAGAAAAGAATCTTAATATTAACTAGATTTAGTGGAAGGGGTTCAAGGCTTTCCGATTTTTAGTTAGCTGGTAAAATAACGTCGAAGAAGCAGTTAAGTTTACCATTGGAAATTTTATTGTACTCACAAAACATTGTTTATAAATTGCGCTATTGATAAAAGGAAATGTTTTAATACAGGATGATAAAAACCAACTGCGTTCAACAAAAATGTGAACGAATATTCCCTGAATGGGTTTCCAAGTTCTACAATGGATCGAAGGATGACCTATGCCATATCACATCTATAATCTAGGTTTAAATTAAGTTTCACAAAAGAGAAAACTATCAAAATGGTCTACAATGACCCTCAATTATCTTTAATTGCTTATCTAACTTGTCGTAAATTACATTGGCTGATGTGGCTTCTCAATAATTATATAACAGAAAAATCATCGCATTTCAGATTTTAACTTACGTAGCAAATGTGAATACCATGAGCTTCAATTGACGGTCAACAGTAGTATTACGTAAAAAGGGGATGTAGCAGATGAGACTTCTGCAGTTCTGAGTGAAGCCTTATGCGCTCAAAATGCAGCATCACGTGCGTTCATTACCTTGTCGCAGCACAGCTCCGCTCACCTCGCTGTCTCGGAAGCAACTCTTTCCTAACTTCTCCTTACTACAATTTACCGAAGTTGGTTTTAAAAAAAAACTGTCTGGCTGTGTTTTCATCTGACCAATCAGGGTCTCAATGTTAATCTTAAGCTCCGCCTACAAAAATTCTGTCTATCCAATGAGAAACGTTATACTTTTCGTGGTGGGGCAATGTTTTTAACGTTTGCAACGTAACAGAGACACGAAAATGTCTCACGCTAAAACTTGCAGCTGGTGTGGTCCTTTTAGTGTTATCGTAAGATCTATACTGTTCTTCTGGAGTGCTCTAGCTTTTAACATGGGCTGGGGTGGTGGTCCTGTCGTTTAGCTGGCTACGTGCATGTCTGTCCCTTATCGTAGGGCCTTCTAGCTTAACACAGTTCTGCTCTCGGCTTCTGTTCTCGTTTCTCCCCTCGGAACTGCGTATGTCTCATGGTGGGAAGGTATGACATGCATTTAGGCATTCTTGTGTTAGTCTGTGGTATTCCATTTGCTCACTTGTTACTCGTATTACTTTGGTTAATTTAATGTCACGATTTATTCGGAGCTATGTGACATACTACTGGATTTGCTTATCATGTCAGGGTTTTCACGGAAGGTGTTGGATTTGCCTGACACCACCCTTCGAACTTAATTTTTGCACTGAATTTAGGTAATGATTGAATCATTCTCTAAGTCAGTCAAAAATTATTCCTTTATCTAAATTTTGTTGCCTACTGTTCAGCCACGTTATTCTGGTTCTATGCTAGTTTGTATTACTAATTTATATATTTTTATATTCTTTCACATTATTCTCAAAAATGACAAGAGAAGAATATTTTTATGTTATTATTAATTTTTAATTATTTTCTTTCTTTATTTAAATGTGAACTTTGTTTTTTAAGAAGTTTGTTATTGAAAGTGAGGAGTCTTTCACATCGATTTTCTAAGAAATATTTTTTTTTATAAATGTAGTAAGTAAGTAAAATCTATTCCTAACACATTTTCTAAATATCATGTACAAGTAAAATGTTTTTGTTTCTAGACACTCATTTCAACATTGTTACTCTAACAAATAAGAATTATTTCCAAGAATTGCTTTGACAAAGAAATATACATGCACAAGTATTGAGATATTATCCTAACAAATGGTACAAATGTTAAAAAAAAGGGAAAACATCCAACAAGATAATTTTTTATTCTTTGTTTTTATAAGGAGAAAATAAGTAAAATATAGTTATTCTTTTATTTTTATGAGGAGAAAATAAGTGGCATATAGTTTTAGTGTTTATTATGCCTTACTTTTGTTCTTTATATACTGTCCATTTCAGAACTAATGACTTATTTTTATCGACAGTCTATTTTTTACTTAAGTCCATAGTCAATGACTGTTATTTTGTGGTTTATTAACTGTCTAGTGTGCTTAACTTATTTAGTTTTTCACACGTTTCTTTTGCACAATTCCTACATCACATAATTTGATTTCACACATTCACACAATCCTATGAATGTTTAAGCATGAGGTTGGCGAATGTTTTTGCATGAAGGTGATGGACATGAGCGAGATGGATGTGGGCAAGTATTTGATGTACAGCTTTGTTCGTCATTCCTTGTCGGCTTTATAACAGTGTGTTGCTCTTGTAGAGGTCCCATAATGGAATGGAGCTGTGAGTGCAGAATCTCGTGGTTTACTGGCTTTGTATGCGTGAAAGTCATCGTTATGTGTCGCTGAAAGCGGTCGTTTTTCGTTGTAATACTTTGCAGGCGACTAGTTTACAATAGGATGGGGATTTGGGAAGGTATGTCGTCTATTCTTCACCCATCTTCTTTCTTGGTCTCAATCTTGCGAATCTTCAACTTCTGTTCTTCCTGCTTTTTTTCTGCTTCTTACTTGATTCTTGGTTCTTCTCTGGGCAGGATATGGAAATATTTATTGATAAATAGTCGCTTTGAAGTTCTCCTCTTAGTAACAGTTTGATAAATTGTTTGGGTGTGTCATTTTTACTTTGTGGAAGTTTTCTTCAGTTTCGTGCATCAGCGTGCTGTTTAATAGCAGTAGTGTGACTTTTACACACATTTTTTTTTTTTTTTTTTGCCAGTGGTGGCTTGCCCAAGCGGTCCTTCTCGTCGGGCTGTTTTTTGCTCGCTCCGCTGAGTCGGGGCGTCCCGGGGTTTACGAATGGTGGAAGTCTGGTGTTTGCTTGTCTGTCCCGGCACCGGTCACTGTCCTTTCTTTTCTCTCGACGCTTCTGCCTTGTAGGAATCGTGTCTTGCTAATTATGTCCTTTTCTTTCTTGATACTTCTCACGTTGCAACTTGTGGGTCGTTGCATCTGGTCCTTGCTGGAGTTTTTACAATGGTTCTTACAAAAATTTTATTTATAATCATCTAACATATGTCTAGTACCTACATTGTTTTACGCCTTCTTAAAAAGCTTTACAAATTTCGGCGCCCTTTCCATGTTACAATTCTAAGATATTTTGAGTCTTAACTTCTACAAGAATCCTCAAATTCGTTTTTATTTTTATTTTTGTGTAGTGTCGTGGTGTATAGCATTTTAGTAGTTCGTGCTGTTAGACTATCTACGCTTTATCCCTTCACCTTAATCTATGGTACTATTGGTGTTATTTTTGTTTTTGTTTTTATTGAAACTACTTTCTTTTTCCCACCTTCCTCTCTCTTTGTTCTTCTTTCTCCTAACGATCTTATTTGCAATATAATCTTGAAATATTGTGCTGATTATTTACCAGTAATAAAATTAATCTTCAAACTTTTTGATATTGCTCACATGCTGAAGTCCTAAGGTTTTGCCTGTTTTTGGGTTCATTAGTTCCACAGCATTATCATGAGCAATTCAGCTAATTATGACAGGTCCTTTGTATGCAGCGTAAAACTTATGTATTTTGTGTTTCTGTTTGCTGGAGAGATGGCGTGTCTTTACAAATACTTTCTGGCCTACTGAGAATGTTCTTTTAATTGATGTTCTATCTCCTCTTTCTTTTCTTTTAATGGCTGCCTTTTTGATGTTGGAGAGTGCTGTTGCTATGACTTGTTTGTGCTGTCTACGTGGTACAATAGGAAATCTAACATTTTCTCTTGTTATGTTTGGGGGTTCAATATTTTTAAGTACAGTAACTGGAGGTGGTAGTGTAGTGCTATGTGGCATTTCATGTATTACTTCTTGAAAATCTTTAAGGAACATATCCCAAGTGTTGTGTCCTTTGCCTGCATATAATCGGCATAAAGTGCCTATGTCCTTCATAAATCGTTCTGCTGGATTTACGCTCGGTTTGTACTTAGATATGTAGATGGGTTTTATTTTGTGTTGTTTTAACATGTTTTGCCATTGCACTGATTTGTATTGTGGGCCATTATCCGAAATTATTCGTTCCACTCGACCTACTTGTCTGAGAAAATCTTGTCTAAATACTTTACTTATAGTAAGACCTGTTGACCGTTTTCATGGTGTCAAGGTAACATATTTAGAAGTAAGTTCCAAAACGACAAATATGAAAATATATCCATTTTTTGTGCGTGGGAGGGGCCCCATCAAATCTGTTGCAGCTACTTGTTTTAATTTTTTAGGGATTATTGGAAACATAGGTGGTTTGTTTTGGAAAGTGACGTGTTTAGCCCTCATACATTTTTTGCATTTGTCTAATACTTTTCTAATTCGTCTTTCCATATTAGGAAAATGGCTTGTTTGTTTTATTTTTAAAAAGCATTTCTTTGGTCCAAGTGGCCATTACTTAAATGTGTATACCATATGTGCTTATTAATTAGTTCATCTGGGATATAAATTAACCATTCATTCGTTGCAAAATTTCGTCTAAAAAATAAAACATTGTTTTTTACGAGAGTGTGCTGTCGAATGTCTGGAAAATTCTTACTTCTCCACTTGTGTTTGATTCCTAGTATTTCGGGATCCTTGTCCTGTTCTTTGCCTACGTTTTTCAATGCTGTCGTATTGTAGTTTTCGAAAGGTACTTGTTTCATATAGTACATTGTAAACTGGTCTTCTGCTGCTTCCAAACATATGTTATTGGATGTACCCTGTGGACATCGTCATAAAGCATCCGCTAATGCTGGTCCTGGTATGTGTGTAATAGTGAAGTCAAATTCTTGTAGTATTAACATCCATCTGGCTAACCTCCCATGAGTTAGTTTGGCGGATAACAGAAATTCTACTGCTTTGTGGTCAGTGGATACTTTTGTTTTTCTTCCGAATAGGAAGTATCGAAAGCGTTGGAAGCCCCATAAAATGGCCAATGCTTCCAGCTCCGTGACTGAATAGTTTTTCTCGCTTTTTGTGAGTACCCGACTGGCAAATGCAATTGTTCTATGTGATCTTAGCCCTGCCTGTTCGTATTCTTGGAACTAACAACTCCTAAACCTGTTTTCGCGCTATCAGTGGCCAGTGTTAGATCAGGATGTGCTAAAATCGGTGCTGTTGTTAGTGCGTTTTTCACTTTTAAAAATTCTTCATTGGCTTGTTGATCCCATACCCATGGCATGTTTTTTCCAGTCAATGCACATAGGCGTGGTGTTGCGAGAGAGTCGATCCAAATAAGTTTTTTATAGAATCCGGTGAGACCTAGAAATCCTCTGAGAGTTTTCTTATTATATGGAGTACAGAATTCTTTGATTGCCGTTAGTTTTTCTGGGTCGGGCATTACCCCTTTCTCTGAAATTATGTGTCCTAGAAATTTGACCTCTCGCCTTCCAAATTTGGATTTTGTTATATTTACTGTGACCCCATGCTCTTTCATGATCTGTAAAAACTGATTTAATGTGTCGTTGTGATGTTCCCTAGAGGGTTCTGCTATAATCACATCATCAACATAGCAAGTAATTTTTTGTAAAATTTCTGGACTGAGTATACTAGTAAATCCCCTAATAAACGCTGCTGATGATATGTTTAAACCAAATGGCAATCGTTTAAACTGGTAACATCTACCGAATACGATAAATGCTGTAAATTTTCTACATTCTGGGGCCAATTCTATTTGCCAGAAACTACTCCATAAATCAATTGATGAAAATATCTGAGCACCATGGAAGGTTTGTATCAATTCCTCTAATTTTTCTGGGCGAACTGTCTCAGTGATTATGATTGTGATGATCTGTCTGGAATCAAGCACTAACCTGATGCTTTCATCTCGTTTTTGTACAATATGGAGCGGGCTGTTATATGTGGAGGTAGCTGGTTCAATAATATCGTCATCTAACATTTTAGATATCTCCTGGAATACTTTATTCCTGTAGCTTAATGGGATTGTATAGGGTGGCACTCTAAATTGTTTGTGCTGTTTTACTTCAAACTTGTGCTGAAAGTGTTTAATACTGCCAGTCTTAGGTAAAAATACCTCTGCTTTATCTCGTAAAATACCCTCTAATTCTCTTTTACTGTGTTCCGAAATACGTTGAACTTCTTGCAATTTTTCGTCGATTTCTTTATGGACCTCTAAGATGAGTTGAGGCAATTCCCCCTTTTGTGCATACCATTCTAATTCTTCATCCTCTTTATCTCGCGTCATTCTTAATTGTTTGTTTATAACTGGTATTTCTTCTAATTTTAGCTTTTGCTCAAAGAGAATAGTGACATTCCCGAATGTTACGCTACCTTTCCCCATATCTATTATCGCTCATCTCCCGTTTAAAAAATCTGCACCTATAATCAAATCTACAGTTAGTTTAGGTATAATCACGAAGTTGGCTTCGATCTTTTGACCTTGACACGAAAGAGTTAACCTTGTTTGTCTCGTAACTTCCGCAGCATTGTTTCTAATAGGACCTCTTACTTTAATCTTACGTGTTTTCAGAACTGGCAATTCCTCATTGGCATTACACTGCATGAATAAATTTTCTGAGATCGCAGTCAGTTCACTTCCGCTATCAATTACAATATTGACTGGGATATGCTTTACCATGGCTTTCACAATTGGTTGAATTTGAAAGGGTTGGTTCTGTTCTTCTTCTTCTTGCATCAACGAATCCTCCACTGAATCATACATGAGTCTTTTCAGGAATTTCCCTTGTGAATTCGAACTTTCTGTAGGATAAGCTTCGACTGCTACTTCTCTCTCTTTTATTTCCTCTTCTCTATTTCTTCCTTCATTTACGCTTTCTTCAACATCCTCTACTTTTTCCTCATCCTCATCTTCTCCTTCTTCGTCGCTACTTCCACATAATCGCATCTAAATGCTCTAATTATCGCTTCATAACTTCCTTCATTATATACGGTGGGTTGTGTGCCCACTAGTAACTTATTTTCAACTTCTGTCGACTGCGCATTATCCTCATTGAATTCGCTTTTCCTGGTTTCCATCTCAAATAGCTCTGCAATACTCATTACTTCGTCCTTTCCTCCTACATTCGTTGCGCATGGGTTCTGTAATAATTCGTACTTCACTCTGTTCTATGCTTCGCTGGACCAATTTCGTGAGAGAAATTTCTGAAATCTTCGTACGATCGGCATATCGCTGCAATATTTTGCACGGTTTCTGCGACTGTTCCTGACATGTGTGCACATATAAAGTCTAATTTGTGTGCTAGCGTCCAGTGTTCTGGTAATCCTACTCGGAAATGATCAATAAAAGTTCGTGGATGTAATGAGTTTCCTTCTCGAAAGTGTTGAAATTTTCTGACTGTGAGGAAATGATCGTTGTCGTACTTCGTCATAGTTCCATATGAAATTCGCGATTCTTCGCCACTTTTGTTTCTGAGCATTTTTCCCGTCGTTCTTTCCGGTTGTGGTAGATCCATTGGATATTGTCCACTGTAACTTTCGTCTACCCTTGCGTAGTATCGTTGGAGCGGTACGCAATAATTTTCTTCCATCGGTTGTGAATGTGTAGCTGAATGCATTGCACTGTACTCTTCGCGACCTGGCATTCCATTGTCACGTATGTTACTTTCCGCCTGTGATTGGAATCGGAAATGCGTAATATCTTAGTTAATTGCTTGTTTTTCCGGTGCTGTTACAGATACGGATGTGGCTGCAGACTCAGTGCTTGTTCGATCCTGTTCACTACGCTCTTCAATGGTTTGCAACAACTCTGTTCGCAATTTCTGAAATTGTCGCTTCGTTTGCGCTTCTATTTTGACTATGCGGTTATCATATCTTTTCAGCGCTGCTTTTATGATACGTTTGTGTAGCACACTGTTTTCAATAATTACACGCGCTGTACCTGCTGCTTGTCTAGTAATTATGTTTATCCGTTTCTCTAATTTCTTGACTTCTCCCTGGGTGTTGTCACATAATGTTTTGATCTCGTCCTGAGTGTCATTACGCAATGTTTGTACGTCCGCTTGTACCTTGTCAATGTCTGTTCTCAATTGATTGTGACCTGTTATTAAGTTTCCTATCACTTCTCGAGATTCTCGTGCCTCATCTTCAATATGACTTAGGTGTAACTGAATTTTGTTGTTTTGTTCTTTACCTCACGCATTTGTCTCGTGGTTTCTGCATTCTGAATTTGAATTTGGATCGCTGTGTCTTTATTTTGCCTTGTCATGGTTTCCGTAATTTGTTGTAATAATTCTGCCAGGTTGGTGGGTCCTATTGCGTTTTCTTCCTACGTCCTACGCACTGTGTTTTTGCCCAAGTGTTGGTTCGCAACCGATTGCATTGAACTGTGCTGTGACACGTTTCTGCTCGAATTCCTTGTACTCTGTGGTGAGGGAGCTCTGATTACTTGTACTATGGGTTCTACGTATTCAAGACGCAAATTAGAATCCTCATTGACTGTCTCTCTACTTTCCTGCTCCTCTGTCGTATACTGACTTACGTTTTCTATGCCTTGACGTACATTATCCTCATTATGGTGCGTTATATGTCCTATTTCTCGCGATACTGCATCGTCTGTTGTACTGTCCTCTATTCTCTGTCCATTTTCATGCTGGGTCTCTACCTCAATTCGGTCAAGGTCTCGATCTGCCATTGCTAATCTTTCCGAATCCCTTATTTTCTGTTTTAAAAGCAATTTATGCACCCTACTTCGCGTCAGCATGCGCTATTACGATCTCACGCGTTTCATAAACTTTTTGCGCACACGACTTGACAATCAATTCACTTACTTGTTCGGTCAGAACAAACGTGTCAACGATGTATCCGCCACCTGTGCGCTTGCATTGTAGAGAAAACATAATTGTAACAATATTAAAATTCATAACTTATTTATGCTATTGTCTCTGCCAGAATGTCTCACTTTCTATTGAATACTTTTACTGTCTATCGCTACAGCTACTGTTTTCAACTATTTATGCCCTTCAAAAAAAATTTTTTTTATTACGAAAATTTTTTAACAGGATATTTTTCTGACCTAGTTAGGCATGTGGTCGACCTCCAATCATAGTATTTTACCATCCTGGCAGGGTCGCCATTCTCTAACATTCTGCATGGTCTCTGTTTGTTCTAAGTCGTGTCTCCCTACCACTTTCGCGCAACGACGCTCTGAGCGTGTTTTTTAGGGAATTGACTAGTTTGAACCTGGGACCTGTTGCTGGTAAGGAGATGCCAGGCCACACATGACATGTAGAGTTCAGAAGAGTTCAGTGAGATAAGCGATGATATAACCAAATACTTAATGATTTCAGCGTCAGCTCCACTGCACTCCCTGTAAAAGAATCTTAATACTAACTAAATTTAGTGGAAGGGGTTCAAGGCTTTCCTATTTTTAGCTAGCTGGTAAAATAACGTCGAAGAAGCAGTTAGGTTTACCATTGGAAATTTTATTGTACTCACAAAACATTGTTTATAAATTGCACTATTGATAAAAGGAATTGTTTTAATACAGGATGATAAAAACCAACTGCGTTCAACAAAAATGTGAACGAATATTCCCTGAACGGGTTTCCAAGTTCTACAATGGATCGAAGGAAGACCTATGCCGTATCACATCTGTAATCTATGTTTAAATTAAGTTTCACAAAAGAGAAAACTATCAAAATGGTCTACAATGACCCTCAATTATCTTTAATTACTTATCTAACTTGTCGAAAATTACAGTGGCTGATGTGGCTTCTCAATAATTATATAACAGAAAAATCATTGGGTTTCAGATTTTAACTTACGTAGCAAATGTGAATACCATGAGCTTCAATTGACGATCGACACTAGTATTACATAAAAAGGGGATGTAACAGATGAGACTTCTGCAGTTCTGTGTGAAGCCTTATGTGCTCAAAATGCGACATCACGTGCGTTCATTACCTTGTCGGTGTTCGTCAGGGGGCGGCGGACAGCACACATCCGCTCACCTCTCCGTCTCGGAAGCAACTCTTTCCTAACTTCTCCTTACTACAATTTACCGAAGTTGGTTTAAAAAAAACTGTCTGGCTGTGTTTTCATCTGACCAATCAGGGTCTCAATGTTAACCTTAAGCTCTGCCTACAAAAATTCTGTCTATCCAATGAGAAACGTTATACTTTTCGTGGTGGGGCAATGTTTTTAACGTTTGCAACGTAACAGAGACACGAAAATGTCTCACGCTAAAACTTGCAGCTGGTGTGGCCCCTTTAGTGTTATCATAAGATCTATACTGTTCTTCTGGAGGGCTCTAGCTTTTAACATGGGCTGGGGGGTGGTCCTGTCGGTTAGCTGGTCACGTGGGTGTCCGTCCCTTATCGTTGGGCTTTCTAGCTTAACACGGTTCTGCCCTCGGCTTCTGTTCTCGTTTCTCCCCTCAGAACTGCGTCTGTCTCACGGTGGGAAGGTATGACATGCATTTAGGCAGTCTTGTGTTAGTCTATGGTATTCCATTTGCTCACTCGTTACTCGTATTACTCTGGTTAATTTAATGTCACGATTTATTCGGAGCTATGTGACGTACTACTGGATTTGCCTATCATGTCAGGGTTTTCATGGAAGGTTTTGGATTTGCCTGACACCTTACAGGCTTACTTTATTCAATACTCTAGCTTTTCAGACAAAACATTAGGAAACTCTATGAGCCCCTAGAATATAGCTGCGTCTTACCGAGTTATAAATGGCCAGGTTCAAATTCGGTAGCCTTTCTGGACACTTTATACACCCCTTGAACACCACTATGTTCACACAACTTATTGGGCCAGAATTTGAAGAAAAACTATCAGTATATTCTAAAACAAATCCAGTGCCCTGAATAAAATCACAGCCCAGTAACAATTCTGTATCCAGTTCCTTAGCCAAGAATAAGCTTACTGTGCACGACAGGCCATCAATTTTACAATAGGCTCGTACGCACTCAACTAACACTAGTAACTGACCATTCATTGCGCGACAATCCTGGTTGGCAGCTTGCACGAAAACAGAAACCTGCATACGTCACGATTTCTTAAACACTAGTTATGATCGAGAAAAGAGACGCTGCTTCCTGGCTCCAAACAGGCACAAATAAGTTCTCGGTTGAGCAGTGCACACACAAAGGAAAATCTATCTTGAAACCACCTTCCCCTCATTATGGCCTCTCGGTAGGACTCCAGATTGACGACGCCCTGCCGGCCGCGGTGCCCGAGCGGTTATAGGCGCTTCAGTCCGGAACCGCGCGACTGCTACGGTCGCAGGTTCAGATCCTGTCTAGGGCATGGATGTGTGGGATGTCCTTAGGTTAGTTAGGTTTAAGTAGTTCTAAGTTCTAGGGGACTGATGACCTCAGATGTTAAGTCCGATAGTGCTCAGAGCTATTTGAACGTTTTATATATATATATATATATATATCGTCCTTAACAGCAGTCACTTGCAAAATGCCCGGACCCACCGCAGCGATAACAAGTTCCTCTGGCCGATCTAGCAGCTTTATTAGGTTTATGCACTCCTGCGTCGCGCGCTCAACCGCACCCAAGCGATTTCTGTCATCACATCTTTCATCACAAAACCTGGTGCTTTCTATGCTAGTAATTATCTTATCCAAAACAGAAAAAGTTACTGATTTCTCAGAAAATAATATTCGCGGACGGTCACACTGCAGTGCCCATCCCCAGAAATATATTTAAAATAATATTTCGTAATAAACCAAGTCCTAATAAACCTAGTACAAGCGTAATGCAGCTAGCTTGAAACTTGCAAGAAACAGTGTTGATGAAAGAAGGCTGATCAAATAGAATTAAGCAAAGGTACCGCATCAGCTAGCACGGGCTACAGTATTCATACCGTAAATATCATAAAACCAGACGCATTCACTGAGCAAGATAAGACCAGCTGTACCATTCCAATCTACTCCACCCATCCACCTTGGTACTCAAACTAATAAATGAGCAATTCAAACATTAAGACACAAAAAAATTTCATTCCCACATAACAAAAACATTAATGGACGGAAGCCATTTAATACGAAACAATAAATAATCCACTCCTATTGAATAACAAACATGAAGTAAAAATAACCGACTGTAACTCAGTGGGCAGTTAACACTAAACAGATCGGACAGGATGCGAGATCAGCTCCACGGTACAAGTGCACAGTAGTGGGCAATGTTCTGAAATATGCTCACTAAGTTCAATTCTTTTCGGTTGAGCAGCGCCTGTCCCAAGAGGCAACTGGTACACTAATCTTCATGTGGCGACTCTCTGCAACCCGACGATTCCTCCACCCGATGTGCAGCTGCCCACTTTGCCTCCTGTCCTCAGGCTCTCATTGGTTCCGACACACTCGGCCACACACTGCTCTGAAGGAACCCGCCAGTCTTGTCCACTCGGAATGGAGATGGCGCTCTTCTTGGCAGTTTAATTAATTAATGTCGTGTGACGAGGGCCTCCCGTCGGGTAGAGCGCTCGCCTGGTGCAAGTCTTTCGATTTGACGCCACTTCGGAGACTTGCGCGTCGATGGGGATGAAATGATGATGATTAGGACAACATAACACCCAGTCCCTGAGCGGAGAAAATCTCCGACCCAGCCGGGAATCGAACCTGGGCCCTTAGGATTGACAGTCTGTCGCGCTGACCAGCTACCGCGGGCGGACTTCTTGGCAGTTGAAACCTTCCTTCTTGACTGCCAGGCAGAGACTACTGCACGCGAGTTCGGTACGCCTGTAAGGAAGGACCAGAAGTCACCGTGCACACCCTCTGGGTTGGTTCAAATGGCTCTGAGCACTATGGGACTCAACTGCTGAGGTCATTAGTCCCCTAGAACTTAGAACTAGTTAAACCTAACTAACCTAAGGACATCACAAACATCCATGCCCGAGGCAGGATTCGAACCTGCGACCGTAGCGGTCTTGCGGTTCCAGACTGCAGCGCCTTTAACCGCACGGCCACTTCGGCCGGCTACACCCTCTGGGTCGCCACGCTCGTAGCTGTTGCTGGGAAACCGTCAAAGAGCGTAACCATGTGCAATATCTGTAAGTGCTCAAAGGCTGAAAGTGATGCGCTGTGGTCAAGAAATCCAATTGACAGGCATTGGTGAGGACTTACACTGAAACGGCTGTCCAGGTTCGACAGGAGCACAGGATGATCGTTATCTATGACGTCTGAGTTGAAGGAACCATAGGTTGTCTGCTCCAAAACTGAATTTGCCATCTGAAGGGGCTACAGGACGCTATGTACTACATGAAACCGTTAGTAGACGACTGCATAATATGAATCTCCATTCCCCACGACCAGGAGAGCAGCACGCCGTACACCAGGACACCGTAGGTTCCGTTATAGATGGTCAAAGAAATCGTGCAGAACGGGCGATTGGCGTCAGGTGTTGTTTACGGACTATACCCGGACAATCGAAGAAAACGTGTTTAGGTGCATTCCAGTAATATCGAACGGTTCTAACACTGTGTCCCATATGAGCTACAACGTTGTGGTGGAGTTACGTTCGGCGTTGCTATTACATAGGACCACCCTACACCTTTCGTTGTTGATTAAGGAAATATCACTGCCCACAGTACGTGATCAATAGTGGGACCATATCGCCACCATTTTTGTGTTAATTTCATCTTGATGGGTGACAACACGCGTGCTCATCGTACCGTTCTCGTCAACACATTCCTTCAGAATGAAGTGGCCTGCCTATTCTCCGGTCATGAACCCAATCGAACACTTTTGGGATCGACTGAAACGAGCTGTTTTCGACTTCGACTACGACCACGTACTCTGCGTAACTGACGTAGAATCGCCACTGAGGAGTGGAAAAATTTGGACCAGGTGATCTCATTGGCGGTATGCCACGATGGATTCAAGCCTGAATCAATCACATACTGATATTGGTTATGTTTACTGTGAACCCCCACCCCCACCCCCCCACCACCACCACCACTCAACCCCGCTGGAAATCGTACGATTTTGCCTTACAAAAAAATTTATTTTTCTGATTTGGTGGTATGGACACAGCGTGCATGAATACTCGTATATACGCACGTCTCACAGCCAAATTTTGTTTTCTGTACCATGAACTTCGAAATAGAGGGGTGATGAAAAACTTTTGTTGATATGTGTTGACAATTGCTTTATCTGTAGGTAGTGTCAGGTTACTATTAACATTGTCATTAATAAATAACGTGAACAACAAGGGTTCTAGCACATTTCTCTGTTCTCTGGGGGGTGCTCCTGAACTTAATTCTACACCTGTCGATGGCTCTCCATTCAAGACAACATGCTGCGTCTGTCAAGAAATCTTCAAGAATCTTTATTTTCTTCCCCGAACATATATCTCACCAAATGACCAGGAAGTAAAATCAGAGATATTCGAACTTATACGGAGGCTTACCAACAGCCGGTTATAGTTCGCTCCTTGAAAAAGAATGTAACAGCCGTACACGAAGCATCGTTCGGCACATAACATAAGGTGGCTTGTGAAGTAAAAATATAAATGTATATGTAAAGGTACCGTAGCTGTACATGTGGATGTGGATGGGACTGCGTTCGTTCTCTGCGACACTCAGATACGACTCCCGGAGAAGAATTGGCTGCTGAGAGTGGATGGAGGCTGCAGCTGGCAGCTGGGAGGCTTTCTGGCGACGAGCGGCGTCCTCACTTGATTTCCTGGGGGAATGAGACGCCGTCCCGGAGGCTGAGCTGCTGTTAGAAACGGAGAATCTCTACGAGAGCATTTCCCACTCAGCTCTCAACCCACAGCTCGGAAGTGAGGCAGGCAGTAGGACTATTAGAATACGATTACTCGAGGTAATCGCGCGTCATAGCATTCGTGCTGTTTTCACCCCGTCAAATACACTCACTGCGCAGCAAATACGTTAACCTCTCCTGAAATGCTTATATTAGATTTTTCAGGGAATCAGAATCACTTTCTTATTTGGTAGGAAAAAGAAATTGAAAAGTATAATGTTACCATCTCGAGCTGATGATCAAATTCTTTATTTTTAGAACCAGTTTCGGTCGACTGACCATCATCAGGTTCAGAAGAGTATTCATGGCATCATGTTTGGCGAAATATAAAATCATTAACGTCAGATGATAAAACTATGATTTGGACACGGAAAGTAAACAAACGTATGCCATAAAAGAGTGACATATCTCATTACGAACAACATATACCATAAAAACGTATATGCATCGCGTTTGTGCAGAGTTACTTGCTATCGTATTGTAATATAAATTAAATCGTTACTTTATAAAAACTGTTACGTAATCCACTTATTCATGTTATAACTGCAAACGGGGTTAACACTGTGAACAAATTCGTACCACATAGGGCTGACTGCACCGTTGATCACTGTTTACTGGCCGAACCATAGATGGTCATAGACGACTTCATATATCGATAGTGACTAGTATCTTATATCAGCAAGCGGTGTTCGTGTACTTGATAAGTAGATTTGATAGTCGTAACAGAAGTTCTGTATGTTCTGATAGCAACTTACGCTTATTACAATGACAGTTGCGTTGTCAGAAAACGAAATATATGGAAGTAACGGCACACAGGCACTCACAGGCTCTAGTGTGAAACAAGCTACAGCCACATTCATATATGCACTGCTTCCGTCGCTCACTAACATTAATGAGGCGGGCAGTACAGATGTATAAAATCTATGCCTACCCGAATTCTCTACTTTTGTTACAGTATAACAAATGTAACACGCTCGAATTCATACATAAATAATTGTATCAATACCACACATAACAAGCTAAAGCGACAGTTGTGTGTTAAGCTTTATCAAGATTTTCCACAGAATTGTATCTGTAAGGCCTGACTCACAAAAGATATTATACGATAGAAGCAGTGCACATATGAATGTGGTTATAATTTGTTTCACACTAGTGCATATGAGTGCATGTAAGCCGTTACTTCTACGTATTTTGTTTTCACTCACTGCAACTGTGATTATAATACGTGTAAGTTACTATTAGTTGTAACATACAGAAAATCTATTACGAATGTCTTGTGCACTTATCGCAGCAGACAGCACACAGCTTGTTGATGTAAGATACTAACCATTATCGATGTACGAAGACCTCTATGACCACCTTTGGTTCTGTCACTATACAATGATCATTTGTGCAGTCAGCCCTGTATGGTAAATATCTTGAAAGGTAAACACTGTTTGGACTATATAAAAATGATTGAGAATGTATGCAAAATTTAGTTTACTAACAACATTTATTTTCACAAAACAAAGACAGACATAAATTACGCTAAACAAGTTTTTATTGTATACTGTAAACAACTAACAGTTGGTTTAAAACTGCAGTGGACAAGGATCCTGGGTGGCAGAAGCGAGTCACCCTAAAAATGTGGATAACGCAATCTGAATTGATCTTACACTGAGCAGACTTTGATAATCTACAGAAGTTTCTCAATATAAGTGCAGCTGAGAGCAAGTGACGATTGAGATCTGTATGCTCTGAAGAGGCCGGAGCGGCAGTATATTACCCCGTTTGCTTCGTACAGCGATGTAACTTGCAGCTGGCGAAATGTGTGTGGTGGAGGCGAGCCCGTGAGGCAAAAATCCCACGGTCTAGCGATCAGGCAGATGGATCGCAATTTACTCTCTACCAGAGCCCGGAAACCATGGTACATTTCAGTGTGTGACACACCCATTCACTGGTCGTACCAAGGACCAATTTGGCTCACTTATATGACAGAGCACACAAGGATACCAAACGTCAAGACTGGTAAACCAAAAATGAACAAGTGTGTCCTCGGCAAACGAGTAGTCCGAGATGTTTGAAGTCACACTATCGGTACAGTAAGATCTTCACCACAGGCTTCCTAATCTAAACTACTCGCAAGTGAAGTCAGTCTCAGGACACGTCACAAGCACCAACCACACATGCCAGAGCATCGACCATAAGTTCTCTCTTACCAGACCAAAGGCCAGTATCCAAGTACCTAGCCCCTCTTCAGAAAAAAAAGTCCGTTTTCCCGCAAAGTACACAAACGACATCACCTTCATGCCGTCTTGAGTCAGTCACAGTGCTCTAGAGGCACTATATCCCCCTACCACACGACAGCACAAACTCCTGTCGAACCGGAGCAAGAGTTTAGAAACCTGCATCTCTGGAAAAAGAAGAAACCGCCAATTACTGGCTTTTTTTAAGTTTTGGCTGAGGGGGAAGATGTTTTTCTTCAAAATCACATCGCTTCCCATGGCAACAAGCAAACAGATACAATCTTTATCTAAATCGCCTGTGCGTTGGAGCTTGTTAGTCCTACCTATGAGGTGTAATAAAGATTCTATCTCTAAACATTTCTCAGACGCTGGAGTTTCTTATACAACAGAGGCCTATTTGCAGTATCGGTTAACATGAAAACTTGTGAATTTTTACTGCTCGTGGCTCTGCACACAATGCCCAGTTTACGACTTCACTGTGTAGATGCATCCCTACAGTCCTTCCCCCCCCCCCCCCCTTCCCCAGCCCAGCCTTTAAGCCCAGCCTTTAGCTGGCGCCAATGCAGATATAGTGGCATTACTCTGCTGGAGACCTGTCTCGACAAAGGGGCTGCTCTGTCTGCCCTGTAAGGCTGTGGGCCTATCCAGCAAGATTTACTGAGGGACGTGCTCGCTGTCAGTCTCTTCCAGCTCCCAAAATGCTGTTTCTACAAGCTAAGAACCATATAAATACCTCATGCTTTTAGCACCCTACCAGGCTCCATCAATGTCTGCTCAGGCCGTTAACTTTCCAGAGTCTCGCTCAAGGTGTGTCAGGTTGTAATAAGATGTTTAATTATTTTGTGTTTACGAAAAATAGGTGAGAGAGTAACTTGTCCTCTCTCAATTTGTTCACAGCGTTGAGCCGATTGCAGTTACAACATGAATGAGTGCACTATGTGGCAGTTTTTATAAACTGACGATGTAATTTATATTACGATCTGAACAGGTATCTCTGTAAAAATGGGACGCATTTACATTTTTGTGATTATGTTGTTCTTAATGAGTCACATCACTGTTTTATGCCGTACTTTTACTTTCAGTGTCTAATTCATGGTTTTATCATCTGATATTAATGATTTTATATTTCGCCTCACATGCTGCTGTGAATACTTTTACATGAATATGTGACACTTTCTTACTCGTGTGTTGTCGTTAACATTTACATCATTTAGCAGATTCATGACAGTTTAATCCTTTAATATTACTTACGTATTATTTTAATCGGTTTACAGGAGCCTAATGACGTCAATCGACCGAAACTGGTCGTTTAAATAACGAACTTTATCAGCAGCTCGAGGCGTTAAAATGACATTTTCGAAACGAGTTGTGGGGCACTGCCTCCAGAAAACTTATTGTTTGATAAGGTTAAATCTTGAACTTGTGAGCTGAAATACCCCTACAGAGTTGTAAGGTTTTCCCTTGTGTTCATTGGTATTATACTGCTTGTTAAGTTCACTTCTCACGACTTCATTTTACCGAGAACCATATCGCTCATTATGTTTAATCTAACTGAAAGTACCACGTTGGCTAGCAACCATTTTGTAATCTTATGTAAACTAACAACAAGTGACAACGATTTCGATAAACAGACAGTCTGCTAAGAGGCTGTGACTGAAAAATAATGGCAATGAATAGAAAGTATCTGCTTGCTAATTAGGTATCAGGCGCTGAGAAAATGTAATTCGTTATCTGCTGCCATGAAACATGTGGCATCACCTCACTTCTCTAGTACCTGCTGTGTAAGAAGAGAGTGAGGATTTTTCTATGATCTTTCCACTAATTAACTGTTTTCTACATTGCGAATTAATGTGCACACCAACGAAAGAGGAGACTACGTCAATGCACCGCCGGTCGCTATTTTCATTTCTCTGAATTTATGAAAGTTTCGTGTAACTATTTTCTATTTAATTTTCGAGTTAGACCTCATTACTAAACTTGTTCTCCTTGACATTCGAAAGCAGATTTTAACCTGCAAAATAGTTGAGGAGGCAAATGGGGACTCAGATCATAATTTTTTGGGTGTGAACTGCAAATTAAAACTGAAAATATGGCAGGGAGTTAGGAAATAAAGGAAATGGAAGCTAGGTAACTTGTAAAAGCCAGAGGTTCTTGAAAGTTTCAAAGAGAGCATTAGGCAACGATTGACTGGAACAGGGAAAAGAAATACAGTACAAGACAAATGGGTGGCTTTGAGAGATATAGTGATGGCAGCAGAGGATAAAATAAGTAACAATACAAAGCTTACTGTAAATCCCTAGATAACACATGAGATACTGAATTTAACTGATGAAAGGAGAAAGTATAAAAACACAGCAAATGAAACAAGCAAAGAGGAATACACACATCTAAAAATTGAGATTGATAGGAAACGCGAAATGGCGAAGTGGAAATGGCTGGAATGAATGATTATTAAGAGCTCAGATGGCAGTCCAGTACTACGTAAGGGAGAGCTAGTGGAGAATGGAGAGGGGGAGTGGTTCCACGCTCGAGGTAGGTAGATGTGTAGACAATAAAGGCAGCCAAATATTGTCAAAGTTCCTCATTGTTAACCACAAACAGAAGTAGTGCAGCGTGCCTCCAGTAAGCAGATGACAGGCTTTGAGCCCTTAACACAGAGGTGCTGGTGTAGACGTGCCATTGTAAGCATTTCTCGAAGGAACAGCTGGTGGTGAGAGGCCTTGGTAACATCAAATTCCAAGCGAACGGTTTTTGCCAGCTGTTACTGGCGTTAACAGCTTCCCAGTTCGGCTGAGCGAAGCAGGCCGGTGGCTAACCTAGCGGAAGATTGTGGTCACGTCAGGGAGATGAGCCCTGCACCAAGGGCTGCAGCACTGCGTCTGGCGGCATCGAACCACAGTCCGCGAAACTGCGAGGATCTCAGCCTATACCTCGGAGAATGATGTGGGACAAGATTCCCGGCATGTGGGTTCATGCAGATGCCGTCAGAGTGAGATGTAGGCTCTCAGGCAACGAGGATTTGTTCAGAGCCTCGCTGCGTTGATGATAACTTCATCATAAGAATGTTGTGTACCCCACAGTGGAGACCGGCTTACGACGGGCGTCGTTACATAGCCCACTTGTGTCTACCTCCTGCTTGGCTGGACTGGGGGTGGAGAGCGACATATGGCGGGCGTTGTTACATAGCCCACCCATGTAGATCACCTGCTTGGGAAGACCGGGGGTATGTATACAGCCAAAGTGCGAGAAGACATGTACTACCGCATGCTTCAATGGCGTCAAAACATGCTAAAGGTTCGCTAATGGCCAGAGAACTGGGTCGCTGTTGATAAAGCTGCTGGTATGGCGAAACGCTGCATCAGCTGGCTGTGTCTCGCGACTAGAATGCGGAACATGGTTCCTGTCTGAGGCCATACCGCTACGTCTTCTCCCTTCTAGAAATAATCCAGTCCACTGAATTCTTGCTTCAGAAGTTCGCTCTAACGTAAGCTCTAATGTATCTACAATTGTGTTACACCCTAAATTCTCCCACTCGAGTGTGCAGAAATCACACTTGATTAATCTAAACTTTTTTCCTTCTTATATTTAAACACGTTCACTGTCTCACTCCAGTGAGTCACAGACACCGTGTATCAGGTCCTGTTTTACTATACCTTGCTACAATTCTCTCTTTTTAGTTCCGTGAGCAGCTGTCGTTCCAACTCATATGAAGAAGGATGAGTATTGGAGAGTCATCCTATCACCGTAACCTGCTATTCTTACCCACTTTTGTTGTATCTTCCTCGCCAGTACTGACTTCAAGTAATTAATGGGAAGAAATAATTAACATGTCCATCTTGTAGGGCCACACCCTGTGCTGCCGTAGGTAAACAGTGCGGAAGGATACCTGTCGGTGAAGGATTTGGTTGGGGATCAGTGCTCATGATGAAGGTGTCCATAAAAATGACGTATCTATTAACATGGAAGCTGGGGAGACGCTGTGTGCATATACATGAAAGAAAAACTTTTGGTGGTCAGATGAAATGAGTTGCCGGCTCTGCTCATTTATAATAGTTAAATAAATATTAAATAAATAACTTGGCCAAATTTATGTGTTGTGCAACGGGTAGCAGGAGGACGTAAAATTGAAGTTTGCGAGAGAATACGTAAGCTTGTGCTGTGGTAAAAATACCACGTTTATTCAAGAACAGGTGAACAAACTAATAAGCTAAACAACTAATAAATGGGTGACTGTTGCTGTTCTTCATAACACTCTCGGATGAGTTACAAAATTACATCTACAACTGCGTCTTGGAGACCCCAGCACGATTTATCATTAATTATCAACTATGGAATAGTAGAGGAATCTTTCATTGGCGACAGCCGGCCGCGGTGGTCTAGCGGTTCTAGGCGCTCAGTCCGGAGCCGCACGACCGCTACGGTCGCAGGTTCGAATCCTGCCTCGGGCATGGATGCGTGTGATGTCCTTAGGTTAGTTAGGTTTAATTAGTTCTAAGTTCTAGGGGACTGATGACCACAGATGTTAAGTCCCATAGTGCTCAGAGCCATTTGAACCATTTTTTTTCCATTGGCGACATTCGCGCACATATACAAATATAATAGCTATTCAGGACAAATATAAGAATAAAGAAAAACGTCACCACTATGCACGTCGTTGGCAAACGGTCGTTCCCTTGGTTTGAAGGCACGAAGCAAGTGAACAAGAAATCAACGATAAGAATAAGCTGTTAATAGTTGCAGCATAGAAGAAATTCTGAAACTAATTTGGAAGTTTTACCCCGAGAATCGGTAACTGTGACATAACGATTCTCACAATTCGCGAACACGTGGTCGTCGCAAACAAAAATTCTGCATACAGTGAATGGTAAAATTCAGAATAGCTGACCAAATTGGATAGGATACATTACAGTGAGTCACGATCTGCGAACGTAAGGCCTGAGATCCGTACTTAACACATGCTGACAATAAAGACACGTGGAAACCAGATTCCGAACTAAAATTGAAATTAGCGACGGTTCAGAACTCTGTTCAATTATAGTATACTCATGAGCTCACCAACGAATAAATCAGACTGAACTGAGAGGATACATCACGAGTCCACATGTTTGAACAGAGGTAGAGCAGAACAATGGCTTGCATATATGGCCAAGCGCAACTTCTTATAATGTTCCGAAATTAACCAGAAAAATTCCGTATACCACTTAACGAGCAAAGACCGATGAGAGCAATTTTGGCTGGAGCTGAAATCTACAAAAATATGATTCATCCGTCTCGCTTCTCCCAGATTGTCGAGCGAACACTTTTGGAACCAACGTGTCCTATTCCTCCGGAAGTGTCCAGAGAGCTCCCTACTGTATGGTGCCAACCTGTACAAGAGCTTCGCCCAAGGCGAACAGAAGCCTCTTTGTTACTTGGTACGTGCTGTGTGGGGTTGGCTATTCTGCCACAGCAGCAGACTACGTTTACTCTCACAAATCTCGACACTGAAATATGTCTTGTACACTCTCATTCATGCTTTTCATTCATCAGATGAGAGGAGGAAATGATGTATATACTGACTTATTGCACATAGATGTATTGAATGTGCGCATGGGATCCGATAATTACCAAAACACTTAGTCAAATATGAAATGAAACAAAGATAATATACCTTATGGTCATTACAGACACACTCAGCTCTAAGTTTTTTTATGTAGTTTACAGTTTGCGCCCAGAATTGAGGTGCCAGAGATGGGTACATTAAGTTAAATGTTAAGCAAAATGATGAAGAGGCTCATGCAAAAATCCTTCAACACTAGGGTATCTTCTAGCACTTAAGACCAAATCAGGCCCTTCTAGGCCCACACAAACGTAACTGTATGCCTTGTCGCCTTATCATTATGTCATAGAAAACGTTTTTTTAAATTTTTTTAATTTATTTATTTATTTATTTTTTTTTTTTTTTTCACACACACACACACGCACAAAGGGAATGAGCCCATGTTATTTTTTAGCATTGCTATGGTCGCATTCCCAGATATAATGATCAGGGAACTATCAAAGCTCTCTATGTTCTACGACTTAATGAACTCCATCAAGTAGGCCATGAGGCCGCAGTCAGTTGCGTCGATGATAGCTGTGTCCGGAGACCGCCATTGACCCTGCAGCAGAGACTGATGCATGGCGGGTGTCGATGCATAGCGCATCTGTTTGCCTAACCCAGGGAATGTTTACAGCCAAAGTGTATCTTTTAATGCGGAAGACAAGTACTGCCACTTACTTCAGCGCCGTCACGACTTCCTGAAGGCTGGTCATTGCCCTAGTTTGTTTGCAGCTGCCGCCTGTAGCGGACCAGTAGACAGCTGTGTTTTTGCGTAGTTTAATTCTCGTATTATGTGAGTGTTGTTATGTTTAAATGATGAAAGCTCACTTTTTAATAATTGTAAGGTGTAGTTTGACACAGTCTGTAACACAATTATTACTTCTTTTGAATGGTCAGCTACACAGCTCAGTAAGGCGAGAGCCTCTGATGTGAAACATCAGGAGGGTAGGCAGTTACGTTATAAGCTTTCTCTGTGGGCTTTTATAATTAATTCTTAGTTGTAGGATGAATATAATGTGTGCATGCTGTGTACGGGCACAAGACGATCTGGGCACAGTTCGTGAACAGCTAAAGAAGCTTTTGGCCACGGTTAGGCTCTTCAGACTGCTGCGTCGGCGTGTACCGGAAGCAGAGAATGTGGCTCGTTGCATGGGACACCTGAGGTGTCACTTATTACGCCTACGGGCTCTGCTGTCGAGGTACCTTGCACTAAATCCGATCTGTGGATCCATCCTCACTGCAGGGGGACTGGCGCGTGGTAATGTGTGTGCGTAATTTGAGACAAAGAGTCAGTGCGGAGACTGACAATCTGGCCTCGCCCATTCACCCTGTGAGTGGACAGGGATGCGTACAAACTAAAGACACTTCGGCGGTCAAAATGTTACAAGTAAGTTGTCGAAGTACTTTAACAAAATTTCCGAATTTACTACTAGTAGTCGGAAACTCCAAAGTTAGGTGTGGTGTGAAGTCCCTTAGGGAAATATCTGCCAGGGCCGGAAAGGAATCCACCGTGCAGTCAGCGTGTCTGCCAGGGGGGCCTCATCCAACGTGTGGAGGAGGTCCAGCCTACAGTTATTGGGTGTGCAGGGTACAGTCGTCTGCAAGTCACGGCTCACGTTGGCACCAAGGACGCCTGCACTTGGGTTCTGAGGCCAACCTCAGCTCATATGGGCGGCTGGCAGAAGTGGTGAAGATTGCTGGCCTCACGAGCGGGGTACAAGCAAATCACCATTTGCAGCATCGTTCCCAGAATTGATCAGGGTCCTTAGTTGACACAGTAAATGTAGCAGATTACAGTATTACAGTTCACAGTCTTCCAAGTAGCGAACCAATAAGGCAAAAGTTAAACAAAGTAGCCAAAAAAGCGTCCAGGAGAGAACTGGAGATTCACCTTCCAAGAGAAGAGAATGTCTCAGTCACCGAAAAGAATTAATGATACAGTGACAGAAATGGAAAGTGTTACACCAAGAAAGAAGAATCCGATGTTTATCACACTTTGAGGAAATGTTCAACACATGACGGGCTTTAAATGATTAAACTTTCGTTTAATTCAGAGCTGATATCCACATCAACATCAATATGATGTGCACCCTCGATGGGCTCAAATACAATACACAGACAGAGTTCGAATGTCATGTTCAGTAATTTCTTTCCCTGCGTGAAAGATATACGGCGGCGTTTCACAAATATTGGTGGCTGGAGTCTGGTGCGAAAATATATGTCCTCTTATCAAACCCCAGACACGCTAAGTGAGCCAAAAGTCAGGGGACCGTCCAGGCCTGTCAAGACTCCACACATTCCTTAAGTTATTTGTCGTGTGAATTGCAATGGATGTTCGTGTTGGCACTTTGCCTGTAATCTCCACACGATTTTCGTCTGTTGTCATCCGTCTCTTCGTCAGAGCGAGTAGAACAGCCTTGCGATCTTCACGTAAAATAATGGAAGGAATCTCATTGCACTGCAGCCAACCGTCCGTGCGATCTGTCGGCACAATGCAGCCATATTCTTCATACAACTGACGCGATCTTTCTCAAAGTGTGAAACATGACGATAAGCTGCATTTCCACCTCCTATTGGCATGCCGTGTTGCAATCTCCACTCAAAAACATCGAGTAATCACACCATTCTTCATCAGTAGAAACGACTTTTCTTCTGCGATGAAAAAAAAAACTTGCATGAAGATGAGTTTTTAATCAACACACTCTATAGGCATGAAACTACTGTAGTGACATTTCGGTAGCATTTGGTGTAACACTTTCTATTTCCGTCAGCTTGTAATTAAGATCATGGCGTAGACGTGTGTCGAGCTAAATGTGGCGTGTAGATGTTCGCTGGGGAGGGCCAGGAGTGACAACTTCTGTGTATCACTGGTTGTCCTCCGCAACAAAATGGTTCAAATGGCTCTGAGCACTATGCAACTTAACTTCTGAGGTCATCAGTCGCCTAGAACTCAGAACTAATTAAACCTAACTATCCTAAGGACATCACACACATCCATGCCCGAGGCAGGATTCGAACCTCGGACCGTAGCGGTCGCTCGGCTCCAGACTGTAGCGCCTAGAACCGCACGGCCACTCCGGCCGGCTCTCCGCAATAAGTCACAGTATTATAACCAGAGGACACGAGAAGAAGATTGCAGGTTCGCCGAATACAGTACACATCCTCGCTGGAACCACGGAAGCAATTCGAGTGCCAGAGGACACAAAATGCAATTACGAGAACGCATATAAATGTGTAAAATTGTGCAGATCAGTAAAAACATGTGAAAAAATGTATAAACTACGGTGTTTGGGAACATCAGCCATTCGAATTCCAGAAACAGTATTCTAGTTTCGCAGGCCACAAATCTGGCGGTATCTCTTTCGAAGTATTTCAGAAACAACAACATTTCCCATGTGGAACGTTACTGAATGTATTCTTCTGAGAACCATGAGTTCGGTGTGGTTGCTATTTTCAAGTGATAACCCTACACGCGCCAATAGATATTCTTTACTATTATGAGGATGTCCACGTGTCTAAGGTTATTCATATATTTCATGTCTATCAAAACAAATAAATTTCTGTCGTCTCTATGAAATAAGAACGTGACGCTTCATATAATTTCTTCAAAACCGTTTCCATTCATTTCAGGCGGGAAATATCGTTTCTAACATATTGCAGGACTTTGGACGCAAACAAACGGTAAATAGAATGCACTTGTAGCTTTCAAATGAGTAATGCAAGCGGCAACAATTATGAATTTTATTATTATTATTATTGTTAACATGCTTAGCCGTGTAAGACTTACGGAAAAGGACCATAATTTTATACAAGTAGTTGACTTGGTATCTAGATAACTTTAATTAGTAAGTAGTGTTATTGTAGTACCTACGAATTAGCTGGAAAATGTTATTTTTTCTAAAAATTGTTACTGAACACAATTATTCAGGGTGAACCCGAACTCAACTGGTGGAGGTTCGGAGGGTTGTTCAGGGACATTTTAAGAGTATTTTGGTATCAGGGACACGTGCCTTCTGATGACTCGTAACAGAGTAATAATGTAACTACTGTTTATTCTGTTTGTTATTCCATTTACCTTTGTTTCTGAGAAAATGAGTTCGGAACAGAGAAAAAGCCTGTGATATGTAGCCATCAAAATGTACAGCGCAAAGTGTTCCGATGAGCAGATGCAAAAACACTGTGTTGCTCAAGAACATCTTCGCATAGTCAAGTGGTTCAAATGGCTCTGAGCACTATGGGACTTAACTACTGAGGTCATCAGTACCGTAGAACTTAGAACTATTTAAACCTAACAAACCTAAGGACATCACACACATCCATGCCCGAGGCAGGATTCGAACCTGCGACCGTAGCGGTCGCGCGGTTCCAGACTGTAGCGCCTAGAACCGCACGGCCACAACGGCCGGCTCAGCATAGTCTCGTAATGCCGTTCTTCCATTGGATTCAGGAACCCATACACTCGGAGCATATCGGTCAAATATTCATTAGTAAATGTATATACTGTGCTGTGTATCACCGCTAACGAACAACCGACAGTGCCGGAAAAGAAACAAACCCGAGACAGAAGCGGACAGCAATGAATGCAACTTTGAGAGCTAACAGTAAACAGCGTTACTGCTGTCAACAGGAAGTGCCGTTAGTAATTGGAACAACTGTGTTCCGAAACTGAACACACAGCGCGTACCGCTGATATTTCCTCTGCTGCGCGGATACTTTCAGTACAATAGAGATACTGAGATAAGTATCGGGCATAAAAATCAAACGAAATATAATTACTCTGTAACGAGCTTCCGAAGACGACTGGTTCCTCATACCAAAATACTCAAAGAATATCATTTGAGTCCTGTTCCACCCTATTTTTAATAAATAGGTAGGTAGCAGAACCTCGTACAGCAGCAGTGAATAAATAATCCAGTCTCCATCTCCAGGAGGTAAGACCCCCATACTGTTGCAGGTCCTGCAAACCTCCACAGGAGGGACCTTTCGGAAGATCTCGATAATGCATAGGAAGGCGAGGGGCGAAATGCGTCCCGCGCCCATGACTCTCCCGAGGTACGTTTACTATCGGGCCGGCCACTACCCGCTCCACGCGCCAACTGCGGGGGCCACGTATTATTTAGTATCCTGGTCGGAGGAGATATGGAGCCAGTACCAGAGGCGGGACGGCCGCTGCAACAAGGGCTCCACAGAGACCGTGGCTAGTCGCATATTTTCGCGACATCCGCCTGACGTGGTAGAAACGTATAGCCTGTGACTGGAGATAACACGGTCCGTGGTTGAGATACTTTATTTCATTGTTATCTCGAATTTTATGATGCGTAATGGCCCTCGATTGTCGCGCATGTGGTTTACAGACTTTGCATTGATTCTTGTGTCCGTTATTGTCTCTTCGGACTGTTATACTATAAGAAATATATTAATAAAGCAAATAAATTCCCTAGAAGTGTCTCTGGTCATCATGAATACAGCTGTCTAAATCAATTAATGTACTCCTTTATTTATAACAACTCAAGCTGACCCGCAGCTTAGGCACACATCTTCTTGCAACTGACACTGACGTTTTATTTACTAGTTCTAAGGTTTGACCTCGTGCTCGCTGTAGCGGAATCTTTATTGTAAATAAAGAAATGTATTGATCGACCTACACGTCTTTATTCGCAAATAAGAGAGGAATCAATTGTTACCCAAGTCTTGCTCATTCTTCCCCCCCCCCCCTCCCCCTCCTCCACCCAATGATGCAACTGTTTCAAATCTTCCTATCCAGTCCCCAGCATTCCTGATTCTACCGTAGTGCCTTTACCCCTGACAAACGTCTGTCCTTTACAACAACAAAATGTGAACCGAACTACAATTTCGACGCCACAGTATGAGCAGAAGAAGTCACTAGGGCCCGTGAGATATCTGTCAGAATTACTGGTCCGTAAAGTAGCAAGATACAGATTTGTACCGTGTAAATTAGTGACACGAGAACCTGCGTAACAGTGAAATACGAGTGAATGTTTAGAAAAGGAAACTTTACTGCAATATACCACGTACAGTGGAGTACATACAGAATAGTATTTACATGACGAACAATCATTAACATTTACAAATGAAATTAATGTTTTTAGAATTGTGGAACAAGTCCGGCAAAAGTTGTTTGCTAAAAAGGAATTGCAGTTATTCAGTCAAATTATTTATGACATGCCACAGAGAATACTACGAAACGCTTTGACAAAGTCTTCAATATAACGACGAAGTAATGCTGCAGTAGATAAACATAAACCACTACGTATCCGCCGTGGGGTGGCAGTCTATGTGCCTGAGGTCTAGAGAAATTTTAACCCAGGCAATAAGTGCTTGTAAAAAAGAAAACCATACAGTAGCTTACTTGCTGTTTCCGCCGAGCTACCTTCGAATGAAACAAAAGCAGATGAAACTGACGTATGATATTGTAATTGAGTTTTAAATGGTTAATATTTAATGATCAGCCACCGAAACAAGGTTGATCACTTATTTCAAGTAAGTTGCATCGAATTCTTCATTCACATCTATAGCTATAACATATTATCATGTTATTTCGTTGGTGGCCTCATCGTCTCCTGTGGGATAAGATACTGGTCACGGATCCTATTTCTGATATGAAGAAACATTATCTGGCAAAAGCATTGTGTTATTCAGGCGGCTTCCGAAGATTAGTAAATGAAATGAGGTTACTGAACTTTGAAACAACTACATTTACTAATATTTGCACACCCTAAAATATTAACACTGAACACTTCTGACTTTAGCAGTATTACAATACACATTAGCTGCATTTACCATAGCTCCTCCGTCAATAGTGTTCATTTCACATCATATTCCTGCCAAGACTGCCCATTTACAACTACTCTCCGACCAAGACTGTGCACAACGAAGAAGAACAGAGATATAGTATAAAATCAAAGAGTTGATAACTTTGTCGATAATAATCCCTCGTATATCTTTGAAACAATTAATAAAAATGAATTTACATAAATTTAAATTATATACTAAAATATTTATTCAGATATGTATAATATGATATTTCACTATGAAACAACTAATGTTTTTTATGAATACGTGTATAGACGAATATTTATATCCAACTGCAGATATCGATATTAACCGGTATCGTACGTTTCTTATCGAATTATTGACTTGATTGCATTACAGAAGGCATTCGCTCCTCACAGCTGCGATGTAGATTATTATCAGTCCATTGAGAGTATGACTCGATTTAGACTTCTCTGTAACGTCAGCTGTCACAGTTTACTACTTTGATGGGCAGAACTTTTGTTCTAAAAGTTTCATACAGCCATATTTCCTGTCCGATGTGTCAGTTTCACCAGGTGTCTCCTCTTTGACCACAGTGGGGAAACAAGGTGCGGACAGTCTTCATGAGGCACACGCATTTCAGGAATAAAGTACATTTGATGAAAAAGTAAAACTTTTTCAAAACCAATATCTTCTGAGGGTACAGAATAACTAAACTGTAAAAGAATCTAAATTTTTCTCTCAAGTTTATGTACATGTCTGTAATATATTGATCCATGTTTCGATGTGACATTGTTTTTTAATGTCTCCTATTAAATGAAAAAATTGCTAGTAACAGACTGTAGTAGATATATGTGCTTCCTAGGAAGTTCTTGCGTCTAATATTTGATTTTTTGTTCCAAGACAGTCTTGTCACAAAATAAAACAGGAGGCGATTCGGGAAAGCAAGCAAGCGCTGAAAGGTATATAAAGAACTGATTTTTCCTCTTCGCTCGCCCATGATCGAGACAACAGAGCCTGGCATATGCCTTGAACCACTAACAAAGCGATTTGCCATATAAAAGGGGCGTTCAAAAAGAAACGAGCCAGAGGCATAATTACAGAAACCAGCACCTGTTTGTTAGAAGTATTGACCCTGGCCGCTGAGACACTTGTCCCACTGTGACACAGGGCGGTGAATGGCTGTCTCATAAAATTCCCAGGGCTGCGATGTTAACCAGTTCCGCAGGTACAGCTGGACGTCGTCTTCCGAGGTGAATCGTTTGCCCCTCAGAACTTTTTTAAGGGGACCAAAAATGGCGTATTCACAGGGAGAGAGGTCCGATCTGTATGGAGGCTGAGGAGAACCTCCCATCTGAATTTCTGCAGGAATACCGCGACTGTGTAGGTCACATAGGGCTTTGCATTGTCGTGGAGCAGGATGACCCCACGGGTGCGATTGCTGGTCATTGTGGTTTGATCACTTGGCGAAGGGTGGTCAAGATTTGTGAGTAACGCTGGGCATTCACTGTTGTCCCGTGCAGCAGGAAGTGAATCAGAAGTGAATCATTTTTGGTCCCCTTTAAAAGGCTCTGAGGGCAAACGATTCACCTCGGACGACTACGTCCAACTGTACGTTCGGAACTCGTTAACACTGCAGCCGCGCGAATTTTATGAGACAGCCATTCACAGCCTTGTGTCACAGTGGGACAAGTGTCTCAACAGCCAGGGTCAATACTTCTCACATACAGGTAACGGTTTCTGTAATTATGCCTCCGGCTCGTTTATTTTTGAACACCCCTTATACTTATACAAAAGTAAATGTTTAAATATTGTTTCGGAACTTGGTAAGATTATTAAAGACCATGAAAAGTTTAAATATTGGGAATCTCAATTCGAAAATTATTTCTTTGTAAAATTGTAAGAGGCGCGTAATGCAAGATGGCCGCCGAGTGAGATCACAGGTATTTTCTTCGTCCGCTAAAAGAACTTCTTTAAGAGGAAACAGTGTCAAATTTAAATTTTCTTTGTTTTGTGTACTTGCTGTAGTGTCCGTTCTTGTCACACCATTGAATATTAGCGTCCCAGCATCGCTTGTTCTTGAAAAAACTTGTTCTTTAGCTGAAGTTCCGATATTCGTGACATAAACGGAAATTTTGCGTGACATAAACACAAAAAATTCTATTCACGTTTTCTTGATAGTGCAAAATTCATTTAGAAAAGACTTCTGCTAGTTTCATCAGTATCTATTGTCGCAATAAAAGTGTAATTAAACGTTGCTAAATCGTATTTAAGTAACACATTTCGTATTGTTTATTAGTTAGATAGACACGATCTAGGCCTAAATTTTCCGATTTATAATACACACGGCCAATCTCGCGTCCTTGACAAATTTAAAACATTCTTTAAAGTTAATTATTCTTTCGAAACTGAACTTGAGTGAGAAATGTGGGAGCTGTTATAGGTTAGTGAGTAGAGGGATTTGTTGCCAATCTTTTAGGAAATATTTTCACTGGGGGGGGGGGGGGGGGATGCAGTGGAGAGAATGTTGGGAGAACATAAGAGGCTCTTTCCTGGAACCGCAGAGTATGCAGTAGGAACATTTTGATTGGGGAACAGGAAAGGAAAATCTGTGCCCCTGAGGCACAGTTGGAGGAAGCAAGGACGGAACTCATAAGGATCAAGGGAGATAGGGGGGAGGAAGGTGGTTGGGAACTGGCAGCTGGTAGCAGGACAGGAAGAAAGAAAACGCGATCTGACAAATTTATCATCAACACCAAAATCAGGTATCTACCACTGCCAGAGTTAAGTGTAGAAGAGCCTCAGGGAGAACGAGGAGCAGGAAATGCGTAGCGCACTTAAACCGAGGCTAAGAAGCCTAGGAACGTACAAAGTGTTAGGAAGAAGAAAGTGCTGCTGCTAGGTAGTAGCCATGGGCGAGGTGTAGGCCCTCAGTTACAGGGAAGTTTAGCGGCAGCGTACCAGGCCACCAGTATCTTCAATCCAATGCAGGGCTAAGTCATGTGATAGAGGACCTAGGGTATTTATGTAAGGACTTTACAAAAGAGGACCATGTAGTGATAATGGGTGGGGCGGGAAACAGTTTGGACAGGGGTTGGGCATATGACATAGGTGATGACCTGGACAAGATAACTTCCCTGACTCATGGCACCAAAGTACACTTTGTTGAGCTGTTCCGGCGTCATGATGGAGCTGTGAGGCGAATTATGTGGGGTTAGCAATGGCTCGGAGGACAGCAAACTTTGCTCATGTTTCTCTGGTGCCCGTCAGGACTAACAACAGATGGGGTTTCACTACGCATGGCCTACACTTAAACGGGACTGGGAAGGGAAGATTGGTACATCTGATTCATGAAAGTATATGGTCAAATACCTGTTGTCATAGGTAGGAAAAGTAGGTATATTTAGGATAAATCCAGACAACAGGTTCTCCTGCCTAAAGAGTATTTCCAGCACTTTAAAAAATACTGAAACAATCACTCACAAGACATATTTTAACATCTCAAATATCACATATACCAGATGTCACAAAGAAAAATGAACCATTGGGAAGAGTAACATGGGGCTTTTCACAGACTTAACAATCCTCCATCAAAACATGCAATCAATAAAAAATAAAATACAGAAGTTGAGCTCCAATCTTTGAACTGCATAGTAATTTGAATTACTGAGCACTGGTGTAGAGACACAGAAATCCAACATGTAGTATTATCATTGTATGAAAAGGCAAGCTCTTATTGCAGAACAACTTCAAGGGGTGGAGGATCATGCATTTATATCAGAAAAGGAACACAGTTCAAATCAAGACATGGCCTCAATACCAGATGTCACAAAGGAAAATGAACTATTGGGAAGAGTAACATGGGGCTTTTCACAGACTTAACAATCCTCCATCAAAACATGCAATCAATAAAAAATAAAATACAGAAGTTGAGCTCCAATCTTTGAACTGCATAGTACTTTGAATTACTGAGCACTGGCGTAGAGACACAGAAATCCAACATGTAGTATTATCATTGTATGAAAAGGCAAGCTCTTATTGCAGAACAACTTCAAGGGGTGGAGGATCATGCATCTATATCAGAAAAGGAACACAGTTCAAATCAAGACATGGCCTCAATACAGTAAGTAAAGACAAACACTTTGAAATATCAGCTATTGAATTAACAGGGCTTGATATCACAAAGAAATTAATCATTTTGTGTGTGTATAGGTCTCCCAGTGGTAATGTGGACACTTTTTTTCTATAAGTTAACAGAAGTCCTACATAAAGTCTCAAGTAGAAAGGTCAACATAATTCTGTGTGGGGACATTAACATCAACACTAACATCATAAATGAATCCAGCAATACCTTCATAAACATTCTTCAAAGTTTTGGCATGTCCCTATTGGTCAATAGTGCAACAAGGGTTATCACAACGACTTCATCAGTAATTGACCATGTGGCCACAAATATGGACAGGGAAAAATGTGATGTAGCTGTAAAAGATCTCGGACTATCAGACCATCTCTGTCAAATAACAACAGTAAAGTCAGGCATCCAATCATTCCCTAAACTACAAGCCTACAAACGACATTTATCAGAAATCAAAATAAAAGATTTTTCAAAAGAACTAGAAAAACAAAGCTGGAATGAAGTGTATAAGGAAACCAATGTGAATATGAAATTCTCTAAATTATCCACATTGTTTAAATTCAACTTTGAAAAGGCATTTACAAAAGTATTCATGCCTGTATCAACATCTCACAAAAACAGATGGATAACAGCAGGTATTAAGAAATCCTCTTAAACACTTAAACACCTCAGTTCCATGAAAAAGATTCGCAATGATCCAGAATTATTAAATTTCTATCATAGATACAAAAAGATCTATAGGAAGGTGCATACTGCGGCAAAAAAGTCGTTTAATGACAAAATAGTATATAATGGAGAGAATAAAAGCAAAGCAGTCTGGGATGTTATAAAAAAGGAAATGGAGAGATGCAAACAAACAGAATAGCATACTGCTAAGGGAAGGGGATAAAGTAATAAATGATTCACAGTGCTTAGCAAACTATGTAAATGAGCATTTTTCAGGTATTGCAGAGAAGTTACAGAAAAAATTCCCCCAAACAAATATAACACCTGTAAATAATGTTGCTATACTAATTATGTTAGTTCCAACCACAGAGAATAAAGTCAGTAAAACAATTCAAAAAGTAAAAAATAATCAGTCAGTAGGCTTAGATGAAGTACAATGTGTGTACTGAAACAATGCATAGGGATTATACAAGGCCCCTTAACAAATATAATAAATGAATCCTTCACATCATGGATATTTCCAGATAAGTTAAAAGTTTTTTAAGAAAGGTAATGCAGAAGACATAAAAAATTACAGGCCGATTTCCCTGCTCTCAGCATTCTCAAAAATAATAGAAGCGATTATGAAAGACAGATTAATGAATTACCTGATTAAATACAACCTTTTAAGCAAATCACAGTTTGGTTTCCGAAGTAGCAAAAATATGCTCTTGATAAAGATGAGTGTGTCAGGCATATTTTTGGATCTTTCTAATACGTTTGATACAGTCGACCACACAATTTTATTAAATAAATTAGAAGCATTAGGAATAAGAGGGATAGCTAATGACTGGTTTAGATCATACCTAACAGATAGGGTACAAAGATTAGAGATAATACATACTTCAAATAGATCTAAACATTTAGTAAAACACTTATCAGAACCAAAATACATTAATATAGAGGTTCCGCAAGACAGCATATTAGGACCAATACGGTTCCTGATATACAGCAATGACTTTCCCAGTAGTGTTACTCATGGTTAAAAAATCCTTTCGCTGATGACAGCAATATTATAGTTACTGAGAAAACAAGAGAACTCCTTGCCAAGAAAGGAAATGAAACTCTCAAGGAAGTTTATGATTGGTCAATAAGTAATAAAGTGACATTGAACATAAAGAACACTAATGCCATGATTTTCAATTGGAAGAAGAAAAATGACAATGCTAAATTAAATGTAAATGGCACCTCTATAGACTGTGTAACAATGCAAAATTCCTAGGAATGGCTATTGATTCTCAGTTGAAGTGGTGTGAACACACAACGGTACTTGCAACCGGAATGTCACCAGCATGTTATGCCCTTACAATCCTATCATCAGTGTGTAACATGCAGTGTCTTTTAGTTACGCATTATTCATATGTACATTCAATACTTACCTATGGCATTCTTTTTTGAGGTACAAATGCTCAAAATATGAACACAATTTTCAAACTCCAGAAAAGTGCCTTAAGAACAGTAACCAAAAATACTTCAAATGGCTCTGAGTACTACGCAACTTAACTTCTGAGGTCATCAGTCGCCTAGAACTTAGAACTAATTAACCCAAACTAACCTAAGGACATCACACACATCCATGCCCAAGGCAGGATTCGAACCTGCGACCGTAGCGGTAGCTCGGCTCCTGACTGTAGCGCCTAGGACCGCACGGCCACTCCGGCTAGCACCAAAAATACTAGTCGAGCTCGTTGTAAAGGTCTGTTCAGAACACTGGGGATTTTAACTGCTCCATGTGAATACATTTACCAGTCTGTTGTACACATCAAAAATAACATTAGTAATTACTGCACAAACAGCTCTGTCCATGACCATGCAACAAGAGATAGACTCAACTTACATTTACCAAGAGAAAATAAACATGAAATCCAAAACAGCATTTTCTACCAAGGGATAAAACTGTACAATAAATTACCAAAAGAGATTAAAGAAATTGCAAAGATACACTTATTTAAAAAGGCAGCTAAAAAGTAACTGCTATGCAATACATTTTGTACATTGAAGGATTACTTAGCTAAAACAGAGTAGCGGTTTGATGAAAAATATTATACAAATAAATAATAATAATAATGATTATAAAATATCCAACAGTCCACATAACACCTTCACATTATGTTTTTTTCCTTCTTTTTTTCTTTCTAGAAATACTTCTCCCAAGCTATGGATAGCACAATACTAACACTGCTTCCTCTTTCTGAGCTCAATATCTCACTCATTATGAAGGGATGCTGACTCAGTTTTCAGGATAGCAAATGGAAAGTTGCGGTGCAGGGAATGGCCCAGAGATCACCTGTGTGCGTGCGTGCGTGCGTGTGTGTGTGTGTGTGTGTGTGTGTGTGTGTGTGTGTATGTGTGTGTACTGAGTGAAGTGTTATGAAACAATGTGTTTACAGTGTGTGCAGTGACTGATAGTGATATAAGAGTGAACAATGTGGCATTACATTATTTAATAAGTTATTTATAAAAAGAAGTATTGTATTCCATGATTAAATCTAATGATTGTCCCTAACTAGACTTTTGTAGATATAAGTGCACACGAATTAGCTTATTTTAAATTGATCTAAATTTTTAAATACTTTGACATGTCCTATTTCATTGTGAAAAGAGAGCTACAGATGAATAAAGCTACTACTACTGCTACTACTAATATTAAACCTAGACTGTTCTACTTGTGAAATTAGAAGCAGTTTATCATAAAAACACAAGGTAGAAGTTTTACTTTTTCAGTTATTCCAATTTTTTCGAAATTTTAGATGAACGTAATAGGAAAGTTGCGGAGTTCTACTTATGGAATTGGGTTCAGTTTATCACAAAGCTGCCTCAACTACTTTTTGAGTTATTAAGAAAAAAAAATTTTCATACAATAATTCTGTAAAGCTAGTTAGATTAACTATTCTTTGTTATTAAGCTTAACACATTTCTCGTGCTCTTTGAGAGTTGCTTTCCATTAGAACGTTCTAAACTGGATACTAGCAGTAATAGGCAGCCTAGGTGGCTGACTAGTGGGATAAGGTTGGTTGGTTGTTTGGGGAAGGATACCAGACAGCGTGGTCATCGGTCTCATCGGATTAGGGAAGGATGGGGAAGGAAGTCGGCCATGCCCTTTCAGAGGAACCATCCCGGCATTTGCCTGGAGCGATTTAGGGAAATCACGGAAAACCTAAATCAAGTGGGATAAGGATATCTTGTACAACAAAGCAGGAGTTATATCAAAATGTTAGAAGTAGTCACAATCAGGCTACAGTAGCCCATTACAAACAGTATTGTAAGGTGCTTAAAATGTTATTAGGATTGCAAAGATCATGTGGTATACAAATAGAATAGCTAATTCACAGATAAAATTAAAACCATATGGTCAGTTGTGAAGGAAGTGTCTGGTCAGCATCACAAGGTCGATAATATAAAGTTAGTTCACAGTAAAAATATTCTGTTACTGATAAATCAGATATATGTACAGTATTTAACAGTCATTTTCTGAGCATTGCTGGTGAATTAAACAAAAATTTAGTTTCTACAGGAAATCATATAACTTTCTTGGCAAATGCCTTTCCAAGATTGATGTCTGAAATATTCCTCTGTGATACAGACAAGAGGGAGATTGAGTCAATTAATAAATCACCAAAGCCTAAGGACTCTCATGGTTATGATGGAGTGTCTAGCAGAATACTAAAGTACTGTGCTGTACATGTTAGCCCAGTATTTAGCCATATTTGTAACCTTTCTTTTAGGAATAATCAGTTTCCTGAGCGATTAAAGTAATCAGTAGTAAAGCTGCTTTATAAAAAGGGCTAAAGGGATAATGTAGATAATGTTAACCCTATTTCTATGCCATCAGTCTTTGCAAAAGTTATTGAAAAGGCTGTGTATGTAAGGATAATTGATCATTTCACACGATTTGCTATCAAATGTACAGTTCGGCTTTAGAAGTCGTTTAACAACTGAAAATGCTACGTTCTCTTTTCTCTGTGAGGTACTGGTTGGACCTTAACAAAAGGTTTCGAACACTTGGCATATTTTTAGATTTAAGTAAGGCAATTGATTGTTTTGATCACAAAATATTGCTCCAGAAGTTGGACCATTATGGAATATGGGGAGTAGCTCACAATTGGTTCCCCTCTTACTTTAGCAAGAGACAGCAAATGGTCATGATTCAGAATGTTGATAACAGCTGTGATGTGGGGTCTGAGTGGGGTGCTGTCAAGTGGGGGGATGCACCAGGGATCAGTGGTGGGGCCACTCCTGTTCTTTATTTATATAAATGATATGCCCTCTAGTATTATGGGTAACTCTAAAATATTTCTGTTTGCTGATGACACTAGCTGGGTAGTAAAGGATGTTGTGTGCAACATTGGCTCTGTTTCAAATAGTGCAGCTCATGACCTAAGTTCATGGCTTGTAGAAAATAAACAAACGCTAAATCACTGTAAGACGCAGTTTTTACACGTTCTAACACACAATTCAGCAAAACCTGATGTTGTAATTTCACAGAACGGGGATATGATTAGTGAAACTGAACAGTTCAAATTTCTAGGTGTTCAGATAGGTAGTAAGCTGTCGTGGAAAGCCCACGTTCAGGACTTTGTTCAAAGACTTAATAGTGCCATTTTTACTATTCGAACGGTATCAAAAGCGAGTGATCGTTCGACACGAAAATTAGTCTACTTTGCTTATTTTAATTCGCTTAAGTCGTATGGTATTATATTTTGGGGCAACTCTTCCCATTCTAAAAAGGATATTTTTTCTCAGAAACGGGGGGTTCGCGCAGTAAGTGATGTAAGTTCACGAACCTCTTGTCGACCCCTGTTCACGAGTCTGGGCATTTTGACACTGGCCTCTCTCTCTCTCTCTCTCTCTCTCTCTCTCTCTCTCTATATATATATATATATATATATATATATATATATATTCCTTTCTGTCATTTCTAGTTAACAATATTAGCTTATTCCCAAGAATAAGCAACTTTCACTCGGTTAATACTCGGCAGAAATCAAACTTGCATTTGGATCGGACTTCCTTAACTCTTGCGCAAAAAAAAAAAAAAAAAAAAAAAAAAAAGAGTTGTTCAAATGGTTCTGAGCACTATGGGACTCAACATCCGAGGTCATAAGTCCCCTAGAACTTAGAACTACTTAAACCTAACTAACCTAAGGACATCACACACATCCATGCCCGAGGCAGGGTTCGAACCTGCGACCGTAGCGGTCGCGCCGTTCCAGACTGAAGCGCCTAGAACCGCTCGGCCACACCAGCCGGCTTGTGCAAAAAATTGTGCAGTATACTGCTGCATCCATTTTCAATAAGCTACCACTCGAATTGAAAAATCTTAGCAGTAGTCCACGCGATTTCAAATCGTAACTGAAGAGTTTCCTTATAGGTTACTCCTTCTATTCTGTTAAGGAGTCCCTTGAAAAATTAAGCTGATTGTTATTGTAGTGTTGATTGTGTTTACTTAAACTTATGGACTGACTTTTTTCGGGTTCATAAAGATTTATTTTTATCTGTTATTACTTTTATGTTGTAATTTCATGTATTGACACGTTCCATGACTTTGGAGATCTGCTCCTCAGTTTGGCCCTACGGTACTTGACGTGAAAATAAAATAAAATAAAAGACAAGATGACAGCTCTATATTTATTATAAATATAATAAATCTGTACCAGGTGTCAAGATAACTCTATAATTTCACAAAGCCACAAAAATTAAATCAGTGTCACTTCAGCATCGACCATCTTTCCTCGCTACTATATAAAATATTCAGGAATTCAAAATTTAACTTTGTCTACTTCGTGATGACCAACCCTGATGTTAAGTTTCTCGCTGTCCTCATTTCTGCTACTTCTCATTACCTTCGTCTTTCCACCGCTTACTCTCAATCCATATTCTGCACGCACTAGACTGTTCATTCCATCCGGCAGATCCCGTAATTATTCTTCACTTTCGCTGTGGATAGCAATGTCATCAGCGGATCTTATCATTTATATCCTTTCACCTAAAATTTTAATTCCACTTTCGAACCTTTGTTTTATTTTCATCAGTGCTTCTTCGATGTATAGATTGAACAGTATGGGCGAAAATCTACATCCCTGTCTCAATCCTTTTTAATCTGAGCACTTCGTTCTTGGTCTTCCACTTGCATTCTAACATCTTGCATCATTTTACATTGTGGATGCTATTTCCAGGTTAACAAATACTATACACGTCTCATGATTTTTCTACAGCCTTGGTTGCATTTTGAACCCCAAGGTCAGAATTGCCTCTCTGGTGCCGTTACATTTCCTAACCCCAAACTAATCGTCATCTAACACACCTTCAATTTTCTTTATCATTCTTCTGTATATTATTCTTGTCAGCAACTTTGCTAAGATGATTTTGCGATAATTCTCGCACTTTTCAGCTCTTGCCATCTTCGGAATTGTGTGGATGATATTTTTCCGAAAGTCAGACAGTATGTCGCCAGACTCATACGTTCTACACACCAACGTGAATAGTCTTTTTGTCCCCACTTCCCCCAATAATCTTCGAAATCCTGATGAAACTTTATCTATAACTTCTGCCTTATTTAATCTTAAATCCACTCCTGTTTCTTCTTCTATCACATGATCAGACAAATATTCCTCCTTGTAAAGGCATTCAAGGTAATATTTCCATCTATACTCTCTCCTCTGCATTTAACAGTGGTGTTCCCATCGCGCTCTTATGTTACCACCCTTGCATTTAGTTCACCAAAGGCTGTTTTGAGTTTTCCATATGATCTGTCAGTTCTTTCGACAATCACTTCTTTTTCTAATTGTTCACATTTTTCATGCAGACATTTCGCCTTAGCTTCCTTGCACTTCCTATTTATTTCACTCCTAAGTGACTTGTGTTTCTGTGTTGCGGAATTTCCCTGAAAATTGTTATACTTCCTTCTTCCATCGATCAGCTGAAGGATTTCTTCGCAGTTACCTACTTCTCTTCATCCATTACTACTTCTGTATCCCATTTCTTTGCGCATTGATTCTCCGTGACAAGTCTCTTAAACTTCAGCCTACTCTTCCTCATTACTAAATTGTGAAATGCTTCTATATCTGCTCTGGGTATGCCATACAATGCAGTATCTGACTTCGGAATCTGTGCATGACCATGATGTAATCTAATTGAAATCTTCCAGTATCATCCGACCTTTTGCAGGTATTTCCCCTCCTCTTGTGATTCTTGAACAGAGTATTCGCTACTACTAGATGAAATTTATTGCAGTACACAAGAACTTTATCCTTTCGTTGGTTGTTTCGTCTTTTTCTCATGGTAACTTCCCCCTTGGCAGACCCTTCCCGAAGATCCAAATGGAGTAGTAGTCTGGAAACATTTGCCAATAGAGAGATCATCACAAATTTTTTTAATTACAGGCCATATGTCCTGTGTCTTTAATGCAGTGGTGTCCATACCTTCTGCATCCCTATGCTGTTGATCATTGGTGATTCTTTCTCCTTTACAGGCAGTTTCCCACTTCAATGCTAGAGTGTACCCTGAACCTTTCTTCTCTCCTCCACTCTCTTTGACAAGGCCGTTGACTGAATGAGGATGCCTTTTTATGCTGGAAGTCTTCAGATGCCATTGCTGACGATTTTTATCCAAAATTTAAGCGGGCGCGGTTCTAATCCGGAACCGAGTACGGTTGATTAGTAATCAGAAACTCTATCTATCTCTTTACCTATTCCTAGACAACGAATGAACTACCTGATTTCAGGTTATAAACTAAATAAGCAAACAAAATAATTTTTACCCGCCGCCGCACGAGTTGGCTATAGTTCAATGGCTGGTGTATGCGTGGTCATGAGATGGACTCAGGGCAACAGTGGAACTTCCAGATGGACTACATGAGAAGAACGTAGGACTGTGGGACTGGCTCTGACGATCAGAGAGATGGTAACAGACGATGTCGGGTCATATATTACAACCAGGGTGCCAACAAGTCACAACAATCTGTGTTGAGATCCTAAGTTGCCATGTGCCTTTTACCGTTGACGCTTCACCATAACAGAATATAGATCGAGAACCATCTGGGACACTGAGTGGATTGTTGACTGACCTGTCCTAGTCCCCTTATTTGCCAGTCATACAGTATGTGTAGGATGCAATGGGAAAAGTTCACCTCCATACCAGCCTCAAGTCAGCAGTCTTGGTCAACTGACACAGAATTCTTTTCAGGCATGACAATGAGTCCTCAAGATGATATTCGAGAGCAGTTTACTTCCATGCCATTACAAACACCATAGTGTATTTGTGACCATGGGAACCACAGCCCATACTCATATTGAAGACGGACGTCAGTTCCGGTGGAAAGAATGTTTAATCATTTAATACCTGCTATGTGATGCACACCTACGCATCGAAAAGGTGGTATATTTCACGTATCTGGTTCGTGTGTGTTCAATGGAACTGAGTCACGTATGTAATACTACCGACGTGCCTTTTTCGCGTTATTAAGAAAAGGTGAAACAGATTTCTCCAACCCATCTTACGAATATCTATTAAATTTCCAAGCTCTGATTCCTAGTCTCTGTATCTGTGTGTGCAGTATGTGTACTCTGTCTTACACAAATATAAGTTTTAATGTTATGCTAATTCAGTGTAGAGGTACGATAATATCTATCAGTTTCAAGTGAAGTAATGCAACTTGGTGCCTTTTTATGCATCATTTTAATGTTACGCCAGAAGTAAGTGTGAGGGGCGATCAGTAAGCAATGCAACACATTTTGTTTTTGAAAGTAGGTTGGTTTTATTCCCGATTCCAATACACAATATTATTCTCTACTCTTTTGGCTACAAGACCTCATTTTTCAAAGTAATTTCCTTGCAGAGCGACGGCCTTACGCCAGCTTCCTGGGAGGGCCTGCATGGTACCAGTCTGCTGCTCGACGTCGAAGCCAACGTCTTGCTGCATCAAATTTTCACGACGAGCCTCGTAACGCGCAAGCAGTTCCGCACAGATGGTCCTCCGTTGCTCTTTCTGGTCTTGTGCTAGGCGGCGAGGTACCCAGCGAACACACGCCTTTGAGTACCTCGACTGGTGGACGAGTGTGTCAGCACTACGAATAGAGACGTCCAGTTGTGCAGCAAGGTGTTATCACCTAGAATGAAAGTGCCTACATATGCCAGCATTTCAAAAGTCACAGCTGTGTGTGGCCCGCCGGCACGCGGCAGATCGGATAGGTTTGCGCGACCTTGTTACGATTAAGGCAGACTGTAGCCGCTCCCATCCTAATCGGCCTACTAGATTGCGATATAATTGACAGTGATCGCGTACGCCTAGTGAAATTTTGCAGTGAGTACGGCTATCGTTACCGAAGGAAAAGAATACGGGCTGGGCGGAGGAAACTGTACAACAGACCCTTCCCAAGGACATTTCTATTCTAAATACTAATAATTTTGAAATGGGTGGAATCTAGTGCAATCGCTCACGAACCACACAGGGGGAAAACGCTACCACGTAATATTTTAATACAATAAATAATGATAATACAAAAAACACTGATTAGCAAAAGAGGGATAATTAAACGGTCGCCAGCCCACTAGGGCAATGAATATCCAGAATATTAAGAAAGGTAATGGCAAAGAAAATTAAGCAAATAATCATTTGCGTGGAAGCTGAAGGTTGCCACCCTTTTCCACAACATAACAGTTCACGAGGAAATAAATGAATCAGGAAGCACTGAGTTCGCAGTAATTCAATATGAGATACTAAATTTTGAGAAGAAAATTCGATGAAGTTGCGCGTAAATAAATGACTGACTGTAATGAAGCCTTGTTTCGTAAAAAATGACTTTCAGTAACCTCAGCATAACATAATTAGGAAAAGGACAAACAATTTACTTATAACTACTGGAAGATTGAATTGAATTTACTTTAAGCAAATGAGCTAATGAGTTACTTTTAAGATAACAATAAACCCCATACCAAGCCAGCAGAGGTCACTCCCTAAGATAAATACATAATGAATTAAACTGTGCACTGTTTATTTGTGCTATATCTTTAGTTATTAGTTTCTCCAGAAAAACTTTACGTTATTTTTAGTGAAGTTAATACTCAAAATTGCAGATTATTTAACCCTCTACTATGCAACACAAGAATGAACAGTTACTGAGCCAGCAAAATTTAGATTGAAACTGGTCATCAGCAAACAAACAAAGCTGGCAGTAAGTAGCAAATCAATTTTCATATTTTTAGGACACTCGGTCGTTGCATGAAAAGGAAAGGGACCCTGCCTGCTAATAATGTCTGAGAACAATGGCAACACAAGTGTTCTAAAAGTTTGTTAGTGTAGGTTATTATTCAAGAAGGTTAAACATTACGAAAGAAATGCCATTGGGTAATTCCTGTACAATGTCTTACGATGCTGTAGCTGCGCTGACGTCGAAGAATGTAGCCGACAACAATGCTGAGCTGCCAATTTTGCTGCTGCTGCAGCTGGTTGAGAACCACGAGTCGTCTCCAGGGCCACGGATAATCATGAGACATGCCATAAGAGTTGCAGCTTCCTCCGGCTGTTCTCTCCGATCGTGCTCTCAATACTCACTGGTTAACGAATGGGATGCGCCTACACTGGCGCGATCATAGCTGCACACCGCATCTGCGGGAGCGTCAAAAAAACACTTCCACACTCTTTCGTCACTCGAGCTGCTCTGCTTCGTCTCTGCTCGCAGCGCGACAGAGACTCTCGTTACGAAAACATGAATAACAGCACAGCTACACCATTTCGTCGTTGCTATCGATACATTAAAATAAAGTTCGCTTGGCTTTTACCCAGCAATTTACAATATTTACGTTATAATTACAATCAATTATATACAGTCAGAAATAAATAAACTATTACATCCATTACTTGTTAAACATAGTTTCTGTAGTAAAGCTTGCATATTCAGAGTCAGAGGTACAGTACAAGTTATCGACGGATATTAAACGGCAAAAAATTTCTGGACGGTGCAGAAGGTATTGTATCTGCATTTTCGGTTTTACAAGACGCCTTGCCCAACGACTCACTGTAGACTACTTTTGCTCACTATCAGGTCTCTGTATAAGCATTGCAAGCGCATATGGATATCTGCGATGCTCTGGTTTTCAGCCAAAACAACTCAGTGACAGCTCTCTGCTTGGTACGCACCTCCGTCGCAGATGCCATTTTGAAGGCTACGTGTAGCGCTGCTACCTGTTAGAACTTCGTGTAATTATAGGGGCTGAAGCGGAAATATTCCACTACGTGCCGCAACAAAATCCACATTTTTTTTTTCAAGCGAAACTGGTCGAGAAAAAAGTGTAGAATTAATTAGTGAACGCCCCTCGTATGTGTACATATCTTTACGTAAATAATGCCTGTCTTTTACAATGAAGTCATTTTTACATATGAGTTTAACATTACTCGAGAAGTAAGTATGTGTACGCAATTTTACGTAAATATCGCAGAAGTAATGTAACTGGTCATTATTTTTATGTGTAATTTTAATAATTCGGCTGGAGACAGGGTGGCTTGATGACGTTACTGGTAAGAGTAGTAAAGTTACTGGTAAGAGTGATGACGTCAGGTCATCCCTGGTCCTCATGACGCAGACGTAGGCGGCAGGAAACTGTTGTACAGTGTTCCTTAGCTTCATACTGTTAGAAATATCTGTAGAGCGGACATTCAGATGCGCGAAACAGAATTTGGCCAACGTACGTTCCATCCAAAAGTTATGTGAATGTGGTGTGGTGTAAACTTTGTCCGTAAGCCTTCTGAAGATTTTGAATGTTATTACATCGCTAGTACAGACAAATTTCGTTCAAAACTACCATGGATTATCCACGCATTTCTCGGTCATCTTATTAATTTACATTCGATAGCTGCAAAGAGCTTCACATAAAACATCGAAGTGACAAATGCGAGAGTACTTTTTAAGTGAAAGAAGAGATAGCTACTGCTGTTTGCAGGTTTTGCTCTGTTCTCGATCGGCTTTCTTTTAATAAAGTATAAGGAGAACGACGGTTCAAATCCGCTCCCAGGCCATCCAGATTTAAGTTTTCCTTGATTTCCGGAAGTCCCTTAACGGAAATGCCACGATAGTTCCTTCGAAAGGGTTCGGCCTCTTTCCTTCTCCATCCTTCCCTAATCTGAACTTTTTATCCGTGTCTAACGACCTTGATGTCGACGGGGCATTAAACACTAATCTCCTCCTTCTCCTCCTTTAATGAGTTATACTACTGTGGCACTGTGAAGTAGCTACCAAGCAAGCGAAAGTGTTAATGTTCTTTAAAAAAACATGAATTTGGAGTAACAACATGCAGCAAATTTGCGATTTACAACGCAATGAAATATTTTTTGAGTGCAAAGTTCCTCTATTTTTAGTTTTCAGTGCCGTACGTTTAATCTTCGTTGATCCCCATGGCAACTGAATTATTAACAACATATGCTCATTCTCCAGATTATAATATGCTGTCTAGGATGGCATATCCGAATAAGGTCGATCAGGATTTCAATAGCTTGTTTTACAATCACTGGTGTAGAGCTGCAAGCAATGGTCACGGGCGAGGTGAATACGACGCCATTTCCCAGTGCGTCGGCGCCCGGCTACTGACAATCTGCCCTGCTGACACTACTGCTACTGCTGCGTGACATGATTCTCGTATTGCGGCCACGCTGTCTAGGGCGTCTTGCACGGTCCGCGCGTTTCCTCCCGTCCGAGGTTCGAGTCCTCCCACGGGCATGGGTGTGTGTGTCGTCCTTAGCGTAAGTTAGCTTAAGTTAGATTAAATAGCGTGTAAGCTTAGGGACCGATGACCTCAGCAGTTTGGTCCCATAAGACCTTACCACAAATTCCAAAATTTCTCATATTCCTCGGCCGGGCAATGTCTGTTTCTGTGGGGACGTCTGGCTGCGCGACGCTCCCACTTCCGGAACACAGAGGTCCTCTGTTGATACCTTGGCGAGGGCTGGGAGGCTGATTCCACGCGTTATACTGTATTTCCCGAGACCGAGGGATAGTACCGGGCCAAGGTGCCCCGACGCTTCGGCGTTGGCGGGGATTCGTATCCCGGCGCAGGTAGCTGTGGCGCGTCATTGCCACGGCACTGAGCAGCACAGGCTCGACATCACGTAATTGCCCAGCTGCTCGGTGATGGCGGGCTGGTTCGGCCGAGTTTAAATGCTGCTGGTCCCTGCTCCCTACTGATTACGCGGAAGTGACGGCAGATGCACCACTTCAAACCATCTGGAACAGGGCAATGGCCGGGGTCCGGTGTAATCGGCAGCAGGTCGGTTGTAGTAACTTCCCAAAAACTGACCTTGTGCCGTCACGCAGAAGGCCGCGACACGCAAATCGTGGCTGTGTGCTCAGCACGTGGGTCGATGACTGGCGCTGTTTAGCTACTCCGTTTACGGTTCCAGCTTAAAAAAAAAAAAAAAAAAAAAGTTCAAATGTGTGTGAAATCTTATGGGACTTAACTGCTAAGGTCATCAGTCCCTAAGCTTACATGGTACTTAACCTAAATTATCCTAAGGACGAACACACACATCCATGCCCGAGAGAGGACTCGAACCTCCATCGGGACCAGCCGTACAGTCCATGACCGCAGCGGCTTAGACCGCTCGGCTAAGGCTCCAGGTCCTGTTGTGGTATTTGACTTCTCGGTTAGAAATAAAAATTACATGTTTCAGTGTTTCTGGAAATTCAACCCCGAAGGTACTGCAATTGGGGATGCAAATTTTTAAGATATTATTTATTTATAGTAAAAAATTTTAAAGCTAAATTTATGAAAATTGGCATTTCTCTTCTTCTAAAGAAATATTGGTTAGGGGATTAAAGTCGCTATGGAAGTATCGACACAATAACAGAAAAGGCAAGATTAACAAAAACTTTGGACCCTGGCTAACAGAATCGCTTTTTGGTCAGGAGTACACTCGGAAAAGACCATACTTATATGGCGTTAATTAGCGTGAATAGCTTATAACGTGTTGCAGTTTGTGAACAACGTAAAAATTCGATTAAATAAAAACAAAAAAGTCTTTGCAGCCCGTGCAGCCCACGCGAGCGAAGCAATGCGTGAGCATAATATCCTCAGTCCATTTTATATGTCAGAGGTACTGTCTATGATTAAGCTTCACTATCTTTGATGAAATCGTGTTTCATTTAATGTGAAATTTAGTGTCTTTTGTTCTTTTATGTACTGAGACAAATTTTGTATATGTCATCAATTTTTTTATGTAGAAGTTCCATTTGTTCCGTTAATTTATTAATTCGTACTCTAGGAACTTCCCTTCGAAGAATTTAAACTGTCGAGTGTTGTTTTTCTCTGTGCGTACTAAATGTGGAGCGGTTGTTTTCGTATGCTGTTTGTGTCATGTAGTACAGTTCCAGTTCTGATGGAATATACACATAAAAAAGCATCTCTCAGAATTACTCGAGGTCTGGAGCAGTATACGCAAAAACATTTAATAGGGCAAGCTTCTAGGGCTGCATATGAACAATAAGTAATTAGGGTTTAATAAAAATCCAATTGTATGATGAAAATATCTTGTTAAATAATATTTCAGATTTACAGCTCAATCTATAGTCTTTTTGGAACGTTATCGGGTGATAGATATCGTCGTACTTTGTTTCTGCAAAAATGAGTTGTTTGTCTGACGTCGTCATTGCTGTGCCACAAGACCAGTGAAATACTTGAGTGACGTCTAGACAGGGAGGTGCCTGGAACAAAGGGAAGAGTGTAAGCAACCAGCCGACGCTCTGCTGCCCGGCCGGATTAAGGGGCTGTCGGCAGGGGGCTGTCAGGGGGCAAAACTGCTGCGCCAGTTCCTCCCCCAGAGAACCCGCCAGAACCTCATATCGTCTCCCTCGTTTCTGACGCTTCACTGCAGGCGAAACTTCGTGCTGTATAAGAACCGCGCGCTGATATTACAAAACTTGTAATTCCAAAGTGATACCTCGACTGAAAATACTGCTTCGCACGGTCGCCGGATTCGAAGTTTCATTACCATTGTCCCTTTCTAGCAATGAAGAGCTTTAAAACATTACAATAACGTTTGTGAAAAGTGAAATGCCGGAAAGGATACACTCCTGGACTGAGTTATACAGGGCGAAGGGAAAACACCTGATAATGTCGCGACAGGATGGTGGACATCTAATTGAGCAAAACTGGAAGTTAAGCAAACTTTAAATTCCTATCCACGGTTGTTTGCGTTCGAAGCCAACGTTCTGTTAAGTCGGCTACCCTAAAAGTAGAGTACGCTGACTGATTTTTTAAGATAAAAGCAGTACTCCAGAATCAGTACGACGCTCGAGATGTGATAATATAAGTACAATGTTGTTAATGTTGAAGTTTAAGGGCGATATGCATTAATTTTTTCTAAAGTACAGAGAGCATGCGATGAACTTTTATTCTAACATACAGTAGATCGCTAAGTGTTCACTAAGACAATGGTGGAAAAGCAAACAGAAACAAAATTTTAAACGCTCCTTTTTTCTCAAACATTATTTTCTGCAGCAACGTCGCTAATGAAACAACAGTTGCTCAGATGGACAAGACCGTTCTGCTAGATACACATAACTGCGTTCACTTGCTGGACAAACTCCAGTGTACTCGTCGCTGATTAGCTGCAGCTTTAGAGCTGCAGCTCCATAATGGCTGTCTGGAAAATTTTGCTCCATTCGATGTCCCGCACACTAGTCTCACCTTACTATCACGTTCCATCATGTGTACAGCAGATCTGGTGTATCATGATACGCAAATGACAAGGATTAAAGAACGCTTTACGGTCTCCAATTTCAGGATTCAATATGATATGAAGAACGCATTTGCAGCTACCAGAGCTTGAAGATGTTCTTGGAACGCGTCTATAATGCAGAGGTTCCCAACTTGTGTGGCGGGGGGAGGGGGGGGGGGGGGAGTCGTGAGAGATTTACAGGAGGTAGGGGGTGGGGAGGGGGGCAAGCCGTTCAGAAGAAAACAGGCAGAAACTTACTGTCAGACAAGCCAAAAATTTTAAATTCTTATTTCAGTTAGCGAGTTCAATTTTTGTAAAGTTGGCAGCATCAGCCTTTCCTCGCACGTCAACATGTTATTGCTGACACAATGAATTGTTAAGTTCACGTTCTGCATTTTTAACTCAGCATTAAACATTCCGTGCTCTGTAGAGGTAATTAGTAATTTTATTGGTTTTGTGCTTTGAGTGAAAATATCTGCTAAAACATGGTTGTAGAATGAACACTGTATTAAGTAAGAGCTCACATTTGTTGAGAAAGACCATGTACAACTGCCGTAGTGCATTCTGTATCATTACGTTGAGTGCCCTGTGCGTCATTTGACAACAGCTCATACAGCGATGAAAAACGAACCAAAAGAAGTTATTGCGGGAAAAAGAAATTATTTAAATCACATGAAATTGTACCAGGATGAAAATGAGGAAGTCATTGAAGTATCATACGAAATTTCTCTCTGAATAGTAAAAAGCAAAAAAAACCTCATACTATTGGTGAGACATTAATCACATCTTTCATTCTTAAAGCAATCATAATTGTTTTTGCAGAAGATAACGAAAAATCGACAAGCCACCTCTTCCAAACAACAGTGTGCAACGTAAGCTCGAACAAATGGACCTAACTGTGAAAGAACAACTAGTTAAAAGACTGAAAATGCATCCGTTTTCGGTTTTGTATTATTCTACATTTGATAGCCCTCTTTTGCTAAACTGTGGATTGCAGATTATTGTTAAACAAAATTTCTCGAAAGAAGCAAAAAGATTAATAAATAAAATAAATAAATATAGGGGATGAGATATTTTGGGGTTGCAATGGTGGACACCTCATAGACAAGATTGGGAACTGCCAAGAGTAATATTTGTCAAGACTAATGGCTGCAGAAGTGTAACAAACGATTGACAAGATACTTACACAAAAAGCCATGATAAGCGAGATTTCAGGCTATGGAAGTAGTGGTACCTGCAACGTTTCAAAAAAGGGTTGACATTGTAGCAGATAATGGAGTATGCGAATGGATTCAGAAGGCCGCACGTTGGGCGCCAGAATGTAGCAAATAAATTAATATGCAAGGAGAATGAAATGGCGCTACACTGGGTCCCCAAAATGTGGTAAATAAAATATTAAAATATGGGAAAAGGTGTAAAAATAATTACTTTTATTGTATGCTTGTAACGTATAAATTTTGAACACAAATTTTTCAGTGGCAAATTGCCTGGACATAGACGCGAGTCAGTAACTGATCTCGCAGTGGATCAGTAAATCTAAGGAACACCTTCTAGAGGCAGCATTTAGTACAAGTTCGACCTGATGTTGTGGCCGGCCACTGACCCGTCAAGATCACTGTGTTTACAAGACTGGGAACCTACCTGCCCGCAGAGCCTTGTTCAGACGTAAGCTTTTTTTTGTTTTGTTTTTGATTTTGCGTCATGAGTCTTCTGACTGGTTTGATGCAGCCTGCCACGGATCCATCTCCTGTGACATCCTCTTCATCTCAGAGTAGCACTTGCAACGTATGTCCTCACTTATCTGCTGGATGTATTTCAGTCTCTATCTTCCTCTACAGCTTTTGCCTTCCACAGCTACCTCTAATACCGTGGAAGTCACTCCCTGATGTCTTAACAGATATCCTACCATCCGGTCCCGTTTCCTTATCAGTGTTTTCCACACATTCCTTTCCTCTCCGATTCTGCGTAGAACCTCCTCATTCCTTACCTTAACAGTCCACCTAATTTTCAACATTCGTCTGTAACACCACATCTCAAATGCTTCGATTCTCTTCTGTTACGATTTTCCCACAGACCATGTTTCACTACCATACAATGCTTTACTTCAAACGTTCATTCTCAGAAATTTCTTCTTCAAATTAAGGCGTATGTTTGATACTAGTAGACTTCCCTTGACCAGGAATGTCCTTTTTGCCAGTGCCAATCAGCTTTTCATATCTTCCTTCCTCCGACCATCACTGATTATTTTGCTGCAGAATTCCTTAACTTCATCTACTTCGTGTCCGTCAATCCTGGGATTAAGTTTCTCGCGGTTCTCATTTCTACTACTTCTCATTACTTTCATTTTTCTTAGATTTACTTTCAGCCCATATTCTGTACTCATTAGCCTATCCACTCCGCTCAGCAGCTCATATAATCCTTCTTCACTTTCACTCAGGATAGCAATGTCATCAGCGAATCGTATCATTCATATCTTTTCATCTTGAGTTTCAGTTCCACTCCTGAACCTTTCTTTTATTTCCATCATTGCTTCTTCGATGTACAGATTGAACAGTAGGGGCAAAAGACTACATCCCTGTCTTACACCCTTTGTAAGCGGAGTACTTCGTTCTTGGTCGCCCACTCTTATTATTCCCCCTTGACTCTTGTACGAACTGTATATTAAACGTCTCTTCCTATAGCTTAACTCTATTTTTCTCAGAATTTCGAACATCTTGCAGCATTTTACATAGTCGAACGCTTTTTCCATGGCGACAAATCCTATGAACATGTCTTCTACGATTTTTACCCTCCACGCCGCCATCCAATGCTAAATTTTTGATCCCTTGATGCCTCAGAACATGTGCTACCAACCGGTCCCTTCTTCTTGTCAAGTTGTGCCACAAACGCCTCTTCTCCCCAATTCTATTCAATACCTCCTCATTATTTACGTGATCTACCTATCTAGTCTTCAGCATTCTTCTGTAGCACCTCATTTCCAAAGATTCTATTCTCTTCTTGTCCAAAATATTTATCGTCCATGTTTCACTTCCGTACATGGCTACACCTCATACAAATACTTTCAGAAACGGCTTCCTGACACTTAAATCTATACTCGATATTAACAAATTTCTCTTCTTCAGAAACGCTTTCCTTGCTGTTGCCATTCTACATTTTATATCCTCTCTACTTCGACCATCATCAGTTATTTTGCTCCCCAAATAGCAAAACTCTTTTACTATTTTAAGTGTCTCATTTCCTAATCTAATTCCCTCAGTATCACCCGACTTAATTTGACTACATTCCATTATCCTCGTTTGGCTTTTGTTGATGTTCATCTTATATCCTCCTTTTAAGACACTGTCCATTCCGTTAAACTGCTCTCCCAAGTCCTTTGCTGTCTCTGACAGAATTACAATGTCATCGACGAACCTCAAAGTTTTTATTTCTTCTACATGGATTTTAATACCTACTCCAAATTTTTCTTTTGTTTCCTTTACTGCATGCTCAATACACAGATTGAATAACATCGGGGAGAGGCTACAAACCTGTCTCACTCCCTTCCCAACCACTGCTTCCCTTTCATGCCCCTCGACTCTTATAACTGCCATCTGGTTTCTGACAAATTGTAAATAGCCTTTCGGTTCCTGTATTTTACCCCTGCCACCTTTAGAATTTGAAAGAGAGTTTTTCAGTCAACGTTGTCAAAAGCTTTCTCTAAGTCTACAAATGCTAGAAACGTAGGTTTGCCTTTCCTTAATCTATCTTCTAAGATAAGTCGTAAGGTCAGTATTGCCTCACGTGTTCCAATATTTCTTCGGAATCCAAATTGATATTCCCTGAGGTCGGCTTCTACCAGTTTTTCCATTCGTCTGTAAAGAATTTGTGTTAGTATTTTGCAGCGTTGACTTATTAAACTGATAGTTAGGTAAATTTCGCATCTGTCAACACCTACTTTCTTTGGGATTGGAATCATTATATTCTTCTTGAAGTCTGAGGGAATTTCGCCTGTCTCATACATCTTGTTCACCAGATGGCAGAGTTTAGTCAGGACTGGCTCTCCCAAGGCCATCAGTAGTTCCAATAGAATGTTGTCTACTCCTGGGGCCTTGTTTCGACTCAATTCTTTCAGTGTTCTGTCAACCTCTTCACGCACTATCATGTCTCTCATTTTATTTTCGTCTACATCCTCTTCCATTTCCATAATATTGACCTCAAGTACATATCGTCCTTGTATTTACCCTCTATATACTCCTTTCACCTTTCTGCTTTCCCTTCTTTGCTTAGAACTGGGTTTCCATCTGAACTCTTGATATTCATGCAAGTTGTTCTCTTTTCTCCAAAGGTCTCTTTAATTTTCCTGTAGGCGGTATCTATCTTACCCCTAGTGAGATAAGCCTCTACATCCTTACATTTGTCCTCTAGCCATTCCTCTTTAGCCATTTTGCACTTCCTGTCGATAGAATAGCTTTAGGAGCAAAATCCCTGCTCACCTTGTCCGGACCCATACTGGCCGTCTGCAACTGTAATTCACACTGGTGCTTGCGTTACAACCCTACGTCGTCTTACCAGTACCGGCGCCTGACGGCAAATCATTATTAGTGAATACTACCAACACTGCAAACCCTGCAGCGCACAGTCTGAACATCATTCCAGTAAAGGTGGATACCCATACAGTACCTGGCTCAAGTAGAGAAAGTCTGATTAAAACGACACTTTATGTGGACGTGCACTCTGAAAATTAAGGCCGAAAGCCTTGTGAAATGCCTCATAAGCATTGATTGCTGTTTCAGAACTTATAGTACTGGAAGCCCAAATTTCGTGCGGAAACCCACATTCTGAATCTATGACGTTCGTTCTTAAGTAATCAGCAGATCACGGAACATTTTTACTTTCGGGGTTAACGTTCATTAAATTTCAATAAAAGCACTCCCAAACTTCGTATAAGGGAGAGGAAACAATCCAGACACCAAACGTAACAACATACCTTTGTGAGATTTTATAATTACATTCGGAAGATAGTCCTACCGCCCGAATTTCTCTCCACCAGGCCTACACCCTACTACTGATGAAAATGGTCACACCTAATTGTTTAGCTTAAAGTTACTACGGAATCAGGTACAATGATTGATGGTTTAAACTTAATCTTCATATCGTCTCAAGCATTTACGATTTCAGTTAATACTTTTCGTACGTAACTGTTGTTTTGTTAGGCAACAAACGAAAGACTAAGGGTTTAAGAATCGCTAAGGAAATATGTGACTTATATGTTTTTACTCTGAAACTCCACTTTACAACACACTGCGTTTCCCTATCTTTTCGAAATTTATTTCTTCAAACAAAGATAAATTTAAGGCCTCTTTCATTTATCATACGCTCAGCTGGAACTTTACGACCTATTTTTAACTTACCATTCCTATTCCAGTAGAAGCCACTGGCACATTCAGAGACAGTGACTAATGATAGTGCTACGAACAGTTCAGTCCAAATGTTACCAAGTAGCAAATAAAACACTCGTACACAGTAGACCTGTTTATAACACATATAATCGCACGAAGTCGACCTTCTGCTGATATAATGATGAAACTGTTCTCGAGCAATTAGGCAAACAGCAAACAGTTTCACACGCAAACGATACCTACTCGCCTAACATGGGCAGTACTTTGGAATCTAAGACCGCTTGATGCAGCAACTGCTGTCTATACTTCCCACACTGTGAAGGAGTCGAGATTGCATGACTGTCAAATGAGGTTCCTGACAATACCTGAAGTTCGTCTGGTATATCGCCAGAAAATCTTGAGAACCAGAAGGCTCTAACACATACGCTGATCAGCCAGAACATTATGACCATCTTCATTATAGCCGGTGCGTCCACCTTTGCCATGGATAACAGCAGCAATGCATGGAAGCAGTGAGGGCTTGGTAGGTGACGGGAAGGAGCTGTGACCATATCTGCACACACGTCACCTAATTCACGTAATCCCTGTGGAGAGGAAGGATGAGAACTGAAACCACTTTCAACCACATCCCAGATGTGTTCGTCAATTGAAGACACAAAGTCTGAAGATGAGTCCGTGATCATATTTTGGCACTTAATTTTACAGGTCTGTCTTGATCACACAAACTTTTACACTTGATAATTATCAGTTTTGGCTACTGCCATCTTCAGATCATAAGATATTCTGATGTAGTATCAACGTAAAACTAAACATTTAGGTACATAGTAAGTAAGATCTGGCGAATTGGGGGAGCCAGTACATCAACTGGAACTCGCCACAGTGTTCCTCGAACCACTCCATAGCACTCCTGGCCTTTTGACATGGCACATTATCTTGTTAAAAAATGCCAGTGCCGTTGGGAAACACGATCGGCATGAAGTCCGCAACCAGTTTATGACACTCATTGGCTGTCATTACGCCTTTCACGAGCTCCACTGGACCTGTGGATGCCCACATGCATTTTGCGGAGAGTATAATGGAGCCATCATCAGCTTGTCACTGCCCCGCAGTACAGGTGTCAAGGGGCTGTTCCCCTGGAAGAAGACGAATTTACGTCACTGGTTCAGTTGTTCCAGTTTGAGGTGGTACTGGTTGATAAGAGGGTCGCTTATTGGTGATTGGTTCTTGAGATGGATGTGAGAATCAGGTGTGTATGAGGATATGACACAGGAGTTCTGTTTGTGAATTAGGTCTTGAGGGTATTGCCTGTCTGTGAAGGCCTATGTGAGACTTTCAGCATACTGGGTGAGTGAGTTCTCATCAGCGCAGATGCATCTACTATGGGTGAACAGGCTGTATAGGAGGAGTTTTTAGGTGTGGAAGTGGTGGCAGCTGTCACAGCGCTCCAACCCACCTCATTCCATATAAAACCCACCAATCACCAACAATACTGGTGCATGTGCATGTGTGTGTGTGTGTGTGTGTGTGTGTGTGTGTGTGTGTGTGTGTGTGTGTGTGCGTGCGTGTGTGTGTGTGTGTGTGTTCTTCAACACCAAAAGATCCCTCCAATACAGAACAGCTACTCATGGTAGACGCATCTGTGGTTATGAGAACTCCCTCATCAAATATGCTGAAGATGTCACAAAGGCCACCACCAAGAAGTGCCCCCTCGTCACCCAATACGAACCTAGACTGAACTGACTGAACCACTTCCTTTGTCAGTGCTTTGATTATCTATCACCATGCCCTGAAATGATGAACATCCTAGCCAAAATACTGCCAACCCCTCCCAAAGTGTTGTTCTGCTGGCAACCCAACCTCCACAACATCTTAGTCCATCCTTACCCCATTCCTGACCCCGATCGAAGACCCAAATGCTACACCTGCCCAATCCACCCACCCAGCACCATCTACTCCAGTCCCATCACAGGCTTATCCTACCCCATCACATGCTGGCTCACCTGTGAAAGCAGCCATGTTACATACCAGCTCTGCCACAACCACTGCACAGCGTTTTACATTGCTATGATAACCAACCAGCTGTCAACTAGCCTCAATGGCCATTGTCAAACTGTTACACAACATACAGCAGAGCCCAACATGAGAGATTTCAATGGCTGGCTCTCAGTCCATGCTGTCTGGATCCTCCTGACCGCCACCAGCACATCCTTCGCTCTGAGGTCATCGGTCTCCTAGAACTTAGAACTACTTAAACCTAACCAACCTAAGAGCATCACATACATCAATGCCCGAAGCGGGATTCGAACCTGTGACCATAGCAGTCACGCGGTTCCGGACTTAAGCCCCGAGAACCGCTCGGGCACAGCGGCCGGCGTTAAGGCTTCGATTTATGTGGATATATGGTATTTCGTTTCCACAATTGCACTGGCAGTTTTGTAGTGTGCTAAGCTATAATTCGTATGTATAAATAAATACACATTTTCCAATTCCTTGAAGAAACATTGATTCACTTCACATGTTATCCACTGGGAGGCTACAGTTACTATTTGTATACGAAAGGTTGATTGAATAAGTTTTATTAATATTATCCAGGTAATACACTCACTCGTTGCCGTAACCGCACAGGAAAAAAACATTACGCCAACTGCTGAAATGTGAAATACTGTTGTGTAATGGCTTTCCAGGTTAGTGACACGGTAATTAGATGTAATGTTGCGCTTCTTTCTGAAAATTAAAATACAATCGTTCCCATGTGATTGCAATGAGTGACGGACTTACAATAACTTACATGCGCCACCAGCAAACTGTCTTACATTTAACCCTTTCACTTATTAAAACTGGAAGAATTAATTCAATTTGTTACAACAAGATAAAACGTCTATAATCTGAGTAATGAAAGGCAGCAAACGACTACTTACATTATGTTTTATCATTCCAATTAATTAGGTTACATTCATAATTTACATTCTCCCGTAAATGTTGTTCAATGGTCAGTGTCCTGCGCTTCTTAAAATATTATAACAAAACCCTTTTCCATGTTCATAATCTCACAAAAGACAACATAATTCATTTCTCCGTCCAAGAAACGCGAGAACACAATTTAGAGTAAGTAATTAATACATCGCCGTATATAAGAATAATTATTGTTTCTATAGTTACATCTATGCTGCTCATTTTAAAACACGCTGCCGCTGTTTCGGTTTTCTCATTCGCGTACATAAGTTACTCTCGTCGACAACTCATGTTCTCTCTATCGAGTCGTCCTTAATCCCAACATATCACAGTAGTCTCGTCTCTTTCCATCGTTTTGGGAATGAAAAACGAAATAAAAGCCATTTGAAATACTGTTTCCCATTTACTCATATAACTTAAAAATTTCCCCTAAATTTTATCCAATTTGTGTGCTTCGAGAAATTAAATGCATTTCATGGAGTACAAGAAACACACTGCTTGGGGACGAAATTCGCGTAAAGTACATAAAGGTAAGTGGCACAATGCATAGTAGAACAGTGAAATCGTATTTTGGAAGAGTGAGAATTAAATCTCGATAACCGCGGCCTGATTTAGGTTTTCCACACATTCCTCAAAGCATTTCAATAGCATTACAAAGTGGGTCCTTGGGCAAGGCGGTGGCAGCTTCCCAGTTCCCAGACGAACCCGATTGTACAGACGGCGGCATACTGCAACTCACTGATAATAACGAATAACTAGAGGATACCTCAGGTGCAATAGACTACAGAAAGACTCGGTGTGGGTGATGCGTGAAATCAAAGAAAAGCATAGCTTAAAAACTAGGGACAGTTTGTATGGAAGAATGAAAAACGAATTGAAAAGAAGTAAAGTAACAAGACAGCGATCCACCTTCTTCCGAAAGACGTAATTTTGATGCCATAGGTAAGCTGTAAGGAGACAGCGTATATTCTCCAAGATAAACTGAGATCTTATGGAATCCATAGCATAGTCAATCAATGGATAATCTCATATCTAACGACAGAATGCTAAAAGTTGTACTTGATGAACCAACCACTGTAACCGGGAGAGATTCTTCTGAATGGTTAGAAATCAGTTACGGGATTCCACAAAGGTTAATCTTAAATCCATTATTGTTTCTTATACAGTACATGTAGAGACATTCCGTCTAATACACAGCAAGCAGAATTAGTTCTCTTTTCGGATGACACTAGTATTGCAATCAATCCAAACATACGAATAGCAAAGGAAGACGTGGTAAACAATGCTCTTAAAATATTATTGAATGGTCTCGTGAGAATGGTCTCACTTTCAATTCCAAAAAGACACAGCATATAATGTTCGGAACATATGCAGCAAAGGTAAGAGAAGAAATAGTATCTATGACGGAAACCTCAAAAATTTTAGGTTTCTACATCGATGAGGATTTAAACTGGAAAAGATACTACGTATGTTTCTTACATGGCCATTTTCCGCAGGAGCTGTTACAATCAATTGTTATTGGTTTCGTCGTCTTGCAGTAAGTTAGACACGGCAAAAACAATAATAATACATGGAATAAATAATTTGGGAACTCCTAAACAACTTAGTTCAACCATATTTGCTCTTCGAAGCATTGTTAGATTTGGAGAGACAGATCAGTAAGTTTATATATTTTCCTTATTTTCATTCAATACCTTTCATCACATGAAAATGTGCTGCAAGAATAGTATTTGGTGCTCACACATGATCATCTTGTAGACATCTGTTTCAGGAGTTAGGCATTTGACTATTGCTTCACAGTATACTTTTACTACCTTGAAATTTCTCGAAAGTAATCCACTGCAGTTCAAAAGGAACTGTGAGATGTCTACAACACCAGCAGAAAAAATGACATTAAGGTTGTCTTTAGCACAAAAACGGGGTGCACAATTCTGCCGCCAAAATTTTTGATCACTTAGCCAAAGACGTAAAATGTTTGACAGGCAACGTTGTCAAATCTGGAAAAAAAGGGAAAAATTTTCTACTTGACAACTCCTATGCCATAGAGGAATTACTATTTTTGTAATGTATACTGAAGAGCCGAAGAAAGTGGTACGCCTGACTAAAATCATGTAGGGCCCTGCGAGCACGCTGAAGTGCCCCAACACACCGTGGCATGGACTCAACTAATGTCTGAAGCAGTGCTGGAAGGAATTGACAACAATAGTTCTGCAGGGCTGTCCATAAATCTGTAAGTGCACCAGGGGGTGGAGCACAGCACGTTGCAAGGCATCTCAGATATGCTCAATAATGTTCATGTTTGGCGAGTTTGGTGGCCAGCGGAAGTGTTTAAACTCAGAAGAGTGTTCCTGGAGCCACTGTGTAGCAAGTCCAGGTGTCTGAGGTGTCGTATTTTACTGTTGGAATTGTCAAGTCCGTCGGAATGCACAATGGACATGAATGGATGCAGGTGATCAGACTGGATTCTTAAGTATCTAGACGTATCAGGGGTCCCACATCACTCCAACTGTACACGCCACGCAGTATTACAGATCCTCCACCAGCTTGAACAGTCCCCTACTGACATGATGGGTCCATGGATTCAAGAGGTTGTGTCCATACACGTACACGTCCATCCGCTCGATACAATTTGAAACGAGACTCGTCCGACCAGGCAGCATGTTTCCAGTCATAAATAGTCCAATGTTGGTGTCGACGGGCCCAGGCGAGGCGTAAAGCTTTGTGTCGTGCAGTCATCAAGGGTACACAATTAGACCTTCGGCTCCGAAAGCTTATATCGACGATGTTTCGATGAATGGTTCACACGCTGATACTTGTTGATGGCCCAGCACTGAAATCTGCAGCAATTTCCGGAAGTGTTGCACGTCGAACGATTCTCTTCAGTCGTCGTTGTTCCCGTTCTTGAAGGATCTTGTTCCGGCAGTAGCGATTTCGGAGATTTGATGTTTTTCCTGATTCTTGATATTCACGATACACTTGTGGAGTGATCGTACGGGAAATTCCCAGTTCGTCGCTACCTCGGAAATGTTGTGTCCCATCGCTCGTCCGCAGACTATAACATCACGTTCAAACTCACTTAAATCTTGATAACCTGTCACTGTAGCAGCAGTAACCGATCTAACAACCGCACCAGCCGACAGCAGCAGCACCGCATACTGCCTGTTTACATATCTCTGTATTTCAAAACGCATGCCTATACCAGTTTCTTTCGTGCTTCAATGTATAAAGCATGGTCGGCAGGAATGACTCACAATTGGATTTTGTTTTTAAAGAAAAAACTTGTAAATGGTCAGCTTGTAGTCATACTTCCGTGGGGCGGTCGAAAAGTTTCTGTCCCGAAGTAGTTACCGCAATGTCTCGCACAAACAACAACACCTACTTTTTGGAGACCTTTTTTGCATATGCAAGTCAAATTTCGCGGCTCCATCTTCGTTAGTTTTGCCGATAGGATGCGTTGTGTAAGCAAAATAGCGAATATCGAGAGAATCAAGAACTGTGCTCTGATTGAATACCTTCATTTGAAGGGAATGAGTCCCAAGGAAATGTCCTCCGGGTCATGCGGAATACGCTTAAGGACAGTGTTCCGTCTTACTCAACGGTGAAAAACTGGGTGTCCGACTTCAAACGTGGGCGAACGGGTGTGGAAGATGCGACAAGGAGCGGAAGGCCTGTCACCGTTGCCACTGACGAAACAGTGACTGCAGTTCACGATAGGATTTTGCAGGATCGTTGAACAACGTTGCGGCACATTGAAACTACATTTGCAATCTCCCATGGGCGTGCTATGACATTGCTGTGGATATTTTCGGAATGCGGAAAGTTTCATCTCGGTGGGTCCCGAAACACTTGAATGCAAATCGGAGTCGGGAGCTTGTGCAGTGTTATGAAGAAATCGCCCGACAATTTGAAGCGGATGAAGACAGCTTTCTTGCAAGATACGTGACAATGGACGAAACGTGGGTCCACCACTTTGATCCTGAGACAAAACAACAGCCACAACAATGGAAACGTCCTTCATCCCCTATCCCAAAAAATTTCCGGGTGGAAAAACCAGCCGTTTGGATGATGTCATCAGCCTTCTGGGACGAAGAAGAGGTAATTATGGTGGATTACCTGTAGAATTGCGTAACTGTCAATGAATCATTCTATTGCACCCTCCTGCGCAGTTTGAGAGAAGGGATGAAGTAAAATATGCACGGAAAATTGGCACGCAGAGTTCTTTTGCATCAGGACACAGCACTGGAGCACAAAGTCCTCGCAACACTGGAGACTCTGCATGACTGAGGGTTCGGCCGTATTCTCCAGATTTAGCATCATCAGACTTTTTTCTTTTCCCAAACTTAAAAAGAGACCTCAGAGGAAGACGATTTGACAGTGATGATGCAGTGATTGATAATGTAAATGCTTTGTTTGGACTCTAAATAGAAAACCTTTTATCTGAATAGTATGCAGAAGTTATCTGAGCATGCCCGCAAACGTATTAGTGTACATGGGTATTATATTGAAAAATAAATTGCTATTATGCAATTTCTGTCATTCTTTATTTATTAGGCTAGAAACTTTTCGATCTCCTCTCATACATATAAATGTGTAATTTGAAAGTAAAGTGGCTTGTTGCACATCATTACGATTACTCGTAGAACAGTTCCGTGGAACGCGAAACTAAGTAACTAGCTGTCCAACAGACCCCGGCAATTTACAAACGCGTAAAAAATACAAAAATCTGTTTCTTCTTAACCCAAACGGATCAAGATGCTAAAAATAACAAACTGGACTGACTACAAAAATAAAAGTCAAGAAAAAAACCACAGTGACTGCAAATAATAGTTAACGGTGCATACATTGATAAGAAAGATGACATAACAAAAAATCTGGAGGTATGACGAAAAAGGCAAGGCGAAGCTACAATGAGTGTCGTGATCATAGCTAGTTGTGAAGGTCACTCCTCATTAATGCAAGAGAATGCACTAATGTAATCCCTACACCGACCAAACTAAATAAATAAATAAATAACATGAAAATGAAAGAAAACAGGTGACATGACCAATCGATTTAGAACTGAAATTTCACGTGGAACACCACACAATCTCTTAAAGAAGATGTATTAGCTATTACAGTGCAGTAACACAGCTGACGCATTTCAGTTACTTCGTAATTTCCCGTGTTTAATAGTTTATTTACTAATTTTGTGTGTTTTCTGACTTTAAAAAGTCTAAGAAGTATTATCGTATAAAAGTAGCATGTAAATTAGTACCTCAAGTGTTTACAAAATTATGACGGTTTGGTACAATTTTTCCAAGTTCTACTCCCTCACGCTACGCATACGTCAGAGTGTCCGCTAAGACAAAAAATACTTCACTAATAAACGTTTCTAATTTTGTCTGCTTAGGAGAAAACACTACAGAATCATGGGAAAGGCATTCATTGTGTACTTCATTATGTATAGCACCAAAAACGGTCAGTAAATGACAATTCTTCACTTCTGTGTATCAAACACCACTGTAGACCATCAGCAGAATCAACAGAGATCAATGAGGTTTTTTTCTTCATCTAAGAACAGCACACTACGCCCTCCATTATTTGTTGGAGGTATTCCAATCTTTCTCTTCCCTTAGAGACAGGTTTTGAACCATGAAACTTTAATTCAAGCCCTTGAGAGCAAAATTCCGAAAAACTGCTTCAGTTACAGTAATGGATATGTACTTGGGTCTGTCAGTTCTTCGGTGTTACCAAGACCTTCGTCAGCCGTTGGCGAATTTTGTGTCCAAAAACAAAACTTCATTTAGGAAGATCCAAGTTCGAGACCGGATAACGCTTCGTCAGTGTAAGAAACACGCGATTAAATTTCTTTTCCCAATGTCAGAACTCTGATCCAAATAATATTCTCACTCTCGGCTTCATCAGCAACGCCACGAACGAAAATTGTCGATTTTAAAACGATTGAAAGCAAACCTCAGGAAGAGTAGAAATCAAAACAGACTGAGTGGTCTTTTTCTTCACTCTGTGTATCGCAGCGTTCCAGCTGATCTAGAGGAAGTATCGAATCACTTTTCGAAACTGGCAAGACGGTAAATACTTGGTAAGGGTAAGTGCTGGTAGCCATTCTATGTTTGACTCTTTTCTTAATATGCATAAATTTTTTGGGCTTTATCACGTTGTGAATACTACAGTTCTTCTTAGGCTAAAAATAAATATTAAAAATTGGCCCCTTATAAACTGTGTATCCAATGAGCGACAATTAGGGACTAAGCTCCTTCAATTGCTTGTCCCATAGTTAGCAGCATAGTATGCAGACGCTAGTTACACCATCCGAATCAAACACAACATTTGATCTTGAGTTTTATCATGTATTTTGTTTTTTGACACTGTCAATCAACGCTCACATTATACGATTTTTTACGCCATTCGGCTACCACAGATCCATTACCTACTAAGATGCCCTGTTTCTCTTGTCGTCGTCTTTTCATATTGTACGTACACCGTCCGTCCAATAAATTCCGAGACTGATTTTATTCCTGGGGTATAAGCGACGTCAGCGCAGTAAGAACGTTGGCAGCTAGCACTAACAGCTGTAGACAACACAAGTGCTTTCGGCCATTCAGTTGGTAGAGGACAGTGCTAAGTAGTGGGCGTGCAGGTTTAGTGTTCAAATGTGTTGTGTCACAAATCGCAATGGAGCAATATCTCTAAGTCAAGTGTTTCAGACATTCTCCAGAATGTTTTGAAGAATAGAAAAGTGTGTACAGAGTTTATGTCACCCATTCCCGAACAAAAACAACGCTGCATCAATGCCTGTCGCACCTTGTTTGAAATGCAAAAGATTGGCAATTATTCTATGAAAATAAATTAGCCTATAAACATCAGGGTTGTTTAGACTTGGTGTTATACGAACCTACCAAAAAACAACAAAATGTAAAAATTCATACGAAGTGTCAACGCTTTCACGACTTAGCCGACACTGAAGCCAATGTGAATTGCGAGTTCAATCATATCCCAAGCAAAGAGTTTTCTCACAGTTTCGCGGGGTGGTATGAACGCTCTATGAGTTTACTCTAATGATGGGCGTGGGAGGGAGAGAAGGAAGAATACTAAATAGAATACCTAAAGCATTAAAACCACCAACTTAGCATTTCTTTGTTTTTTAGTAATACAGCCTGGAAACTTTTTTGGACTGACGACCACACATTACACCTGTTATTACATGCACAGCTTTTTTATATTTTCAAAACTAATCTAAAGACGACCATTACTAATAGAAACTGATTATCATATGTACTAGGGCGTGCTGAAAAGTAATGCGTTCAAATTTTTTGTGAGAATTCTGACGTCCTTTTAAATAAAACAAATTTTATTAACATTGTAAATTTTTGTTGTTCATGTCTACATATTTGGGCAACGGCCATGCCGCAGTGAATACACCGGTTCCCGTCAGATCACCGAAGTTACGCGCTCTCGGGCGTGATCGGCACTTGGATGGGTGACCATCCGGGTCGGGGTGCACTCAGCCTTGTGATGCCAATTGAGGAGCTACTCGACCGAATAGTAGCAGCTCCAGTCAACGAAAACCATCGTAACGGCCAGGAGAGCGGTGTGCTGACCCCACACCCCTCCTATACGCATCTTCATCTGAGGATGACTCGGTGGTCAGATGGTACCGACGGGCCACTTGTGGTCTGTAGACGGCATGAGTTAGTTTTAGTTATACCTACATATTTATTTCAGAACATAGTCATCCTGATGACGAACACATTTCTCCCAACAAGGGATCTGTTGAATGTTTGACTTTGTTGACTGAGTCACTACCTCACCCCTACTTGCACCGCTTCACAAGTATCCAAGTAAAGTTTCAGAAGTGTTCCCTTAAGTTTTCGGAACAGATGAATATCAAGTGGGGACAAGTGAGTACTGTATGGAGGATGATCGATGACAGTGGCGTCGGACTGTTGGAGATGTCGCAGGAATATTGTGTGGTCTGTCTCTGTTATTCTGAAGGAGACGGAGGACCCTGCACAGACGAACTATTCGAACTGGAAACTGGATTACAGCACGCTGCTTCTCACGCACCGATTTAGTTCCGTTACACACTGCCATGTTAGACGCTTCAGCTCGGAGCTCTCTGGCAACTAAGGAAACTGAAAATTTGTAGACATGAAGAATAAAGGTGTACGACGTTAATAACGTTTGTTTCATTTAAATGTTTTAACAGTTTTCACGTAAGAAAATCTGAGGCACTACTTTTCAGCACTCCCTCGTACAACAGGTTTTCAAACTGGAAATACTGGTTAGTAAAGAATGTTCCATCATTTCCAGAGAACACATATTTTCAGTCTGTTGATGGAAGTTTGATTTCCGGTATACATTACACAAAAACTGCTGTGTTTTTTTAAGATGAGTTATTATGTGGACACTTTAACGTGTCAGTTTTAGACGGGAGGTGTTTTCAGTCAGGGTTACGTAAGATATCGGCCTGAACTATCATCATTACGACACTGCCAGCTTCAGCTTCGTGATACTCGAAATTACATCCCAGTTTTTACTTCCTTGAGTATTTTGAATAGATCTGAAGTTGGGCGACAGTGTTCGAAACCGGTAATCAAGAGATGGTAGTAAAGCTACCGGGAGACAGAAAATAAGAATATTATACATAAAGTAAATTCTTCCAAACAAAGATTTGGACAAATATCATAGTTTCAAGTATCACGATCGCTGTACGTTCAACGCAACACGATCTAAAAAAACTCACCGACAGCATTTCATTACGTGAAAAACAAGACTATTTCAATTCACTACGCTGGCTGCTGGAAGATGAATGCAAATTTGCAATGGAAGTTTTAATCAAATTAGGAACCGCGTTAGCTGTGTCGTAGTTTCTTTTTATTTGCTGAAAATCGGATGCTGGGCAATCGTTCTAATTTTCTGCTCACTTTGAAATTAGAGACTATTTGGCGTAATTAGTTAAAATGCCTTAACAAAGGGTTATGGGAGAGAACAGAGAACGCCGTGTCCGTAAAACGCAGCGAAATGGCCTCTGGGTCAGCGCTTGAAAATGCGAACTACCAGCAGCCAGTCAGCGTGCGAGCTTTTTTAACGAGTTTACCCGCAGGAAATATCCTGATGAAGCTCAAAGAGAGGAGAAAAAAGACAGGTTAATTAAAGCTACCGGCAGACCAACGTCCGTAATACGTCCGTCGGATTAGTTTCACCTTTGAATACGAAAGTCCGCAGGCGGGAACCAGCGCTTGCTTTTATATCTGTTAATGAAAGTATTTTCGTACTGACACGGAATGGTATCATCCGATGAAAGTGGAATCGAATTCCACAGTAAGACTTATTCCGACATTCAGTTTATACATAGCACGAGCAATTCTCTCCACTACATCCGATTCTCGAACAGGGTCCGGCAGTAAAAAAATAAGCACCCGTAAGAGGAGGAGGAAACGAAATTAAACGCATGAGTTGGGAGGACATGTATGTTATTCCAGTGACCATAAAATCGAGTAACATTTATAAATGAGTTGAAGGTATGAACTCACTGTTCATTAAGACGTAACACCCCCTCCGGCACTGAGGTAAGACTGATTCGGCTGGGATGGGTGTACTAACATAAGGCCATTGTATACTCACCTGAGGGAAGTTGGTCCACAATGTTTCAACTGGTCTTGATATCCTAAATACTCGCATTGATACAGAGTTATCATCAAGCTGATTCCACACATGTTATGCTAGGGACAGGGAGTACTGCAACATCACGCAGACACCTCATAGAGTCAGGTGCCAAGTGTTGAGTGCATTGTCCCGTTGAAAAATGACACCACGACACACATGAGGACGCAAGAAGTCCATGACGCATAATTGTGTCGCCTCGGTTCCCTGTCACTGCTATCTGTGACCTGAAGTCATACCTGATGGCTCCCCACGCAATGTCGCCAGGAGTGATACCGCTGTGCCTCTCCAAAACATTGGACGAACGCGACCTCTTCCCAGGCAGCCCTCATACTGACAACAGTCATCTGATTTCGCGGCGATGTTCATCAACAATCCAAACTTCCAAATCAAGGCACCACTCCAAACACAGCCGTTTGTGTTTTGGTGTTAACGGCAGCTTATGGACGGAATGGTAATTTCCTGGAACACCTCTTGCTAGTTTCTGACCAATGGCACAGAATGTCACAGGGTGTTGCAGTGAGTCCATTACTTGCTCTTGAATGGGGGGGTGGAGATATAAAGGGTTTATGATTTGCCTGGTGAGCAATACGACGATCCTCCCTTGCGGTCAGGCAGGAGCCTTGACGACAAATGTGCTTTCCCTCACGTTAGTATGGGTGCCAAGAGGCTCCTGGACCAGTTTTCACTCCGTCTATGCCTCCGTCACTAGGGTCCAGGACAGTTTATGAATCCCTCCTTGGCCTCATTCTCTCCTTCCTCCAGGCCAGTTGCCTGATGCATCAATGGCGGGCTGTTATCCTATCGGTTGGTTGCCAAAGGGTGTTTATTTAGCATTATGTGGCTGTAATTTATTAGGCAGTTAGGGCGGGATTTATTCTATTGGTTGGGGCCAGACGACAGTGTTTATTTAGGGCCCTTATCACTATCATTTGTTACCTATTTAACATAAGTTATCACGCTTATCTCCATAGTTTATTACCCAACATGACTGCAACAATTACATCACACAATCAAACATGGTGGTCCAAGATGGCTGAAGCTCAAAGGATCAACAATATTGCGGATATATAAAGTGTTCTAAGAGTCCAATCAATGTCATGCCAATGACGTCACATCGCACATAGCCCAGTGGAAAGAAAAGTAACATGCAGCTGTTTACAACATGTTAATCGCCAGCACTGTCCAACTGTAAAATTATGAAAAAATCAAAGTGAGGTAGTTGTCTGACAGTTTATACTGCACGGTTCATTTTTTTAAACGTGTTTGAACATTTTGGTGCACTATAACACGTCATACATTTTCAGTGTGTGTGTGTTTCGCCATCTTTTTTAAACAAAGTACATGCTCGCTACAAAACAGTTACACTATGGAGGTATTGGGGTTCATTTTTTAAACAAAATGCACCTTTGTTACATAACAACTTTTCCTCCTATCTCCCACTATGTAGAGAGCTATCATAATAAGAAAATAAACCGTTAAAAGTACATACAAAGTTCGCAACCATATGAGATTTCCCATCGCAGCTCCATTATCACAATACACACTCGCAGGAAAGTAAATTGTGGAATAATTAAGAATTAAAACTCATTTGTTGAAGTAGTAGTGCATACATTGTATTCCACTGTCACTCAAAAGTGTCCCTCCAACACAGGAATCGCTGACTGACTAACGAAGGGCCCGCAGATGGTGCCCTCGATACAAATTGTGTGCCGTGTGGAGTCACAGATCTGTACTCTGGACTATGTGTCACATTTAGAAACGAGTACTGTGGAATGCTTTGTCCTTACAAGAATCGAAATAAGCAATTCCTACTTTGTTATTTATGAAGATGTAACACCCTTCCACAATCTCCTCTGCTTTTAAAGGCAGTAATGACTCAATTCCTTTTTAAAAAAGAGGTTGATGGCGATGTATTTTTTACGAAAATCATGCATTTACCATTGCAATGTAGCCTGCATGAAGAAAATTCTGAACGGGCTTAGAAAAAAACTATTTTATAAACAAATACATTCCTTACATTTTGTTCTGAAGGTGGAACTTCTGGGACCTCTATCATTTAATCTCCATTCCAGTTCCTTTCGCAAAAGGCACATGGAAAGAACGATTGTCAGTGAACGTCTAATTCTTCCAGTTTTCTCGTTGTAATCACTTCACAAGACACTCGTAGCAGGAAGTAATACGTTCCCCAACTCTTCGTGGACATACTCTGCAGCTCTGCATTGTATCTCGTCTGCCTGTTCTATTAATGTGATATGGAAGGGGTCAGAAGCTGACGAACAATACTCAGAATCGATCGAACAACTGTTCTGTAAGCCAATTCTTTCATGGATGAATTACATTTGCCGAAAATTCTTTTAACGAATCTGAGCCTGCCATCTATTCCATCTATTCCACATTTGGTTTAAGTAGTCATTTCACTTAAGCTCGGTCCAAATGGTTTTTTCCAGGTATTTCATGACTGTTAGTGTTTATAGTTATTTTTCATCAACAGTGTAATCATACTGTATTTCTTGGCCTACTTACAAGCACTACATTCCATTTACTTACATTCAGTGTCAACTCCCAGTCCCTGTGCCAGTCATCGACCTTCTGCAGCTCTTCCTGCAATTCCCTAAAATGTCCTGCCGTAGCTAACTTCTTATAACCCTTTCAGGCCTGAATTTTTTGTCGAAGAAGAGAAATTTTTCTTTATGCTCGAATGCTCTCAGAAGATTTTTAACTATTTTAGATACACGATTTTTGCAAATGTATGTACTCGTTTTCAATATGTACTTTGAATATTTGACTTTTTATGGACTAAAATAAATAATTTTTAAATATTCATTGTTGTAATCAATAAACCGATAGTTCAATAATTACTCTGAAAAATTACAGTAACAATATTCAATTATTCAGTGGAGTATAACTAACCTACAACTTCCGTGAATTCTGGCAGTCACAAGATGTTGCGCATTGCTACATTCACTTGTTGATATTTTTACGGTGATGCCCAACAGGTGGGAGCATTCGTGCATAATGAAAAGAATGAACATTGACAGACATGTACGTGAGGTTTCCATTGAAGAAGAATATTTCTGTTGCAGTTAATACAAGCTAAATATTAATATAGAGAATTGTAGCCAGTGGGTCTGAAAGGGGTAAACAACCACATCATCTGTGACGAACCTCATGGAGCTTCCAATATTATCCACTGTATCACTTATATTGATGCAGCTGCCTTACGGATCTGTCACAACCAATCTGTCATGTAACATGTTTTCGTCAGTGGTGTTAACATGTGATCAATGTGGGTCCATGTGTATTATTTATTGCTATAGAACAATCAAGCTACAATAGCAGTGCCATGTGTGATTTGTGATCGAAAAGTTATGTAATTTGATAAATAATAATGCAGACAATTTTATGTTGACACAAGATCGAATTTTTTTATTTGCAGTCAGAGATCTCTAATCATAATTACACTATGGGACTCAACTGCTGAGGTCATTAGTCCCCTAGAACTTAGAACTAGTTAAACCTAACTAACCTAAGGACATCACACACATCCATGCCCGAGGCAGGATTCGAACCTGCGACCGTAGCGGTCTCGCGGTTCCAGACTGCAGCGCCAGAACCGCGCGGCCACTTCGGCCGGCCTCATAATTACATATTACTGTAAACAAGCTGCATGTGTTTTGTGCACATACTGCTACTCTCCACCAGGTGTTTACCTACTTAGGGAGCAAATTTAGCGGTGTATATTTATTAAAATGGTATCACCCAATCAATCCCTCTCCCGCTCCCCCTCCCCCTCCCCCTCCCCTATAGCTTGACAGCTACATGGCACCATTTCGCAGTAAAATTATATCGACTGCAAAGGTCTCCGTATTTGGGATGTTTTTGATGATTGCGATTCGTGTCTATTGTGGCAACATCATATGCCACCCCACCTGAAACACATCAGTATCAACTGTAAAATGTCTTTTCTGTGTTACATGAATGGCAGCACATGCTCGACATCTATAGTGCAGCGTCGTGCAGTAAAGCAATACATGCTGCAGAGCTCCAGTCTGTTCGTTACACATGCGCGCGCTCTAGGGTGCCTAGTCGCGGTCCGAGCGGCTCCCTCTGTCCGAGGTTCGAGTCCACGCATTATTAAATACGTAAACAATTAAATAAACATATCTCAAAGAAAGGAAGCAAAAGGTAGGCCAGGAACCTAATGTCTCAGCGCTTTCTAAAACACAGTAAATATTTAACCACTTTCTTCATGAATAGTATATATCGGATATATTGATGAATAAATGTATTTATAAGCATGCTGCTACTGTTTTTCGTGTAACTGTGGAGTACTTATGGCCTGACGCGATATATAGGAATCGGCCTCTTTCACCTCCAATAACTCATGTATTATTCAAGTTACATGCCTGTAATTTATACTAATTTAGGTTTACACTAATAGCTTTCTAAAGACACGTAGATCGACGAAATCGGATGAACCATTTAAATTTTGGAAATTCGTTGCTGGGTGTTACTTGTATAATTATCGTCGGATACTAAACTTTAAAGTAATAAATATATTGAAAATCTGATTACACCATCAGAATCGCCGTGCCAATAATGGTAATGCACATGTTTCTTTTTGAGGTATCACGACTCATCTGGCTACTATTAATATCTACACGAACTGTGAAATGTCTGCCATTAAAGTTTCACAGAGTCCGTCATCTTTGGCACTCCCGACATAGACATCTCCTTCATCGACACAAAGCATCGTCCTCGTCACAGCGGAATTCCCAGCCACGCGGCTGGACCACGCGCTGGGGCTACCCCTCTCGTCCGGCTAACGCTCGGGACCACGTGTTCGCTGCCGGGCCCCGAATTTGACGAGCGTCCTGTGCGGCTGCCCCAGCTCCGAACATATAATATTTCCAGGGCGCCACAACTTGCCTGTTACCTCACAAAGTGAATATTGGTCATCTAGCAAGAGAAAGTTTTTACAGAGTTTAAAACTGACAGAACAATTACACTTAATAGTACATAATCTGCAAATATTGTAAAGTTACAGTTCTACACGGAAATTCCAAAATACACTGTGTTTAAAGTAATCCATAGGCCTTGCTTGCACATCTGCCACACCTGCAGTGGCCTGCTCTTTTCCCAGTAGCAGTTTATACTCTTCCTTCATGACAGCTGGTTTCGCCAAATAGTCCTCCTTTAGTTTTTTGACTTCGAACTCTTCCATCCAGTTTCCTTTTTCATACACATAACAGATTTATGATACTGAAGGAAGTAATATATTTAAGAGGAATTGGTATAAGTCTGTTCGATACGTTGGTTCTTTTTTTTATAGAAATGGAAATGCCGTGTGGCTAGGGCCTCCCGTCGGGTGGGCCGTTCGCCTGGTGCAAGTCTTTCGAGTTGACGCCACTTCGGCGACTTCCACGTCGATAGACATGAAATGATGATAATAAGGACAACATAACGCCTAGTCCCTGACGGGAGAAAATCCCCGGCCCAGCATGGAATCGAACCCGGGCTGCTACGTATGACATTCCATCGCACTGATCACTCAGCTACCAGGGACGGACCTTTTTTCTTATGACCTGTCGACTAACATTAATCCTGGGTACCATTCTTGATTCATCAATATTTATGTTATATGGTATTGTGGAGGACAATGTCCTAGACTGAGAGAAGTGTATTTCTCCAGGTTCGATATAACACTCATGTGTAATACTTCGGTCATTTTTATTGGAGTCTCTTAGCCCCTACGTTATTTCATTTTCAAACAGCTGAGCAGAACTGACCGTACTCAGACATTTCGATTTTCGCTCTTTACCTATTCTGATCAACACTAAAATGACACACAATATTTTTAGCGCAACGCAATCTGATTTTCAATAATCCCTACAAAAGAATGGCCCTGACTAACATTAACCTATACCTTTCATGAATCACTTACCTCACAAAAATCTTCGTTACTCGAACTACTGCAATACAGCGAGCGCCAATACTGCCAGCTAAATAAAAGATTCTAACTACTGAAGGCACTAACTACTGATAGGCATAGTTAGCAAATGAAAGATTTTTATACAGAATAAACAATGTATTTACCTTAATAGTGTTCAAAAGTCATAATATATATAGCAGTTCATGACGTCCAGTCTTACAAATTTCAAAACTCCGCCATTTCTCTCCCCACATCCACCATTGCTGGCGGCTCATCTCCAACTACGCAACGCTACGCGCTATTAACATCCAGCTGCCCAACACTACAATGGCCAACAACAATGCAAACCAGCCACAGACTGCACACAGCATAGCCAGTGATTTTCATACAGAGTGCTACGTGGCGTTACCAATATAAAAACCTAAACAGCCTACTTACATAGCCCCCATGCTCCCCACAAAAACTTTTACAAATTGTTTTGGGCAGTGGCCAATACAGATTTGGAAAAAATTTTCATAATTACAATAAGAAGGATATCAAATGCACACACTTATTGATACAATGTTGGTCAAAAGCTAAAATTTTCTCGCAGTCCATAAAAACAGTCCTGATCATCCATCATAGTAAAATTGCAGTTTTTTTTCTCAAAGTCTGAGGAGTAAAAGAAAATGCACATGGAAGTAGTGGATTTCCATGCAGTCTTGAAGAAGTAGTGTTGTCCTTCCAACAGAAAGACAGTGCTGACTCTTGACATGCAGACAGGTAATGGGCCACAACAGAGCAAACCCACAGCAGACTCAGTCGAAGTTTTCAAGAATATCGGTAGGTAGGTCATCACAGAGCAGACCCACTGTAGTCCTGGTAGAGAGTATGGTATTGGTGGGCCATCAAAGGTGCAGACCCACTGCAGTCCTTGTAGAGATAATGGTATTGGTGGGTCATCAAAGGTGTAGACCCACTGCAGTCCTTGTAGAGATGGCCAGCAGCCATCTGCTGTGACTGTGCAGGTGCACAATCACCATCGAAGAGTCTTGAGGACAATATAGCAAGTCCATAAACCACCACTTGTGCACTCACAAATTTTTTTTTTTGAAATGTCCTTAGAACCAGCAATGATGTTATCTACATCTACATCTACATCTACATTTATACTCCGCAAGCCACCCAACGGTGTGTGGCGGAGGGCACTTTACGTGCCACTGTCATTACCTCCCTTTCCTGTTCCAGTCGCGTATGGTTCGCGGGAAGAACGACTGTCTGAAAGCCTCCGTGCGCGCTCTAATCTCTCTAATTTTACATTCGTGATCTCCTCGGGAGGTATAAGTAGGGGGAAGCAATATATTCGATACCTCATCCAGAAACGCACCCTCTCGAAACCTGGCGAGCAAGCTACACCGCAATGCAGAGCGCCTCTCTTGCAGAGTCTGCCACTTGAGTTTATTAAACATCTCCGCAACGCTATCACGGTTACCAAATAACCCTGTGACGAAACGCGCCGCTCTTCTTTGGATCTTCTCTATCTCCTCCGTCAGACCGATCTGGTACGGATCCCACACTGATGAGCAATACTCAACTATAGGTCGAACGAGTGTTTTGTAAGCCACCTCCTTTGTTGATGGACTACATTTTCTAAGCACTCTCCCAATGAATCTCTACCTGGTACCCGCCTTACCAACAATTAATTTTATATGATCATTCCACTTCAAATCGTTCCGCACGCATACTCCCAGATATTTTACAGAAGTAACTGCTACCAGTGTTTGTTCCGCTATCATATAATCATACAATAAAGGATCCTTCTTTCTATGTATTCGCAATACATTACATTTGTCTATGTTAAGGGTCAGTTGCCACTCCCTGCACCAAGTGCCTATCCGCTGCAGATCTTCCTGCATTTCGCTACAATTTTCTAATGCTGCAACTTCTCTGTATACTACAGCATCATCCGCGAAAAGCTGCATGGAACTTCCGACACTATCTACTAGGTCATTTATATATATTGTGAAAAGCAGTGGTCCCATAACACTCCCCTGTGGCACGCCAGAGGTTACTTTAACGTCTGTAGACGTCTCTCCATTGATAACAACATGCTGTGTTCTGTTTGCTAAAAACTCTTCAATCCAGCCACACAGCTGATCTGATATTCCGTAGGCTCTTACTTTGTTTATCAGGCGACAGTGCGGAACTGTATCGAACGCCTTCCGGAAGTCAAGAAAAATAGCATCTACCTGGGAGCCTGTATCTAATATTTTCTGGGTCTCATGAACAAATAAAGCGAGTTGGATCTCACACGATCGCTGTTTCCGGAATCCATGTTGATTCCTACATAGTAGATTCTGGGTTTCCAAAAACGACATGATACTCGAGCAAAAAACATGTTCCAAAATTCTACAACAGATCGACGTCAGAGATATAGGTCTATAGTTTTGCGCATCGGCTCGACGACCCTTCTTGAAGACTGGGACTATCTGTGCTCTTTTCCAATCATTTGGAACCCTCCGTTCCTCTAGAGACTTGCGGTACACGGCTGTTAGAAGGGGGGCAAGTTCTTTCGCGTACTCTGTGTAGAATCGAATTGGTATCCCGTCAGGTCCAGTGACTTTCCTCTATTGAATGATTCCAGTTGCTTTTCTATTCCTTGGACACTTATTTCGATGTCAGCCATTTTTACGTTTGTGCGAGGATTTAGAGAAGGAACTGCAGTACGGTCTTCCTCTGTGAAACAGCTTTGGAAAAAGGTGTTTAGTATTTCAGCTTTACGCGTGTCATCCTCTGTTTCAATGCCATCATCATCCTGTAGTGTCTGGATATGCTGTTTCGAGCCACTTACTGATTTAACGTAAGACCAGAACTTCCTAGGGTTTTCTGTCAAGTCGGTACATAGAATTTTACTTTCGAATTCACTGAACGCTTCACGCATAGCCCTCCTTACGCTAACTTTGACATCGTTTAGCTTCTGTTTGTCTGAGAGGTTTTGGCTGCGTTTAAACTTGGAGTGGAGCTCTCTTTGCTTTCGCAGTAGTTTCCTAACTTTGTTGTTGTACCACGGTGGGTTTTTCCCGTCCCTCACAGTTTTACTCGGCACGTACCTGTCTAAAACGCATTTTACGATTGCCTTGAACTTTTTCCATAAACACTCAACATTGTCAGTGTCGGATCAGAAATTTTCGTTTTGATCTGTTAGGTAGTCTGAAATCTGCCTTCTATTACTCTTGCTAAACAGATAAACCTTCCTCCCTTTTTTTTATATTCCTATTAACTTCCATATTCAGGGATGCTGCAACGGCCTTATGATCACTGATTCCCTGTTCTGTACATACAGAGTCGAAAAGTTCAGGTCTGTTTGTTATCAGTAGGTCCAAGATGTTATCTCCACGAGTCGGTTCTCTGTTTAATTGCTCGAGGTAATTTTCGGATAGTACACTCAGTATAATGTCACTCGATGCTCTGTCCCTACCACCCGTCCTAAACATCTGAGTGTCCCAGTCTATATCTGGTAAATTGAAATCTCCACCTAAGACTATAACATGCTGAGAAAATTTATGTGAAATGTATTCCAAATTTTCTCTCAGTTGTTCTGCCACTAATGCTGCTGAGTCGGGAGGTCGGTAAAAGGTGCCAATTATTAACCTAGTTCGGTTGTTGAGTGTAACCTCCACCCATAATAATTCACAGGAACTATCCACTTCTACTTCACTACAGGATAAACTACTACTAACAGCGACGAACACTCCACCACCGGTTGCATGCAATCTATCCTTTCTAAACACCGTCTGTACCTTTGTAAAAATTTCGGCAGAATTTATCTCTGGCTTAAGCCAGCTTTCCGTACCTATAACGATTTCAGCTTCGGTGCTTTCTATCAGCGCTTGAAGTTCTGGTACTTTACCAATGCAGCTTCGACAGTTGACAATTACAATACCGATTGCTGCTTGGTCCCCCCATGTCCTGACTTTGCCCTGCACCCGTTGAGACTGTTGCCCTTTCTGTACTTGCCCAAGGCCATCTAACCTAAAAAAACCGCCCAGCCCACGCCACACAACCCCTGCTACCCGTGTAGCCGCTTGTTGCGTGTAGTGGACCTCTGACCTATCCAGCGGAACCCGAAACCCCACCACCCTATGGCGCAAGTCGAGGAATCTGCAGCCCACACGGTCGCAGAACCGTCTCAGCCTCTGATTCAGACCCTCCACTCGGCTCTGTACCAAAGGTCCGCAGTCAGTCCTGTCGACGATGCTGCAGATGGTGAGCTCTGCTTTCATCCCGCTAGCGAGACTGGCAGTCTTCACCAAATCAGATAGCCGCCGGAAGCCAGAGAAGATTTCCTCCGATCCATAGCGACACACATCATTGGTGCCGACATGAGCGACCACCTGCAGATGGGTGCACCCTGTATCCAGTCCCTTGCTGAATTATTAACACATGTGCAAACACTATCAGTCCCTACTTCTCACATATTGTCCATATACTATGACCAACAGAAACGTGTGCAGTGAAATGTAACTTACAAGTTACTTAATTTGATGAACTGAGTGTCAATTACAATTTTATAACATAAGAATACAATAACAAAGGTACAAAATACAGCATTAAAAACATAATAATACAGATAACATTCGTAGTAATACAGGCTTTACAAAACAATAGAAATAAACATATACATCAGTGTTACAGGAATTACGACATAAGTAAAAATATAAAAGATCAGAATAAGTTTTGAAACATCAACGTCACACATGAGCATTAAAACAAAACAGAATAAATATTGTCTAAGCATCTTTACAGGGTAAATAACATATTATCAGAAAAATTCTACAACATAAATCTTATTAGCTAAACGCATACAGACAGGAAAAACACAAATTCACATAGTGTAATAACACAAAAACACGGGACAGGGTTTGTTTTCAGTGTAACATTTGGTACTGCAATCCAACCCAAAACTTCATTCCATAGCTCTTTCGTCTTATTTCAACATTTGTTTCCACCAAAAAATCCTACCCAAGCAGGCTTTCTGTGTTTATATGTTCACACATTTCTTACCTCTTTATTTATTTTCCATTATCCTACCTCATCATTTATTTCCAAGAAAATCCTACCTAAACCTGTTGTCCCTAAACCCTACTTTTTTGTTCATATCCTCTTTCAAAATACTTTTTTGGCCAAACCATTTTCTTATAGCTTCTCAATGCATTTCTTTCCATTCATCACAACTCCTTCCCTTATATAGCCTACCACATCTTAAGCTAACTTAAATCTACTGAGTTCAGATGCTAAACTAAGGGACGAGGTAATGCAGCAGCGCAGAACAATTAACACAAACAGCAATGATAAAAAATGCAAATTGGCAAAGCAAGCAGCATAAATTAGCAAATGCAATATTACAACTAATATAAGGCAATGCACAGCAAACAAGAAAAATAAATCCCTAGTAAAACTGGCTTAACAGAGTAATACAAAGTCAAATTTAGTAACATTATGCCTGGCAAACAGCAGCAGCAAATGCAATAACTTATATCTAAACATGACAAAGCTCAAGCAGAAAAAATATTACAGTAAAAATTTAATACATACGTCACATCTTAACACTAGAGTGATGCATCACTGTAACTTACTCTAGCAGACAAGTTACCAAGTCACTGACAAAAATTATGTATGCAATTCCTGTGAAGTGGAAATGTTGTTTTTTTTGGAAGTAGATCATAAAATTATTCTTTACTGGGTATGTAGACAGAAAATAGTGATATTAGTATATCTATTAAATTTTGTGTTAACCAATGCCAATGCTACAGTGCAGCTAGAAACTAGATATTAAACAAAATGAGCAATCTTTCAACTAGAACGACAATAGATGTAAAATGTTTCTCATCATTTCATTAGGCATTTTAGTAAATATCATTAATTAAGAGCTCCACAGTATAATCATATGTTTTCAAGTTTCAGCGTGTCGTATTTGCGATGTTTTCTACAAAGAAATGTCAATAGCGAGGATAATGGCCTCCTTTTCTCTCCACCTGTGCCTCTGAAAGGCACACACTAATTGCTTTTTTTCCAGGCGACTGTCACGCAGCTGAGTGCCCATGACGCATTACGTGAAGGTCACTTAACTTTCTTACCAAAATACACTCCTGGAAATGGAAAAATGAACACATTGACACCGGTGTGTCAGACCCACCATACTTGCTCCGGACACTGCGAGAGGGCTGTACAAGCAATGATCACACGCACTGCACAGCGGACACACCAGGAACCACGGTGTTGGCCGTCGAATGGCGCTAGCTGCGCAGCATTTGTGCACCGCCGCCGTCAGTGTCAGCCAGTTTGCCGTGGCATACGGAGCTCCATCGCAGTCTTTAACACTGGTAGCATGCCGCGACAGCGTGGACGTGAACCGTATGTGCAGTTGACGGACTTTGAGCGAGGGCGTATAGTGGGCATGCGGGAGGCCGGGTGGACGTACTGCCGAATTGCTCAACACGTGGGGCGAGAGGTCTCCACAGTACATCGATGTTGTCGCCAGTGGTCGGCGGAAGGTGCACGTGCCCATCGACCTGGGACCGGACCGCAGCGACGCATGGATGCACGCCAAGACCGTAGGATCCTACGCAGTGCCGTAGGGGACCGCACCGCCACTTCCCAGCAAATTAGGGACCCTGTTGCTCCTGGGGTATCGGCGAGGACCATTCGCAACCATCTCCATGAAGCTGGGCTACGGTCCCGCACACCGTTAGGCCGTCTTCCGCTCACGCCCCAACATCGTGCAGCACGCCTCCAGTGGTGTCGCGACAGGCGTGAATGGAGGGACGAATGGAGACGTGTCGTCTTCAGCGATGAGAGTCGCTTCTGCCTTGGTGCCAATGATGGTCGTATGCGTGTTTGGCGCCGTGCAGGTGAGCGCCACAATCAGGACTGCATACGACCGAGGCACACAGGGCCAACACCTGGCATCATGGTGTGGGGAGCGATCTCCTACACTGGCCGTACACCACTGGTGATTGTCGAGGGGACACTGAACAGTGCATGGTACATCCAAACCGTCATCGAACCCATCGTTCTACCATTCCTAGACCGGCAAGGGAACTTTCTGTTCCAACAGGACAATGCACGTCCGCATGTATCCCGTGCCACCCAACGTGCTCTAGAAGGTGTAAGTCAACTACCCTGGCCAGCAAGATCTCCGGATCTGTCCCCCATTGAGCATGTTTGGGACTGGATGAAGCGTCGTCTCACGCGGTCTGCACGTCCAGCACGAACGCTGGTCCAACTGAGGCGCCAGGTGGAAATGGCATGGCACGCCGTTCCACAGGACTACATCCAGCATCTCTACGATCGTCTCCATGGGAGAATAGCAGCCTGCATTGCTGCGAAAGGTGGATATACACCGTACTAGTGCCGATATTGTGCATGCTCTGTTGCCTGTGTCTATGTGCCTGTGGTTCTGTCAGTGTGATCATGTGATGTATCTGACCCCAGGAATGTGTCAATAAAGTTTCCCCTTCCTGGGACAATGAATTCACGGTGTTCTTATTTCAATTTCCAGGAGTGTATTTACGACACCAGTTTGCTCTACAGTGACAGTCTCATATAAAAAATTTCACAGGTCAAGTCCTATTAATATATCAGTGTCCAAAAAATTTTCCCCGGCATTGTGATACATTCACGCATTTACACGCATTTCTTAGCTCTAAAAGAACGTTTATTGGTTTCCAACATCATTTTTCACAAGTCAGAGTCCCTAACCACTTCTCATTATTCCTTACCTTATTACACATATACATATTCGTCGACAATTCTTCAATATTTCATCATAATAAATACATAGCATAATCAAATTCCTCATATAGCATCAGCTTATTGATCACAAACCTACCTCAACAGCGTAATACACATCGTTGTCGTAGAAATAACATTATAACACCTCAGTCAAATCTCTAAAACGCCGTAGCTTTCTGCAATAATATCAAAACCTAAAAAAAAATTCTGTGCTCATTTCAATAGTGTCATCTACCTCAAACGTACTTTAAAAAATCATGATACCATACCAAATACGTCATTCAAAGCTCTCGTAGTATCACAATGATTCCGAAAAAGTACGAACAGTTCACAAAGTACAGACAAAATACAATTTCATAAGTGTGAAATTATCCAACTGTGTAATTGCGTAAACATGTGTTACTGACGTAGTAAAAAAATGTTTGTTTCTCTGTTAAATAATCGGATAGCTGTCTAATTCTGTGTTAGAGAAATATGGTACCGATGTGTAAAGTTGTATAAGCAAATACCATATTAGCTAGGGCTCCTTGTGCTTGCCAAACACATGGTACACAAAGTAGGCGTGTACCCCCCTGAGGATTAATGTAATTATACCCCCAGGTGTTACAGATTACAGCAATGGAATGAAATGTATCACCGAAAACTTTCTTTGTAATTCAAAAATCTTGAAAAATAAATGGTTTAAGTACAAAATTAATCACTCAAGTGCGTGTCCTGTAGCGTTAAATGTGCATCTTGCTGTAAGATAATCTCTGTGGAAGTGTCGTAGTTATCGTCCTCCGAAAGCTAAGTTCTGGAGAAGTCAACGTACTTACCTCATGATAAACAAAAGTGAAATGCTTTGCGTATAGATATCTTAGTTATTACGCTTATTGCCGTGATGAAGAAAGTACTGTGCTGTAACGTATTGTTGTGCTACAGAAAAGGCTGTCTCATTGTAGCTATACCACAAAAGTTACTACTAAAACATGTTCTACTTTCCAGAATAATACAGAAAAACTGTGCATATATAAAACAGAAACACCGCAAAAGCAACATTGTAAATTGTCACTCATTAGTAGCGTCGTGATAAAATCGTGTAGCTGTCACATATACTATCCACTGTGTCATCTGGTATCTCACAGAAAGCGCTTTAAATCCAGAATGTATTTTCAAGTAAGTCAAAATGTTGCAGTAAAATCTCATTAGCAGTACTGGTATATGTTCTAAGTATGTAAGCCTTATAGTCGTTACGTAATCGTACAACTAACAAACAAGAATGTACACACACAATAACACTGTGTCGTTTGTTCACTATAACAATGCATTCATAAATACTGTCTAAATATGTTCCCTAGGTTGTAGACTGGATAGATAACTTCAAAACATTGTTTCATGTTAACAGTTTCTCAGCGTGACAAATTGTACTAGTAGCGTGAAGTGAAAAATTTTATGGCAAAGACTAAGTTAAAAAGCAGATTATCTTTCAATACACGGTTTTACATGTGAAATGCGGTGCAAGCCTTTACTCTTCCTAGTGCTCAGAGTTAACTTCAAAGCAATTATCATGTTGTATACATCGGTAAGGAATGCTAAAATTTTTCTCAAGGTTAGCGTCTATGTTATTTTTCTCTAAGCCAGCCGGCGCACGTGGCTGCCTGCAGTGCGAGTCATTGTCTGTCTCTTTGTTGGCGCGTGTGGCGAAATAAATAAAAAACATTTTATATTTTAAATTCCACGTCATTGTTGAGTTAATCAGAGTTCTCACCTTAGACGTAGAATTAGTCCTTCTGCCACAATATTAATTCATTAGTCGCCATCGATATTCTTCTCTTTGTTGACCGTGTGTACCATCATGAGTCGGCATCGGTTCACTTCACGAAGACGGTGGAAACCAAGGAATACTATGCTACGTTGTTTTAAATAATTTTCGTAACACTTCGATACCTTTCACTATTTTTTTATTCACAACACAATAAGACTTGCTGTGCTCGTTGCACAAACCATAATTACCAACCATATGGCTGCCTTTCCGCACAGTCCAAAAATCACGTCCATCCTCCACAAGGCAACAATCGAAAGTGTCCCTTAGCTCCTTGGAGTATCAAACAAAAGAGAATCCAATGTGAACTTTACAAAGATTATAATATACATGCCTCTCAATTTATCTTTGGCGCAGCTTTTAAGATATCGTATGTCTCTGCATAGGAATGTGTCATTACAACTGCCCCCCTACTGTATACTGTCACTAGAAAATTTTATTTGATTGACAGGATACAGTAGTCGACCTTGCAATTGATAGGTTTGGGGGTCTTTTACTTACAAACTTCATTTTTATTGTCTCATTTTCATGGCACTGTGAATTCTTTGGTATTTCTGAGTGTGTGTCAGTTTTTTGGTATACCTATGCTAATATTTACAAACCTTAATCCTAATATACAAAGTTCTGGTTAATACTGAGAAAATGACATCATGTAGTAAAGTTTGTACAATAAAATATACACTGAATACAACGTTACATACAAATGTTTCCTTCCTCATCCGAGGTGAAAATTAAGTCCTTGTATTGCTTTCTGTATTTATTCTGGGGCGACGAGCTTTGTTCGCTAGCCCGTGTTGAATATGGGCGGGTGATACGCGCGCCTGATTGTTTGGTCGTCCGTTAGCTGGCGACGTTGGTTGATTGCACGCGCCCGTGCACTGAATATACACCGACGTGCGGGTACCGTCAAGACTTCCGAACCTCAGTATGCGTGTGCTTTTTGCAGTTCCTTCCAGTACTTAGACTGGATACGACGAGGTACCTTGGAATATGTGCCCCGAAGAACACACCACACTATGTGCGAGGCGGAGGACGATCCCGTCGATTCAGCTCCTGGTAAGAAGCGTACCATGTCAAACTTGTTTGGCATTGTCCTTTCCTACTGTGACGCCATGGGTCGTTTGACGATACAAGCTTCAATTTTCGATGTCACTTGTTTAGGCTCGCTGACACTTGCAACGTAGCACTACTTTGCACAATTTTAATTTCTACACACACCACTTTAACCGCGAGTATTGCGATCGAAACTTCCTTTTCACTACACTTTTTTTTTTCTTCGCATTAACCCCTTTTACCTATTGTACTGAGATTCATTCCCCTCAATACTTCTGATCAATGCACATAATTTGTAAGTCACGGGACTTGGCATGAAATACAAAATACATCACATACAATGGAATAACATATAATACATACAATACATTGTTTACATTAACTACAGGAAAAAACTATCGACTAAAATTGAAAAAATTTTTGACCACTCATAGTGGCTTCTTCGTCTTGGATTTTACTGACACACACGCTCGCCTTTTTCCATTAATCTGTTAGAAGGAACAAGTCCTTTGTTTTCCTTCTTGAACTCGAGTATAAGTTAAGGTTTACCTCCGTTACTTATTCTTCATACGTAACGACATGCATCAGCATGCTGAGAATACACCTGTAGCCGCTCCACTGAAGCTTGGGAAGGGAATTTTCTACCTTCTACTTAGGGTAGTGGCAACGACTACGTGTATGCTACGGTTTTTCGCGTATAAAATCTGAAAATGCACGAAATAATCATTTATATGCAGCATAACCCTAATATGTACAGTGTTTTGGGCGTAAGCACATTCTGGTGTGCTTGTAAATCATTAACCCTAATAAAACTTCCTACCTTAACATGGACATATAAACATAAAATTTTGAAGTTCAGGGTGTAACTACTATTACTATGTACAGAGTTTCATAATAGCGGCACGCCCTTGTTTGCGTGTATCATCTTCAATTAAAGTGCGCTTATAGGCGTCTTGTGTTATCATGGGAGAAAAAATATAGACATTTTAATGCATCGGTTGTCATGAAAATCTATGTACACGAACAATCAGACTTTCATAGCTTCAGTGCAGCATGAAATTCTTTATGACGCTTTTGTTCATAATTCATTTTATAGACGATTCCTTTGCTTACAGGTCGTCGAACATACTACTTACTTGTTTCTCGTATAGCGGCGACATCATTTTCATTCTTTGTGACTGTAAATTGTTATATGTGTGAAAGATATAATTTTGACATGATTTTTCCTTTCATGTTTCAAGTGGGTAAAGTAATTCATACCTTCCTTTTGCATACATGAGTGAAGCATCGCTAATGTCGCACTTTGCATCAGGTTTTTCGCATTTTCTCGTAAACTCGTAGAGTCTTACGGTTTTAATTAAGTTGTTTCTTGACGTTAGGTATACCTGTTTATACGAGGTTGTCTTACAGTTTAATTTTCCTTATACACTTCTACGTTGTTTAAGTTCAGTACATGTACAGGGCTTCTTTCGCCTTTCACACATTCATACATACGTTTATACACAAAAAAAATATCTACCACTATAATATACAATTGCTGGTGGGGCCCTTTTTCGGTACCCTGCACCATTCCTTCAATATTCCAAAATAATTCAGGGTGTGCTGAGCATCGTCCCTTATACTAATAATATTTACAACTAAATATTTCTTCTTACATACATAACTACCTTACAGTCCATTAATGCGCAACATTCCCTATTTTCCTCCTTTACACTTTAGCTTTCGTACATGTACCCTCGTGTACAGCTTATATATTCTACAAAGTTGTTTGCTGAGTGCTTCAGGTGTTTCCTAACGTTAATGTGTGTCTCTCTCTCTATAAACTCTAGGTATTTGTTTTGAGAGCGATTCAGTTCATTACTCACGCTGCATAGATCTGTTTATTATTTTCCTATTTTAAAGCTTGTGTCACTCTTTTCCTTAGTCACAAAAATTCCCGCGTTTACCTTGTTGTTCATTCTGAAAATCGCTAGCTACTGTGTAATGTAAATGTATGCGTTATCTCTTTGATTTCCTCTTTGCTGCTTTTTCCCTATATGTAATTGTGTGCTGTTCTCGTGTACATAGCCTTTCTTCCGGTTATATATCTGCATTATTTATGTATTTATTTTTTTCTATTTTCTTTCTCCTCCCGTACAAGCTAAGATTTTTACTCAGTATAATATAATATTACAATACCGTCGATGATCAGTATGTACTTGCATGTTCACTTTTATTACGTAGTACCAGCTTATAATTAAATTTTCTAAGTTACTATTTGCAAGACTTGTGTACCCTTTCCTTTCTTGTTTTTGAATGACTTTCGTCTCTGTGTCTCATAGTAAGAGTGGTCTCAAAACTTTTAAACTTTCCGCGCATGCGCGCTTACGTACCACGACTGGACTGTAGGTGCGGGGAAAACTCTGCATTGTTGGTGAACATTATTCGTGATAGCCACCATCGTGTAATAGTCACGTGATACCTGGACTCGACCGCGCATGTGCCTTCTTGCTTTGTATACACTCAGCTGATCGGACAGGGAAGGGGGAAGATTTCTCCCCGGCTCGCTGCCTACAGCGCGGCCAATGACCTCGTCTTGACATGCAGCTATCGCGTGCTCATGAGCTGAGCGTTGGATTGTAACTTCGACGTGTGGTTTGTTGCTCGTCTCAAGCGAACAAACTGTGACCTTCGCTCTAATTTGTCTTTGTTCCCCTCTCTTAAATAACTGAGTTAGACTACAAAAGTACTGTATGGTTTATTTTATAGTGTTAAGACTCACAGTAACACATGTTTCATTAGGTGTGGTTAACTATGCGTTTTTAAGCTGGCATATGCCCCCAGTTGTTCGCAAGTTTCTTAGGTTAATGACAGCAACTTTTCTATGTGATCCAAGGTTGTACAATTTCAATTTTGCTAAAATAACATATAACCTTTAATGAAAAAATTCCTTGATGTCCTTGTGGGGGTATAACCCTTTCACCTTGCCCGTTCGTGTGTTACCTAACAGATAACATCCTGGGTGAGGTTTGTCTATTATAATGAAATGGCCATCATACAAAAACTGCCACTTAATACTTTTTGGCTTGTTACTACAGCTGTCAAGATTTTACAATTTTCCGTTGGCAACACTGGTTCTTTTAATGCTTTCGAAACTTCTTTAAACAAACTGTTAGAAATAATATTCGTAGATGCGCCTGTATCTAAAATTACATTGGTAATTATAGTTCCTATCTTTGCTGTTATTACAGCCTGCACGAGGTCACTTACCTTGTCCGGTGCTTTCATCTCTTCTTCACATAGATCATCTTCTACGGTCGCATCCTGATCATATCTTAAAAATAATTGTCTAAGATGTAATGTGTGCTTGTTTGTGCCCCCTGTTGTCAAATCGGTCGGCCGGTGGGGGCTCATTACGACCGATTGTTGTTTACCGGGGGAGACAACGGCGTTGCTTCAGTACTGTCCGTTACCTCTACAAAGTGTACTGAGTGGTTATTCTGTCGCCAATTAGTTTCCGGGCCGCTGCGTGCAACATTTTCTTGCGACCGGCCGTCGCTATTCCTCCTTGGTCTATCATTCCTATTACTGTAACTATTGTAATTTTCATTTGTGTGCCGCCTTTCATCACGCGGGCCTGACCAATCATTCACGTGATTTCTATCATTTCCATATCGGCGTGGACCGTAATCTGTACTGTACCTTCGGTCTTCACGTCTCTGTGGCGCCGAATTCCTCCGATTTCCGTAATTCCAGGTTCCATTATTTGGCCTTGTCGCATACGGATGCCAACTGTGTGGGTTTTGTCCACTGCCATTAAAATGATATCCGTTACCGTTGTTTTGATTGGTTCCGGAATATTCATTCCGATTACTTGTGCTCGGCTCTTCTTCGTATATTAGATCAATTGAGTCAAGCACGGAAAGAAAGTATTCAAGGTCGTTCTCCGGTATGGTTACCAATTTTTCGCGTAAATTCGCGGGTAGTCTGTTTTTCAGAATTTTGAGAACGTCTACGTGCGGTATTGGATTGTTCCAATAGCGCGTCTTATTCAAGTACTTTTCGAAATACTTTCTCAACCCGCCGTTTTTGAGGTTGAACGGTTGTGGGTTGAATACTTCACGGCGCAGTCTTTCTTGGACACCAGCAGACCAATATTTCTCCAAGAAAGCCCGCTCAAATTGTTCGTAGGTGACACACTGTTCAGCCATGTCTGTGGCCCACAAAAGTGCGTCGCCTTGTGTGAAGCCTACTACATATCTAATCTTCTGTGCCTCAGTCCAGTTTCTTGGTAAGACATTTTTAAATGCTCTTACAAATACGACTGGATGAGTTTTTCTGGATTCTGTGGAGAAAACTGGAAACTGTCTATGTTTCAACAGGCTCTCATCGACTAGAATCGTCGAGATGCAAGGCGACACGCCTACTGCCTGTTGCAGCACCGCGTTTGGCGAATAGCCATTGTTTGCCTGTGCCGGTGCGTGCACATACGCCGGACAGGGCGCGTGATGTTCTGCGTTATTGACATCGTAATCTGGCACGGGCGAATAAGTGTCGTGCTGCTTGTTGCTTGACGTAGGCAAGTCATTTGAAACATTCAGTCTACCAGCAATTTCCTTACGTATTCTGTCCTCGGCTACTTTGATTTCATTACCTAATTTTTCAAAAAGTTTTGTTTCCCGGTCAGTTATTGATTCATTTACACTACCGTTTTCTAAAGTTTCATTTATTTTGATAATGTCCGCGTTGATACGTCGAGTCTCCTGTTTCAGAAAACCGACTTCTTCGTTAACTTTATTAACTTGGTCAGGTATTTCTTCACATGCGGACTGTACTCTTGTTAAATTTAATTGAATAGCCTGTACGTTTTCATGTATTTCTTTTTGTACGGTTTGTGTTTGATTGTGTGTTTCTACTATTTCTGACAGTTCCTGTTCCTGTTTGTTTGTAAGATCTGACAATTTCTTTTCTAAATCATTTGCCAATACATTGTATACACTATTGACGGTTTTGATGACTTTGTCTTCGATCTTTTGATCGATTTCATTGGTGAGTTTATTTAAGCGTTGATCGAAATGTCTGTGCATGTTCGCCAGTTTTGTGTTCGTTGTGTTGTGGCTGACTTCTAGATTCGCCAGTTTTGTGTTCGTTGTGTTGTGACTCATCTTTAAATCAGATAATTGCTCGCTCACGTTTGACATCAGACTATATAATGCCTCAAGCGTAACTGACGAAGCTTGTGTGTTTGTATTTATGCCATTATTTGTTGCCATTGTTTCTCTGCCACGGTCTGATTGAATCGAAACCGGGCTAGGTTCACTGATTTCACGCGAAATATTTTCATCTGATCTGGTAATCGATGCTTCATCGACTGTGCACAAGGTTTCATTTGCAAGTGGTTCATTATTGTTAATCCCTGTGGAGTGCAATTGAATCGTATTTACTTCTACATTATGTTGTGCTGAAAAACTAATTGCGTCATCATTTACGTCACTATTGTCAGAATCGGTGACGTGTCCATGAACATTTGTTAAATTAAAGTTCTCCGATTCCATTGTGAAGATATTATTTTTATCTGTACTTTACTGTTAATCTAAATCTTTAAATTCTCTCGCAGTTGAATTAATAAAAATATCTCGCGATTGTTATTTGTTGCGCGTCGGAAATTTACAAGATGGCGCACTACGTCTTCTAATTCTGCGATTGTTGAACATAAAAAGTAATTATCAAAGTGTAATTGTGTGTTGCCACAAACACTACCAGGATTTTAATATGGACGGAAAAGGTTCTGCTTTAAGTGGAGCTAAGCCAAGGTGCAGCCACTGCATGCGTTTGCGCTTTCCTACCTTAATTACGGCTGAGCTGCGTCACTCACGATTACGTTAGGTTTGTAAATCCTTGTCCTTGTTCCTTCTGGTTATTGTGCCATCCGTTTATACAGTTAATACTGTTTCACTTTATTCGTCATTTTCCATGTGCGTCATGTAACAGAGAAACAGTAATTAGTACAAGTACATTTGTAGCACAACAATGAAGTACTTACTCTTTGTTCCACCAGCCCTGTCCCTGTCAGCGGTCGCCAGTGTGGCGAAATAAATAAAAAACATTTTATATTTTAAATTCCACGTCATTGTTGATTTAATCAGAGTTCTCACCTTAGACGTAGAATTAGTCCTTCTGCCACAATATTAATTCATTAGTCGCCATCGATGTTCTTCTCTTTGTTGACCGTGTGTACCATCATGAGTCGGCATCGGTTCACTTCACGAAGACGGTGGAAACCAAGGAATACTATGCTACGTTGTTTTAAATAATTTTCGTAACACTTCGATACCTTTCACTATTTTTTTATTCACAACACAATAAGACTTGCTGTGCTCGTTGCACAAACCATAATTACCAACCATATGGCTGCCTTTCCGCACAGTCCAAAAATCACGTCCATCCTCCACAAGGCAACAATCGAAAGTGTCCCTTAGCTCCTTGGAGTATCAAACAAAAGAGAATCCAATGTGAACTTTACAAAGATTATAATATACATGCCTCTCAATTTATCTTTGGCGCAGCTTTTAAGATATCGTATGTCTCTGCATAGGAATGTGTCATTACACGCGCTTCGTTATTAGGAGTAGGAAACCTAACTTCTACAAATTCACCTTGTCGAGAGTGCCCTGCTCTGTCTGAATCTCGCCAGTTCTGACGCAATTCAAGTCTGTCGTTGCGATTATATCGTCTGTCGTCATGTCGGTAGTTCCTGTAGTTTCTTTCTTGTCGGTTAAATAGTGGAGAATTTCTCGCTGAATTATCACTGCACGGTAGACCGTTGCGTCTGAAGTTATTCTGTCTCCCGTGATAATAATAGTTCTGGTTGTCATATTGTCTGTTTCTATGACTGTCTCTGTTATATTCATTACTACGGAAATGCAATCTTTCTTTGTAACTCTTGCTACTGTGCCAACGGTTGTCATACGGGTGGTGTCTGTTTTGGTCACGATTTAGTTATAAGAATAGCTTTGCCGTGTCCATTTATTATTTCTGTCATCGTGGAATTGTGACAGATGTGACCAGTAATTGTTGTGCTCGTGTTTTCGCGTTCCGCGATTGTCAGTGTCAATTTCCAATTCTTGTAACAGTCCCTGAAAAGCTTCAATGTCGTATTTGCAACGTCCTGCCAAAATAGTATGTCGTAAATGTTCAGGCAATTTGATTAAGCAAATGCGGATGAGTTCTGAGGGGCTGTATGGGTTTGACAGGTACTGAATCTTATGCAACATGTCTTCAAAATATTTGACAAGACTGGAAAATTCAGATTTTTCGAAATGTTTCATCGTTATGATGCTATGTTTTACTCGGTCTTGAGTAGCTTGAGACCAATATGCTGAGCGGTAGGCATGATAAAATTCTCCTTCACCGTGACAATCGTGAATGACTCATCACATTCTTACAGCTGGTTCATTCTCTAAATAGCCACACATAAATTCTAATCTATGCTCTGATGACCAGTTGGGAGGAAAACAACGGGAGAATTGATGAAGCCACGCTTGTGGATGAATGTCGTTGCCAGAATTCTTAAATGTTTTGAATTTACGTGTAGTAATGTACAGCTTATAGTCAAAAGCATCGTGTCGGCGAGTCGCATATCGGTCATTGTTACGTCGTGTCGGCGGTTCAATCTCAAAATTCGGTGCACCTTGCCAATTTCTTTCATAATTTCCGAAATGCCCTGTGTTATTATTTTGTGGCTTTTCCGTATTTCTAAGTCCCTCTTACTGTGTTGGAGCGCGAGTGTCCTCTGAAATATGTAATTCTTGTATTACTTGTGCCAACTGATCTTGTACTTCCCGGATTTCTCTTTGGTGTTGCATATTAATTTGATTCTGATTTTGTTTGAATTTCCTAATTTGTTCGTACTCTTCTGTGTCATTAAAGACTACCGGTCTTGCGGCAATCAGATTATCATCTACCTTCGTAGATAAATTATTTAGCTGATCCAAAAGTTCGACTACTTTCTCTGAAAATGAACTAATTTCCTCCATGTGTCTTTCTGAACCAATTTTCAGAGTATCTACTGTGTCCTTTAAGTTTCCCAGAGTTTTTGCAAGTAGCTTAACCGAATCGGTAGATGCAACTGAGTCAATTTTAGCCCACAAGGTCTCATGATTTTCATGAACAATGGTTTGCAGTTCTTTTATGGCTGCTTCGTGATTCTGTAATGCATTTTCATGCCGCGAAAAAATAGGTTGAAAATGCTCACAAATTTGTGTTTTTACGTCATTACAGACTTTTTGACATTTCGATTCAATGTTATGTAACTCAGTAGTTAAATCTTCACGTGTTTGTTCAAGTGTGGTGTCTAACTTCCGAAGATTTTATTCCATTGTGTCTAACTGTTGCTGTGTTAGTCTCTGATTTTGTTTCATTTGTTGCGTTAATTGCAATAGTAATGTATTAGTGTCTCGAATCTGTTCCTCTATGCTTTTCGGCAGTGCATTTGCACCGGCAACATTCACATTTTGACAAGCAGAAAATGTGTCTTGACTTATTTGAGACAACGGTGAGGACGCAAAACCTGAATCTACAGTATTTGCAAGGTTGTGACCTGTCATTTCGGATTCCTGAGGCGAGCTGTTGCCGACCGATCGATCGATAATGCTTCCCTGTTCACTAATTGTTTCACTGCCTACACCATTACTTGCAGCCCGCTCCATTTCCCTATGCACAGTTACCAAATTACTACTTTGAACATTAGTTGATTCATTACTCGGCGGCGCTAACACACTGGTTTCGTCTTCACTGACATTTCTCAGTTTACTTTGGAGCCTAGTATTACGTTTTTCACACGCCATTATTGTCACAATATTTCACACAACAACACAGAAAAGCACAATTTGAAGAGCAAAATAAGAAAACACCTTAACATAGCATTGAAAATAATATCTCGTTAATTGTAAGCGCAGCTGCGAAATACACGGTGCAAATCTACATGCATGCCACAACTGTTTTACTGTACAAGAATGAAAAACTACAACTACAAAGGAAATTCTCTCTACAGTTACGTGCTAGCAATAAACAAAGGCTGCACTAATTACACAAACTACAAGAAAAAATCAGAAGATTCCAGTGAGGTATCCTCGGTTAAGGGTCGACATATGTAACGTCCCCTTAGAAAAATTAGTGAATTACTGTGCTGGTAAGCCCCTACGTTATTTCATTTTCAAACAGCTGAGCAGAACTGACCGTATTCAGACATTTCGCATTTCGCTCTTTACCTATTCTGATCAACACTAAAATGACGCACAATATTTTTTAGCGCAACGCAATCTTTCAATAATCCCTACAAAAGAATGGCCCTGACTAACATTAACCTATACCTTTCACGAATCACTTACCTCACAAAAATCTTCATTACTCGAACTACTGCCAGCTAAATAAAAGATTCTAACTACTGAAGGCACTAACTACTGATAGGCATAGTTAGCAAATTAAAGATTTTTATACAGAACAAACAATGTATTTACCTTAATAGTGTTCAAAAGTCATAATATATATAGCAGTTCATGACATCCAGTCTTACAAATTTCAAAACTCCGCCATTTCTCTCCCCACATCCACCACTGCTAGCGGCTCACCTCCAACTGCGCAACGCTATGCGCTATTAACATCCAGCTGCCCAACACTACAATGGCCAACAACAATGCAAACTGGCCACGGACTGCACACAGCACAGCCAGTGATTTTCATACGGAGCGCTACGTGGCGTTACCAATATAAAAACCTAAACAGCCTACTTACAGAGTATCCACATAGTTTTCAGGTAAATAGTTAAAACTGTTGGCACAGAGAAAATAGTTTATAAACTATTCTCATTCTTAATTGTCAGGAAGTTATACTTGTACACCACACACCGGTCAACTTTCCTGTGTTCCTATTGAGCCAGTAGACAAACTGCAGAACACTGTTAAATAAAGAAAAAAGAACTGTATTGTAAGATATCTAACAATTTACAGCACATAGAAGTGATTGGCACAAAGTACGGGAGAGTTTGTTGGCATTCGAAACACTTAGACACTCTTCTACTGGATCAAACGCACCATTCATTCTGTAGCTATATATCGTAGCTTCTAGTCTGGTAATACCACGTTCCTTTGCAAAGGAAGGTAAAAATTTCTCGTAGACCCATATCACAGAAGTTTATAAATTTAGTAAGTTAGTTATCAATAATTTTTTTCACTTCTGAGCTTTTGATATGACAAAATTTTTATATGTATAATTATACTGCAATTGGAGCTCATCCTCTTTAGTCTGTTCGGAATGTCTTATCATGGTTTTCAATCACACTGCTGTTCGATTGGTACTCTTGGGTAAAGAAATCGTTGTTTGATGTTTGGTAATCACACTTCACGGTTTCGTGTAAAATTCTAGTAAAATCTTGCGTTATTTCCAAGTCCATAAGACAGCAGTCATCTACACGGTTTTGTTGTAATTTTCCAGGTTGTTGGTGCGTTAGAATATCTTTTTTAACGTTTGACGATTTCGCTTTATATTGTATAGTCACAGGAGTTTTATTTCCTCAAATTTGTTTCCTGTGCCTCCTTGACAATTTTTCTGATATATCTGTTGCTGTCACATTATTATTCATGTGTAGTAGAAATGGTAATTTTGCCTTTACACTGTGTCTCACAGAGATGAAGTTGGAGAATATACCACAGAGATAATTGGTAAATGCAATACAAATTCCAATCTTTAACTTTATGGAGCTGCCCTTCTATAATTATTGCCAAGAAACTTGTGTCCAGGTAGACCCAACATCAGTGCCATCCATACATTGTAGTGGCCCCATGCTAGGGTAACTTCCGACAGTTCCTTGGTATATTCTTCATTTTGCTTCACCTTTTCGATACAATTGTTAGTGTCGGATGTAATGTTCCATTGGGGGGTGTCATATTGCATCAAACGGACGCCGATGCTGATATACCACTAAAATTCCTCTGTAAGTAATACAATTTAAGTGGGAAGGGTTGTGTCATGTCACTTTAATAAATGTACTTCGCTAAATTTCCTCCCTAAGTAAGTGGAATAAAAGTATGTGAACAAAACATTTGGATGTTTCTTTTCATAATATGCAAATATGATTGCAGATCTCTGATCGCAAATGAAAAATTCCATCTTGTTTCAACAGAAAATTATCTGTATTATTTATAAAATTGCATAACATTTCGACCACAAGACCCACATAGCACAGCTATTGTAGCTTTCTTGTTCTACAGCAGTAAAAAAATTCACATAGATGACATGTTGGCTCTGCTGATAAAAACGCAGTATGTGACTGATTTTATATGGCAGTTCCATGAAGCAGCTGCACCAATATAAATGATCCACAAGATAACATCAAAAGCTCCAGGAGGTTGGTCACAGATGATGTGACTGTCTATAAGAAGACAGCAACGCAAGAACACTGTAGCGAATTGGAGGAAGACTGCAGACGATTGATGACTGGCAGAGGGGCGGGAAGTTGAGTCTGAATGTAAGTAAGTGTAAGTAAGTGGAAGGTAGTTTATATAAATAAGCCAAGAAATCCAGTACTATACGATTAAACAACTGACAAATCACTAGAAACAGTAACAGTCATAAAATACCTGAAAGTAACCATCTCGATCGACCTTAACTGAAATGAGTACATAAACCAAAATGTAGGAAAGGCAAGTGGCAGTGTAATTCATCCACAAACTAAGTGGCTTACAAAACACATGTTCGACCAATTATGAGTATCACTCTTCAGTTTCAGACCCTTACCAGAAGAGGTAGATAAGATCTAGCATGGAGCGGAATGGATGTCATTGTTGAGTTAGTGTGAGAACTGTGCAGATGCTAAACAAACTTCTGTGTAGACGCTACAAGTGAGGCGTTGCGCATCATGGACGGGTTTAGTTTTAAAAACCGAGAGAGTTGGGGAATATATTACTTCCTCCCACATGTGTCTTGTGAAACTAACACACCGAGAAAGTCGAAGGAATTAGGGCTAATATGGAGGTTCATCGACAGTCATTTTCTTCGTCTGCCATTTGCTAGTGGAACTGGGATGAAGGTTAAACGATGGAGGCAGCAGAAGTTCCATCTTCAGAACAAATTTTAAATTATGTGTTTGTTTACAAAATAACTTTTTCCTACGCTCATTCACAATTTTCTTTTTAAATACAAGCTACATAACAATAGTAAATGCACTGTTTTCTTAAAAAATGCATCGCCATTGCTCTCTTTCGTTTTTTAAAATAAATTGTGTCATTGATGTTTTTATAAGCAGGAGTTTGTGTCAGGGTGGTAATTCTCCATAAATAGTGAAGTAAGACTGGTTTACTTCGTTTCTTGTGAGGAAAAGGCATTCTTCAGCACATGCTTTTAAATGTGCTACATAGACCTGAATACGGATCTGTGACCCAAAACTCCACGCAGCAAACGGTTTGTAACTAGGGCACCATCTGGAGGCACTTTCCTTGTCAGTCAATGATTCCTGCATTGAAGAGACATGTATGAATGGCAGTGAAACCAAATTCTTGTGCTAGTCTCTCTACACATTTGTCGAATTCCTAATAATTGCAAAGTGTGTGTTATAAGAATTCGCCCATTGTTGTGTGGTTATTATTATTACAGTAATGCCAGTTATACTTAATTATACACAGCATTCGTTGTTTTTAAAGGGTAGCAATGTTATAATGAGAACGAAAACTGGACGTTAAGCTAGTTGCTTGGTTATACAGGTAATCATTTCACGTAAGGACCATGAAGATAAGGTTAGAGAGATTATTATGGAAGCATGTAGTAAGTCGTTTTTCCCTCGCTCGGTTTGCGAATGGAACAGGAAAGGAATGATACAGGGTGCACATCACCATGTGCCGTACTGTGGCTTGTGGACTATGTATGTAGATGTAGATGTAGATGTATATGAAATACCTCTTCTGAGCGAGTTACCGCATGGTTGTTTAACCAGCCTTGGCTGCATACTAGAGGCTCTAAGCTGCAATTCTTTAACCAGTGAGACTTCGTTCCTTCCTGGGAAAACAAATAACTTTCTTTTACTGCTAGTTACGATTATTTCTTTAAAACCGGCAGTGCATTTTGACCAGTAGACATAACCGCTCTTAAGGTCTACTAATAGGTGTCCAGATACTTTGATCACAAAGTGCATATACAATGTAGATTACACAACATAATACAAGCCACTAAGAGTTAATAAGTTGTACACTGTGAAAGTGACAAGAGGTATATACTACCCTAGCCGCAAACTAGTATCAAACTCAGCCATATCAGCCATTTCACTCTTCAATAGCATGTGAGAAATGTGGCCACTTTGTGTCCTAAAAACCTAAATCTTTCCGCACTGTTAAAGTAGCTCTGCATTATACTACCACTTCATAGTAGGATTGCTGATTCATAACCAACAGTATGATGCAACGTAAAAAACGCAGCCCTGGCATGGAGAGGGGGGGGGGGGGGGGCACGGTCTGCCACCGAAACATTGTGGTGGGCGCGGAAATGGGGCCCAGTGGTGTTGCAGTCTGGAATTCTATTTCGCACAGTAGACATGTAGCACTGTTCGCAGTGACCAGAGAATGGCTGATCGATAGTGACAGGCAGGACCCAGTTAATGTTTCTATATCAAAAGCGTTTTAATTAATCGATTTTCTTTATTTTACTTCTATGATCACAAATTTTTTTCATCAGACTACCAGTTTTGGCCTATAATGACCATCTTCAGATCTTCAGCAAAATATGGACAAAAAGACGTAAATACACCAGAAGATTGTCTACAGCTTGAAACAATAAAACAGACAATAATGAAACGTACTACTGATATACATGTGCATGTGTGGGCTTTAAGTATGAAGAAGCATACCTGCTTTATAAAAACATGTCTCAATACACTGGAGCCATAGTGACATCGTCAAATGTTAAACACTAAATCAGCACCAGCATCGTCAAATATACACAAATAACTGCATATGCAAGAGTTATCTGTCAGCAGCACTACTGTTCAAAACTGTTCCGTGCACTGGTACGGAGTTTTATCATTTTTTTTCTTGCAACGGCGTGCCGTAGGGTACGAGGTGCCCCATGGCGGTCACGTTCCTCTAACCACTTAACGCCTATTCGGCATTCTGGCATTAGCGCTGAAAGAAGGCGCTGATTATGTGCGGCAGTCTGTTTTCTTTCATTGTGGCTTATTTAGCTATTTTATTTATAGTTTTTATATCATTCTAAGCACTTTGAAAGCTTTTTATTATTTATGTCATTATCTGCAATATTGTCACTTGAGCGTATGTTAGTTACTGTCTCTTAACTCATCCCATTTTTAATAAGCTAACTTTTGTCGTGTTTCATTTCATCGCTTTTTATTACTGTAATGTCTTTTACGCCTTCTAAGACCATTACAGACTTTATCGACAGTATCTCTCTTCATTTTACGTTGTTCAATTAATCATTGAAGAATATCTGACATCTGGTGACTTTGCAGCACAAACATTTTGTGGCTACTGTACGGCAGTTTGTTTCGAACAGTAGTGCTGCTGACAAGATGACTCTTGCATATGCAGTTATTTATACATATCTGACGATGCTGGTACCTATTTTATGTTAAACATCTGACGATACCACTATGGCTCCAGTGTATTAGGATATGTTTTTATAAAACAGGTATACCTCTTCATGCGCAAATGCACATGTATCCCAGTGGCAGGTTTCTTTATGGCCTATTTTATTGTTTCAAGCTGTAGACAATCTGCTGGTCTATTTACATTTTTTTGTCCATATTTTGCTGAAGATCTGAAGATGGTCATTATAGACCGAAACCGGTAGTCTGATGTCAAAAAATTTGTGACCATAGACGTAAAGTAAATGAAATTTATTCTATATTCGGGTTACTGTTTTATTCGCGACCATGTAGCAGCTTGTGAAAGCGTAATTGTTTTCCCTCTCTCCTACTTCACTGAGTGCTATAGTGTATTCACATAAAAATGTGTTAATTGTTAAATATACGACTAGGGGCAATCAGTGTATTTTGTCTTAAAAATGACCATGCAATTACAAAGTGTAAATATGATGTAGCAAGACTGTACTTATATTAAAAAATGAATCCAGACACCTCCACAGTGTAATTATTATTGTGTAATATGAGTGTAATGTCTTTAAAAAATGAACCCTAGCCCCCACTGTGCATGTGTTTGTAGCAAGGGCGTATTTTCTTTAAAGAAAGGCGGTTACACATATGCCCTTAATAGGTACAATGTGTTCATCTCTACCAAAACATTAGGAAATGTTGTATAAATAGATAGTTAGTTTACAACTACCGAACAAATTAAATCACTCAGATATTTTTTATTTTACTCTTACCACAGCAACAGCATAGGCACCCAGAAAGATTCCTAAATTTTGAGTAAGTAGACAGTACAATATCCAGCTGTTTCGTGTCGAACAAACTATCGTACTTGATAATGCCAAAGTTTTTCATTGGACTATGTCTACCGTGAAGTCATTGTGGTGACCTTGGGAGACTCACACGACAATTTACATATCTGCCCAGCTTTGACATTCTGCCATCTTAGACCACTACGTTTGATTGTGTTATATCGTAGTGGCAGCCACACTGAGTTGAAATATTGGTTATTAGATTATAGTGATAAGGGTGATAAATGAAACTATTTGGTTCATAAGTTATAGTGACAATAATCCTAAATAAACAGCCTTATCAGGCCCCAATCAATAATATAACAGCCTTCCCCCAATTGTATAAAAAATTAGAATGCTAAAGATCTTATACAAATACCCTTACATGGAAACTAACCAATAGGATAACATCCCGTCATTAAAGCGTTAGGCAACTAGCCTAGAGGGAGAGGAAGGGGAGGGAAAGGAGGGGAACATAAATCGTGATGGACTTCCACGACATATAGGTGGATGAACCCGGCTAGCTCCCAGACTCACATTAATATACTGTCCAACATTGGACTACTATTACTTCCAAATGCCTCATAAAGCTGGATACTGCATGATTTGATCAGGCAGTCAATTGGAGACCGTACTGATGCACCCTCGAAACACTTTTCATGTGTTGATAATGCTGTCTCAAACGAGTATGCAATATATCCGTGTCTGTCACAGTGTTCACTAAGCACCTTACAATGTTCACACCTCTTATATACTCCACCAGGCCTCAGAACAACCCTAAACAGGAACAGTACTAAAGCACTCTGCAGGCTTTCATCTAACAACTATTTGCAGCTGAGTCTGATACAATAGATATTTTTAAAATGTAATCATTTCTGCTCCCACCAATTGATACCCTGTCACGTCTTTTGGGTGTTTCACTTCTTTTGTCAGGAACTGTAAGTCGTACTCTATCAGTCTCCTCGATAATGAAATTGACTAGTATTAAACATGAGAGCTGATTTCATGAAGAAATTTCTGAGAATGTGCGTTTAGAGCACTGCGTTATATGGAAGTGGATCGTGGACTGTGAGAAAACAGAAAAAGAAGTGATTTGAAGGGACTGAGATGTGGTGCTATTAAGGTGAGTTGGAACGCTCTATCACGACAATGTTAAATTTAGTGACTTGGCTTCAATATATTTCAAGAACCACTGCATCCATTGACATGAAACTTTTACAGGACATTAAACTGTATGTTCTAAGTCTACTGCACTACAATAATTGCATTTCAGCTACTGCTTTCGGAAATAAATTTTTTTAATTAGACGGTTAAAATTTTGTATACTTTTTTGTGCGTTATCCTAAATAATTTTAATTATACATGGCATAATGTTATTCTTTTAGTTCTGTAGACTCAGGACATGTATGTTATTACTCCCTGAAAATTTGAATACTCTACTCGAAGTGGTTTCTGGGATTTAGGGAAAAATGCAACAGAAAATGTAAATTTTCAGGAACGGCTTCTAAAGTTTCAAAAGAGAGTAACTCACTTAACATATGCTTAATTTTTTTTATTTTTAGTCATTCAAAAGCACCCAGCACCTTTTACCAAGTTTTTTCTTCCTTTCTTCTTTCTGGACTCCTTAGTGGCCAACTGTGCTGCATACTCCACTTTATCAATGCGAACCTTGTCCATCCAGTCAAGTTCTCTGATGCAGTTTGCTCCAGGATTAATTCCCATATGCTGTAGCACTTTCACCCTATCAATGTTGCCATCATTAAAAGCAATAACACCATCACTGACCCCACACTTTATTGACTTCATTCCAACAAAAACATTTTTTTGGGAAGCGAATCCACATAAGATTACTGAACGACTTATTGGGATTTTGAGTCTAACAATGCAGACAATTCTTCAGTAATTCAGGATTTGCCTGGTCTCTGTAAATAGGTTTTATCATATCCATGACTGATGCTGGGATGGAATGTTTATGGCTGTATGAACTGCTTGAGTACTGGGCATTGCTGTAATTGCACCATGAAACAGGTCCAGGACGGCAAAGGTGGTGTACTGCTTTTCCATCAGTTGACAGTCTGGGGAAAAAGGCAGTCCATACTGTCTGCTTCTTTTTCAACAAATCCTCAGTATTATTTCTAATGGTCATCCCATAATACTGCTGTAGTTCATCAATAATTTTGTCTGTCAGCCTGCCTCTAATGGTTTTACCATCAGAAAGTTTCTTGTCTCTCAAACTTTGTTTCAACTTCCTCAACTTGGTGCCCATTCTCTTTTGAGCATGATCTTGATAACACAGCAACCCACAGCCTTCTCTATAAAAAAATACCGATTTTATTATATCTTGAAGAAATGCACGTAAAAAGTTTAACTTTTTCAACCGGTGTAGATTATATTTTTAAAAAATTAAATAAAATATTTCCCATGTGAGTTTATAAGTGATATAAATATCATTTTATTTGGAAAACTGAGAATTTTATAATGAGATAAAAATCCGAAAACGTGAACAAAATGCCATTCTAACTCCCCTTAAAGGATGTTAAAAATTAGATGGGGTGATAAGAAATGATTAATGTTCTCCGCAGAATCGGCAAGAAATAGAACGTTCAGAATCGTGTGACATCTGTTACGAAACCAGGGAAAACTTCCATGGTACTAAAGGGAGCTGTAGGCGGTGAAACCTGTGTGGGAAGACAGAGATTGGTACATACCAAACAAATAATTGATAACGTCGGAAATGAGTGCTGTTCTGAGGCGGAGAGGTTGTGACAAGTGAGGAGGCCGCGGCAGAGTGCATCAGACAAGTAAGAAGCCGGAAGACACAAAACAAAGAGAGAAATTCTCGTAAGCCCGCCAAGGGACCTACCAGTCGCCCTTCTTACTTTAAAGTGCAGATATGCCCTAGAATGTATTTTGCTATTTGCCAATCCACGTCCTTTAGTACATCACAGTTTTTCTCATGAATGTCTCCCCCGCCCTATTGGGTGAAGTTCCGCTACAGATGTGCCAGATAATGTGGCTGAAAGGCGGTGGAGTTCCATCTCAGTGTGTTGGAAATAAAAGACGCCTCCGCTCGACTGCTCGTACACCAGCTACGGCCTGGTAGAGAGGGCCCTTTCCCATGGCCATCACGGTGACCATATCTTACCCCTCTTCATTGTTTTCTGTGGGGTTACTATGAAAATTACGATGCGTGCTCCTACTGTAACATCATAACAGTATCTTACTTCATGAACCCACTCTGCGAATGGAATTCTGAACGCCCAGCCACAAGTATTTCACCATATGCGTCAGCTTCTTCATCGGCGATGTAAACCGCTCTATCAACGTATTAAGTACTCCTCTGCTGCAGTCCGTGCGTTCGATTTAAACTGATGGCTGATTGGTTGCATAAAAAAATAGGATATCAACCATAATCCAAAGAAGCTTCGACACACATCGTAATTTTCATAGTAGTCCCACACACGTCAGTCAGGAGGTGTCAGATCTGGTCTTTCTCAATACACGATGCTAAATCTTCTTTCACTCCACAACACTCTCTCAAAATAACTTTAAAAAAATTTGTTCTAAAGTGTAAGTCGTATTTAACCCGTAAATACGTTCAGTAAAACGTAATGCCATAGTTAATAACGAATTATTTATTGGTAAACTTAAATTGTAAGGTATCCATAAAACCGTGACAATGACTGACGAACAGTAATTTCGGCAAAGGGTTTGCATCTCCCTGTAAACTGGCGTAAGTCAAGTTTGGACGTTGTCTTTTTAATTTTAGGCAAGATTCTAGATTCTCATCAATATGAAACTTTCTCAATTTAATCTTGATAAGGTTCTTGCCTGGAAAAGATTTTTCTCGTGAATGTGTACACCTGAATAAGGAAAGAACAGTAAACGCTAGTTGTTTCAGCCACATATGAGACAGGAAAATTATTTCAGGTGTCAAAAATTAATTTATCTTCCTTTTCAGTACTTTCAAAGGAGACCACTTGTGCTGTGACTTGTTTTTCTCCAGTATTTGTGTATCAACACGAAGGAGTTCATATATTGATCTCCACAATTGCAACAGGACAGTGCGTCACCCTGCCCTTTCTGAAGTGCTACAGTGTGGATCCAGGAACACTCTTCTGAGTTTAAACATTTTTGCTGGCCTCCGAACTTCTCAGACATGAACATTATTGAGCATATCTGGGATGCCCTGCAACATGCTGTTCAGAAGATATCTCCACCCTATCGCACCCTTAAGGAATTTATAGACAGCCCTACAGGATTCTTGGTGTCAGTTCCCTCCAGTACTACTTCAGACATTAGTCGAGTCCATGCCACAGAATGTTGCGACACATCTGCGTGCTCGCGGGGGCCTTACACGATATTAGGCAGGTGTACCAGTTTCTTTGGCTCTTGTGTATTTAGCGCATGGGCTACGAAGTTCCAATTGCAATGGACAAATGCGGCCGCAGATGGTATGTTGTGGAAGAGTTAAGTTCGAGATGCCAAAGAGCCGCATGTGGCTCGCGAGCCGCGGTTTGTCGTCCATTGTTCTAGGGGTTAGTACAATTAACCAGAAGTCTCATAATCTCACCTGTTGTCATTCACTGTCTGTAACACAAGATAGGACAAACATTTGCAGGCAAACACGAGTACCAAACGGCACAGAGGAAAGCATGTTTGTATGTTAGAACAACCGCTTATTACACACTCCAAAAAAGAGTTTTTGATCTCTTAGCGGTAGGAACACTGGTCAAAGTGCTCAAACTCGTGCACTTGTGCGATAACAAATACTCACCTCCGATTAACAGTTTAAACCTCAAAGGGACAAAATGTTTTTTTGAGCACAAGAATAAACCTATGTCAGAATAGTAATCAATAAAATTGCTGGATTTGCTACGTATTCCTTCGCCCACCATGAATTATGCGTTGGTACACATTCGTATCAATAAATCAGCAGCACGATAATATACATCGAGGATTCACTGGTTTGGAAATGGGAGTCCAGGGCACGTTTATGCCTATCTTATAACATGGTTAGAAAATTGTAATTTAGTATATATATATATTTCTAACTAAGCATTATGTTTACGAGTGTAAAATAATTTCATGAAGCCTTAAGTTGAGTGCATAAAGGTGCCCCAGGTACGAGGAAAGTTTATCCACCCATGGGGGAAGTAGTAGGGCAATGTATGTTCTGACCAACTCTGCAAGATTGCGAAATTTATAATCCCCCCCCCCTTAACCTATTGTTCTCTTTTGATTGATATGCCCATAACGTATTTCCCTGCTAAGTGGATTCTGACCTTCTGGGGATACTCTAGCCTCCCAAGAAATGCCCACCCCTCTCCTACCCCTACTCCTCCACCTACCTCTCCCCCTCCACCTGTCCCTGCCCCACCCCTTCGAGAACTCCCCTCGCTTGTACAAGCACACTTTCGACATGAAATTAATGGACTAATTAATTCATTCAATCAATCGATTAATTAATGCCTCCTCCTCTGGGAAACCCTCAGCCCAGCCCTCCCCCTGCCGGCCGGTGTGGCCTTGCGGTTCTAGTCGCTATAGTCTGGAACCGCGCGGCCGCTACGGACGCAGATTCGAATCCTGCCTTGGGCATGGATGTGTGTGATGTCCTTAGGTTAGTTAGGTTTAAGTAGTTCTAAGTCCTAGGGGACTGATGACCTAGATGTTGAGTCCCATAGTGCTCAGAGCCATTTTTTGAACGAGCCCTCCCCTCTCCTTCTTCACCTGGAAATTGGCAGAAAAAATACTCAGCGGAATGGCTGTTTGGCGGTGAATTGATTGCAGAATATGAAATATTGTTTAAACAATTTCTGGTAGACAAGGCAATGTGTGGAATCCTGTCTTTTTGAATAGTTTATGAGATACAGTGCGGTGTTTCGAAATATTTTGTTTGTTTATTTAAAGAATTTGTCAGGGAATTGACTACAGCATATGGAATACTGTTTACATAAACAATTTGTGGGTGACAAGGCAGTATGTAATATTTAAACAATTGTGGCACTTTTTTATTCCGACCACACATGGAAACGCTGAAGGCTTAGTTTATATTTTCTGCTGAAGTCAGGAATGTTAAGGAACTTATTTTTTATTTTCGTCATTTGTCGAATTACACTGTTGTCTAAGCACAAACGGGAAAATCAGAACAATTACGTATCTAAAAGTTCATGACATATTTCGAAACCCACAACAGGTCATGAAAGAAACACACACACAAACAGAATTCGAAGCACTGTCCTAGAGACAAAAAAATGGTTGAAATTTTCCGTGAATTTTCGATGTCCTACAAATGCTGGTGTGGCGATGTTCAAATGTATTGCTTCATTGGAGCAGGTGGTGAGTGACTCAAGTCGCTCCCACAGACTGTTGTAAGTTCACCGCTAGTCCTGGAAGAAGACCATATTCCACGGACTATCGCATTATGAGAGTGACAATGCAGTATGGAATATTTAAACAACTGTTTTTTTTATCCCAATCATGGAAGGAACACAGTCAAACATAACTCACCACACGTAATTACACTGTTAAAAATCTTTCGATCGAGAAGCATGCGAGGCCAACTGGGTCACACCACATGCCAGGCGCTTCGTGTATTCCTGCACACAAAGGCTGCGCTAGGTGTGCTTGGGCCCTACAACTGGTATATTGTATGTCGCGCTAATCCCTGAACAAAAGGTTCAGGTGCGGCAACCCTTTGGTATTGACACCTGAGGAATTCCTGTCAAAACACATGCTATCTCTTTCTCTCTCTCTTTCCCTCTCTTTCTCTTTCCCTCTCTCTCTCTCTCAAGTAGCCATGTACTGTCTTGTGTCACTGCCAGGCTGCACACCCAATCGGTCATGCTCGGATCAAAGCACAAACAAAGCAGCATTTACCTTCTAAACCCTCAACTTTAGGTGTCTTGGAAGTATTCTCTTACTCTATCAGATTGAGTGACTAATTAATTAAATCGATACCCTTTGTATGGGACAGTTTCTCCTTGCTTCCTATTGGTGGATACTAGGACAGGAATATTTGGAGGGATTCGATCCTGCAAGCATCTGGTTTCCAGATGTTCCTGGATTTATCTCCCCCTGTTTTGCGAAGACTATTTCATTATTTGCAGAACTGTAACACTATAGAAATAACGTATAATTGGTTCAAATCGAGTCTTCGCAATTGGTAATATGTGTGTAGAGTCACTATGTAAAAGTGTGTAGATCTGTCAGGATTATTGGTTGCGGTTCAGATGTGTAACTTGCTGACTGGTCGTGTATAAATCGTGCTGCCATGGAGACACACACTGTAGGAAGAGAAGGGAAACTCTTATGGCCCAAGATGTTACCTGCTGTTGCCACACTGTCAACTAACTAATAACTTATTACTATAGTAATAAAAATAAGTACCAAAACTCTATAGTTTGTAGATGACCTGACAGGTCTGTGAGTACATATCAGAGTTGGAAGGTATACACATAAATAACAAATCACATCTGGTAAGCAATAAGAGCCAGTACTTATGCAAAAGAAATCTAAGCTGCAACAGAAATCAACTCTCCACGTATGTCAAATCCCTGTTGCAGACCCCTTCATGGTGGGTGGAAGTCAAATGAACATGTAGAAATGTTTCCAGACTTAGTTTTCATCAAGTGCAGCACTACATGAGCTCTCTGATGGATCAGAGCGGTGCACGGAATTTTTTCCAGACTTCAAGTTCCCAATATATCTGTCATCTGCACCACTCATTGAACCTCATATAGATACAAAGTGATTGTCACTGTAAAGCGACTGTTACCGACCGGAATTTCTCAGGTATCAATATCGAAGGGTTGCTGTCAGAGAAGATTTTGTTTGGAGATTAGCGCGACATCCAGTCTACCAGTCGTAGGGCTGATTGTGCATAGTGCGGCCAGTGTGTGTGGGAATACATGAATTGGTTGGCACATGGTGCGGCCCAGTTGATCTTTCTCATCAAAAGAGTTTTAACAGTGTAATTACATATGGTGGGTTATGTTGACTGTATTCCTTGCACGATGAAATAAAAAGGCGCTGCACTTGTTTAAATACTCTATAAAGCATTATGACCCACAAATTGTTTAAATAAACAGTATTGGAACCACTGCAGTCAATTTCCCAACAAGTTGCTTAGATAAATAAGTAAGCTATATTCCAACTGTTTAAATAAACAATATTCCACATATTGCCTTGTCTACCAGGAATTGTTTAAACAATGCTCCATACTCTGCAATCGATTCCCTACAAAATACCCAATCAACTGAGTCTTTTTCCCCCCAGTTTCCAGGTGGGAGGTAGGAAGGGGTGGCCTGGCGTCTCCCAGAGGGGAAGGGGTTAATTAATTGATCGATTTAATCAATTAATTTGTTATCATATGTGCGCTTGTATCAGTGAGGGGAGTTTCCAGTGGGGGTGGATGAGGAGAAGCAGAGGGAGAGGAGGAGGGGAGTGGGGAGGAGGAAGGGAGGGTGAAGGAGGGGAGGGGGAAGGAGGGGAGGGGGAAGGAGGGGAGGGGGAAGGAGGGGAGGGAGAGGTGGGGGGGTCTCGTTAGAAGGATGGACTATGCCCAGGGGGTCATAATTTACTTAGGAGACTAACAGATTAAGGACCTGTCAATCAAAAGAGAACAACAGGTTAAGGGTGGATTATAAATTTGGCAACCATACCGAGTAGCGTAGAACATACATTGCCCTATCACTGGGGCATGGTCGTGAAACAGAATAATGAATAAACAAGACACTACTAAAATCATAAAAATAGGTTTTATTTGCATCAAACAAAATCACAGGCGTAATTCCACCAATTAGCATGGTAAAACACAGCCACTTCACTGACAGCAAACAAATTTTTTTTTGTAGAACTTCCACCTGTTAACACAGAATTGCCTACATATAACTCTGAATATACTGAAGCCCTCTTCATCATCACTGTCCGAATCTCAATTTATATACACAAAAAATAGTGTTCACTGTGGCCCAATCGTAGTGAGCAAACTTTTTACATCTAAGGCACTGTACCCATTCTTGATGTCTTGTTGACTGGTTGTATCACTTCGAGAACATAAATACAAAAGCAGTTTTAATCTTCCTCATCAGACTGCATCAGGATTTAAAAGAAAGGAAGAAGAACTGGATGGGGAACTTAGTGAGACGCGAGTGCTTGCTAACAAACGGTTTGGAACGTCTCGTTTATGAGAGGAGATTGAATGGAAGGAGGAGATACAAGATGACAGACGCCATGGGGAGGAGCGGATATTGCGCGGACCTGAAGAGGACAGAAGACAGCAAAGCATGGAGACTTACCATGTGAAATCCTGACTTTGGACAGTACACTAATGATAACATCAAAAGTAGGCCTCTCCACATTTTATCTTGTTCTTGTTGTTAGAAGTTTCTTCCCCCTGTCGGTTCATGCTTTCATAGAATTAACTCTTTCTGCTTGCGATTCATTAGGTTGAAACAGTTCTTTTTAAGCAATTTCTATCTTTTATCCTCCTGTGCAATCATTTTTAGATGCGTTTTCAACTGCTTTCGTCTTAAAGTTTGCTTGACTGAGGTATTAGTAAGGATAGCAATGGAAACACGACAGAACTGCGTAATCGTGCCCCATTGCCATGTTCGAATTAGTTTCGAAACTACAGTAGTAACATCATACAAATGTACCTTGTAAGCTAAAATAATCTCCTAGAAACGAAATATATGTATCTACTTTCAATTATAAAAGGTATGCTCCCTGGGAACTTCGGTATTTGAGTAAAAAAAATTACACAGCTTATGCAAACGCACAAACAAGTTCTTCGTGCTAAGAAGGGCACTCAGCTGCTGCCGTGAAGTTTGAGAGAGCCCTCAGTAGGTTGAAGTACCAGTTTTCCATTGTCCGTAGCGCCCTAGCAAGAGTACCCGCGTCTCACCTGCATATGCAGGATGAAGACAATATCCAAAGGACTGGGGCTCACAACCAACATTAGACAATGCATGTAAATCCACATTTGCAGCCACTTGAGTAAGAGAGTCAGTTTTACGACTTTCATGGAATCCTTCTTCAAGCTCAGTCAGAGTCTACCCTATCTTCTGCATCTGTACTAGATGTCTCGCCCGCTGATCCACGTAACACTGTGTTACCGACATTGCCATTATTTAATGTATTAGTATTCGAAAGGTAGAAATACTAGTTACATACGCCGCACCAGACTCTTCTCCAAATTCTGAATCATCTGCATTCTCTTCTTTAACTTGTTCCGAACAGTTCATCAAGCGCTACCTCATCTGCCATGCAAATATGCCAGCTACATGAAATCATTCTTACAGATCTAAAGCCTAGTTTATACGAGGTTGCAGGCAACTGCTCCACCGGCCACTGCGCATGCGCGCCGCACGTTTGCACAACTCGTCAGTGAAACTAAACACTTTCCAACTTTGGCGACACTAGTTGCATGAGTTTTGAGGTTATTTGTGTTCGTAGAGTGTAGACAAACTGAAGTATGACGTGGGTAACGGAGAATCATGTTCGCTTTTTGGATATCTATGCTTTTCACAGGTGTTTGTGGAATTTCAGTGATGCTGATTACAAAAATTAGCAACATTTTACTGCTCCTGAGACCTTCACGTGCGATCAGAATATAGATAGTTCGACAATATATGAGCTGTAGGACAAAATTTATTGAATTACAAGCACATATACAACTGAATTAAGAAAAATACAAGCAAATGTAATTCTAGCTGTGGAAATGCTCTCGTCTACAAGACTAAAATCCCATCGTTCGATGGAGTTGGACGACTCCTTTTTTTTTTTTTTTTTTTTTTTTTTAATGAATATTGTTGACAGGAGGGAAGGCTACACAAATCAAGAAGCTGCATTCTTTATTCAATATTCATGTATTTAAAACATCACAGCAGTGTCCCCTATTCACAAATGCTTGAATTTTGAGGGTTGGGTTGTTTGGGGGAAGAGACCAGACAGCGAGGTCATCGGTCTCATCAGATTAGGGAAGGATGGGGAAGGAAGTCGGTCGTGCCCTTTCAAAGTAACCATCCCGGCATTTGCCTGGAGCGATTTAGGGAAATCACGAAAAACCTAAATCAGGATGGCCGGACGCGGGATTGAACCGTCGTCCTCCCGAACGCGAGTCCAGCGTGCTAGCCACTGCGTCACCTCGCTCGGTGAATTTTGAAATATTGCCACTGTACAGATCTATCTTCAAGAGAGTAGTCTGCAAACCATTCTCTTCTTAATGCGGCATGCTTCGAATAATTACTGCTGTTAATGTTATTAATTATTACTGTTAATTTAAATAATTATTGGTGTTTGTCATGTTAATGATGCGCTTCTATATGACATGTCGATCATTAAGATCGACTAAAGCGTTGATATTTTAGCATTCATGTCTTTGTTGCAAAACTTGTGAATTTCACATTAACAGTAAATCCTAAACTATCATAGATATGATCAATATTCAAGTTTTATTGGGATCACCACGAAATTTTATGAAGGATGGTAGATTAAAATTACTGTGGCCTCATTCCCTGCATTATTACAGAATTAAATAATTTCCTTAAGTGTTTCCCTTTGTAGCCGATCTTAGGTCCGCCATATTTAACACTGCTACGTCTCCTCAGCCACAAACGGCTTCTACGGAGTTTCCCTATGATGTAGGTTCTCATCCGTCTGACTCACACACTACAGTGTTTAGTCCTCAATGGACAATAGACGTCTGCGAATTTCCCCATATCGTGGTGAATCTGCGCCATTTGTGGCACACAGTCCTCGGCGACAGGGTTCGTTTCACAATTCCTGTAGGCTGACTCTTTCGGCCATATATTTAAATGAGAGCGCAATGTTCGTTAACTCACAACGCATATGAAAGAAATCCTCGAAATTGGAAGTACCAAGAGATTTGTATCAAGATCAACTAACATCAATAACGCATTCGTATATAGTTATGCCGACTGTTAATCTGGCAGGTAGGCTACTTATTGTGCTATGACAAGTCAGAGATGCTCTACCCCTACGATTATTTCTCGTAAGCGTGATCTTGCAGGGGGAGTAGGGAATATTTACGTCACAGCAAGAGTGAGTAAATGGACGTAAGAAAACTACAACTATGAAATAAGCACTGCTTTTGGCCAATCGATGGACAGAATTACTCGCTTTTGCTTGATTCCCGGTCTGCGTATAAAAATCATACTCCCTTAGAGCAAACAATCCCTCCTGAAAACCTCCTGGAACCATTCGACAAATTCAGCCTCTGGATGTTTGTTTTTCCCGTGCCTACAAAAGATACCCCTTAACGGAGAGCAGTTTCACAATAAGCTTGACGACAGGCTGTTTCGCATTCGGTTGCATGCCATCACATTCTATCAGGTTCCATCACCCCGCTACACCAGTACGAATCTGTCGTATCGGCCGCCGCACAGCAGCCGTCAACTCGGCGCGGCGTGCTACAACACGCGCGGCACACAGCGAGTACCGCTGGCACCGTGTACGATGTCAAGAACTGGCGCAAGTGAACGCGTCGTCGCGGGGTTAGCGGCAGCGTACACACCTCTATCGATACGGATTACCTTGGCGGCGCTGCCCTTGCCACCAGAGTGAGCAACCGTATAAGGGCGCCATCTACCAACACTCTGATTGGCCGGACCTGCGGATTTAAGCGAGCTCCCTGAGCCCGTTAAACCAGTTCAATTTTCGCCGATGACTGTGTTACTACCCGGCTGCTGGATTCACGACGACCGAACCGTACTGTGGCCTCCCCGGGTGGAAACTTGCGACGCGTCGGTATCGACTGGTTGGCAGTGGTTTGGACTTGTATTCTCTACTAGTGACTGATTTCTCCTTGGCGCTACAGCCAGCGAAGTGTTGTGTAGTCGAACTTAAGTTTTGTTTTGAGTGACAGAAGGTCAAATAAATTTGGTTATCACGGAATATTTGTTGTTATAGAGCGGACATAACAGATTCTATGTGAATGATTTAAGAGTGGATACCGAGCTGAACGTCCTGCGCAGTTTCTATCTCGCGAAAAATTCGCCTTCGATCTTGATGGTGCTAACCTTTGAGTGGGGCGCCTTTTTTCTTTCTATGTACTTTGTGCAAGTTAAGGGTTTGTTTCGAATAATTCTTGAATGTCGACGGCCTCCTTTTTGTGAAGTGTGGTGGTGGTGGTTAGTGTTTAACGTCCCGTCGACAACGAGGTCATTAGAGACGGAGCGCAAGCTCGGGTTAGGGAAGGATTGGGAAGGAAATCGGCCGTGCCCTTTCAAAGGAACCATCTCGGCATTCGCCTGAAACGATTTAGGGAAATCACGGAAAACCTAAATCAGGATGGCCGGAGACGTTGTGAAGTGTAATACATACATCCCACAGAAGGTTGATCTCTGCACCTCCCGGAGACTCACTTTCTGTCGCCCTCTTGATGCAAATGGTGAGTCATTTGCGTTTGATATTTTTTCTCTCATAACTGTTAACAAAATACTTTGACATGAGTCTCACTAAAGATTGAACCTGCGGTCTCACACTCCAGGGGTTCCTTGTTCGTCGTACATAGCTCATAATCCTATGTGCATGTGCTACACTCGAGCAAACTTTATAGCCTAAACGAATGTAGGTGTTAGGGAAGCGCAATCATTTATGTACTGAACGTAGCTTGTTGGTCAAATACTTGAGCAGAGAGAAAACAATTCTCCTTAGAAGTTACGCAATTAATTTTTCTTCAGCTTTTCATAGCCAAAAGAAGAGTGGAAAATGGATCAATAGCGTATCAAATTGACCAGTTTTGCAGAGAAAGATTTAACTAGAAAGTACTTAGTAATTTAAGAGAACTGAAATATTTGACGAGCAGCGGCTGCTACCTACGTAAACGAAGTGGAAGAAGTTCATTTTTTTGAAGGTTTATTTATTTTGCGTATATTAAGTTACATTGGAGTGATATTTAAGTTTCAATAAAAAATTAGAAATAAAGTTTCGAAAAGGAAAATGGTAAATTCTTTTGTGAAATGATTTGTCCAAGAACAAGAAATAAAGTAGATTAGAGAAATATGTGATGCGCCTTTGAATGATGCTCGAAACCACGTACAGCAAATGTGCCGACTGGGAATTTAAACTTAAATTTTAGCTCATAGTACTCGAATTTTAATGAGCAGTAGAGGAAATTTGTCTGATAGATCGTGCAGTCTCGTTGCTGAGCACGATTTGGAGCATCATTGAAAAGAATGTCAAATGTTTCTGTAACCTGTTTAATTTCTTACTTTTAGGTAAATTATTTCACGGAATATTTGACTTTTTTTTTAATTTACTTTACTTGCTTTAATTCCTTGATATCACGTAGGTAACATTTCGAGGGAACGGAATAAAGGTACAAATGATATTTGTTGTCTGAACTACTTTGAGCTGAAAACGTCTGTTCCAAGCAATTATCTATCTACGACGTCATTGGAAAGACGTAATTATGACTACGTTGCAACCTTCAGCCACATACTAATCTCTTCTGTACGCTCCTCAGGTGTAAGACTCCCTCACTCAGAAATCGGTTTAGGATAAACCTCAATGTAGATCGTTAGAAGGCTACGATCTACATCAGGCCTTGCCGAAATTTGCGCTCCCTGCACGCGCATGTAGCCGAGTCTGCACAGCGGTTCCGCTTCTCCCATCACTGCGGTATCTCGAGATGTATGAATGAAACATTTATATGGCGGGCAATGCACAGGCGGGTAACACAGGATGACGGGTTTGCAACACAGTGCGGCCACTTAGAAGAGGCGAATGTTGCAGTATACTTTTCTAAGCAGCATTTTGTCACTGGTGTTTTTGTAAACTTTTCATTTTTCTGCCAAAACAATAACTTTTATTACTTAATTAAATAAATATATGAGACAGTGTTAATACGGTGAGCAAAATTACAAGAAGCTTTACTTGCGGGAATTTAACATTTCAATATGTTGTTTATAAATTTATTCACATAGCGATTTCAGAATGTGTAATATACACTGAAGCACCAAAGAAACTGGTATAGGCATGAGTATTCAAACACAGGCATATGTAAACAGGCATAATACGGCGCGGCGGCCGGCAACGCTTATATAAGACTTCGCGCTGGAACGTACTGAAAGCTGACTGGGGACTTTACTCCTCCCTGGCGACCTTTCCGGACCACGATTTTCCCAGTTGTGACAGTCAGGTCGAATACCTCACGGCTGTTATTATCCATGCTGCCGAACGTTCCATACCTCGTACTACTTCTTCACGTCGCGTTTCCGTCCCCTGGTGGAACGAGGCTTGTAGGGACGCTATCCGTGCTCGACGACGTGCTTTACGCACCTTTCGCCGCCATCCTACGTTGGCGAATTGTATTGAATACAAACGACTCCGAGCGCAATGCCGTAGAGTCATCAAAGACAGCAAAAAAGCTTGCTGGGCCTCTTTCACGAGCTCCTTTACCAGTTTTACTCCCTCTTCCATTGTTTGGGGTAGCCTGCGCCGGCTGTCGGGCATTAAGGCCCACTCCTCAGTACCTGGCCTGACCTCAGGTAATGAGGTCCTTGTTGATCCTGTGGCTGTCTCCAACGCCTTTGGCCGCTTTTTCGCGGAGGTTTCAAGCTCCGCCCATTACCATCCTGCCTTCCTTCCCAGGAAAGAGGCAGACGAGGCTCGGCGACCTTCCTTCCACTCGCTGAATCTGGAAACTTACAATGCCCCCTTTACTATGCGGGAACTCGAACGTGCGCTTGCACTGTCCCGGTCCTCTGCTCCGAGACCAGATGCCATTCACGTTCAGATGCTGGCACACCTTTCTCCGGCGGGCAAAAGCTTCCTTCTTCGTACCTACAATCGCGTCTGGACCGAAGGTCAGGTCCCCATGCGTTGGCGTGACGCCGTTGTTGTTCCTATACCCAAACCTGGGAAGGATAGACACCTTCCTTCTAGTTACCGCCCCATTTCTCTTACAAGCTGTGTCTGTAAGGTGATGGAGCGCGTGGTTAATGCTCGGTTAGTTTGGATTCTTGAATCTCGACGACTACTTACTAATGTCCAATGCGGCTTTCGTCGCCGCCGCTCCGCTGTTGACCACCTTGTGATCTTGTCGACATTCATTATGAACAACTTTTTGCGAAGGCGCCAAACGGTAGCCGTGTTCTTCGACTTGGAGAAAGCTTTTGATACCTGTTGGAGAGGAGGTATCCTCCGCACTATGCACAAGTGGGGCCTACGCGGTCGTCTGCCCCTTTTTATTGATTCCTTTTTAACGGATCGAAAGTTTAGAGTACGTGTGGGTTCCGTATTGTCCGACGTCTTCCTCCAGGAGAACGGAGTGCCTCAGGGCTCCGTCTTGAGCGTAGCCCTTTTTGCCATCGCGATCAATCCAATTATGGATTGCATTCCACCTAATGTCTCAGGCGCTCTCTTTGTCGATGACTTCGCGATCTACTGCAGTGCCCAGAGAACATGCCTCCTGGAGCGCTGCCTTCAGCGTTGTCTAGACAGCCTCTACTCATGGAGCGTGGCAAATGGCTTCCGGTTCTCTGAAGAGAAGACGGTTTGTATCAACTTTTGGCGATATAAAGCGTTCCTTCCGCCATCCTTACATCTCGGTCCCGTTGTTCTCCCATTCGTGGACACAACTAAGTTTCTAGGGCTCACGTTGGACCGGAAACTGTGTTGGTCTCCACATGTCTCTTATTTGGCGGCCCGTTGTACACGTTCCCTTAATGTCCTCAGAGTTCTTAGCGGTTCATCTTGGGGAGCGGATCGCACTGTCCTGCTTCGCTTGTATCGGTCCATAGTCCGATCGAAGCTGGATTATGGGAGCTTCGTCTACGCGTCCGCTCGGCCATCCCTCTTACGCCGGCTCAACTCCATCCACCATCGGGGGATACGTCTTGCGACCGGAGCCTTCTACACTAGTCCTGTCGAGAGTCTTTATGCTGAAGCTGCCGAGTTACCATTGACCTACCGGCGCGACATACTGCTGTGTCGGTATGCCTGCCGGCTGTTGTCTATGCCTGAACACCCCTCTTACAAGTCCTTCTTCGCCGATTCTCTCGACCGTCAGTACAAGTTGTATGTGTCTGCCCTGCTGCCCCCCGGAGTCCGCTTCCGTCGCCTGCTTCGACAATTGGATTTTGCCCTCCCTACCACCTTCAGAGAGGGTGAGAGCCCGACACCACCTTGGCTCCAGGCTCCAGTTCGTATTTATCTCGACCTCAGCTCACTCCCGAAGGAGGGTACTCCGGCTGCAGTGTATTGCTCACGGTTTGTCGAACTTCGTGCTCGCCTTGCTGGTCACACCTTTATTTACACCGATGGCTCCAAAACTGACGATGGTGTCGGCTGTGCCTTTGTCGTCGGGACCGCCACCTTTAAATACCGGCTCCTTGACCAATGTTCCAGCTTTACGGCCGAGCTTTTTGCTCTCCATCAGGCCATTCAGTATGCCCGCCGCCACCGCCATTCATCGTATGTACTCTGCACTGACTCACTCAGTGCTCTTCAGAGCCTTGGGGCTCCCTATCCGGTCCATCCCTTGATTCAACGAATACAGCAGTCCCTCCATTCTTTCGCTGATAATGGCGGTTCTGTCAGCTTTCTGTGGGTCCCCGGACATGTGGGAGTGCCTGGGAATGAGGCTGCGGATGCTGCAGCCAAGGCTGCAGTCCTCCAGCCTCGGCCAGCCTCCCATTGTGTCCCGTCATCTGACGTTTGTGGGGATGTATGTAAGAGGCTTGTGTCCTTGTGGTGGGATGCTTGGTCATCCCTCCAAGGAAACACGCTCCAGGCAGTAAAACCGCTCCCAACTGCTTGGACAACTTCCTCCCGACCATCTCGGCGCGAGGAGGTCCTTCTGACCAGGTTGCGGATTGGGCATTGCCGGTTTAGCCACCGCTACCTGCTCTCTGGTGACCCAGCCCCGCAGTGCCTTTGTGGTCAGGCATTAACGGTGCGCCATGTTTTATTGTCGTGTCCCCGTTTTAGTCAATTTCGTGTTGTCCTGTCCCTGCCATCTACCTTACCGGATGTTTTAGCTGATGACGCTCGAGCAGCTGCTCGTCTTCTGCGTTTTATAACTTGAACTGGCTTGACCAAAGACATTTAACCTTTTTACTTATTTAATCTGCATCTTTGTCAGGTCCTTTTGATGTCCCCCCATCCCCTTGAGTTTTAGCAGGTTCCTTGTGCTCTAACACCAATGACTGGGCGCTAATGACCTCAGCAGTTGAGCACCCTTAAACCCTACCAAATAATAACCAACCATATCAGTGTACTCATTCGAGTTGTATCGCTCCATTAGTAAACAGAGACAATGGACTATTGCACTGGTGGACAGCAGTTGGCTAAAACTGAAGAGCGTAATACGCCCTCTAACAACTGAAGATCGTAATACGGCCTCTACCGGTTTAAATCAGTCTGGAACCGCGTGACTGCTACGGTCGCAGGTTCGAATCCTGCCTCGGGCATGGAGGTGTGTGATGTCCTTAGGTTTAAGTAGTTCTAAGTTCTAGGGGACTGATGACCTCAGATGTTAAGTCCCATAGTGCTCAGAGCCATTTGAACCATTTTTGAACCGGTTTAAATACTCCTTATAGGGAAAAATGACATTAGGGAAAAATATTTGTTTTGATGTCCCCTACAACCTCCCAGAGTTTGTCGGTTTAAACACTTTTCACCCTGTATATGGAACTATGATTTGTGATATAGTTACACAGATTAAAATCTGTTAAATCCAAAAGTTGGCGAGACTTTATCAGTCTCATAACAAGACAGAACATATGGAAGGCGTCCAATAAGTAACGCAACATTCTTTTTTCTCGGCCAATTTCGGTTGAAAAAAGGTGAAAATGTTTGTGGGACGTCGTAGAATATTCCTCCTTCAGCCCCCATAGTTTCATGAAGTACCCATAGGTGGCGGCGCTATAGTGGCGTTTGTAACAGAGTTGCGTTCCAAGCAGAGAATTATCATTGAGTTTCTTTTGGCGGAAAACCAGAGTATCTCAGATATTCATAGGCGCTTGCAGAATGTCTACGGAGACCTGACACTGCATAAAAGCACTGTGAGTTATTCGGCGAGGCGTCTGTCATCATAGCAAATAGATCGTGTAAGCCTGTCCGATCTCCAGCAAGCCGGCCCGCGGCACACAGCCGTGACTCCTGCGGTGTTGGAATGTGAGGACACTAATTCGAGGTTATCGGCGGATCATAAACACCTCGCTGCTCAACTGGACGTCTCTGTTGGTAGGGCTGGCATACTCGTCCACCAGTTAGGGTACTCAAAGATGAGTACCCGCTGGATTCCTCGCCGCCTGTCAAACCATAAAGAGCAACGAAGGACCATCTGTGCGGAACTGCTTGCGCCTTACAAGGCTCATCGTGACAACGTTTTGTCTAAGAGGCGATGAAACATGGGTTCATCACTTCGAACCACAGGAAAACGGCAATCCATCGAGTGGCGCTGCACCACTTCTCCTCCGAAGAAAAAGTTCAGATCCTCACCCTCAGCCGGTAAAGTCGTGGCGACATCCTTCTGGGACTCTGAGGGGATTACTTTGTTTGATGTCCTCCCTCCTGCTGCAACGATCAACTCTGTAGTCTACTGTGCTGCCTTCAATGAACTGAAGAAGCAGCTTCAGCGTTTTCGTCGCCACAAAAATGCAAACGAACTACTTCTCCATGACAACGCAGGGCCTCAGACAATACTGTGCACCCGAGAAGAACTCACAAAACTATCTAGGACTGTTCTTCCTCATCCACCGTACAGGCCAGACCTCGCACCTTCCGACTTCCATCTGTTTGACACAATGAAGCAGTACGTGGGCGATGTGGATGTTACTGATGCAGCAAGACGACCAGTGACGTATTACCGCGCTGGCAGCCAGGCCTAACACTAAGCTGGCGTAACGTCATCGTATGGAACGGAAATTTTGTAGCTAAAAGACGGAGGAACAGTATCGTGAATTGGAATTATGAATAAAACCAACCTGCTTTCAAAACAATAATGTGTGGCATTACTTATTGAACACCCCTTGTCTGTGTTGAACTGAACATTGAAATAACTTTGGCGGCATCCCTGTTCAGTAGAGAGTACTGCTCTTGCGGCAACATTCTATAAAAGTCTTGTATATTCCTGAACTGGACAAACAAGTCTTTGAGCTGGGTGCTACAAATGTACGTCTATCAGCTCAATTTCGAAGTAATGATACACATCAGCAGCCAAAAGCGAGAACAGTCTGACAAACACATCGAAATCGGTCTTCAGTCGGGCAATGTCTTGGAATCTCTTTGAGAACTCACTACGAAGGGTTTCAATTACTCGAACTTAGTCTATCATGGCTGACCCGCAAATGACTGCCTTGAGTTCGAGGAAATGTTCCATGGCATGAACTTGAAGCTGATTTTTTCATAGGATTATTTTTTATTGATAGCATCTATCGTGTCCGCTATGTCCGTTTCTAAATGATTTTCCTCTTGCATTAAGACATTTAATAAATCCATGTAGACTATGAAATTTCTGGTAACCACTATACTTAAGCTTAACTCAGTTTTATTCCCTAATGGTCACCTTAAGTTTAGCACCCATTCACGGTCGTTCGTCAGAGGACAAGTGCATCATATCGCCTTTGTGGCTGGTGTTGCAACGATGTCCCAGTAAGTGTTTCTCCAGCACATAATAGTGCGATGGCATTTTAAGCACTTTGCATGATCTTCACGATAAGAAAAATAAAGCAATTCCTATTCGGTACTGAACAACGTCTACATCTATATCTACATCCATACTCCGCAAGCCACCTGACGGTGTGTGGCGGAGGGTACTTTGAGTACCTCTATCGGTTCTCCCTTCTACTCCAGTCTCGTATTGTTCGTGGAAAAAAAGATTGTTGGTATGCCTCAGTGTTGGCTCTAATCTCTCTGATTTTATCCTCATGGTATCTTCGCGAGATATACGTAGGAGGGAGCAATATACTGCTTGACTCCTCGGTGAAGGTATGTTCTCGAAACTTCAACAAAAGCCCGTACCGAGCTACTGAGCGTCTCTCCTGCAGAGTCTTCCATTGGAATTTATCTATCATCTCCGTAACGCTTTCGCGATTACTAAATGATCCTGTAACGAAGCGCGCTGCTCTCCGTTGGATCTTCTCTATCTCTTCCATCAACCCTATCTGGTACGGATCCCACACTGGTGAGCAGTATTCAAGCAGTAGGCGAACAAGTGTACTGTAACCTACTTCCTTTGTTTTCGGATTGCATTTCCTTAGGATTCTTCCAATGAATCTCAGTCTGGCATCTGCTTTACCGACGATTAATTTTATATGGTCATTCCATTTTAAATCACTCATAATACCTACTCCCAGATAAATTATGGAATTAACTGCTTCCAGTTGCGGACCTGCTATATTTTAGCTAAATGATAAAGGATATTTCTTTCTATGTATTCGCAGCACATTACACTTGTCTACATTGAGATTCAATTGCCATTCCCTGCACCATGCGTCAATTCGTTACAGATCCTCCTGCATTTCAGTATAATTTTCCATTGTTACAACCTCTCGATATACTATAGCTTCCTCCTTTCTCTTTTTCGAGCAAGTGTTCAGCACCATAGTATTCCTAATGCAGAGCTTAAATCTAACTTAACTCAGGTAGTCGGCAAACTGATTGTTGCGTGAGAAGGCGACGGTTTCGCTCTAGCGGAGTCGGGCTGTGGCCTTTGGTTTCCTGTTCCTCCTCGCACCTCAGACCCAGGCCGCTGCGCTCAGAGTTCAAAAAATGGCTCTGAGCTCTATGGGACTTAACTTCTGAGGTCATCAGTCCCCTAGAACTTAGAACTACTTAAACCTCACTAACCTAAGGACATCACACACATCAATGCCCGAGGCAGAATTCGAACCTGCGGCCGTAGTAGTCGCGCGGTTCCAGACTGTAGCGCCTAGAACCGCTCGACCACTTTGGCCGGCGCGCTCGGAGTGCTAGGCAGGGTTGAGGCTAGAGCGCTAGCGCTGGCGAATGCTGTTTGACTACGCCTAATCTAAATTACTATAAGTAAAACGTCTGGACAGCTCTTCTATAGCTTAAATTAATCTGAGACCCGTGATAAGCTGACATCGAGGTAGGTCAGAACTAGCTGACGTGTGCTTGCAGCGGATCACTACAGAGCTGCGACGCCACCTGTCCGTTTAAGCGCCTGCAAGTTCAGATGGAATCCCCTGGACATGGAAATTTGTGGAGTCTGGTGAGAAGAGTACGTGGTGGCAGTAAACCCGGAATAGCCGCCCCTGCAGACGCCGCGGCCGTAAAGTGACACGGGGTTTAGCGTGCGAAACGCTCGCAGAAGACAGTTGTAAGCTGAGGGCAATGAAACCAGCCGACAAAGTCGGCCGCAATGGCGACCCAGTCCCCAAACGCACGTAAACAACGCCGCAGTAAATGGACTCCACTTCGTTGTTGCACCCAAACATTTACTGACTTGCTATTTGTAGATTAAGTACTGACTAAATGGACAGAATCTTTCGTAGCACGATACTGCAGGACTTGCGATTTTCTCTGAATTTCCCGTAATTTTATTTAGATATAACAGTCGAAATTCCATCGGTCACTGCCAATAACTGCAGATGGGTGGAAATTTTGTCCTGGTATTCTGTCAGCGAATAGAGTAAATTTTTCAGAATGAATTTTCTCTCTGCGGCGTGTCTACACCGATCTGTTACTTCATGGTAAATCAAAACTTTATTGGACCGGGACTCGAATCTAGGGCCATTACCTTTAGCGGGAAAGTGCTCTACCGACTGACCTATGCAATTACGACTTGGGACCCCTCCTCACTACTTTACTTCTTCCAACCTTCACAGTTTTCCTGTACACTTTGTGGAAGAAATGATATTGTGGAAGGATGACTTAACCATGGCTTAAGGAAAAAATCTCCTGAACGACTTTTTAGTGAGCAGCCCATGTTGGGCTGATTTGAAACTTCCTTTCAGATTAATATTCTTCTGCGAGTTCGCGACCAGAATCTGCGTCCTTTGCCTGTCAGTGACAGGTACTTAAGCCACTCATCTATTCAAGTATAACTCGATTGCCCCCTCCCCCCCCCCCCCTCCGCCATGCCCCGTATAGCTTCAATTCCGCCAGTATCTATTTTCCTACCTTCCCAACTGCACAGAATTTCTCCCGTACATCAAGATTTCTGTACTTCAACTGGTTGTTTGACAGAGATAACTAGACAGCATTATATTTTACTAGGTGTGTTTGGGAAATCGAGTGGAGATAATTCTGGGTTATACGACGTAACATCTACACCCAGCTCGTAGGAAATTTTGGCCTTTACGTACCATGAAAATTAACTGCTTATGGTTAAATTGTAGTGAACTCTGATTCCTTTGATCTCCTGCATAAAATGACGTGTAGGTTACTAATTATCTTGCCCCTCATTGACAATCAAAATGTTCTGAATCCTTCAAAATTCTCTGCCATATCACATAGCAACCAAATTACCAATGTATCGCCCACTGTTGAGAGCCAATAAGTGACACCAATCATTAAGTGAACTTAAATAGGAAAAGGTTGTGAGATTAATGGATTTATAAGCGAATGGAACAGATCGTTTAGATGATAAAACATAAAACATTAGCTTTTATTGCAGGACTTTTCTACATAAAATTACACATTCAGGGCTGATCTGCCAGGGTTTGAACATGTCTCGCTTATTAAGGGGAACGAGGGGAAATGGATCATGTCACCATTCTTCCTGATCATTCGTCGTGTGATGATGTCGGCGGACGCTGGGTCGGTACGGCCGGTCGCCTGGGAGCTGGGTGGCGCGAGGTCGGCTTGGGGTTTCGTTGCCGAAGAGCATTATCGCGGTGTCAGAAGACAGATGTCAGGAATGGAAATTCTACTTTAGTCGAGTGCTTCATTCCCAAGCAATGGACGGTAAAAGTTTGTCCGTTTAACATGGAACAGGAAATGAATAACTCATAAAGTGGCGATGAACATTAGTATGGTCGTCAGGCTCATACTGAAAGGCCGTAGACTAAGTAGACAATGGGTGGAAGTGCCCCCGTGTTCTCTTGTTTCCGCACTTTTTCACCGACTACCTTTCACTCTCCTAAGCTCACTGACTCCCCGAAGCTTTCCTTCTCTCGGCTATGGACCATATTTGCAATGTCACTAAGTGACTGATCGTCGTATTAAGACCGCGCCTCCCAGTACAGCCTGTCCACCTCGGTAGCAGCGTGGTTGGTGCGCCAGATTGCTAACCGAAGAAGCCCTGGTTTGTACCCTGGGTGGGTCAGAGTTTGTCAGCTCGGGGTCTGGGTGTTCTCCTTAAGATCGTACCGTCATAATTAACTTTATAATGGCTTTATAGGCATGTCCCGAAAGCCAATACATTTTAAAAAAATGCTTTTCTGTCTTGCGTGAACTGGTGTGTGTGACTCGAGAATAGGCGTCTTTCTCACGTTTCACTGTTATGGCTGTTCGTAGTGTTGGTCGCACATTCTTCATGAGGACTGGACAGTCTCATGTTCGTGCTTCATCTAGGAATCTGGTGGCTGGTATTCGTGTTTGATAAGGAACCCCCCACTACTCAGAAAACTTTTTATTAAGCGGGCTAACTTCTTTGCCAGTTCTTTAGTTTCACACGTATCCCTGAGAGAATTATTGGCGCTTTGTGTCTGCACTCTATTCAAGTGCCTGTAGGTGCCCATCAGTTATCAGCACGTGACTCGCTTTTTAAGGCAGGCGAAAACGGCTGCAGATGAGCGTTCCTGTCGCTTGTCTATTTACGCACTATCTTAGTTCCTGCAGGGGCCCACGGTTAACTGCACGTTTTGTATTGTCCGCCAGGCACATCGTAAGGTGTCCATTCTTAAGGACTTGAGGATATTCGCCAGCCTATCCCTTGCATGGTTACAGAAGGCGCCCATATCCGCGTCTCCGCCGACCACTGAATGGGGCCAGTCTTTCCCTTCATCACGGGCTGCAGGCGCTGGAAGTTGGTGAAAGTGGCCACCGGTGAAGGTATCACAAAACACGTGACTTATCATCCGGTCGCTTCATCTAGTTACTGGTTCTGTAAATTTAACTTGTAGACACACATTTTAGTCATTTGAAACCATTTTAAATAATGTCTATGGGTACAGAATCTGTGTTGTTGGACATTTAAGTTCTTCAGCACTTGTGTCCTCTACCGGCCTCATGTCCGCGTCCCTGCTAGAGTTTGCATAAGTAGAGGACGCCCTCAGACCATCGGTAGAACTTGTTCATGTACCAGTGCGTACAAAGAATTTAACGTTGATACTAGTACCAGAATATTCTTAATGATGTTGCGAGTTGTCGGTTGAGCTGTTCAGCATACTCCTAAGAGGCTATAATTTCGATCCCCAGTGACCTACGTGGAAGTGAAGCTGCCCTTTAGAAACTGCAAACTGATGTGGAAGAATGTCGCACAACGGGTTGTTGAAAGAAGATTACTAGGAGTGGCCCAATTACACATGAAATTGGGTACCACAACTCACATGGATATATTAATGGCCGGCCGAAGTGGCCGTGCGGTTAAAGGCGCTGCAGTCTGGAACCGCAAGACCGCTACGGTCGCAGGTTCGAATCCTGCTTCGGGCATGGATGTTTGTGATGTCCTTAGGTTAGTTAGGTTTAACTAGTTCTAAGCTCTAGGGGACTAATGACTTCAGCAGTTGAGTCCCATAGTGCTCAGAGCCATTTTTTTTTTTGATATATTAATGAAGGGGCCCATCTAACTACAAAGGAAACTATCGGTTTGTTTCGTAAGACATCTAACATCTAAAAAATAAATTGCCCACTGAATTAAGCATGTAACATTAAATAAGTGGACAAAAAGTTGTAATTATAAAATACAGTCTTGACATGGGTGAGTGGACAAAAAGGTGAGTGGCCTTTCAGATCATGATGCACAAATTTTAACTCTAAAAGATTTTTGTGCTGCAACACGTGTTAAATATAGTCATCAGCTGTTTAGGAAAGCTGATCCAGTTGCTGTAGAGACCTTTGTAAACCTTATCAAGGAACAAGAGTGGCAAGATGTTTATAGCGCTGATACAGTGGACGATAAATATAATGCTTTCCTCAAGACTTTTCTCGTTCTCTTTGAAAGTTGCTTTCCGTTAGAACGTTCAAAACAGGGTACTAGCACAAACAGGCAGCCTGGGTGGCTGACTAGAGGGATAAGAATATCTTGTAGAAGAAAGTGGCAATTATATAAAAACGGTAGAAACAGTCAAAATCTAAATGCAGCAGCCCATTACAAACAGTATTGTAAGGTGCTTAAAAATGTTATTAGGAAGGCAAAAAGTATGTGGTATGCAGATAGAATAGCTAAGTCTCCGGATAAATTTAAATCCATATGGTCAGTCGTAAAGGAAGTTGCTGTGGAAAGCCCATGTCCAGGATCTTGTTCAGAAACTAAATGCTGCTTTATTTACCATTAGAACAGTATCTGAAGTAAGTGACACTTCAACACGGAAAGTAGTCTACTTCGCATATTTTCATACGCTTATGTCGTATGGTATCATATTTTGGGGTAATTCTTCTGATTCAAAAAGGGTATTTTTCGCTCAAAAACGGGCTGTTCGAGCTATACGTGGTGTAAGTTCGAGAACCTCTTGTCGACCCCTATTCAATAGTCTGGGAATTCTGACATTGCCCTCACAGTATATATTTTCTTTAATGTCGTTTGTTGTTAGCAATATTAGCCTATTCCCAAGAGTTAGCAGCTTTCACTCAGTTAATACTAGGCAGAAATCCAATCTGCATGTGGAATGCACTTCCTTGACTCTTGTGCAGAAAGGAGTGCAGTATTCTGCTGCATTCATTTTCAATAAGCTACCACAAGAACTCAAAAATCTTAGCAGTAGCCCCAACTCTTTTAAGTCTAAACTGAAGAGTTTCCTCATGGCTCACTCCTTCTAATCTGTCGAGGAGCTCCTGGAAGAGCTAAAAAATTAAGCAAATTCCAGTGTTACATTGTTGATTTTCTTTATTTAAACTTACGACTTGTCACCTGAATATGTTTTTTTATATTTCATTTTATCTGTTTCTAATATCGTGTTATAATTTCATGTATTGACTCGTTGCATGGCCATGGAGACTTCTCCTTAATTTGGTCCCACGGAACAATAAATAAATAAATAAACAGCGAAATCTGAAGTCTACAGCGTGTAACAAAATTAAAAAATTGCTTTTTCGAAACCCCATAATTGTCTCCCATGGTGACGAATGGATTCGAAGTTTGTCTCAAACATGCCTGCAACCTTCCTCTGTAGTAGTGCAAAAGCGTGGCGCCCTGTAATTTCACCCTCGGGGTCGGTAACGCTTCAAGCAACAAGGTGTCGGGACGGTCGAAAAAAAGGCTACAGCCCAGAAGTTCATGTGAGGTGTAAGGTGTGTTAATGGTGCCACATTGGCACCAAATTTGGTCACAATCCTCCAAAATGCCATCGAGGATGTGTCAACCCCTCTTACCCATATATCACCCATTATTTTGATGAATATGCGATAGAGGTCAGAACCGCGGCACCCAGCGTTGAATCAGTGGTTTTCTTATGGGTGGCAGAGGAAAGTATTTCAGACACTCCGCCGGTCACAATCGACACGGAAAGGCCTCAGGAAGTGGTACAAGGTAATTCAATGAAACCACGCTTTCCCTAGGGGCATTGAATTCCACACATTTCGTCGATGAAGACGACAGTTCCCAATGAGATGAGCACCCATATGACGTTCTTGAGAACTGATGACCCTCGTCACCCCCCCCCCCTCCCCCAACACTACTCCAAGGACACGCAGGGCTGCAACGCCATGATCTGGCTCCTTTTCAGGCTAGTGGGACCGCTATTTTTGCTCTGGTATATTACCTTTAGCAACCATTCAAAAACTGTCAACGAAATTTGCGCGTGATATAAAGCTTTTTCAGCTCTCCTGTTACGCTCCCTCCTGTGGTGTGACTATAAGGTGGGAGGAGGGGGGGGGGCGTACACTGGCCATTGACATGTGCATGAATAAAACGGCAAAGCGTCCCTCTAAGGTCCCACAGTTGGGCAACAGCCTCGGTACTACCCTCTCACCTTTTCTAAGCACTTCAAAAATGTATCTGCATACAGACTTCGACACTCATTCAGGTGAATGGTGCTTCGCTGGTGCTTTGGCGCCTGAGGGTGCGCAATTCCACGTTAGGAGTGCTGAGGCAGTTGCTGGCCCTCGGGCAACAGTGAGGCACCACTCAGCTGGATGACTGTCCAAGTCTGACAGGTACATTTTTAACGTGCTTCAGAAAGGCGTGTGGGTGGAACTGAATGTGTTGCTAAGAGGAACCCTTTGCCGTTTTGTTTGCCCCCTGATCAGGCCTCATAAAGGCGCAAAACAGTTAAACTGAAAAAGCATAAACACGCGTTGCTACTTCGGATCACGTTCAAATTTCGTCGAATGGCTTTGAACGATCTTAAGTGGTTTCAACCTGTATACCAGAGCAAAAATAGAGACCACAGTACACACCAAAGAGGTGAGATATGTGCCGTGGCGTTGCTGGAACACAATGTCCTCAGATAGTATTGAATATCTGCAGGATGTCAGTAGTATCGCGAATTTGTGGGAATCAATGCTCTAAGGGATGGAATCGTTTCATTGGCACCATTTACACAGCTTCCTGAGGGTTTTTCACGTCGATTGAGTGACAGTGCGTTTGAAATGTATTCCCCGGCCACCCATGCGAAAACCGCCTAATTTCAAGTCTGTGTGTCACCGATATGACCTCCAACACAGAGGTGTTAAAAGAAGGGGTGAAATGTGGGTAAGAGGGGTGCGACAACCTTCCAATCATGTGACACGTTCACGATGACGTTGGACAGAATTGTGGTGAAATCTCGTGCTAATGTGACGTCATTAATCAATCTTCTGAGATTTGGCCTATTCTTGGCACGTGTCGACATTTCGCCGAGCCCAAGGGTGACATCAAATATGTAGCGCTTTTGTACCATTGCAGAGAAGCGCGATATTGCAGTGTCTTTGTTATTCCAAACTAAAATGCAATGTTCCTGTAGCTGTTCATATTCACAATTGAAAATACATTTCATGTATTACAGAGAAGAGTTGTACGCAACCATGAACCTAACTTTAAACCCGTGCATTGCAATGAGAGACAGTTACGGGATTTCGGGAAATTGTTGCAGTGTCTTTTTGACAGATACGGCCAATGACTGCGAAACTGTATATATGTGTAAGGCGCGCACCCTGGAAAAGCAAGTACAAAAACTAGCAGATTCGCCGAAGTCCATGATGGTAGCAACTAGCTGACTGCGAACGTCAAGACTGCACGATTAAACTCTGATGTAAAACAACTAGTCTTGCATCCCCTCAATTCAATTACTGCATTTTACCATTCGTAGAGAGTGTGAGTGAGGAAGTCTAGCTCAACCCATGTACCGGTACTCTAAGATGCAGACATCCCTCTCTGCAGTTCTCTGTAATGATTCTAGCAGCTAGTGTCTACTTTTAGACGCCGTGGCAGCCAGTGCCCTCTGACATTAATTTTCAAATTTTTTCTGGTTATATTAGTTTAGGAAACTTGCTTGTCATTTTCAAGAGACCTGACCAATAACAAATTTGTAAATAAATTTAGCAAATTCCTACCTTTGCAGAGTTTGTTTTGATGAACCAATGGCGGCATGGCATGGGAAGGAAGGCAGAAAATCTCTTCCACTATATGAAAGATTTTTGATACCAGACAACAAGAAGGCTTGCACGTAGACACGTGTGGGAAAGTGCGCATCCTACCGAAATAATTATTATCAGCCATTCACAAGCTCTGTTACTCAAATTTAAAATGAACTTACATTCGTGATATGGCTGCAGGCAGTGACTGATCCCACAGTCTCCCACTCCGAGTGCTACACCTGGTTTTCAGATTTTATCTTTCCAAATGTATTTCTCATAGCATGTTGCATAACGCAGTTTCATGGAATGCAGGCTGCCCACAATGTGCCCACAGAGCGGAGACAAGACACAGTCAAATATCCTGCCGATACTTGTTTGGGGTCCTGCTTTCAGCTCTGAACAAGTTTATGACTATCTGGTCCTTCTATGTTAACATGTATGTCGTGAGCCACTTAGGAAAGCTCCTAAGGCTTAAAAAAGTAACAGATCCTCCTCACCCCAATGAAAAGAAAAGAAGAAGTAATTAGCTGTGGAATCATTGGCAGTAGTGAATACTGTCTACAGTTATCACGTAGCGTTACAGGATCGGCTGTACTGGTTATTGGAAACTGCATACTACATTATAAAAGGTTGCATGACAGTTTGAGCATAAACTACCATGTAACAGTATATTATGGCCACAGCCATGTTACCCTTATTTTTCTGTGTAGACTATTTTCAATTAGTTGAACATAGCATTGATAAATTAATGTTTTTACGTTTTATTTTAATAGATTTTATATTGCAGTAAGCCAAAACTCGTAATATTGTGAACTATTCAGGGTGTTTCCGTGATGGTGCTGCAAATTTTCAGGGATGATGGAGAAGGGTAAATGTACTCATTTTACGCATGGGACCATGGACCGGAAATGGCCGAGTCGGAACTTAGAAGCGAAAATGGTTCTGATAACGTTGACAGTGGAACACAGGTGCCAGTACTGTTGTTGTGCTAAGGTAGGCAACTTTCAGAGGTAGTAGCACTGAACAAAACAAAAAAAAAAAAGTCCAGTAAACATTGAGTCCAAAATGAATACCTTAAGAGCTATGAGCAATTATTCAGGTGAATAGTTGTGTTTCACCCTAGAGAAGATGAGCATGTAAGATATGCAATTTAAAGCCATTGCTTACTGGATATTTTTTCGCGTTTGGTCCGTGCTACAACCTCTCGACAGTTGCCTACCCCACAATCTTAGCAACAACAGTACCAGTACGTGTATTCCACTGACAGAGGCAACAGAACGATTTTTGCTTATTACTTACGACCTGGTCATTTCCAGACTGCAGTATCTTACCTAAAATTAACTCATTTACCCTTCCCCATCATCCCCAAAAGTTTGCAACATTATCACAAAATTAACCTGTGTAATAATGTGCTATCAAGATGGACAATTACGAGACTAAATACTGTCGTCATGGCCCTGATGCCAGCTGATAGCGTGCATTGATGCGCGCAGTTCTATCGTCGCAGTAATGACTATGCAAACTCTCCATCCCACTTTACAGGAGAAACTCGCACGGTTGGTTTTCTCACCTGAAAATTACTGTCTTCGTATCTGCAAGCTCCTTCAGGTGTGTTCTCTGAAAAACAACTTCTTCGTTGCAGCTATGAATTATATTTAGCGGGGTGGCAAGTGACTGCATAGAAGAAAAACACACACTGTAGTCCACATGATACATTCTGGAACAAATTTTTCAATAACATAGCCGGCCAGGGAGGCCGAACGGTTCCAGGCGCTACAGTCTTGAACTTCACGACCGCTACGGTCTCAAGTTCGAATCCTGCCTCGCACATGGATGTGTGTGATGCCCTTAGGTTAGTTAGGTTTAAGTAGTTCTAAGTTCTAGGGGACTGATGACCTCAGAAGTTAAGTCCCATAGTGCTGAGAGCTATTTGAACCAATTTTTTTCAATAACATATTTAAACAATCAAGTCCTTTGCAGCAATTATGTACACAATAATGCAACAGAATTCTTCCTTCTGTGTTCAGATTCAGAGCCAGCACTTGCCTCGAACTTATAAACTGATCATGAAGTTACAAGTTATGAATACATAATTCATTTAACAGGTGACCCCAAAGTGGATTCTTGAAAACATACAATTCAGTTGAAGTTCTTTAGTATTATAGGCTCACCATGCGGTGTTTATAATGTTCACAGTGCTTCACGTACTCAGAAAAATGTAGAGTCCAAACTTGAGTAGATTCTTCCAAACTCCATAAACTAACACGATGAAACTTTTCCAAGTTCACACACATCACAGTGTCGGAGGCAGAGCGGAGACTAGTTCACTGACAGCGTCCTTGAATCACCACGACTCTTTTTCTCGCTGGACTCACCAACGAGTCTGAAGACTTTTGGCGTGCTTCGGCAGTTTTTGAAATTTCAACATGTTTTCCTATTCCTTCCAAATTGTTTTATGATTTTGCTTTAATTTACCTAATGGATGGCTTTCCGTATGTTGCTGGTATAACAATTTTCCAAAACCACATAAGGCTTCGCTGTTACTGGCGGAGCTGTTCTGGCCATCGCAGTTTCGGGCGCCGTGTTCTCATTGGCCGAAATCGTGAAATTTTACAGTAAAATATTTCTCGGATTTTTCACAAAGCGCCTCGGTGGTCTCTGAGCCGTGTGGTCCGGTCAGCGATATTCCTGCCGCCGGTATGAGTCATCTTTCCGGTGGTGTGTGTAGAGCGGGCGGTGGCGCTACCTACTGGGCCGATCGGGGAGCGAGGGGTAAGCTCTAGCAAGTAGCGGGGATTTTGCTTTGGGACGCCTAGCAGTAACGTCGTTTGGGAAGTCTGGCGCACAGAACAGGCGCCGTGCGAGGCAGCAGGAGGAGCACATCTACAAGGGGCTGTTTACCCGGGTGACGGCGCCGTAGCAAATATCGTCGGCGTGGAAGCAGTCACGTTACTGGGAAGCCGTTGGTGTATTTCGCTTCCTGCATGTCTCCTGGCACTGGGATCTGCGACGGCTGGCTTCGTCGAACAAGCAAGAGGGTGAGGGCCTTCCTTGTGTTGTAAATTGTGGCCGGAATCGACTATTGGGTTCAGCGCTGTTGGCTTGATTTTCTTGGCCTGCCGTTGCTACTTCTACTGAGTCTGTCCTCGAATGTGTTTAATTTCAGCTTGCTTGGTACGCAATGTTCTAGTGAGGGCTGTATGTGATGTGGTAACATTTACTAGGGTCTGGAGTGCTGATACATTCTGTTTGTAGATTGTTACTGTCAGTGTTAACCGCGATTGAAAACAGTTTGGCTGGTCCTTGTCTATGTGCCGCCTGGTTATTGTATTTATATCACACGTCTGTGTTAAGTTGGCCAATTGCTATAGATATACATGGATAAAATTTTCCCTGGATATATTTTGCTGCGAATTGCAATAACATTACTGTTGCGTTTCTATCTGAAGTGATAGTGTCTCTGAGTGACACGTGTAAAACTCTAAATGAGTAATTTCATAAATTCTTACAACTTACAAGAGGCCAGTTGTTACTGTGTGTTTAAATAGTTTGAAACTGATTCTATTAATGAAAGTACAAGAATTCTTTCAACGACAGTATGTGGATATGGTAATTAATTCCGATTTGATTACAAATTTAAGTGTGGCCATTTGCTGTAAGACGCCTTGTGTCTTGCTTCGGGGTGGGGGGCGATCTCGATATACCGTTAGCCTGCACGCTAGTTACCTGCATTTGATTTCGTTTTATCGGGACTTCCGCTGTTTGTCTTGGTATCGGTTCCGGGGTCCTGGGTTGCGTCCTGCTTGTGCTGTTGTGTATTTTCCGCCCCCTTTGCCCGCGCGTGCCGGCTGGCCGTGTATCTAGTTCGCTCGCGGCTTAATGTAATATTAGCCTTATACACATAATAGATTTGTACTGCTTAGCTGATGTTCATTAATAGGTTGATTAATTCTACAGATGATGTGCTGTAATGAATTATTGTGTTTATAGTTTCTTAAGGTAGATGTCAGTCTGTTGCAGGTACCCACTAGGCTTTTCGTGCCTATTCGTGACCGTTGCTGCTCCCGTTTCGGGGCCCATGCCGAGCCTGCATTGGAAACAGCTAAGTGGGCGGGCGTCCGCTTCTGGGCGTAGTTTGTTGAATCCCACGAGGTTGCTTGATCACATGAAATTTTATATTTTATAACCTACATTGTAGGGTGCCTGCCATTTAAGTAACGTGTTTGTGTGCCATGGTATCTGATTTGTTGTTGCCTGTACTCTGACATACTTTTAGTACTACCAATCACTGCAGTAACGGAAGACTACATCTCCTCGTTCAATTTTAATAAATTGTTCTTTAAGTTGATCATAGTTTTTGAGTAAATAATTTTTAACTCTTTTCACTAAATGTGTAATAGACCATAAGTGCCGTGGTCTATGAATGTTTAAATTTTGAAGTAACTTGCTCTCACCTAAATGGTAATTTTAAAAACGTGTTGATGGTTTTATTTGTTATTTGTCTTGTTTAAATGTGCCAAATAAATGTTCAGTGCAACTGTCGATAGTGACTGCCTTAATATGTCGTTTGGTCCAGTCCTACCACCCAACAGCCTATTGTGCTGAGCTTGTGTCGTTGAGTAAAAGTTGAATTCCATGTTGTGCTGACACATCAGTCTCTTCAAATCTTTGTCGCAGGGGACCGACGTCTACCACGACGTGGAGTTTGTTACTGGGGAAGTCCCATGATAGATGGAGTGGCCAAATAAAGGACCTGTTTTTTTTTATCCTTTTTAGGAACTATAGATTGGTAGGCGCGGCGTTGGCACAAACGACTACTGCATACTCCAGTACTGGTCCTGTGAAGGTTTCGAAGAGCCTGATTACCAGGTACCCTGGTAATGAGTAGGTGGGGTTTATCACGGGAATAGCTTCCTCAGCCTTCCTAGAGCTTTTCTTAGGATCTCCTCAATGCGTGGGCGTCACATCAGCCGTTTGTCCAAGGTGGTGCCCAGGTACTTTGCGGTGGCACTCCGAAACATAAGTCTTCCCTGAACTGTGAGGTTCTTCCGACACATTATGATGGCATGGCTAGCTGCCACTGCGTCGCCCATGCTTCTACGTCGTTTGCTGTGACCTGTAACCACCGCTACATCATGTGGCCCTTCATACTGCAATAGTACGCGGGGAAGCAGGCGCTGCTGATGCATAGTAAGAGTAGCGAGTTACAAGGTGAGAGGGACACACGGCCTACCCACCCCCAGGTCAAGCCGAGCGCTCCATCAGCGTGTACTAGTGGCGAATAAAGAGTTGCACAACTGTCTAACACAGAAATTAAGTATTGTTACCATTTGTTACAGTTTTGTAACGGGCAAGACGAACTCTAGATTGCGGTTTATTGGTAGAATCCCGAAGCGATGCAGACCTTCAACGAAGGAAATTGCTTACAACGCGTTAGTTAGCCAGTCTTAGAGTAGTGTTCGTCTGTATGGGACCCTTACCAGTTGGGTCTGATTCAAGAGATTGAGAAGGTCCAAAGAAGAGCGGCAAGATTCGTGACTGGTACATTTAGCCATCGAGCGAGCGTTACGAATCTCATAGAAAGTTTGAAGTGGTATACACTCGCAGATAGACGACGCGCTAAACGGAAGGGGCTGCTCACTAATTTCCGAAACCCGATCTTCGCCGAGGATGTAGAGCATATATTATTACCACCAACTTTCAAATCGCGCAATGATCACCATTCAAAGATAAGGGAAATTAGAGCTCGTACTTAGGCGTTCAGACAGTCGTTTTACCCATTACTTAGGCTCTAATTGTGCTCTCCGCCACACACCGCTTGGTGGCTAGCGGAGTATACATGTAGATGTAGATTTTGTAATTTGTACACAGAATATTGTAGGGCGATGCAGATGTAGGATATAATATGTTTGAGCAAAAACAAATAAGTAGTTTTCGCAAAAATCACTATTTTTCGTAATTTCACAGGCGACCGTGAGAGAGATAAGAAGCTGAAGCTTTGAGCATATACAAGGGGCAGTCAGATGAAAGTAAGTAAACGGCTCTGTTATTTCAAAAGCAGTCACCATATCATACCCAGGCATGCACCTTTTTGTCTGAAGCAAATCGACAGCCACGAATGTTCTCTTCAGGGCTCAAAAAGCATGAAAAAACCATGGCAGAGCTCAGCACTATATGGAAGATGTGTAAGCGCTTCGCAGCGAAGCTTCTGTAGGGAATTCGAAACAACTTTGCAACATGTGGGCAGCACCACAGTGTCGACATCGCACTAGATACGCTTTGAAACCCTCCAATTTATTCCAGTCCTCGAGTCTATATATGCCTTACCAATCATGTTCCGTAAACAAAATATGTGAAAATCTCATACCAGTTACAGAAACTGAACAGAAATTATTGCATCACAGGGAAAGGTAATCTCATATTTCTTTTACTAGCGTTCGTTTCACGTTGTGGCAGCCTTAACAACAAGCTTCTACACGTTTACGAAATTCACTGTGTTTTTTTTCGTGTTTTGGTTGGTTTGGGGTACAAAGGGACCAAACAACAGGGTTATCAGTCCATTTTTCCTGACGCAAGCAACGCTCAAGGTATAAAAATACCCAACACCACATCTAAAAAGGAAACGAATGGAAGGAACAAATACGGGGAAAACATACACCACAAGGAAAAGTATAAGGTATTAAAAACATAGAGCATATGGTCTGGGCTGGCTGATCACAATAATAAAAGAGGATGAGCCATCCACTCTGCAACACATTAAAATGTCCCCCTCAAAAAGACAAGGTGAGATGAACACATGTAGGGAAAAGACAACCACCAAGACAAAGAAAGTACGACAGAGTTAAAGTGGAGGGATGGTGGCGACCTCAGAAGGAAGGCTAAATGCCTACCCTTAGATGGTACGATAAAAAAAAACCTCACGAATAAAACGTAAAACTAAATCTGCTGTTGAGGCATTGTCTCCCAACACCGAAGATAGGGTGCTGGGAAGGTTAAAAGTCCGCCGCAGAGAGGCTAAAAGTGGGCAGTCCAGCAAGATGTGGACGGCAGTCATATGTGAGCCACAGTGATACCGAGCTGGGTCCTCGCGACGGAGGAGGTAGCCATGCGTTAGCCACGTATGGCCAATGTGGAGCCAGCAGAGAACTACAGAGTCCCTGCGAGAGGCCCACCTGGAGATCTTCCACACATTCGTAGTCGCCTAAAGGGCACGCAGCTTGTTGTGCATACTGAGATTATGCCGTTCCCTCCCCCAAAGCTGAAAAACCTTGCAGCATAATAATGATCGAAGGTCGGTTACGGGGATGCCGATCTCCAAAGCGGTTTCCGTGTAGCCTGTTTGGCCAGCCTGTCGACGAGTTCAGTTCCTGGGATTCCGACGTGGCCTGGGGTCCACACAAACACCACGGAACGACTGGACCATTCAAGAGCATAGGTGGACTCCTGGACCGTCGCTACCAAAGGAGCTGCTAAAGGAGTCGGTACAGATAAAAACGACTCGCCAGGACACGAGCGGATGCGCTCAGAGCACGAGAAATGGCCGCCAGCTCTGCAGTGAAAACACTGCAGCCACCTGGCATGGGTGCTGTTCAGTATTTCCTCTATGAACATATGCAAAGCCAACGTAACCATCAGCCATCGAGCTGTCAGTGTAAACCACTTCATGGTCTCGGTACATGTCCAGAATAGAGAGGATGGGACAGCAAAGAGCTGCGGGGTTAACTGAGTCCTTAGGAACATGTGAAAGGTCCAGGTGAAGCTACGGCCTAGGTGTACACCATGGAGGTATACGTGAATGGACCTCGAGTGTAAGTGGAAAAGGCAAGGACACCATTTCAGACAGAAGAGGTCGGACGTGAACCACAATCTTAAGCCCTGACCTGGGCCTCCAATGCGGGAGACAAACCGCCGTGAACGGGAAAAGGAGACGGTAATACAGTTGCTCAGGAGAACTATGAATGTGTGCAACCTAACTGGAGAGTAGCTTTGCACGCCTAACCTTCAATGGAGGGACTCCGGCCTCCACCAGGACGCTGGTCACCAGACTCGTCCTAAAAGCTCCTGTTGCCAGTCGAACGCCACAGTGGTGCATTCGCACAAGAAGGTAAATGGCCTGGCAGTTATAGTTAAAATATGGTACCCGGCCATTGACCTTCTTGTGCAAATGCACACGTTATGCCCCAACTCGTACGTGACTTGGTAGAGTAATGAGTCTGATGGGCAAACATCTATTAGGCACACTAAGAATGTAGAGGTGTGGACATGTTGGGAACGTGGGTCTCACGGGGAGCGTGCAATGGATAAGTCCCTGCAGGCGCACTATCCGCTGTGTCCTCGATGGCTTAGTCAGCCTTCAGCGGCGCAGCGGTGCGGTCGGTATTTACCTCTCTGCCGCACGTCTGCACGAGAGGTGTTTACGTTAAGTGCGTAGCGGTGTGCCGCAGTATACATTGAACGAATCATGGCCTTGTCGTTCCGTAAATCGATACTGAAATTTAGTTTTGTTAACGAATATGCTCGACCGAAGGCTTACGAGATCGAACGTAATTTACGGGACGAGGTGAAAATCGAACCTGACGTTCTAGTTGGAATACACTTATCTATAGTCAGCAGTGTGGTCTATATCAAGCTCATCAATGAAGCGGCATTTGACGAACTACTGCTCAGACACCGACAAGCGCTTCGTTTCTGTCATTCGGGCGGGAATGTTGGAGCGGTAACAGTTGAACATCCCGGCATGGGACTCCGAACGATCCGCGTCTTTGAGCTTCCATTCGAAGTGCCAGAAGAATTGGTGACAGACACCCTGCGTCCTTACGGAATGGTCCTCTCCCACGTGGCTGAAAAATGGGCGAGTTGCAAGACGTATTCTGTCCTCAATGGCGTCAGACAAATACGAATCGAACTCCGAAAACCCGTTCCGTCATACTTGTACATCGCTGGTTGTAGGGCGATGGTCATCTACGACGGACAACTAAGGACGTGCTCTGGGTGTGGGAAGGAGGGACACTTCCGTTCTGAGTGTGCTCAACGAAGATTGTTACAACTACCACGGGATGATCCACCCCTGACACCGCATCCGACTGTGCTCCCCATGACTTATGTCGCCGCATTGCACGATGATTTCGGCCGCGAGACAGAAGCGTACCAGAACACACAGGCAGAAGCAGATCGTTGCGAGCCACGGAAGGGCCGGCCGGTTTGGCCGTGCGGTTCTAGGCACTGCAGTCTGGACCCGAGCGACCGCTACGGTCGCAGGTTCGAATCCTGCCTCGGGCATGGATGTGTGTGATGTCCTTAGGTTAGTTAGGTTTAATTAGTTCTAAATTCTAGGCGACTGATGACCTCCGAAGTTAAGTCGCATAGTGCTCAGAGCCATTTGAACCATTTTTTTTTTTTAACCACGAAGGTCGACGTTGCGCTGGATCGCCTGCAGCAGTCACAGAACGCCCTCTCTTCGGTGCCGCTTGCGGCCCCTTCAGATAAGGCACTTGCAGGCGTCGATAATACGACGGCGCACGATTCCGACTTCCCCCACGAACAACTGGAGATCATTCTGACCTCTGATTCTGAGGCCCGGCAACGAAAACAGCGATCACCAAAACGCCGGAAGAAGCGCTGCCTCACGGTGGAGAACGGCCAATCTGATCTACCAGGCAATTTTGCGACGTTTTCGGGTACAGAGCAGACGACCATGGATACAGAAGAACTGTCTAACGTGGATGCAAGGGTGGCCAGCGGGACGGCGACACGACCTTCCCATGACGATGCTCCAGAAACAGCGGAGGAGTTCGATCGACGGCAACAGGCTACTGAGGAGGCTACGGCGCCTACAACGCACGACAATGATGGGACGCTAGGGGACTGGTCAGAAGATCCACCCCCGTGGGGAACAGATGATGCCGGAGGAACGGCTCCCATACGATCTCCCGATGTAAGACCGGAAGAGTGCACAGAATAACGGCAGACCATATGAGGGGACGGCAGGGGACGTTAGTACGAAAGCAGCCTTTGTACGGAAGAATTAGCGATCGTAAGGTGCCCTATCTACGTTGACAGCCATGCAGCAGGCTTATCAGATAGGTTCTGTTAACATCAATAACATTGGGACGCCGGTAAAAATTAAGATGCTCAGTGATATGATAAAGGCTGCAGATTTAGACATAGCGCTATTACAGGAAATTCGGGTACTTCTCTCCTCTGACTTTTACGGTTACGACATTTACTGTTCCCCGTGTGACGAGAGAGGCGTTGGCACAGCGATACTATTAAAGGAAGGGATACGTGCAGACGAAGTAGGGTATTTGCCTTCTGCCCGTGGTACGGCCGTGACCATAGGTGGAATACGTTTGATCAATACATACGCACCGTCAGGCTCGGATAAGAGAAGGGACAGAGCAGATTTTTGCGCCCATGAGGTTACACCATTGTTCCAGGGACGATACGATGCTTGCATACTCGGCAGAGATTTTAATTGTGTGCTCGACAGAAAGGACCAACGTCCTAACTATACTCCTAGCCAAGAACTTTGGGAGCTGGTGAACGGGATGGAATTCGTCGATACATGGGACCTGAAGTATCGCAATCAACCAGGGTATAAATTTTTTACGAGCCACTCCGCGAGCCGTTTGGATCGGATCTACGTTTCAAGGGCGTTAGCGATGTCGACGGTGGACGCAGAAATATGGCCGACAGCGTTTACAGACCACGAGGCATATATTTGTACGGTTAACCTCGATAGGCAGCAGGTATGGAGACGGAGGGATAAATGGAAGATGAACGTCTCCCACCTGAGTGATGCAGAATGCCGACGCATGGTGGAGGACGCGTGGCATGGCTGCCTCCGTCGACAAAATTCTTTCGGTTCTGTCCTGCAGTGGTGGATCGAATGCGCGAAGCCAGCTTCACGGAGGACGTTAATAGGTTACGGGAAGGAGGTTTCTCAATGGCAGCGCACGACCACTGAGTTTTACGTTATGGCTCTCCGGGAACTGTTAGCTCAACCACCTACACTAGAACGCCAGACGTCCGTCCACCGAGTCAAGGCGAAACTGGTACAACTTGCGACGCTGAGGATGGCGGGTACGATGATACGCGCGAGATCGCAGGATTGCCTGCCCAACGAGGTTATGTGATAAAGGGAAGAAGAAGAAGAAGACGAAGGACGTTAATACATGAGATCGATCTCAGCGGTGGCCGTCGTTTTCCAACACAAAGGGGCATAGTACAGGCGTTCACGGATCATTTTAGCAGGTTTTATGTGAGCAACGGGGAGAGCCAAAGGGAGCTGGGGAACGTCTTGGAAGAGACCCCAAACGCGAAGCGTGTGAACGGGAAAGCGGACGTGTTATCTGAAATTACGTGTGAAGAGATGGAGGAAGCGATTACACGAGGTACCTGCAACAAGTCCCCAGGTCCAGACGGATTCCCGTTGGAATTTTACCGTGCATTTGTGACCATTATGACACCGATGTGGGTGTGCATGTTTAATGAGCTTCTACGGCAAGAAGTACCGGTTCACATTAAATTCACGGAAGGGCTCATGATCCCGATACCCAAGCCCCGTGGTGGCGAACGGCCTTGTGATTATCGCCCCTTGACCCTCCTTGAAAGTGACTGCCTACTGGGCAGTCGTATCAAAACGTCGCTGTACAATCGAATACATGCCGATCAGACTTGTCTTGGCAGTATCAGTAATATCCACACAGCCTTGGGAGACTATCGTGACGTCGTCGCCCTCGCGTCTGCATGTCGCCTTCGGGGAGAGGGGGGGGGGGGCTGGTAGCTGTTTGCTGTACCTTTCGATTATGCTTTTGATCGCATGGATTATGTGTACTTCGCGGTGGGGATGAAGAGGATGGGTGTCTCGCCATTATTGACCACTGCCGTGATGCGGCTGTTGCACGGAGCGAGATCAGCAATGGTGATCAACAGAGGGAGATCAGTAGATAGGGTTGCCCCTTGTCGATCCTCCTATATGCGATTGCCTTAGAACCGTGCCTCGCAGGCCTTCGCCGCCGTTTTACCGGGATCTCTCTAAGGCATCTATCATTCAAATACAGAGCATACGCGGATGGCATTGTGTTCCTCGTACGGAATGAGGGGGAGACTCAATCAGCACTGTATTGACTACAGACGTATGGGATGGCAGCTGGCAGCGAGGCCAACTTCCGAAAATCACAGTTCATGCATGTGGGGCGTGGACTAGAACCAGAAACGGAAGGACCATTACCTGCAGTGCAGACCCTCCGCTGCTTGGGTATCACCTTTCATAAGGAGACGGCGGGAACGGCTGTGGACAACAACCGACGGTTGTTACCCAGAGTCCGCACGGCAGTACGACTAAACGCCCTACGGTCGATGGATATGCTGAAGCGAGTGTTACTCGTCAACCTTTATCTCGCACCCAGATGTGCCACCTGACACATCTTCTTCCCTTGAGGCGAACGATGGCTGTGAGGATTCAGGCAGCTTTTGGGTACTATGTAAGCCTGGGACAGCTCTTTAAGGTACAGTACAACACGCTTATCCTCCCAGCGCGAGAGGGGGCGTTGGTTTAGTGAACATGCACGAGAAGGCGCGTGCCATGTATATTAATACTATGCTCAAACGGTGGCGCAACATGAATCACTCGCTTACGGAGACTATCATCGAAAAACTAGTACTATCATTGCATCTTCCTCCAGTCATTGTCGGCCATATATCGCCCCCATTAATGTATGTGCGCACGTTCATCGTGGAACACAGTTATGTTCGAGAGCGTTTACCGACGTCCCGACAGTCGACATCGAAGGACGTGTACTATCTGCTTCTTCGACAGATCGCCCGGAATAGGGTGGGACGGAAACATCCAGCCGTTAATTGGCACGTAGTGTGGAGCACGATACACCACCCTCACCTACCTACAACAATCAGATCAACATGGTACATTGTAGTGAACCGAAAATACGTAATACATTTGGCGGATTCACCCATGTGTCAGCAATGTGGCGTGCTGGATACAGACGACCACCGGCTGGTCTGCGGCAAGACATTGGCTGTCTGGACTCTCGCAAGGAAGATAATAGCATTCATGCGGCGCACTATCTATATAGAAATATCTTCCGAAATAGTATTTTTTCCAGAAGAAACGTATTTTCCGCGTCCTAAGACAAACGCAGTGGCGTGGATCGCAGGTATTACGTACTGAACGTACAGGATTACGGGCAATACTTGCAAGATGGGCACACAAAACTGGTACGGCTACAAAAGTATAAGGACTGGTCTGCCAATATCCTAGTAACGGTTTTTGCGGGCCCGCCATCTACTTGGGGTGTACCGGGAGCGCAAATATGAGCGGCGGTGCTGTCGTTGTGAAACTGACCCAGTAAAGTGATCAGCTAAGGACAACTATGTGAGTATACGACCTAAGAAGAAGTAACACTTGCACGGCTAGCAATGGGGTGTACTTCGAATTTTGTTTTAATATCTATAAATACTTTTCTTTAGAGTGCCGGAAGTGGCCCCGCTTTGACTTTATTGTTATTTCATGCTGCATGGTAGGACGGCAGCGAGGTTCCTTTCAAGACAGTTATCATTATAACTGTCTTGGACGTACTATGATTATTTTGTGAATAATAAAGGATTCTGTTTCTCCTACCTTCCCTATTTAAAATAAATAAATAAAATAAAAAAGTGGTTCCCTTATGCGGAAAAAAAGATGGATAGACCATCTGCTATGTAAGCAGGAGATCCTTGGTTCGAGTCCCTGTCGGGGCACACATTTTCAACTAGTCCCCAATGATGTATATGAACGGGTGTCGATTTAATTATCGAGACATAGAAAGTTGGGTGTAAGAGTGTCAGTTTATTTTTTGAAGTGTTGTTTGTTAATACTGACAATTTATCGCAAGTGGAAAGAGTAGATTTCAATAAAGGCACTACAACAGTGGGACACATCCACCCTGTATGAGTTTTCTATGTAAAATGAGGAGTGTCACATAATTCAACAACATGCCCTCCAAACAACATGATACAAAGAAATTCCCCATCTCCTCCTATAGGAGACAGATTTTTGAACAGACGGAATTCGAAAGAAGAGATGCGAGTAAAATTCTCAGCATTACGCATGAAATATTAAGGGAGTTACGTTTAAAAAACCCTCATCGTCACAAAGTTCTGGAGCCATACAGTACCCTAAAAAATAAAGTCAAAGTATCCGCCCCAACGAATGTTGTTATCCCAAAAGACTTACCATTTCTTTTACATCCAACCTCAGTAGGAGCTGTAATGTAAAGTGTCTTGACATTAGTTTACCAAATTCGCTTAATCTTCGTCTTTTTTTGTTTTATTCGGTTTTACTCTAATGTTAGTTAGTTACAGGCATACTTAGTTTTGTATATGGAATGATATAGTTACATCTGTGCACTTTACAAATTTAGCAAATGGCAGGCAATACTCTCGTCAGGTTGTCTGTGATTGGAATGAGAAGGCCAAAGAGAGATTTAAAATCATTTAACTTGTGAACTTTCTCTTTATTTTAACAGGAGTAAGACTTACTAAACATCTATTGGAAAAACACCTCCAGTCGGACTGACTACTAAAGAATAGAATAATTTACAATCATATAATTGTACCAGATTAATTAATAGGTGACACTGTAGCAGTACAATAAAAGAGCTAAAAATTCTTTCTCGGAAGAGACTAAAATTTAAAATCCAAAGTTGAAGTGTACTCCGCAAATAAGCACCATAAAGGAAAATTACTATACCGCCGGAAAGCGGAGGTGTGCAAGGCACACAGGAGAAATATCGAGACAAAATCAATATTAAATAATACGTTCTGAATGGTACAAGTAGCCAGTGAGAGCCTTCATGAAATAAACAGATCTTAAATCCACTAATGTTTGGCCAGTTCAAAAACCAACGGTGCATACAAGGAGTAAGATTAATAACCATTCAGTTGGCCGAGCCACACTTGCATAAAGACATTTAAGCAAATAAATCTAATTGATTAATTAGCTGGTTAACACTTCAACAGTTTACATGAGCTAGAAATGAAATAATAATAGGACAGCTGCAATGGGCGCGCAGTAACTAAGACACAAATAAATACATCGACGTGCTACACAGCCCTGTCTTGGCAGGAGTAGTGGGTTCGGAAAGATGAAGTGTACCACCTAAGCCCAGCTGGCCGTTCGGTCGAGCGCGAACCTGGCTCTGCTTTCAGAGACGCTGCGCCTGCTCTGTCAAGCAGGCAGATTTCACCCCAGTGCCACCATAAGAAACACAAATGGTAGCCTGATTAACAGAGGAATACAGAATTTAGTACAGGAATTGGGCCGGGCGTCTACTATAGACCGAACGTCGTCACACGACAGTCAAAATTCAGCAACAAGAAAAACAAGTAAATACTTTTTCAGTGAGGTAACGGAGTCAATCAATGACTCTTGTAAGGTGGGAAAAACGTAAACACTGTTCCAAATACAGTCACCGAGCAGGAAATTCGACTGCCGAACACAAACTGTACCAAACTTGCGGCACGTGGGCGAGGAGTAAACAAATAATCGCCACTCGGAGCGGAGCATTAAACCCCAAGCTAACGGGTTCGGTTGGCTAATGAATTCCTGACTAACGGCAGATAGAACATAACCTTTTGAATAACATTACAGCCACGCAAAAGATGGTAGTAATAAACGGAAAATGAAGTCCTCACTGAGAGAGAATTAATTATTAAGATAAAGAGGCCCCAGCCTTACAAACAAAAAAAGGCAGAGTCAAACTTGATAGCGTAAGCACCATATAAGGCAATAAAGGAAACTTTGCACTCCAGTAATAGTACATGCAGGACATGGAGCATGAAATGAGCCCACTTAATATATAAATACGTGCCGGCACAAGTACGATGTCTTACAGTAGCCAACTAGGAAGCTGAGACCGAACTTCGTAATTCAGTCTCGGACTGGAGCACTGAATAAAGAAAGAAATTCAATAGTTTTATAGGAAGGCAGGCACAAGTTTCCTGCCTTCAGCAGACAGAAGCGGAGTCAATAACTAGAAGTCTGCCGGCCGCTGGTGGCCGAGGGGTTCCAGGCGCTTCAGTCTGGAACCGCGCGACCGCTACGGTCGCAGGTTCGAATCCTGCCTCGGGCATGGATGTGTGTGATGTCCTTAGGTTAGTTAGGTTTAAGTAGTTCTAAGTTCTAGGGGACTGACGACCTGAGATGTTAAGTCCCATAGTGCTCAGAGCCATTTGAACCATTTGAACCAGAAGTTTGATAATGGAACCGGACGTGAGTCTTTAACAAACAACCAGAAAACCACCGAACTAAACACTCACAGTACTTGTACAGGAAATGGCAATCACAGTGTTGTGTACATAGTTCCGCGTAGTCAGCGCGTACACAACTTTCCCACTAGAGCGCGCCCCGCTAAGCACAACAGCGCAGGCGCAGCTCTCGTCCGTCTCCGCTCTACGAGATGGCGCTGCCATAAAGACGGACCAAATTCTGCTTCCGCCGATCCGCGTATTAATATGTAACGCAGCCAATGAGATTGCTGCTAACGTAGAACCTTTTCTCCTTGCGGATCACACTCGCGCAGTGATACCTGAACTCTCGAGGTATTATAATGAGTGTACAGACCTCCGATTAGTCAGTCTGCATTAGTCTGCATTTGTCTGTACCAGTATACAGTCAAGTTTTAGTTTGCGCCTAATAAGATTACCATATTCCTGTACACTTTGTCAAATATCAGAGAGATGTGAGAATAAGATTAACGTACCAGGTCCAAGGGAACTTCAGATTGTCAATTGTAAACAGCATCCAGAATCAAGTTACGTAATGTCTATGATTTTTATTATTTTAATAAATGTGGGTGAAAATTAATCAAGTTCTGTTTAAAGTTGGTCACCGTCAATCTGCTACTCTAAGCGTGCAAGTGGCATTTCTATCGTCTGACCTAACGGCAGAAGATAAACACGCCACGATAAGACCACGAGACATATTGCTGACACGGGCCTACTTCGTTAGAGCGACAAGTCAAATAATCTGATGGTGTGTGTACCGAAGGTCTTACAGTACGCACACCACACACAGCTATGGTTACTGCCGATCCTCGGCTCACTCGCATCCGATAAACCAGATCGGAAGTTCACAGACAAGGGGGCAGTAACAACAGCGTGGAGTCGAAGTTGTTCAATACTGCGGCGTTCCGCCGTCCGCCTCAAGGTGCAATCGGTCGCTGAAGCATACAACACGCTCCTTCCCTCGTTACGCGCCCCTTACGTACAAACATGAACGACCTGGCTGATGGTACTGACAGCGGCCTTAGACTATTTGCCTGTTTGCCGATGATGCTGTAGTCTACAGCAAAGTAGTATCCCGCGAAAGTTGTGACCAAATCAACGAGGATTTGCAGAAAATAAATGCGTGGTGTAATGACTGGCAGTTATCTCTCAATATTAGTAACTGTAACCTACTCCGTATAACAAAGCGAAAATGCCCATTAATTTACGAATACAAAATAAATGCCCAGTCTTTGAAAGCGGTAACGTCCGTCAAGTATCTGGGTGTGACTTTCGAAATGATCTCAAATGGAACGATCAGATTACACAAGTAACGGGTAAGGCGAGCTCTAGATTGTGGTTTATTGGTAGAACCCCGAAGCGATGCAGTCCTTCAACAAAGGAAATTGCTTACAATACTTCAGTTCGTCCAGTCTTAGAGTATTGTTCGTCTGTATGGGACCCTTACCAATTGGATCTGATTCAAGTGATTGAGAAGATCCAAAGAGAAGTTGCAAGATTCGTGACTGGTACATTTAGCCATCGCGAGAGCGTTACAAATCTCATAGAAAGTTTGAAGTGGGACACACTTACAGATGGACGACGCGCTAAACGGAAGGGGCTGCTCACTAAATTTCAAAATCCGATCTTCGTCGAGGATGAAGAGCATATATTATTACCAACAACTTTCAAATCGCACAATGATCATCATTCAAAGATAAGGGAAATTAGCTCGTACTGAGGCGTTCAGACATTCATTTTTCTCTCGCGCGATCCGTGAGTGGAACGGGTGGAGGAGGGAGGGGGAATATAACTTTTGGGCGAATAGTGCCCTCCGCCACACACCGCTTGGTGGCTAGCGGAGTATATATTTATGTAGATGCAGAATGTTTGCAGCCGGCCGCAATCAAGATAATAATTGTTCGCAAAGAAGGAACGAGCACGAGTGTCTCTTCCTGGTATTGCTGCTATGCTCAGAGCCGGTGACAGTTGCCAAACTTGTGTTAGCCATTAGCTGCCGGCACACAACTCGCCTCCATTCAGGACAGCAATTAAATATTAGTCACTTGTTTTCCTTCTTAGAAACCAACAGGCACTAGAATTTCATAACATCATGTATCAATTGCAAAAAAATTACAATACATGTCACACAGTCACCATTCAACGCCTGTACCCGAATTGGTGCTATGTCTTGACAACTCAACTTTAGACATTTTTCCGAAGCCTGTCACAAATGGAGACTAATGCCAAAAAAAGGTCATTACAAATACACATTCAACAGTTCAGATTTTCAGCACTTGCGCAGTTACCAAAACTTACAGGAAAAAAGGTTACAAATGACAAGCCGACTATTGTGGAATCTTGCCCACCCGTCGCTAATAGGGTACCTGGAGGACGTTGCACTCTCTGAATGCTAGACAACAATTCAAACAAATAACATTAGTAGCTTCATTTCCAGAAAGCAAATTGTCAGTACTTGACTACAGCAAATGTCGCTAGCGAGAGGCGACATGAAAACAGTACAGTTCCTGCTATACACAGAGTCCAAGCAAACACTTGATACGGATCACGTAAATCTGACAGCGTAGCACTAACCCCGTTGCAGACCCGGGCCGATGTGAGCGGCCGAGGCTAGCAGGAGCGTCGCTTTTATTCACGACTTGCAAGGGGCACGCGTGGCACGGCGCGGTCCAATTCCGCGCACCATTGGCCGCCGTTTCTTCACCGCCTTCTCTGGTCTTGCGTTCCTCATCTTCGTTCCGGCGTTTGTGCTTACGCCACAACATCCTCCCCCCCCCCCCCCCCCCCCCCCTCCTCCCGCAAAGCGACGGACCATCGTCGTGTATGGAGTGTGACAACGGCGGAGGACTACCAGCTTCCGGCCCTACCCCGCCATTCGGCCTGCGCTCTGGCGGAAACGTTCCCCGGAAAACGACCAGAAGCCTCCGCGTACACCTCCTGCTGCCATGAACCAGAGGAAGGTGGGGAAAGATGCTTTTCGGGAGGGTCCATCTCCATGGGTCGCTCCGCGGTGTCGTGGTGGCACCCTCTGGCGGCTGCTGCGACTACGCTATCCTCTGGACCCGTGAATCTGGGGGAAGGGAGACTGAAAGGTCATCGTGTATGTAACAGAGGCGAAGTTGATTTTGATGGCGGCACTGCAAACTATCTGCACCTGAAATTAGCTATACGCGAGCGCCAAATCGACGGACGATCTCGCCTCACACCCACAGTCTGCTGCCGCTAAAAACCCTGTAAAAGACAATATCATGCGAACTCATTTGGCGTGAACTGAGGTCCGTTGTCTGACACTATTACTTCAGGTAAACTTTCTAGGTAAAAAATCGAATACAATGCCTGAATTGTGCTACGTGACGTTGTCGACTTCATTCGCACAGCAAACGGAAACCTGCTATACGAGTCAACCACAATTAACCAGACAGTGTTCCATAAAGCTCCCGGAAAGTCTATGCCCACACGTTGCCATGGCGATTGCGACTTAGGCCAAGCAAAGAGCTTTTGTGGCGAAGCGGCCAGATTTTCCGCACGTGCGTGACACTGACGTCATCTGTTCTGTTTGGGCGTCTATGCCCTGCCAAGACAAATGTCGACGCGCTAACTGTTTCGAACGAACAACCTCCCAATGTCCTTGGTGAAGTAACTGCAACACTTTTTCTTGCACAACTTTAGGGATCAATACATGTGACTGTACATTGTCATTTTGAACAAGAATCACACCTTTCTGTACAGCGAGGCTATGTCGACGTGCAAAGTATCGGCGCACTACAGGATCCTTTGTGCTATTCAAGGAGTGATGTCAAGACGTGCGAATATAATAGAGCAAAATGTTCAAATCTGGATCAGCTTCCGTGGACTGTGCAATTTTCTTATAGTTCAACGGAAAACATTGAAGCAATTCAGAATCTTGAGCATCGATGTGACAGTAAGATGCTGCAGAAGCGTCAAAGTCTGTGTCGGGGCCAATCGGAAGGCGGGAAAGTGCATCCGCATTACCATGTAGAGCCGTTGAACGATACACAATATCGTAGCGGTATTGAGACAACAACAAAGCATATCTTTGCAATTTTTGGGCAGTTCGTACAGGAACCTGTTTCGTCGGATAAAACAAGGATTGCAAAGGCTTGTGATCCGTTTACCAAGTAGAATTTTCTGCCGTACAAAATAGTGGTGAAATTTCGTGACAGGTGTACGTCATGATACTGCAGTATCGTCCAGATAGTTTGAACAGTTTGGCACTTGTGCAGCCAGTTGTTCCAAATACCGCTGAAAAATGGCGGGTGCGGATGCACTGCCAAAAGGCAAACGCAATTATTTAAACAAGCCCAAGTGAGTATTCACTGCACACTTTTTGAGATTCTTCATCAAATCAATTTTAGAAAAGTAGCGTCCAGCGCCTAATTTGTCCATAAGATCTTCTGGGCGTGGCAATGGATTAGTATCAATGACTGTTTGTGGCTTGACTAGACAAGCCTCAACGCAGAGGCGATTGCGACCTGAAGGTGTTGGCAGCAAATGCAGTGGACTTGCCCGTTGACTAGCTGATATGGTTGCAGTAACTCCGGTATCTTGCAATTCTTTAAGTTCAGCCGCGACTTTGTCCCGTAACGCAATGGGAACAGTTCTGGCCCGACAACATTTCGGCTGAGCATTGTCTCTCAGCGTAATATGTGAAACAACATTTTGAGCTTTGCCTAAACCTTCAGAAAAGAGTTCCGGTAATTCTATCAGGAAGCTAGCTACATTGTCGTTTGCATTGAATGCAGACACTGACAACACATTGCCCTGAATGTGGAAGCCAAACAAATCAAAAGAGTCAGGTGCAAATATGTTGTCACACTCGCTTGATTGTAGCACTGCAAATGTCACTGTACGCCTATGCGAGCGATACAAGGCAGGCAAAGTACATGTTGCGAGAACGGAATGTCTTGTACATTATAAGCCATCAGGAGCGTGCTAGGTTTAGACAGGAGTGGAGAAACTAACAGTTCATACGTATGACGATTTAGCAATGTGACAGAGGCACCCCTGTCCAACTGAAATTCCACAAATAAAAAATGAACGGAAAGTTTGTCTGACTGACGTATCACTGACGAAACTGCTTGCTTGCTAATTGCAGACTTAGAATATACTGCAGTAACGACATGGGCCTTGTGACGAGCATTTTGTGAGTGGGCTGCATGCTTATGTTTGTTCCGTTGCAAACATATGGATTGCCCAGGTGTGCTTTCCTACCACTGGTGTAACATTATGATTGTCGGGAGGAGCAGTCTTGGCGTTTGTGCCGTGTATAACATCGAGGGCAAAACTTTATTCTGTTCGCTTGTGCAGCCGCCTGTTTAGCTAACTGTGTACGCGACGTGGAAAGTTGTTTACCCAGCGTGGCTAGCGTACGCAGCCGGTGCGGAATGGGGCGATCACTACCAAGGGACTCAACCCGACAAACAGCTGGCTACTCAAATGTATGAGCCGACAAGGCACCGAAACCGTACTGATCTAATATTTGCCCTACCTGCTGAAATGATGGATCGGACTCTTTCAAAATTTGTTCTCTAACTTTGACATCAGACACACTGTACACGAAGGCATCACGCAACATAATGTCTGAGTGTAACGCACCGCAAGAACATTTGAATTTGCCTTTTCTTGCAATGCTCTGCAAATCTGTTACCCACTCTCGATATGTTTGTTCTCAACGTTTTTTCCAATTAAAGAATTGATAGCTAGCTGCTACCACATTCACTTGTTGGTCATAATAGTCTATCACAGCGTCGTACGACAGTTCACTGGGAGTGACGTTAGGAAAGAGTTTTCCAGTGAGGCGGAACACTGCACTTCCTACCGTTGATAATAGACAGGGAAGTTTCACAGCACCCGGTACGTTGAGGGCGATGATGTGCGCCTCAAATTGGGCCAACCCCTCGAGCCATTCTTCTTCTTGTTCACTAAACTGTCGACAGGTAGTACAGCAGCTGTAGTCGGCGGTGCTTGTTCTGTCGGGAGCGCAGCGTTTGAAAGTAGCTGCTGCACCGTGTTGAGAAGAGTAGATATCTGGGTCGTCTGAAATTGAAACAACTGCATTAGCTGAGTGGCATATAACGTTTGACGCTGCGGCGCTCGAGCAAGGGGCGAGACATGTGGGGTGCCCATATTGGAAGACTCAAATGCAAAAAACATACAAGGCAAAAATTATGATAAAAGAAAAGAAATGTTCTGCAGTGCCCACCTGAAAACACTGATTAGCAAAAACGACAAGAAACTGGTAAAGCAAAGCAAGCGCCCCTGCAAAGTAAAGACAAGAGAGAATGAAGGCGACGGCACAGTATACACAAAAAACAGAAGTCCGTGGTCGGCTGGCACGAAGTTTGGGTGTAGGACTCGTCGCTAATAGGGTGTACGAAGGATGTTGCACTCTTGGAATATTATACAACAATTCAAACAAATAACATTAGTAGCTTTATTTCCAGAAAGCAAATTGACATTATTTAACTTGACTATAGCAAATGTCGCTAGCGAGAGGCGACATGAAAAACAGTACAGTTCTGGCTATACATAGAGTCCAAGGAAACACTCGATACGGATTAAGACAATCTGAGCGGCCGAGGCTAGCAGGATCGTCGCTTTTATTCACGTCTTGCAGGGGAGCGCCTGGCGCAGCGCGGTCCAATTCCGCGTACCATTGGCTACCGTTTCCTCATCACATTGTCTGGTCTTGCGTACCTCATCTTCGTTCCGACGTTTGTGGTTACGCCAGAACAACAATAGTGCCTTGGTTCGAATTTAATTCGTACCCAAAACAGCGACCTGAGCCAATGTTTCTAATTACACCCTAACCGCTGATCGACCGAACAACAGACACATCAAATAAGCCCTAACCGCCCAAGCCAAGTCATGTGCTAGGAGCACGCAAAATCGATTTTCTTGATCAGATCTCTCCACGGGGGAATTCCACAATAGAACGAAGGTGAGTCAAATGCAAACCTTAAATTTGTAATAACAAATCGAAGTTTCACGTCGTTATCATGTAAGTTGGTAAGCGTGCTACAAACAGTGTGCAGAATGGCCTGTAGGTGGCAGCATAGTGCAGATGCACACATACCGTCGCAGTATCAGTATAAAGATGTCCGCCCCACTTGCGACTTGCAGCAGGGAAGAACAGCGTTTTGTTATTCGGTTTTTGCGTAGTGAAGTTGTGAAACCTATTGAAATTCATCGACGAATGAAGGTTCGGTACAGTGATGCATGTTTGTCACAGCAGCAAGTCTACGAATCCAGTAGGAAGTTCGCAAATGGTATGACTTCAGTGGAAGATGCTCCTCTTCCAGGTCAGGCACAACAAGTTGTGACCACAAAACATTGCAGCAGTTGAAGCCATAGTGAATGAAAACCGCCGAGTGGCACTGAATGACATTGCAGCGTGTTTACAGATTAGTCATGGGTCAGCACACTACATTGTGCATGATGTGCTCCAGTTTCACGAAGTGTCTCCAAGATGTGTGCCACGACATGTTGATGCTTGTGGAGAACTACTTCGGCGCTTTGAACAAGAAGGTGATGGCTTCCTTGCAAGAATCGTTACTGGGGACGAAACCTTGGTTCACTTCCACCAACCGGAAACGAAGAGAGCGAGCAAGGAATGGCGCCATTCCTCATCACCAAATGATTTGCATATGTTTGGACCACTCAACGACGCAGTGGGAGGAAAGAAGTTCAGTTCTCATGAAGAGGTACGCCACGCGGTGCATGAGTGGTTGCGCAGACTACCAAAAGAATTTTTTTCTAAAGGAATTTATGCACTCTGTAAGCGCTGGAGGACTTGCATTGAGCGTGAGGGAGATTATGTTGAAAAGTGATACAGCTTTGTACCACTTCTGCACAATAAATAATATTTAAAAAAATATTTAAGGTTTTCATTTGACTCATCCTCGTAAAAACCCAGGTTATGCGTTTAACTTCACTCAACCACCAAGGACACAAAGACATGACTTCTTATCTACCACACGCAAAGGATGAACAGCTATAAGTAGTCAGTAACTATCACATGAAAAAACTACAACAGCTCAGTAATTTAACCAGAAAGCTCGTTTAGAATGACAACCAACCAGTTGACACATTTCTGGACTATTTCCGTCCATCAAGTCACTGCTTCGGCTCTATTGACAGGTATCGTAAACGCTTCACTTTTATTTTCAATGCAATGCAAGGTTTCTTTTTCCATGCATGTAGAAAGAGAGGTATCGCGCAATACCAGCGGCAAGGAAGCCCTACAACTTCAGAACACCTCAACTACCGAGACGGACAGTACGTCAGCATACATCGAGCTCGCAAATTCCTCAGCGCCAAGGACAAAATAGTCACAATTAGAAATTTAGTACCCAAGTCATAGGGCTTATAGCACACAGAATATTTCATCCAAAGCGACCAGAAGACTGTCTGCAGCAAATGATACTTTTCCCTCCAACTCACTCCGACGTCATTTTGCCCTGTCCTCTTTACCGACCATTTTCCATCAAAATGTCCACAAGCCGGAGTGCCGCAGCCAGGGTCAGCACACGTCCTCCGTTCGTCTCAAGTCACTGTGCGGGGACCGCTTCCTGTGCGACGACTGGAATTCCAATCAGGTTCCTCTCGCCGAGCGCCGAACTGCCTCGCGTCATCCACCACAGCGCCCCTTTCGCCTCTGGCGGACAACCCTGTTCACCGGCACAGAGTAACTTTGTGTCACCGGCAGATCAAACAGAGGCACGCGGTGTGACACCCTAACTTCACTATAATGATAAAAAAAAGACTGTAATTAGTCATTTTGTCGTCAGACAGCCGGCCGGTGTGGCCGAGCGGTTCTAGGCGCTTCAGTCTGGAACCGCGTGACCGCTACAGTCGCAGGTTCGAATCCTGCCTCGGGCATGGATGTGTGTGATGTCCTTAGGTTAGGTTTAAGTAGTTCTAAGTTCTAGGGTGACTGATGACCTCAGATGTTAAGTCCCATAGTGCTCAGAGTCATTTGTCGTCAGACACAATTAGGTGATTTCAGTCAGTAGTCGTAAATATTTTTGGATCGAATTACATTTTCACACTGAGGAGTGGGTCGACATTTATTTTAAGAATTACATACTGTTTGATATACATGGAAATGGTAGATAATTTACAAAATAACGATATTCCGTCGTTTAACAACCAACTTAGGCCTGAAATAGCTATCACTCATCCTCTTTCATACACTGACAGGACTATTTATCAAGAGCACAGCGGTTCGATACATTTCGCATTCGGAGATTCACCGAACAGCAGTTGAGCATTTTGCACTGAAAGGAGGCAGTATGTCCCGATTCCACTAAAGCTGCTTGCAGCTTTGCCGAAACTTGTTGTCAGCAATTTGTTCTTCCATTTTTTAATGTTTCTCTTTCACTTTGCTGCATCTCTAACTCCCTAGCCTCTGGTAAAGAACATGTGTATACTTATTTTTTCCCTGGTACAGTCCGGTTGCCCTTCTATCCTTCTCTGTGCATGTTGGTATCAGTGTAATTGGGAATATCCGAATGTTTTGAAGAAGATCCCCTGTAGTCGGAGAGTACCGAAATGTCATTGTATTTAGCGCCGACTTAACCTTTCAACTTCTTGGTGTAGGCCCAGAGACATAAACCAGTTACAGGAACTGACAGCTCTGCTCTGATGTAACATGCAGGTACTGGTAACAAGTACCTTTTCCTTGCCCACCAGTCGCCCGGTGCAGGGGTGCGTAGAGAGGAAAAGCTTTTGGCTCACTATTCGTTCGGAGCTGCTAAGAAATGGATGCGCTTGTCTTGCTCTGCTCTGAGGTTGTGAACCACGCGTTTCGTAAGTCGACTTGGTATTTCAATTAGTTCAGACCGATTATACATCGCAACAGTGTGTAGTATTTGAGAATCTTGATTATTCAGTACTTGGGTGCAAGTTCCGTGATTGGGGAATTAGAGTGTCTTATTTTGTTCCGAGAAATGACAGTTAGGCCTTGTTGGGTAAGAATAAATGTAAGAAAATGAGCGGCAACATAGGCCGTATGACGTATCTTAGAAGACAGATTCATCAATGACAGACCTACATTTACAGTATTTACAGATTTAGATAATGTTTTTGACAGTGTTGCCGGCCGCGGTGACAGAGCGGTTCTAAGCGCTTCAGTCCGGAACCGCGCGACTGCTACGGTCGCAGGTTCGAATCCTGCCTCGGGCATGGATGTGTGTGATGTCCTTAGGTTAGTTGGGTTTAAGTAGTTCTAAGTTCTAGGGGACTTATGACCTGAGATGTTAAGTCCCATAGTGCTCAGAGACATTTGAGCCATTTTTTTGACAATGTTGAAATTTAGAAGATAGCAGAGATAAAATATAGGCAGCGAATCGGTATCTACAACCTGTACAGAAACTGGGCTACTGTTGTCTAAAGAGATGAAAGGGAAGCAGTGGTTGAGACGGGATTGAGACAGGATTGTAGCCTGTGCCTGATGTTTTTAGTAAGTACACTGAGCAAGCTGTGAAATCAACAAAGGAAAAATGTGGAAAGAAGATTAAAGTACAGGGGGAAGAAATAAAAACTTCTGATAACATTGTAATTATGTCAGAGACGGCAAAGAGCTTGGACGAAGAGTTGGACGGAACGTTTGGTGTCTAGACAGGAGGCTGTAAGATGACAACCTAAAGCAAAACAACGGTAGAGGAATGTTGTCGAATTAAATCAGGCTATTCTAAGAAAATTATATGAGGAAACAGGATAGTAAATGTAGCAGAGGATGATGTCCAAAGTAGAGAGGATATAAAATTCAGTCTGGTATAAAAAAATGGTAATATTTCTGAAACAGAGAAATTGTTAACATCGAATATAAATTTCAGAGCTTATTATTTTATGGAATGTAGCCTTGTGCGGAAGTGGAAGATAGACGATAAACAATTCAGACAAGAAGAGAATAGAAGCTTCTGAAAATGTGGTGTTATAGAAGAACGTTGAAGATTAGATAGGTAGATCAGATAACTAATGCGGAGGTACATCACCTACTTCTACATCTACATGATTACTCTGCAATTCACACTTAAGTATTCCTCTACCGTTGCCCTGTCTATCAGTGTGAAGAGCAAATGAACACTTAAAGCTTTCCGTTTGGCTCTGATTAGCTTCATTTTATTACGATGATCATTTCTCCCTACGTAGGGTGGCGACAGTAAAATGTTCTTCGAATTCAGAGCAGAAGGTTGGTGATTGAAATTTTTTGAAAAGACCTCGCTGCAACTTGAAACGGCTTTATTTTAATGATTGTCAACTCAGCTTGCTTATCATATTATGACACACTCTCCCCTATTTCGCGATAATACAAAACGAGCTGCCCTTCTTTGATCTTTTTCGATGCCCTCAATCAGTCCTATCTGGTAGGGATCCCTTGGTGCACTGCTGCGCTCTAGTGCAGACAAGTATAGTGTAGGCAGTCTCATCAGCAGCCCTGTTGCATCTTCTGAGTGTTCTGCCAACAAAGAGCAGTCTTTGGTGTGCCTTCCTCCACAGCAGTACTTAGGGAAGCGTTCCAATTTAAGTTGTCCGTAATTGTAATTTCTGGGTATAGAAATTTAACAGAGATGTTTTAGTACTCATGTGGATGACTTCACACTTAGCTTTGTTTACAGTCAATTGCCACCATACAGATATCGTATCTAAGTCATTTTGAAATTGATTTTAGTCTTCTATTAATTTTCTGTACGATATACGACAGCATCATCTGCACAAAACTGGAGTAAAAAGAAATGTATGGCATGATTTGGCCAAAATAAGGAAGTGGATGATAGGGAACAACCTGAGGCATATACAGCATGTTGGTTTTTTAATTAATGGAAAGGAGACGAAGATAAAAATTTCTGAGGGAGGCTAAAGCTAGACTATGGTAAGCAGGTTCAACTGGTTGTAGGTTGCATCAGTTAATGCAGAGATGAAGAGGCTTCCACGTAGTAAGCTAACGTGGGCAGCCGAAGCAAACCAGAAGTCAATGTCACAAGAACGAAGGTATACGGGGAATAATTTCACTTTCGATCGATCTGCGAGTGGAACAGGAAATGACAGTGGTACAAAATACCCCAAGCCGTGGCTTTGTACAGTGGCTTGCGCAGAACATATTTGGATGCAAAAAAAAACAAATAAAATGGTTCAAATGGCTCTGAGCAGTATGGGACCTAACTTCTGAGGTCATCAGTCCCCTAGAACTTAGAACTACTTAAACCTAACTAACTTAAGGACATCACACATGTCCATGCCCGAGGCAGTGTACGAACCTGCGACCGTAGCGGTCGTGTGGTTCCAGACTGTAGCGCCTAGAACCGCTCGGCTATTTGGGTGCAGATGTGGACGTAGAATTAGGGGCCACCGCACGTATTCATGTCAGTATGGGCACACCATTTTCCCTATGCGTGTGATTTAGACATGTTTAGGGAAATGGCTGTCTGCTAGTTATTTTCTCGTATTATTTTCTATAGTGTCCTTTCAGTATCTGGTCATTGTTGTAAACATAAAGATGCTGACAGAATAATTGTAGTAAAACATGTTTTTACATTCCGAGGTCTTACATTTTCTGGCCATTTACTTTAATTCTAACTATCCTCTAAGTTAAATGTTTTGCTACCACTAAAATTTTCGTACAGATAACATTCCTCACGTTTTGCGCTTTCAAAGCACTACCACAAATTTCAACAACTATTTTCAAATTGGTTTATGTGGAAATTGCATGGTGTTCCCATTTACGGATAACAAGCATGATAATACGCAAATAAAACTATACATTTTTTAGATTTTACTTCATTTTTACATATTCGTGTTCAATGACCGTTTATAACACAATTGCCGAGAATTCTTCCGGGTTGCATGCCCGTGGTCCATGGAACTCTTCCATCCCTGACGTTTCGTCCAACGCTACGTTAGACATCTTCGGAGGTGTCGGCAAGACTCAGCACAACCAGGAGCGCCTCCGAAGCCGTCCAACGTAGCTTTGGGCAAAACGTCAGGGACAGAAGAGTTCCATGGACCACGGCCATGCAACCCGGAAGAATTGTCGGCAGCTGAAACATCCGGTGGTGAAAGCCTTCATTGTATGATTATAACACAGTTCATTTTTTTAAATTTTGCCAAGAACGAACAATGCGCGTGCCTATAGAAAAACGCAGTAATGTTGCTCAAGAATGTTGAAAATGTACGTGTTGAAAATAAACTGACGGTTCACCTGCTTATTGTCATGGTGTTGTCGCTCACTGTTGTTAACTTGTAGCAGGTATAGCTATTAAATTAATCATAACGATATTTTGTATCGATGTTGCACCAAAAGTAGCGTCCAATTGTGTAACACCACTATCCGTTTAACTGTTATTTTGCTGTTTTTTTTTTGTATTCGCTTTGGAAACTAAAGGAAAATATCAAAGTGGATGTTTCAGGTACTTTAGCAAATGTGGAAAATTTTTCTAACTATAAGCGTGTGTTGTCCGACAACAGGCATTCCCTCACTCTCAAGAATCTTTAATGGTGACTGTTACACACTGCAACAGCTCTAAAAAGTGACGTAACAGTTTCTGCACATCTTCAAAGAATGAAATTTCTTAAAGGAAAACATAGTGACTTTAAATTAATTATCTTTCCTGTAATTTCTGCTCTAGCATACTACAAAGAAAAAATGGCTCTGAGCACTATGGGACTTAACTGCTGTGGTCATCAGTCCCCTAGAACTTAGAACTACTTAAACCTAACTAACTTAAAGACATCACACACATCCATGCCCGAGGCAGGATTGGAACCTGCGACCGTAGCGGTCGCGCGGTTCCAGACTGTAGCGCCTAGAACCGCACGGCCACTCCGGCCAGCTACTACAAAGATTTTCGTTTTCTAGTTCACTTTCTAACTCACTTTATACACAGAGTGTAATGGATACGAGTGCAAATATTTTCGTTGGTAACTGAGAGTGGTGTACTAAACAACAGTACATCGGCATTTACTTTATTTTCAGACTAATAATTATAGCTATAAGGAGTAGTATGTGTTTAGGTTGATTGGAACCTCAAAGTACATGTGGCAAGAGAAAGCCATTAATGGTTATTTTTCCGCTGGGCAATATCTCTGGTGTTAAGCTGTAGACACAGAGGTGCAGAACGCTTAGTCTATAACGCAGGCGTAGTCCACTTAGTGGTGCAGTTAAGACCGTGCAGAAAACACCAGGTAGTAAATTATGTGATTTGTTTCTCGGAAGACTGTTTGACACAGAAAAAGCAGCCAACACACCGATGTCTGTACACACGGATATTAAGGTTCCACATATAATGAAAAAATAAGCAATCGGTAGCTTATTATTTCATTATATATGATTACAGTTGCTGAAGATGGATACACTACTAAAACCAAGGTACCACATACAAAAATATCTGCATTTATACCCATTACACCCTGATTACACGAATGCGTCATTCCACAGCGATATGCACTGAAGTGCCAAAGAAACTGGTATAGGCATGCGTATTCAAATTCAGTGATATGTTAAGTGGAAGAGTAAGGTGCTGCAGTCGACAAAGCCTATATAAGGCAAAAATGTCTGACGCAGTTGTTAGATCAGTTACTGCTGCTACAATCGCAGGTTATCAAGATTTAAGTAGTTTGAACGTGGTGTTATAGTCAGTGCACAAGCGATGGGAAGTAGCATCTCTGGGATAGCGATGAATTGGGAATTTTCCTGTACGACCATTTCACCAGTGCACTGTGAATATCAGGAATCTATTAAAACATCAAATTTCCAACATCAATGCTGCTGGAAAAAGGTCTTGCAAGAATGGGACCAACAATGACTGAAGAGAATCGTTCAACGTGACAGAAGTGCAACAATTCCGCAGACTGCTGCAGATTTCACTACTGGTCCATCATCAAGTGTCAGCATGCACACCATTCGATGAAACATCATCGATATGGGCTTTCGGAGGTGAAGACCCAGTCATGTATCCTTGATGACTGCACAACACAAAGCTTTACACTTCCCCTGGGCCCGTCAACACCGACATTGGACTGTTGATGACTGGAAACATGTTGCCAGGTTGGATAAGTCTCCTTTCGAATTGGATCGAATGGGTGGAAGTGTACAGGTATGGACACAACCTCACGAATCCATGGACCCTGCAGGTCAGCAGGGGACTGTTCAAGCTGGTGGAGGCTCTGTAATGGTGTGGGCGTGTGCAATTGGATTAATTTGAGATCCATGACACGTCTAAATACGACTCTGATTGGTGACACTGTAAGGCATACAGATTTTACGGACCTTTCAGGAGCTTGATCCATAACGACAGTACAATACAGTGTGACATCCTCAGAAAATAATAGTTATATTATATCAACAAAAAGCAATTGAAGTAATCTCATGTACCGAAAACTAACAATATTTACCAACATAAGGACAAGGGCATGCATTAGTAAGTTAAAGTGAAACACATTTTGGAGACGAAACGAGCAGGTGTTTAATCGCATTGGAAAACCCCACTTAACAAGAGAACGGCGAGCTTCAGCGCAGAAAAGGATAAGGGCATGAGGGTAAGTGGCTAGATGGCTTTAACAAGGTTAGGCGGCGACCCGGAAAGAAAAATAAAAATTCACCTTAACAAGACGGCGAATGGCTGATGCCATATTGGGTAATGGAGATGTGACATGGTGGGGAGATCCCCAATATATGAAAGCATTTCGGTTCAAAAAATGGTTCAAATGGCTCTGAGCACTATGGGACTTAACATCTATGGTCATCAGTCCCCTAGAACTTAGAACTACTTAAACCTAACTAACCTAAGGACATCACACAACACCCAGCCATTACGAGGCAGAGAAAATCCCTAACCCCGCCGGGAATCGAACCCGGGAACCCGGGCGTGGGAAGCGAGAACGCTACCGCACGACCACGAGATGCGGGCAAAAGCATTTTGAGAACTAAAATTTCTAGATCTCTCTCTCACCTCGTGGAGGACCGCACAAGTGTGTGGAAAACAGTGAGGCCGTTGAGGGCTTTGCTCCTGCAAAGTCTGGACGATATGCTTCATGTATCGTGGCGAAATATAGCAAAGAGGTAGTTAATTATTCCTGCGGGAGCTTTCTCAGGCAAAGAAATTGTGCATGTCACTCCAACCCTTAGGGAGTGTGCAATAGCCATTATTTCGACTAGGAAAAAACTAACATTCTAAGGAACACAGGAAAGTTGAGACTGAGTGAATTCAGTCGAGGCCAGAGTAGGGGATTAGTGTTTCAAATCAAGCACAGAGACAACGGCGTTGCAGATCCCACTTGGTTAAGTACCATCACGCCTTAGGCCACAGTAAATGTTGAGTCAAGATTGAATATCAAAAGCTAGGACATTAACCTAACCTCACATTGAGTACATGAGAGTTTGTCATTGGTTTAAAAAGTAAATTCAGTCTGGAACCACGCGACCGCTACGGTCACAGGTTCGAATCCTGCCTCGGGCTTGGATGTGTGTGAAGTCCTTAGGTTAGTTAAGTTTAAGTAGTTCGGACTGTTGACCTCAGATGTTAAGTCGCATTGTGCTCAGAGCCATTTGAACCATTTTTAAAAAGTAAAATTATCCTCCACCAACTCAATGCATTGCCCAGCCACACCATTATAGATGTAAGTTAGCTGATGAAGATTTTTAATCATTCTTTTTTGTGATAAAATTTTTCATATGTAGAGATAACGATTTTAGTAATCGCCAATTCAATGTCCAAGAGTTAAATATTGTGTTGAACATGATTTTTGTGTGTCACTTGACCCCTGAAAGCACAGTCGATAAATTATATGCAGAATGAAAAAGGGAATAGCTGTTTTGTCTTTCTAGAACAGATTCCAAACTTTCACTTTTATTAATTAATGCATTCTAGTTATGTGACAGCAGCATTTCTAATTATTTTTGTTATGATCTGTACCCAATATTAGGTGCCTTACAGGGCCATGTTCATATTTATACACAATGTCTGTTTAACACCCTGGGCTTGAGAAGACAGTTCAGATGTTTGTCTATTTGTGCACCTCATAAGATATACATAAGCATCCTGTCTGATCACCTTATCAACTCATTTCCATTGTGCATTTCGACAGACCTGGGCAATTCCAGCAGAACAATGCGACACCCCATACGTCCAGAATTGCTACTGAGTGGCTCAAGGAACACTCTTCTGAGTTTAAACACTTCCACTACCCAGCAATGAATATTACTGAGCATTTCTGGGATGTCTTGCCATGTGCTGTTCAGAAGAGATCTCCACCCCCTCGTACTCTTACGGATTTATTGACAGCCCTACAGCATTCTTGGTGTCAGTTCCCTCCAGCACTATTGCAGCCATTAGTCGTGTCTATGCCAAATCGTGTTGAGGCACTTCTGTGCACTTGTGGGGGCCCTAACGATATTAGGCAGGTGTACTAGTTTCTTTGGCTCTTCGGTGTATATTGGTAAAATTCTCTCACATACCACTTGACAAAGCTGAGAGCTCAAGGAACTTTAGCAGTTTACATATAATTTTTATGCAATTCAATTTTTTAGGTCAGTAGAATGATAATTTTCCAGACATGTCAGCTCATAAAAATCCGGGACCTGGAGGTATAGGGCCTTTTACGTATAGATAGATGGATAGATAGATAGATATTCAGCGATCACAGGCCTTGCAGACCATGCGCTGCTTCCACAAACTGCCTCCATTCCTTCCTGTTTTGTGCCCAGTTCCACCAGGTGTCTTCAGTTCCCAGGGCTGCTAGGTTCTTCGCCAGCTTGTCCATCCAGCACTGCCTTGGTTGTCCAGTGGGGCGTTTGGTTTTTGGTTTCCTCGCTAGTGCCGCCTTTCCCTGTCTCCATCTGGCATAGGGGCTACATGGCCCACCCATTGTATTCTTTTGTTCTTTATCTTCTGTAGGATAGTTGGTTGTCGCGTCAGAAGGTAGATATCCTCGTTTTCCCTCCTCCTCCATTCTCCATTATCTAAAACTGGTCCCCATATCTTCCTCATTACTCTTCTTTCAAATATTAATAGTTTTTCCCTTTCTCGCTTACTCGTGCTCCAGGTTTCTGAACTGCACATTACTGCTGGGAATATCACTGTGTTGTAGATTTTCATCTTCGTGGTCAATGAGATCGATTTAGAGCCAAGCGTCTCTCTGTTGGTATGCATGCATTTCGTTCTGACTGCAATTCTTTCCTTGATGTCCATTTTTATGTTGGCATCCGTGGTAAACCACGATCCCAAGTATTTGAACTGGTCTAGTCTCTTGAACCTCTTGCCATCTATCTCAAGACATTCTATCTGGTCTTGTCTTCTTCCTAATTGCACGAACTCTGTTTTGTCTCGATTCACTTTGAACCCTACCTTCTGTGCATAATTGTCCATTTTCTGGTACATTTCTTTCAACTCGTGCTTTTATTTACTTAATAGCACTACGTCATCTGCATATGCGAGACAATTGAAGTCTACTCCAGCCCACTCCTGTAGCCTACACTTTTTTATTACTTTCTCTGAGATGACATTGAACAGAGCACCCATTTACATATAGGCAAACTAAATGATTTCTCACTAGGCGCGGCACCCCTCATGGCTCTCCCCCCCCCCCCCCCCTCCCGCCCCTTCCTCGCCACTCCCTCTAGCGGGCGGCCTTACACAGAACGTCAGTAACGTCGGCAGGCGCACAGTCTTTGCGGGCATGTAAGGCCAGACAGATGGTACACTTCCCACCTCGACGTTTGCAGAGCTGCTCGCGCCCAGTGCGTTAATCAGCTCTCGCAGAGCGACGGCAACCAATGTCGGTAGTCTCCAGCCACGTGTGAAAGTGTGGCTAGAGAGCAGAGGTCAGGCGGAGCGGCAGGCGTACGGCTGCGGCTGGAGCGCAGGGCAGCCCGTGCGGCTGTTGTTTTGGGTCGTTAGCCGCGCTACGAGCCAGCAAAGCCGCGCCGGTCGATGCCGGCGACGCGACGGCCGGGATAATCTAATAGCCGGCGGAGTCGCGCCGCGCCGCGGGCTAGTCTGCCGTCGCCTGTCCTGTCTGCTGGGGCAACTTCTGGCCCGCACCTGCACAAGTGTCTGGCGGCCCACCGCACCACAGGGGCTGTCTGACGTTCAAAGGCAGCGCGCTCATCTGAACTTCCGAAACACACGCTACATGCGGCTCAGCTTACATCGAAAATATAATGGCGAGCAAATAGAAGAGGCTGCTCGGCGAAAACTTGTGATTACAGCTCAATGATACGAAAGAGTCCAAAATTATCTACTCTTTTTGTTTTACAATGTACCGCGTGAGTCGAAAAAGTGTCGAAATCGGTTAGTAAAAAATTAGAGACAACTTCATTCTTCACTCCGCACTTTTTCAAATTCAAAATGGCTCTGACAAGGGAACCTCCCCATCGCACCCCCTCAGATTTAGTTATAAGTTGGCACAGTGGATAGGCCTTGAAAAACTGAACAAAGATCAATCGAGAAAACAGGAAGAAGTTGTGTGGAACTATGAAAAAATAGGCAAAATATACAAACTGAATAGCCCATGTGCAACATACGCAACATCAAGGAGAGCGCAGGCTCAGTAGCGCCGTGGTCTGGTGGTTAAAGTGAGCAGCTACGGGGCGAGAGGTCCTTGGTTCAAATTTTCCCTGGAGTAAAAAGTTACATTCTTTATTTTCGCAAAGTTATGATCTGTCCGTTCGTTCATTGACGTCACTGTTCACTGTAATAAGTTTAGTGTCTGTGTTTTATGACCGCACCGCAAAACCGTGCGATTAGTAGACGAAAGGACGTGCCTCTCCAATGGGAACCGAAATCATTTGATCGCAAGGTCATAGGTCAACCGATTCCTCCACAGAAAAACACGTCTGATATATTCTACACGACACTGGTGACGGCATGTGCGTCACATGACAGGAATTTGTTATCGACCCACCTAACTTGTACACTTGGCGAATGGGTAAAAAGATTCTTCTACCTTGCCCGATTTAGGTTTTCTTGTGGAGTGATAATCACTCCCAAAAAACTGATGAAGACATAATAGTTTGTCACATAAACTGAAAATAAAAATTAAACTTTTCACTCGAGGGAAGATTTGAACCAAGGACCTCTCGTTCCGTAGCTGCTCACGCTAACCACGAGACCACAACGCTCCGTTCCTTGTGTTATCCTTGTTGTTGCATATCTTCCACACGGACTACTCAGTTTATATATTTTGCTCATTTTTTCATAGTTCCACACAACTTCTTCCTGTTTTCTCGATTGATGTGTGTTCAGTTTTTCAAGGACCATCCACTGTGCCAACTTATAACTAAACCTGAGGGGGGGGGGGTGCGATGGGGAGGTTCCCTTGCGAGCACTGTGGGACTAAACATCCCATCAGCAGCCGTAAACCCCGCCGACCGCGCTCACTAGCCAAGCACTAATGCGATAGCGGCCCTAACACAGCTGGCTGTGTGAGGCAGGGAGGAAGACGTGCTGCCAATAACAAATGGTTCAAATGGCATTGAGCACTATTGGACTTAACAGCTGAGGTCATCAGTCCCCTAGAACTTAGAACTACTTAAACCTAACCTAAGGACATCACACACATCCATGCCCGAGGCGGTTCCAGACTGAAGTGCCTAGAACCGCACGGCTACCGAGCGAGGTGGCGCAGTGGTAGCATACTGGACTCGCATTCGGGAGGACGACGGTTCAATCCCGCGTCCGGCCATCCTGATTTAGGTTTTCCGTGATTTCCCTAAATCGCTCCAGGCAAATGCTGGGATGGCTCCTTTGAAAGGGTACGGCCGCCTCCCTTCCCCATCCTTCCCTAATCCAATGAGACCGATGACCTCGGTGTTTGGTCTCTTCCCCCAAACAACCAACCAACCAACCAACCAACCACACGGCCACAGCGGCCGGCTGCGAATAACAAATCCACGGCATACTGTAACCGCCTGATGCAGGCGCTAACCGGAAACCGATGAGCCATAGTAAATGCGTTGTTGTGTTTTATGAGGCTGCTCGTTCACAGGATGAAGGTGCATGTCGGACTTCGTCCGTGAGGCGAACGAAATGTATTGAGTATTGTATGTTCAAATTCGATCGCCAGGATACTGATCACAAACCGAATCCGAAGTAAATAAAAAGGTTTTGCTGTTGTTAAGTAATGTGAGAGAAAGTTAAGACTTCAAATACACTCCTGGAAATTGAAATAAGAACACCGTGAATTCATTGTCCCAGGAAGGGGAAACTTTATTGACACATTCCTGGGGTCAGATACATCACATGATCACACTGACAGAACCACAGGCACATAGACACAGGCAACAGAGCATGCACAATGTCGGCACTAGTACAGTGTATATCCACCTTTCGCAGCAATGCAGGCTGCTATTCTCCCATGGAGACGATCGTAGAGATGCTGCATGTAGTCCTGTGGAACGGCTTGCCATGCCATTTCCACCTGGCGCCTCAGTGGGACCAGCGATCGTGCTGGACGTGCAGACCGCGTGAGACGACGCTTCATCCAGTCCCAAACATGCTCAATGGGGGACAGATCCGGAGATCTTGCTGGCCAGGGTAGTTGACTTACACCTTCTAGAGCACGTTGGGTGGCACGGGATACATGCGGACGTGCATTGTCCTGTTGGAACAGCAAGTTCCCTTGCCAGTCTAGGAATGGTAGAACGATGGGTTCGATGACGGTTTGGATGTACCGTGCACTATTCAGTGTCCCCTCGACGATCACCAGTGGTGTACGGCCAGTGTAGGAGATCGCTCCCCACACCATGATGCCGGGTGTTGGCCCTGTGTGCCTCGGTCGTATGCAGTCCTGATTGTGGCGCTCACCTGCACGGCGCCAAACACGCATACGACCATCATTGGCACCAAGGCAGAAGCGACTCTCATCGCTGAAGACGACACGTCTCCATTCGTCCCTCCATTCACGCCTGTCGCGACACCACTGGAGGCGGGCTGCACGATGTTGGGGCGTGAGCGGAAGACGGCCTAACGGTGTGCGGGACCGTAGCCCAGCTTCATGGAGACGGTTGCGAATGGTCCTCGCCGATACCCCAGGAGCAACAGTGTCCCTAATTTGCTGGGAAGTGGCAGTGCGGTCCCCTACGGTACTGCGTAGGATCCTACGGTCTTGGCGTGCATCCGTGCGTCGCTGCGGTCCGGTCCCAGGTCGACGGACACGTGCACCTTCCGCCGACCACTGGCGACAACATCGATGTACTGTGGAGACCTCACGCCCCACGTGTTGAGCAATTCGGCGGTACGTCCACCCGGCCTCCCGCATGCCCACTATACGCCCTCGCTCTAAGTCCGTCAACTGCACATACGGTTCACGTCCACGCTGTCGCGGCATGCTACCAGCGTTAAAGACTGCGATGGAGCTCCGTATGCCACGGCAAACTGGCTGACACTGACGGCGGCGGTGCACAAATGCTGCGCAGCTAGCGCCATTCGACGGCCAACACCGCGGTTCCTGGTGTGTCCGCTGTGCCGTGCGTGTGATCATTGCTTGTACAGCCCTCTCGCAGTGTCCGGAGCAAGTACGGTGGGTCTGAAACACCGGTGTCAATGTGTTCTTTTTTCCATTTCCAGGAGTGTAGTTCAAATGGCTCTGGGCACTATGGGACTTAACATCGGAGGTCATCAGTCCCCTAGAACGTCGAACTATTTAAATCCAACTAATCTAAGGACATCACACACATCCATGCCCGAGGCAGGATTCGAACCTGCGACCGTAGCGGTCGCGCGGTGCCAGACTGTAGTCCCTAGAACCGCTCGGCCACTCCGGCCGGCCCGCACTTTTTATAAATGGATGTTAATAACTATTTTCATGTGCAGGATTGGTCAAGGGATATAGGAGACACGTTTAAAAATATTTCACTTCTATTACTTTGAAATCTAATTTTTTATCACTTTGCATATTTGAGAAACTGCATGTATTTGGTCGCGTTTACCAATACCCAAACATAAATGAAAGAAAGCAGAAGTCTCGTAATACTAAAGCCTAGAAACAAAGAGAAGTACAGGAAGTAAATTGTCTAAATGTTCCCACAGTACACATTGTGTACTTAAGTCAGATGTGGAATGAACAGAAGCAGTTTTAATCTTTATTCATTTTCAAGTTCACTTTGCATTTTTCACACATCACATTTGTACATCCATTTCGGTTTGGGGGCTTTAGAAGTTGTTCTCTTCTTCTTCCATACTGACCGAGCGAGGTGACGCAATGGGATCGCAGTCTGGAACACTACGGCTCAAATCTTGATTTCTTTTGCTCTATCACGGACACAAACAGCGACTAATCTAATCGTATGTAGAACAAGAACCAAAAAACAGCTTATTTCAGTCTGTTCTTATTTAGTTTTCGTTACGGTACCAGTTTCGGCTCACTATGAACGGATGTACTACAAATCTTGGTGCCATGCAGCAGGAGGCGTAAAATAAATCTGGATTTCTGAATATTTTTCTGAAGTGAACACCCCAAATGAGTTAGACAACAACATGTTGAACAGAATTATGTGCTAAGTACGGAGTTGCAGTCACCAAAGTTACCAGTACACGAAAAACATTTATGATTTCAGAACATCAAAAATGACCATACAATGACGGCGTCTTGCAGCAGAATAGCGAAGGTACGCCTAGCGGCTACGTGATGTCTGAACTAGCGCAGACTGATGACCAATTCTTTGTTCCAGTTTAGACTCACGTCCATCGAGATAAGCAAATCAGCCGGCAGTGTAGAACTCTCGCAGACAGCAGAGAAGATCATGTTCAGACTCTGCTTTGCTGATAAGCAAAAGCAGCGCACTGAAGCGATAAGTTGGTGGTTTTACTACTTCAGGTGTTCTAAATTGTTTGCCCCCCTCATCTCCTCCTCCCCGCCCCCCCCCCCCCCACCCTCACCACCAAATTCACACTTGAGTGTCATGCAGCAGCAACACTTTGACAACAATTCTCGTCGTCTGCTGCGAATTACTGGCTTTAAGTTGTTTTCCAACAATTCGCTCTAAGACTCTTTGTTGATGGTTATTCGTTTTGACAGACTCATTTGAGTCCCAAAATCTGGAAGGCGTAACCTTTCTCGCCAATGCAGAGGTATTTTTGTCCTTTTCTTTTGTCGTTTGGTTATCTGCAGCTTCTTTACTTCATAGCTCTGGCGTTTTGCTTCTAGCTCGTAGCGGCGAACTTAACCTCAAATTACTTGCGTAATAAATTCCTGAAAAACGTACCTTCGGCGCACAGCATTATATGGAACTGAATTAAAGACTGCGAGAAAACAGAAGAGGAAGAATGCGAAATATGTTGACACAGAAAATTAAGTGGGGTAATGACGTAAGAAATGAAGAGACTCCTCACAGAATCGGCTAGGAAAATGTGGGGAACCTGGATTAGAAAAGGAATATATAATAGAGTTATGTACGAGGCGGAACTATGGGTCTCATGGAAAAAGGGTGACCCGGCTGAGTCACACAATTTGACTCTTAGTCTGATCACAAGGGGTGGCCATTAATCGCACGCGTTGATCACGTAGGCTCACGTGAGGATCAAAGAACTATACTTGACGGTACTGGAACATCTTAGGTGATTAGAAAGTTAGTAGACAGGAATACAACTAAATACTTAGCTTTAATTTAGCATAGCGGTGAACGTCGAGCTTGACTTTGGACAATAATATTTACAAGTGCAGTTATTGACTGAACTGCGAATACTTCTTTACAATTCTGATTGCTTCACACATATAGATCAATTTTCAATGCATGAACTGTATGTGGCGCCTGGCTAGGTCGTAGCTATTGACTTAGCTGAAGGCTATGCTAACTAGCGTCTCTGCAAATGAGATCTCTGAAGCTATAACAAGTGAACCATTTCTATTAAAGTTGGCTGTAGAAATGGCCAGTGCGCTAGCTTGTCTCGTAAGACCGACCTAGGGGCGGCGCTCGGTCTGCTAGCGTCGACAGTGGCGACTCGCGGGTCCGATGTGCACTGACCGACCGCGGCCGATTTGAAGCCAACTACCTAGCAAGTGTGGTGCCTTGCGGTGACACCACAGATATAATATGTGTTAAAACATAAAGCAGTGACTTCCATGGCAGCTGAGGGAGCTCGAGAAGATTAAAGATTGGAGGGAAACTCAGAGACTGGAATACATTCAACACATAACTGAGGACGTCGGGTGCAAGTTCTACTGTCTGGCTGGAACAGGTTGACACAGGAGTTCGTGGCTGACTGTATAAACTAGTCAGATGACTGAAAAATTAAAACAATAATAAAATTAAAGACCGACGTTTCATCATCAGTGAATATCCCGGTGAAAATGAGTAGCTTTACCCGTTGAAACGGCCGAGTAATCGTTGACAGAGGTCAGAATATTTGATCATGAATTCTTTAGTAAGCTGTGGAAACCGAATTCATCGTGGATGACTGATCTAAAAAAACTATCCGCTAAAACCATCTCTTGGGCTTGCTGAATTGTTATGAAAGTGAAATATGACTTTCAGACTCTTTCACCTGTTCCTGCTGTTACGCCCCAGAACAGCATCCCCGGTGAACACTAAAAATTTGTCCAAGTTCTACTTTCGTAGCTCCCGGAAGCCGAAACGCCCATGTCAATCACAAGCAGACTACCAGCTAGGCGGAAATGCTGAGTGAGTTGCTGCAAGCACGCAAGCTATCGCAACACGGGGGGAGAGACCGAGCGTCCGAGTCTGCAAGCTGAGCATAATGACACCATGGTAGCCGAGAGATACCATCATAATAGTGAAAAAGCGGTGTCTTAAGGAAGGCTAGGTACAACGCAACAATAAGTATTCAGGTGCCAAGCCTTCTTCAGAAATGTCCGATTTGTTGAGGGCTCGTTGCTGACGGCACAGTGCGTCTTCTCAGTGCGTGTGCCAGTTTCAGATTTTCAGGAGGCTACAGCGATCGACCGTCGGCGCTCCTAGTTGTCTGTGGAAACACGAGTCTGACTGGAAGGACGCTGCTGCTGTCAGCTGCAGTTCCACCTTCTAAGGCTGCCCTGATGGACCGTGGAGGCCGCTGACATCCTGCAGATCTGCCGTAGGCTTGACCTGCGTGGCTGACGTGGACTCTGTCCGGCACCTGCCTTCGAAAAGGGGAGAGGGGGGGGGGGGGGGGAACTGCTGCTGCTCACTCACATTCCTGTGACTGACACCGACGCTGCAGGCTCCTGTCTCCTAAATGGAACCTGAGAGCCGGACGCAGCGAACCAGTGAGTTCTTCAGGAGCACCTGGGGCCTGACTCCTGAGTTCACATCTTCGACGTCACGCTGGAGATCGGTACATAGAGCTAGGAGCCGCCGGAGTTCACGGGTCGACGGCCACCCTGTGATGTAACAGCCACCACCCGACGCTTTGCTGTGCTGGTGGTACTACAAGTCGAGCGCGTGCCGGCCTTACGTTACTGACAAGGTGCAGTACTGCCGGCCCATCTATGGCGCTGCACTTTCGAGGACAATCCTGTCTTACTGCATAATAAATGTGTTACCACAAGTTTTCAAGAAGGGTCGTCGAGCAGATACGCAAAACTATAGGCCTATATCTCTGACATCGATCTGTTGTAGAATTTTAGAACATGTTTTTTGCACGCGTATACAGTTCCGCATTGTCGCCTAATAAACAAAGTAAGAGCCTACGGAATATCAGACCAGCTGTGTGGCTGTATTGAAGAGTTTTCAGCAAACAGAACACAGCATGTTCTCAATGGAGAGACGTCTACAGACGTTAAAGTAACCTCTAACGTGCCACAGGGGAGTGTTACGGGACCAGTGCTTTTCACAATGTATATAAATGACCTAGAAGATAGTGTCGGAAGTTCCATGCGGCTTTTCGTGGATGATGCTGTAGTATACAGAGAAGTTGCAGCATTAGAAAATTGCAGCGAAATGTAGGAAGATCTGCAGCGGATAGGCATTTGGTGCATGGAGTGGCAACTGACCCTTAACATACACAAATGTAATGTATTGCGAATACATAGAAAGAAGGACCCTTTATTGTATGATTAAATGATAGCGGAACAAACACTGGTAGCAGTTACTTCTGTAAAATATCTGGGAGTATGCGTGCGGAACGATTTGTAGTGGAACGATCATATAAAATTAATTGTTGGTAAGGCGGGTACCAGGTTGAGATTCATTGGGAGAGTCCTTAGAAAATGTAGTCCATCAACAAAGGAGGTGGCTTACAAAACACTCGTTCGAACTATACTTGAGTATTGCTCATGAGTGTGGGATCCGTACCAGGTCGGGTTGACAGAGGAGATAGAGAAGATCCAAAGAAGAGCGGCGCGTTTCGTCACAGGGTTATATGGTAAGCATGATAGCGTTACGGAGATGTTTAGCAAACTCAAGTGGCAGACTCTACAAGAGAGGCGCTCTGCATCGCGGTGTAGCCTGCTGTCCAGGTTTCGAGAGGGTGCGTTTCTGGATGAGGTATCGAATATATTGCTTCCCCCTACTTATACCTCCCGAGGAGATCGCGAATGTAAAATTAGAGAGGTTCGAGAGCGTACGGAAGCCTTCCGGCAGTCTTTCTTCCCGCGAACCATACGCGACTGGAACTGGGAAGGGAGGTGACATTGGCACGTAAACTGCCCTCCGCCACACACCGTTGGGTGGCTTGCGGAGTATAAATGAAGATGTAGATGTATGTTTTCTTCATGCTCTCGAGTGTAACTAGGTCTTCGCCACATATTGCCCGGCTCTCTCCTGACGACTGCTAGAGTCTGTGACCAGACTCCTATATCCATATCTCAGCTTCCAATGATGCCATTATGCTTCACTTGCCAATTTGGGAGCTCGGTTATTTGCCTGTGCTGGGATAGCTTCCGTGTTTGTCATAACTCTCTCAGAATTTTCCATAGCTGGCAGCCCACTGGCCATTGACAAAGGTGGTTTGGCTTTTGGAAGCTACCAAGGAAGAACTTGGACGTATTTTTAGAGCGTCTGCCGGGATATTGTCCTGGAGTGTTACACTACCAAAGAAACCGAATCACTGCTCGTTGTTCCTCCTTTGTACAAACTCCTGGCAGAAAGGACATGTTTAACCTGTTAAGGACAGAAACAAACTGAAGTAGCCAGAGGTGACCTGTGAGTACATGACTACAGTGGTACCAACTGTAAGTGTGCATGTGAAGAAAGAGTTTGAAAGTTTTAAAGGTGTATTATGACGAAAATGTGGATAATTTTTTTTTACTCTCCCTCGTACATTCATTTGAGAAGACGGTAGCACAGAACTGCTCAAAGGCCTAAACAATTCTTGTTTTACAAGTCAGATGCTACCAGACATGAGTGATGTGAAAATGAAAAGATTGGCATAATTAGCTTTTCTTTTCATTGCACGCAGTTCTTTATTATATTTGGGGTAACTAAAGTCCATGTCGAAACTCATATACTATAGCACTTAGTAACTGTCGCTTATCGCTCTCCGCTCACGAGTGAAAAAGGGGCCAATGAAAGTGCTACTTGAAGAACCCTCTGCGACACAGTGGAGTACAGATGTAGCTTTAAAGTCTTGACTCCCAGACAAAGGTTTTCAAAATATTGCTTGTACGCCACATGCTGAAAGCCGCGAGTAGTCGATAAAAACTCGAAGTCTTCATATGGGATACTCTAAAGAAGAGATAAGCATGATGCGTGTGTGCATGTTTTGTGGCAGCCGGAAATTATAATAAAATAAAAGCTTTCCCAAACCATTTATTTTGTGTTGCGGTCAACAAACGCTAATTAAACATCAACCGCAAAGTTTACCAGAGTCATCTTGTATGAAATAACATTAATATTAATACTGTTGGAATAAAAAATGAAACATTCGACCTCAAATTATTTTACTTGTATAATCTATAGAGCCGGTATTAGAAATAAAGCTCTTCACCTACTTCCATCTATTCCGCGAAGAGATTATAAGAGTAGCGTAAGACATGAAAGTCTACATGCGGAGGTACACAGAGTCATTAGACGCTATTTCTAACTAAAAATCTATAACCTGGAACTGCAAGAGTTTCACGAGGCACCATACACTAAGCTCTGTACAAAGTCTTGGTGAATGTAGACGGTGACATAGCTAAGACAGACCACACAAAGTACTTCAGCAATAAGGAAAACTTGCGAGCTGTGGTTTTCGTTAAATTTTCACTGGCAATGTGATGCACTTTCCGAACTAGGTATCTAACTTTTAACTTTTCACAACTGGCATTCACAATCACGTGAAAGTTTTTGAAAGACATTATGTTTACGCCAGTGACTGTTGAACTTTTTATTTCCACTATTGCAATTTCGGGCTTAGGCCATTATCAAGTGCAGATGTTTTGGCTTTAAGCCATGTCAACTTTATACAGGCTGACACATTTGTATGTCGTTGTCATTTGCTGTTATATACATTCGTAACGCTGCAAAGTGCTGCTAAGTGCGCGCACTATTTAGCAGCGTCACGAATGTATATAACAGCAAATGACAACGACATATAAATGTATCAGCCTGTATAAAGTTGACATCTGCACTTGATAATTGCAATAGTGGAAATAAAAAATTCAACAGTCACCGGTGTAAACATAATGTCTTTCAAAAAAAATCTAATTTTTAACGTTTATAGCTGCCAAATTACGACAGCGATATTTTTGTTCTGTGGCGGTCCAAATCGATGTGGCACCGCCAGCAGAAGAAGCACTACGAACGAACTGTTTGCTCTGCAAAACGTCGCCAAACACCTTCTGGATATATTTGGGTCGGCTTGTCTTAGCTGACTCACCCTCTGTACAGTATGTTCCAAACCTTGAGGGTCAAGGTTGTACGGACAGTACAGCATGCGAAATTAACAGTGATGAGAAATTTTCTTCTTTCAGTCATCAAGACAGACTGGCTGACGCGTTCTTTTACGATTTCTTCTCCCGCATTGACACCTTCATCTCAGAGTAGAACTGACAGCAAACGTATTCAGTTCTCCAACCTCTGTTTTCCACCACAGGTTTTACCCGCTACAGATCTTGATATTTTCTAATGTCTAATGGCATGTTTTGTTATCCTGTTCCTTCTTTTTGTCAATTACTTCACACGTTCTTGTCCTCGCGGGTTCTACGAATAACCTCCTCATTTCTTGTCTAAGCATACCTGATTTTCCACAATCTTCTACAGTACCACGTCCCAAACGCTTCGGTTCTCTTCTGCTCTGGTTTTCCCAATGCCCATGAGATACTTTCATTCAATACTGTGCTCCAAACGTAGGAACTCAGAAATTTCTCCCACAGTTTAACGCCAATGTTTGATGATAGTAGACTTCTACATAAGAAACTGTCAGCCTCGATTGCGGTAATGAAACCAACATTTACCTAGGTTTCAGCCCAAATACTTGAGCCTTCTTCAGAAGATATACCTGAATCTATAATTTGTCTAAGAGAGCATGGTCTATCAATAAAACTAAAACAGCCTGAATAGGCGTTGTCACATTCTAAAAATGGGGTACATAAGTACTAAGTGAACACCAAGACTTAAGCTCTGGTGTGCGCCTCGTCTCCATGGACGCCGTGCGGTGGGCCTCAGGAGCTCACGTGAAAACATGTAACTACGCCTATTCAGGCTGCTTTAGTTTTATTTCTAGACCATGCTCTCTTAGACAAATTATAGATTCAGGTATATCTTCTGACGAAGGCTCAATTATTTGGGCTGAAACCTAGGTAAAGGTTGGTTTCATTACCACAAACGAGGCTGATAGTTTCTTATATATTAGATTATCACGATTGATGTTTGGGCTGCAATGTTGAAAGTACAAAAATAATAGACTTCATTTGATCGCAAGTGCCCTCTTCGCCCATGGTAGTCTATTTTTTATGTCCTCCTCGTTTCATCCGTTACGTATCATTTTGCTTCCTGTGTAGCAGAATCGTTTACTTCACGGTAATTAATTTTGATAAGTACCTCGCTATTTTCATTTCTGTGACTCTTCATTTCGTCTTTTCTCCGTTTACTCTCAATCCATATTCGCTACTGGTTAGATAGTTCATTCCATTCAAAAGAGCCTGTAATTTTTCTTCGCTTGTACTGAGGACAACAATGTTGTTAGCGGATTTTATCTCTGGTGTCCTTAAACCGACTCTTGAATATTTCTTTTCTTTCTATCATTGCATCTTCGATGAATATATAGAACTATAGGTGCGAATGACTGCATATCTGTATTATGCCTTTTTAATCGGAACGCTTCGTTCTTGGTCTTTCGATCTTATTTACCTCTCGATTATTGTACATTTTGTATGCTCAGCGCCTTTCCGAATGACATGCACCTGTTTACCTGAGAATCGAAAATCTTGCACCAGTTTACATTGACGAACCAGTTTACATTTCTAGGTCAAAGATCCTATGAACTTACCTTGATTTTTCTTGTCTTGCTTTTTTTATTCAACTGTAAGAAGGAACTGCTACTCTGATGCCTCTATCTTTCTTTATGGTATATCTCTAATCACACAGGTTCCACACTCTAACTTGAAAAGAAAAGAAAAGGATTTGCCACTCCCTTCAATGATTTCAGCAAGTATGAAGGAACGTTGTCTATGACAGCAGCCTCATTTGATCGCAAGTCTTTCAAAGCTCTGTTAAACTCTAACACCTGACGCTTTTTACTCATCGTAGAACCTTGCTTTCTAATTTTAATAGTGGAATCCTTCTGCACTCGTATTGTGACGCCTCTGATTTTAATTTCATCGCAAGTTGTTTTGAGTTTTCTATATGTTGAACCTGTCTTTCGAACAACGATTCCTTTCTCTTGTTAGTCACATTTTTGCAGCAGCCATTTCGCTTCAGCTTCTCTGAATTTCCTATTTATTTCATTATTAAGTGTGTTATACCGTTGTTTTATCGTATTTTCCTGACTATTTTTCTACTTCCTTCATTCGTCGATTAGTTGAAGTATTTCTTGTGTTACCCTAGGTATCTTCGCAGCTATCTTCATTGTACCTATATTTGTCTGTCCAATTTCTTTGATAATTCTTTATAAAGATGGCACTCTTTTTCAACTGAACTTCCTATTGTGGTATTACATACATTAGTACTTGTTCCATAGATCATGAATATGACATTTCGTAGTGATGTGGAATGTGTCACTTTAACATAAGTTTTCTTTACACAAAGTAAATTTTTTTTTTTTTTTTGCTGTTACAACTTCATATCTAAAAATCCATCCATTGAATAGAAGGAGTTGTCATTCAGAAATTCTTTTAATTTGTTTTTAAATGTTGGTCGGCTATCTGTCAGACTTTTAATGCTATTTGGCAAATGACCAAAGATTTTTGTGGCAGTATAATTCACCCCTTTCTGTGCCAAAGTCAGATTTAACCCAGAATAGTGAAGATCATCTTTTCTTCTAGTGTTGTAGCTACACACTTTGCTGTTAGTTTTGATTTGGGTTGGGTTATTAATAACAAATTTCATAAGTGAATATATGTATTGTGAAGATACTGTAAATATGCTGAGTTCCTTAAACAAATGTCTGCAAGGTGGTCTTAGGTGGGCTCCAGCTTTTATTCTGATTACATGCTTTTGTGTAATGAATACTTTCTCTCTTAATATTGAACTAACCCAAAATATGAAGCCATATGAAAGCAAAGATTGAAAATAGGCATAGTACGTTAATTTAATGATACATTTATCACCAAAATATGCAGTAACTCTAATAGAATAAGTAGGTGAACCTAGCCATTTCAGCAGATCATTGATGTGTTTGTTCCAATTCAATTTTTCATCAATGCAAACACGCAGAATTTTTGAGTCTTCTGTCTTAGCAACAGACTTCTGTTCATAATCTATATTTATCAATGCTTTATGCCATTTACTGTATAGAACTGTATATACTGTGCTTTCTCAAAATTTAGTGAGAGTCCATTCTCAGAGAACCACTTAATAATTTTCTGAAAGACATTATTCACAATTTCCTCAGCTAAGTCTTGCTTTCAGTGTGTGATTACTATACTTGTATCATCAGCAAAAAGAACTAGCTTTGCATCTTCATGAATATAGAGTGGCAAGTCATTAATATATATTAAGAACAATAAAGGACCTAACACTAAACCCTGTGGACACCATTCATAATACCTCCCTAGTTGGAGGAACCTGATGATTTTTGCAGACTATCTGTACTGTTAATTTCAACCTTCTGCATTCTTTGACTTAAATATGAATTAAATCATTTTTGTACTGTCCCACTCATACCACAATATTAAAGTTTATCTAGAAGAGCTTCATGATTCACACAATCAAAAGCCTTCAAGAGATCACATAAATATCCCAGGGGGTGATGTTCAGTTATTCAGTACCTTTAATATTTGATCAGTGAAAGCATATGTAGCATTTTCTGTTGAAAAGTCTTTCCGAAAACTAAACTGACATTTTGTTAGTATTTCACTTTTACAAATACGTGATGCTACTCTTGAATACATTACTTTTTGAAGAATTTTGGATAAAGCTGTCAGAAGTGAGACAGGGTGGTAATTGTTAGTATCAAACCCATCCCCTTTTTTATGCAATCGTTTAACATTGGCGCATTTCAGTCTATGTGAAAAAATGCCCTGTTTCAGTGAGCTACTACATATGTGGCTGAGAACCTACTTATGTGTTGGGAACAACGTTTTAGTACTCTGTTGGAAATCCCATCAATTCCATGTGAGCTTTTACTTTTGAGGAAATTTATTATTTTCCTAATTTCAGTAGGAGAGATGGGTTGAATTTCAGTTTTATCAAATTGCATAGGTATTGTCTCTTCCACATACTGCCTTGCAATTCTAATGAAATGCTGGATCCTATTTTCTCTACAACACTTCAAAAATGATTATTAAAAATGTTTTCAAACACTGTCTTCTTGTTAACAAACTTTTCATGGAGCTTGATAGAAATACAGTCTTCAGTACCACAGCATCTACAGCCTTGCAGAATCTCTAATATACTTCATCATTCCACAGTACTTCAGTAGCCCACTTCTTTCAGAAGATTCTCTTAGTCTACTTTTCCTCACAACTAAATTGTGACCAGCATCTATGTCTACTTTAGGTACATTTTACAATCCTTGGCATCTTAGTCTGACGATGACGTAATCCATGTAGAATCTTTGCGTTTATCCAGGACTTTATTGGGAACACTTCCTTTTGATTTCTGAAAATTGTGTTCACTGTTTCTGTAAATTATCGAAAAACTCAATGTCTTCTTCTCTCACTCACTCTTGCTAGGAATTTCATGTTCTAACTTAACTGTGACTGCTATTTTCCCCATACTATAGCGCTCCCTCCGGCATGATTATTCGATTGTCCTCTCCCTTTACATGCTACATCACCTGTTCAGTGTCCTCATATACTTTATCCTTTAATTACGTCGACATTTGTAGCTGAACGATTGTTATTGATGTTGGTTTAGTGTCGGGTATGTTGAGGATAATCTTCTAACTGAACTGTTCATGGTAACTCATTCTTTGCCATAGTTTCCTATTTTCCCCCCATGAACCATGGACCTTGCCGTTGGTGGGGAGCCTTGCGTGCCTCAGCGATACAGATGACCGTACTGTAGGTGCAATCACAACAGAGGGGTATCTGCTGAGAGGCCAGACAAACGTGTGGTTCCTGAAGAAGGGCAGCAGCCTTTTCAGTAGTTGCAGGGGCAACAGTCTGGATGATTGACTGATCTGGCCTTGTAACAATAACCAAAACGGCCTTGCTGTGCTGGTACTGCGAACGGCTGAAAGCAAGGGGAAACAACGGCCGTAATTTTTCCCGAGGGCACGCAGCTTTACTGTATGGTTAAATGATGATGGCGTCCTCTTGGGTAAAATATTCCGGAGGTAAAATAGGCCCCCATTCGGATCTCCGGGCGGGGACTACTCAAGAGGATGTCGTTATCAGGAGAAAGAAAACTGGCGTTCTACGGATCGGAGAGTGTAATGTCAGATCCCTTAATCGGGCAGGTAGGTTAGAAAATTTAAAAAGGGAAATGGATAGGTTAAAGTTAGATATAGTGGGAATTAGTGAAGTTCGGTGGCAGGAGGAACAAGACTTCTGGTCAGGTGACTACAGAGTTATAAACACAAAATCAAATAGGGGTAATGCAGGAGTAGGTTTAATAATGAATAGGAAAATAGGAGTGCGGGTAAGCTACTACAAACAGCATAGTGAACACATTATTGTGGCCAAGATAGATACGAAGCCCACGCCTACTACAGCAGTACAAGTTTATATGCCAACTAGCTCTGCAGATGACGAAGAAATTGAAGAAAAGTATGATTAAATAAGAGAAATTATTCAGATAGTGAAGGGTGACGAAAATTTAATAGTCATGGGTGACTGGAATTCGGTAGTAGGAAAAGGGAGAGAAGGAAACGTAGTAGGTGAATATGGATTGGGGCTAAGAAATGAAAGAGGAAGCCGCATGGTAGAATTTTCCACAGGGCACAACTTAATCATAGCTATCACTTGGTTCAAGAATCATAAAAGAAGGCTGTATACAGGGAAGAAGCTTGGAGATACTGACAGGTTTCAGATAGATTATCTAATGGTAAGACAGAGATTTAGGAACCAGGTTTTAAATTGTAAGACATTTCCAGGGGCAGATGTGGACTCTGACCACAATCTATTGGTTATGAACTGTAGATTAAAACTGAAGAAACTGCAAAAAGGTGGGAATTTAAGGAGATGGGAACTGGATAAACTGAAAGTACCAGAGGTTGTACAGAGTTTCAGGGAGAGCATAAGGGAACAATTGACAGGAATGGGGGAAAGAAATACAGTAGAAGAAGAATGGGTAGCTTTGAGGGATGAAGTAGTGAAGGCAGCAGAGGATCAAGTAGGTAAAAAGACGAGGGCTAGTAGAAATCCTTGGGTAACAGAAGATATACTGAATTTAATTGATGAAAGGAGAAAATATAAAAATCCAGTAAATGAAGCAGGCAAAAAGGAACACAGACGTCTCAAAAATGAGATAGACAGGAAGTGCAAAATGGCTAAGCAGGGATGGCTAGAGGACAAACGTGAGGATGTAGAGGCTTATCTCACTAGGGGTAAGATAGATACTGCCTACAGGAAAATTAAAGAGACCTTTGGAGATAAGAGAACGACTTGCATGAATATCAAGAGCTCAGATGGAAACCCAGTTCTAAGCAAAGAAGGGAAAGCAGAAAGGTGGAAGGAGTATATAGAGGGTTTATACAAGGGCAATGTACTTCAGGACAATATTATGGAAATGGAAGAGGATGTAGATGAAGATGAAATGGGAGATACGATACTGCATGAAGAGTTTGACAGAGCACTGAAAGACCTGAGTCGAAAGAAGGCCCCCGGAGTAGACAACATTCCATTGGAACTACTGACGGCCTTGGGAGAGCCAGTCCTGACAAAACTCTACCATCTGATGAGCAAGATGTATGAAACAGGCGAAATACCCTCAGACTTCAAGAAGAATATAGTAATTCCAATCCCAAAGAAAGCAGATGTTGACAGGTGTGAAAATTACCGAACTGTCAGTTTAATAAGTCACAGCTGCAAAATACTAACGCGAATTGTTTACAGAAGAATGGAAAAATTAGTAGAAGCCGACCTCGGAGAAGATCACTTTGGATTCCGTAGAAATGTTGGGACACGTGAGGCAATACTGACCCTACGACTCATCTTAGAAGCTAGATTAAGGAAGGACAAACCTACGTTTCTAGCATTTGTAGACTTAGAAAAGCTTTTGACAATGTTCACTGGAATACTCTCTTTCAAATTCTGAATGTGGCAGTGGTAAATACAGGGAGCGAAAGGCTATTTACAATTTGTACAGAAACCAGATGGCAGTTATAAGAGTCGAAGGGCATGAAAGGGAAGAAGTGGTTGGGAAGGGAGTGAGACAGGGTTGTAGCCTATCCCCGATGTTATTCAATCTGTATATTGATCAAGCAGTGAAGGAAACAAAAGAAAAATTCGGAGTAGGTATTAAAATCCATGGAGAAGAAATAAAAACTTTGGGGTTCGCCGATGACATTGTAATTCTGTCAGAGACAGCAAAGGACTTGGAAGAGCAGTTGAATGGAATGGACAGTGTCTTGAAAGGAGGATATAAGATGAACATCAACAAAAGCAAAACGAGGATAATGGAATGTGGTCGAATTAAGTTGGGTGATGCTGAGGGAATTAGATTACGAAATGAGACACTTAAAGTAGTAAAGGGGTTTTGCTATTTGGGGAGCAAAATAACTGATGATGGTCGAAGTAGAGAGGATATAAAATGTAGACATGTAATGGCAAGGAAAGCGTTTCTGAAGGGAAGTGAAACATGGACGATAAATGGTTTGGATAAGAAGAGAATAGAAGCTTTTGAAATGTGGTGCTACAGAAGAATGCTGAAGATTAGATGGGTAGATCACATAACTAATGAGGAAGTATTGAATAGGATTGGGAAGAAGAGAAGTTTGTGGCACAACTTGACTAGAAGAAGGGATCGGTTGGTAGGACATGTTCTGAGGCATTAAGGGATCACCAATTTAGTATTGGAGGGCAGCGTGGAGGGTAAAAATCGTAGAGGGAGACCAAGAGATGAATACACTAAGCAGATTCAGAAGGATGTAGGTTGCGGTAGGTACTGGGAGATAAAGAGGCTTGTACAGGATAGAGTAGCATGGAGAGCTGCATCAAACCAGTCTCAGGACTGAAGACCACAACAACAACAACAACAACAACAACAACAACAGTTTCCTATTCATGACGAATCCTACTTCCGTTACACAATTTTCTGCTCCTATTGATACTGACCTTTTTGTCTGACCAGAAATCCTTATCTTCTTTCCATTTAACTTTATTGACATCTGTATCTAAAATGATGTTTTGTATTTTCTTTTTCAGATTTTCTAGCTTCCCTATGGCATTCCAAGCTGTAAATAGTAGAATGTTTCGCTTTAGTTGGTTATCCAGTGTCTTCCTCATGGCCACCTCCACATTGTCAGTCCCCTCCGGAGACCAAGATGGTGGGATATTCTGAAATCTTTTGCAGTTGCAGAAGTCATCATGTCGTTTCTACAAACGAAGGCCGTATGTCCTATGGATTCACATTATGAGTGTTTAATGCAGTAGTTTCCATTGCCTTCTGCAACCTCATGCCGTTGTTCATTGCTGATTCTTCTGCCTTTTAAGAGCAGTTTAGCACCCTCAAGCAACGAGTAAACTGTTGATATAACGAGAATGACTCCATATACCTAAAGTCTTAAGCCACCACAAGGAAGCAGTTAGAAAGCAATGTTTGAGATGTCTTGAATAAATATTGCATATCAGTCTTGTGGCTGTTTGCTACTTATGTTTCTGCATCGACATTGGTGTTTCTGTCCTGGAAAACAGTAATTGTAGACTGGTGTTCAAAACTTAAGAACGAAAGTATGTTTCGAGTGATGTGTCACTGCCAAGTAACATACTTCGATTGAAGTCGGACACGTAGCTACAGTATAGGTATCTGAAGGAAATACGGAATGAGAGAAACGGAAATTACACTTTTATTCAAAGATAATAAATACACTGTAGTTACCGCGGGGGTGTGTGATCATGATGGACGACAATACATGCTCTGTAACGTGCCCCGATGCTGTGCACAAGGCTGGTAAGAAGTTCTTGTGGCAGGGCCCTCCATTCGTCCACCATGGCGGCTGACAGCTGCTGGGTGGCCGTTGGTGTATGTGGACGTGTTGCACCGCGTCTCCCCAAAGCATCCCACACCCACTCATGCGATTTAAGTTGGTGGAACTGGCAGGCCAGTCTATTCGCCCAATACCATCTCGTTCCAAGAGTTACTCCAACTACACTGTTCGATGCAGTCGCGTAGTGTCACCCACGTGCCGTATCAGTCCATTCGACGACTGTGATGGTGGCAGTGCCATTATAAGTGTTTCATGGAACAATACAGGCAGACCAATGTAACGAAGAGGAAACTGTGCGAGTGCAGTCGAAAACAAATCCGTACTTATCGTCACTCCAGCTTGTGTAGTGACTTATCGATGTGTGAATTTTATACAGATATTTAATTCCCAATCATTTCCAATTCTCTGCTTGATAAAACTGAGAGTCTTGGCTATAGCAATGTTTGTGCACGATAGGATCCACAGCAATCGAGGGACGTATAGAAAACGCAGAGAATGACCGTATCACTGACATTTTCAACGCAGTGACACATATGAGAGTGTCCCATTTGAGCACCGATCGTGAATGACTCGAACAGAATCATCCCTCATCACTCAAAAAACCGCAATAATTGAGACGAGCTCTACAAACTCATGATCGAAATTTCTGTTGATGATCTCAAAGATACTTCAATCAAACTAGGTAGGTATTAGGTAGCGAATGATCCAGAATCGCAGACGTGGAATGTTCTCTTGCGTTAATTTGCTTCTTCTTCCCAAGAAAGCCTGCCCTCACACTTCTGCTGAAAACACAGGCTAGCTGGATCAATGTAGATCGGAAATTTTTGATCATTCTACTTGTAGCCCAGACCTCACTATTCTCTTTTTGATGACGCTCAAAGAGTTTCTGGGTGGGAAACATTTTGGGAGTGAAGCTGAGATGAACAATGCATGCTGTGAACACCTGGCTTGATGGAGTGGCAGCTACCGACTCCAACGCAGCCATTATAAATGCCTGAAAAATGGGGTTTATTATGTAGAGAAATAGAGGGTGTAACGGATATAAGTGCAAATATTGCTATTGTTGACTGAAGAAGGGCGTACTGAGCAACACTACATCAGTATTTACGGCATTTACAGACCAATAATTAAAGCTATTACGATTAGTATGTTTTTAAGTTGGTTAGTAGCTATGAGTACCTGTGGTAAGAGCAAGTCACTAAGTCATTAATGCTTAATTTCCTCTGGGTGGCAGGTCAAGTGTTGAAGTGTAGACCCGTGGACGCAAAACGTGAAATCTTTACTGACAGCCGTCGGTCACGTGGCAGCCAATGTACAGCCATGCAGAAAATGTTAGATTGTACACGTCCTAACGTGTTTGTGGGAAGATTGTTCAACACAGAGAAGAAGCAGCCAAGGTACCACATATAAAAGTATCTGCTCTTACATCCGTTACATCTTATACGGTAGACTTCAGTTTTATGTTTCTTGTTTCGAACAGAGGCTTTTTGGGTGTTACGCTGCTTCATTTTGTAACACTACTACAATTATATACATACCGTTTCGAAGGTCTTTACCGCGGTCGTCCACAGAGTAATGAAACGAATCTATTCTGATAATGGTTTTCCCTAAATACTACCCTACTTATATCATCCATAACATGCAGCGTCACTATTCTTAAACACAATGGGAAAGTCTTATATCAAGAATCCAGTGGAGAGATGGCTATACGAAATGATATTGCCTGTGTCACTCTACCTCTTGACTGCTAAATCTATATTGGCGACTTGTTTTTACTATTGAGCCCTGGTGTTGAGGAGTTGCTTTTTGGCGAAATGCAAAGAAGGGTGGCCCATCCGACTGGGCCACGTATCTACATCTACATCTACGTAATTACTCTGCTATTCACAACAAAGTGCCTGGCAGAAGGTTCAACGAACCGCCTTCAGGCCGTCTCTCTATCGCTCCACTCTCGGCGGCGCGCGGGAAAAACGAGCACTTAAATTTTTCTGTACGAGCCCTTATTTCTCTTATTTTGTCGTGATGATCATTTCTCCCTACGTAGGTGGGTGCCAACAGAATGTTTTCGTAATCGGAGGAGAAAACTGGTGATTGAAATTTCATGAGAAGATCCCGTCGCAACGAAAAACGATTTTGTTTTAAAGATTGCCACTCCAATTCACATATCATATCTGTGACACTATCTCTCCTAATTCGCGATAATACAAAACGAGCTGCCCTTCTTCGATGTCATCCATCAGTCCCACCTGATGCGGATCCCACACTGCACAGCAATACCCCCGGATAGGGCGAACAAGCGTGGTGTAAGCAGTCTTCTTAGAAGACCTGTTGTACCTTGTAAGTCTTCTGCCAATGAATCGCAGTTTGGTTAGAAGACGCTTGTGAGGAACGGCGTCGAAAGCCTTCTGGAAATCTAAAAATATGGGGTCAATTTGACATCCACTGTCTATAGCACTCATTACTTCATGAGTACAAATAGCTAGTTGTGTTTCACAAGAACGATATTTTCTGAATCCGTGCTGACTATGTGTCACTAAATGGGCGTGGAAGCCTAGACGGGTTGTCTTGAAGTTATTACATCCTAGACTATCCTCATAACTGTTAGAAGGCCCTTCGCTCCTCAGAAGTTAGCTGTGAACCGTGCTCGGCTGTTGTTAATGTAGGCAACGCCGCATTTACGGTTTATAGATCCCTAGGCTGAACCTGTGATGCAGGCCTTGCTAGGAGAAATTACGTGAAAATTAACCCTTCAAAATAGCATTTTGGAGCAATCTTCGTTTAAAACCGCATAACGTACCATTTAACGTTTATTATTTAATTGTGTAATGCTTTTCATTTATTGAATAGATGAGATTAAAAAAGCATTGAAATCATTAATGTATTAAACACAATTGATTAACATTCCCAGAGCAATTGCATTGTGGAACAATTTTCGTTTAAAAGCGTATAAAGCACCATTTAACATTTATTATTTAATTGCATAATTCTTTTGATTTACTGAATAGATTATATTAAATACTGAATAGATGATACTAAAAAAGAATTTAAATAATTAAAGTATAAACATAATTCATCAACATTAACAGAACTACATTTCTCCAAAAAATAAGAAAAAGCTGAGATTGATGTCAATGTAAAATTCAGTACTTCAGTTTTAAAAATAACATTTAAACTGTCAGCTGACATGTTTCTCAAACAAATGTAAGATAACAAGAGGAACGTAACAACCAAAAAATTGTACATACGTTAATTCAAATACAATGATTTTTTAACAATCGTCCTTAAGATAGCAGCTTCAAATAATCCTACTGGCTACTTGGTTTCCGACTACAAGTCGCACAGTAGAGATAATATCTTCACATTTTCAATTGCCATAGAACTGTAGTAAGGATGTTTACATGTATTTGGACTTGTTTCCACTTGGTTTTAGTATGTAATTACTAAGAACAAAAACATTTTTGTAAAAGTATGCTACTACGTTTTTAAGCGCATCCGTTTATTTCTGTTTTAAATTTCTCATTATAACACTCATAGTGGCCACGCTTCAGTGAGCCATGTCAACCGAGCGCTTTGTAGATTTGGTGAGTTTGTCGCAACATCACATGAGGGAATAAAAGTTCTTCCCAGCTTCACGAGCTAAAGATTCCGAATTTAGCAACAGAAATTTAGCAAACAAATATGATCTTGATTTGATAAAACGAGATGTAGAAGAAAACGACTTAAACGGGCGAAATTCCATTAACAACTCTTTTGGAAGTCTTAGAGACTTTGCGAAATGATGTGCCACGCCTTTGACCGGGCGCCACTGGGAATTTGACGTCTGACCATCCAGATTTAGGCTTTCAGTAATTCCATAAATCGCTTGAGGGAAGTGCCGAGATTGTTCCTTTGAAGCGGCACGGCCGATTTCCTCCTCGTCTCCCCCTAATCCGACCCAGCGCTCCGTCTCTAATGATCTCGTTGTCGACGGCACGTTAAATTCTAATCTTCCTTCCTTCCTTCGGAATTTGATGGGAGGGTGCTGGAGTTTTGAGGAGTGAATGGTGACTTCATTCGTATGAGCTGGCCAGCAAAGAATTCAGCCGGAAACGCCCATACAAAATAATGACGTCCACGTGTATGGTGATTATTAGGAGACCTACACCACTGTGTAAATACAGAAACATCATTATTTTATGTGTAAGCGTTGCTAAGAAAAGTCGTACAAGTCACCTCCGCATCTTTTCGGCTATATGTTACGGTTAATCTCAGGAGCTACAGTAAAGTTTTTGGTGCAATTCTTACAAATATAAGGGGTGATAAACAGTCTCCGTTAGAGGGCACTGCTGCAGCATATTTGTAACGTAGCGCGACTCCGATGAGGGTATACAGGCACCAATATGTATGCAAGGGGTTAGTGAGGCATTTGTGTCTTCTGACTTGCGTGGGGTAATTGGGGAATCGAGAGCTACGGCGAAGTAATTACCAAATGTGTCCAAACAGGACTTTGCTGCGAGAATCGATAGCTGGCGCCACGCTCCTCAGTTGCATAGATTTTAGTCCCGAGAGCGTCCACCGCCAGAAGGCGCGCATGGTGCATTCCGAGCTCTCTTACTGTAACAGCAGCGAGAAGGTGGGGCCTGTCTGGAGTAGGACATGCTCGCTTGAAGAGGCAGTCCACCTTTAGCAACGGAGGCAGCAGATTTTCTGCCTGGGAGAACGGACGTGCACCCTGAGTTGGTGTTGGAGGGCGGGTGATCACAGCCACATCTAGGATACATCTGACCAACAGCGCTTCGTCAGCTGAGGAGTTGACAGGAGGACAGCGGCTCGCGGAGGAACGAACAGTCGGCCGTTGGAGGACGGCCGCTACACCCGTGCGTGTCAGCTACCATCGGCAAGGTCCCAGCCAAAAGACTACATCGGGTGAGGGCGTTTTTGACCAGATTTAAAATTGTGGTTGCCAGGCTGCACTGTGCAAACTGGAATGGAATGAGCACGCCTTGGGATGTAGTTTTGGTAGGCATGTTGTGTAACTGACACCTTTTAGCAACCGAGCGAGATGGTGCAGTGGTTAGCACACTGCACTGGAATCGCATTCGAGAGGTTCAAACCTGCCTCTGTTCATCCTGATTAAGGCCTCCGTGATTTCTCTAAATAGCTTTAGGCAAATACCGGGATGGTTCCTTTGAAAGGGCACGTCCGACTTCCTGCGCCACCCCTTCCTAATCCTATGGGACCAATGACGTCGTTGTTTGGTCCCCCCCCCCCCCCCCAACCAACCAACCAAACAACATGTAAGCATACAGAATTGTATTCCATTGTGTAAGCTACGATTAAGTTACTGCTCTAAATGCATTTTGATATTCAAACGCTCAGTGTCTTGACCAGCGGTGCAACCCAGTACACATTTACTCTTGGTTTTTATTCTTATTTACTGTATTTAGTAATAAGCTATTTAATAACAAGCTTTCGGGATTATTCAAGTTGTGCTGTCATTGTAGAACAAATGTTAACTAGACTTTCGCATGTAGTTTTATTCTCGATCTAGACTGGTTTGTGCAGGGTTAATAATTTGTTCCGCTAATTGTGTTCTGCTTGTTGGTAGACAAACTTTGTCTGTACTAAGGAACTGTAGTTGTCTTGTAAACTGTCTCGAACTGTTATAGTTGATTCATTGAGCTGTGGGCGTGGAGCGTTTCGTCGCAAACTTGGTGATCGCCTTTTAATTGCCATTTTAAGGTACCTGTTCGATTTTACTCCGTATAACCATCTTTATACAGGACTTTTCAAAAAGAGGTACCATCTGGGCTGCGGCCAACTCATTTATTTTTTAAAAATTTTTTGGTTCATCAATAGTATGAGTTGGCCTCTGTATTTGCATTTGTTTTATGTGTGTAAAGATACCTTGTATATGTGTTCTAGAAGTGCCTGGTGCTTGCATTACCCGGCCAGTGTGTACTGTGGCGCTGCTACGGTCGCAGGTTCGAATCCTGCCTCGGGCATGGATGTGTGTGACGTCCTTCGGTTAGTTAGGTTTAAGTGGCTCTACGTTCTAGGGGACTGATGACCACAGATGTTAAGTCCCATAGTGCTCAGAGCCATTTTTGTACTGTGGCGCGTCCAGACTAGCGGGCGACGCTGGGGTCTGAATCCTGTCTCCCGATACGTCACTGCCGAGTGGGCCTATTCTTCTGCACAATTAGCTAGTCTTTCCAACTACACTGTCAAACTGTCTATTTATGGTACCACTGGGAGATCAAATAAACTGTGTTGCTGCTACGAATGATGCTCAGTTTTCCAGTGCTCGGTCCTTTCCCTATCCTAGCAACCACTGATGGCTGCCTACATATCAGGATCAACGTGATGTTATTCGTTTCACGGTGGCCGGCCGCCGTGGTCTAGCGGTTCTAGGCGCTCAGTCCGGAACCGCGGGACTGCTACGGTCGCAGGTTCGAATCCTGCCTCGGGCATGGATGTGTGTGATGTCCTTAGGTTAGTTAGGTTTAAGTAGTTCTAAGTTCTAGGGGACTGATGACCACAGATGTTAAGTCCCATAGTGCTCAGAGCCATTTTGAGCCTTCGTTTCACGGTTGCATAAGGACAAACACTACTAGACATCCATCAGAAAATGAAGAATGCGTGTGGGGCAACATGTCTCTCGAGAAACACCGTTGAGGAATGGTGCACCAAGTTCCGTGATGGTCGACACAAGACGCCGGACGCTCGTAAAACAGAAGTTACGCCAGCTCAAGTGGGGGACACTCGAGAATTCGCGCTGTTGTTCTGATCTCACCCCTTGCGATTATGAGGCCTTGGCTGTCTTAAGAAAGCCTCGAAGGGTCGTCGATTCCCGTCGGACGAGCATGTGCAGCTGGCAGTTATGAACTTGTTCATGCAGCCGGACAGGACGTTTTACAAAACGGATTTATTCAACCTGGTCCGTTGGTTGGATGATTGCCTCAACGCTCACGGAGATTTTGCCTAATCGGCATACCGATTCTGAACTGTACGGCCTTCGAACGAAAACTCTTTGATCGCGCCTTATACGTATTCTGACTGACGAAGACGATTTACATACGTAATTTTTTCTTTGTAATAGTGATCAGTGTAATTATATATATATTGTTAAATGCACCATATATAATTGGCATTTGGAGTGGCATATCGTGGCAGTTACATGAGGTATGAGATGGTCAGATAGAGAGGAGGCGATTCCTGGCGCGAAGACCAAATCTAGAGAGGAGTGAATCCTGACCAGAATTTATACACATTACAAATTAAGGTCCCCTGATGAGTTTTTCTGTCGCTATGTGGAAGGTAATCTCAGGAAGTACTGTAGGATTTAGATACTGCTTTTACTTATTGATAGTCTGATTCACACGGAAGGTTTGTGTGTATCACTACCTATTATAAATGAGTCGTCCGGGATGAGATATTGTGCGAAGCTGGGACAAGTCTATTTTTAAATATTTGTGGTGGCAACCTTTCCATGCGATTTTGTAAACGATACTGTGCCAACGTCGTAAGTTATGTACACTCTGTACCGCTATATAAAGACAAGTCGCTGTTTATCTTTCTTCCCAAAAATCTGGAAAAATTCTTGCCTGATATACTTCAAATTTTTACAATTTATTCTAATAAATGTTTAGAAAGACATGGGCTCAATATTATTAATATATACATATATCTATATGTGTGTTCCATGTTTGTAGCACTCATATCGCTTGGCCTGAGATTGTGGTCCGCAAGTGTATGTCTGTCATTGGGTTCTTTGGTCTGGCGGGGTCTGAAGAGGGCGCCATCAGGGAGTTGAAAAAGAAGTCTAGAGAGGGAGCTGAGGGTATGCAGGCTGTGTTGGCAAGGAGTTCACAGATGGCTGGTCTGGCTGCTCAAGTAATGGCCACTTGTGTGGAGCAGGTAGGGCCTTGGTTGAAGCATCATGGGCAAGCAGTGAGACCGGCCGGTAGTGGATGCTTGGGGCAGACAGTAAGTTGCTGTCGAAGCGCAATACAGGAGCAGCGGACCAAATGGCGGAACTGGATCTCGTCGTGGCATTGTGAGTTGTATCTCACAGAACTGCCTTGCTGCTGAGCCTGTGTGAGCTGCCGCTCACCATTATTGAGACGTCTGTGGTGCCGCCATGCCACGCTTGGATTTGCTTCGCCGCCCTGCTGGCTACTACTATTTTTTTTTTTTTTTTTTTTTTTGTGAGGTGCTTTATCTGAACATTACTCGTTAGAGGTTGTTCTCATGGTCGGGTCATTAGTAGCTGCGGTTTGTAAGGTGTCGGCATGGGATTCAAAACGAAGTTCCAAAGTACTCTGAAGCAAATGTGAAATCGGATTTGGTAAGTTGTTAGCAGATGGTGGTTATTTCTTACTGGCTAAAGGGGGAGGGGGAGAGAGTTGTCTTCCTTTGTCGACATCATTCACTATGTGAAATATGAATTGTCTTATCATTATTTTTCCTGTTTCCAAATTTTACCAGATTTATTAAAGGAAAACAACACAGGGAGAAAGTCAAGGACAGATCTATCCAAAACTTGAACATTTATGTCCTCGATAGCCTGATCCAGTCAACTTGCAGTGGGACTACCGTCCTCCATCTGCTCACCTTCTCATTTAATCCAACTGTGCTTCCGCTAACTTGTAACTCCATCACCTGACTGAGCAGTTGATTACCCACCTCCTCTTGTTCCCACCGAGCTTAACATGCTTCAAATCGGCTAGACGTTTGCCCCAATGAAAGAGTTGGGCCTGAACCCTACATATCTCTTTACAGGTAGGTTTACTACTCTCGAGAAACTGAATATTGTGATGCAATTCGCCCAGAGTGAACGAGCACCAAAGATGTTAGGGAAAAAAAGACAATTCAGATTTCAAACAATGAATGATTATGTCAACAACGGAACAACGGAAGATAACTCCCCCCTCCTTACCCAGTAACATCTAACCACGCCGTGCTACCAACTGCCGGCCGCTGTGGACAAGCGGTTCTAGGCGCTTCAGTCCGGAACCGCACTGCTGCTACGGTCGCAGGTTCGAATCCTGCCTTGGGCATGGATGTGTGTGGTGTCCATAGGTTAGTTAGGTTTAAGTAGTTATAAGTCTAGGGCTGATGACCTCAGATGTTAAGTCCCATAGTGCTTAGAGCCATATGAACATTTTTTTTCTTTTGTGCTACCAACTTAGCTCTAGCAAGCCAGGTCAAGAAGAATTCATGGAAAGGCTAGGCCCCAGGTTCTGACATTCATTATTTTCCAAGTGATTTACATTTATTAAACAATTATTTTTTTTAAAAGCCAAAAATAGTAAAGAAAAGTTACATGATTTTTAGAAGTAACCGGATCTTAAAACAGTGAGTGGAATTCAAAGAAGCACAATAGATTATCCAATTTAACAATGATAGCAAAATTTCTAAATAAATATGATACCTTAAATGACCCAGATTAACACAGTGGTTTTAAACTACAGACCCAAGACCCAGTCCTTAAGAGATTGACAAATATAAACAAATTTTTTGAAGGCTAAAAGTAACAATGACTAGCAGAAATTGAGTAACAGATAAAATATTGATACAAATGTAAATGTCCCAAGCTAACAATGGTTTCAAATTACAGACTATAATTTCTGAACTACTAGCATAAATTTACTAGCATATAAAATATTTGAGCAGATTTAAATGTCCAAGGTAACGGAATGGTTTTAAATTAGAAACTAAAATTTAACCTAGTCCTTTAAGAGACCCGATAAATTTAAAGGAAGATTTTTAAAAGTCGAATTAACAACCATTATCACAAACTCAGTAAAAACGTTTAAACAAATTTAAATGTCCCAAGTTAACATACTGGTTTTAAATTACAGGCTAATATTTAACACGGTCCGTAGAGAGAACGGTCCAGCTGACTAGGGCAAACTTGATACAGAAAGGGCACGGCCCCAAAAGGGATCCAACCGAAACGGCATAAAATTTGGGAACTGTGAAAAGATTTAGTCCTACGCGAACCAGTGAAGAAGACTTAACATAAGCGGCAGTTACCATGCTGTAGAGTAGCTTCACATAGCGGGAAATCCCAAATGCCGGCCGGTAATCTCAGGCTACGGGTGCGCTCAGCCTCATTAGACCTGACTCACTGCAGGCGTAGACTGCGGAAACATTAGCTGACCCATCAGGCAACAGCAGAGCGCTCTTGAAATAGCGTCATGCAACAAGAAGATGCCTAGAAACAGCAGCGAGTCAATTAGAACAATAACACACTTCCACCAAATAGCTACCTGAACAAAACAAGCAGTCCAGAGTGTTACGACAAAATCCGGCGAATGGCGATTAACAGACTAAACTATGAATTTTAAGAATAATGTAATTTAAACAATGGCGAGAACCAAGAATAAGCATATCAATATAACCAAGCTACAAACATAAAGTACATTTTAAATAACAATTTTGTACTTCCGTTCCGTGTTGAAATTCTGGATGTATTAATAATATAATGACCAGATACGAGAACAAGACGGCCCGCAGACCCAATCAGGCTCCAAGAACCAGTTCAGTAATCTCACCTTACAACACCCAAGAGTTCCAAACCGGCAGCGCCCCTTGTATACCACTAGATGTGGCCAGAGCAGAATCTAAAACACAATTAAAAGAGCACATCAATCATAAATTTTTGTGACCCCTGTCACATTCCCACCACTTCCACAGACTCTGACAGTAACAATGTTAGGCATCAATCACTATTAACGGAGAAGATTCGCCACGGTAAATATAACTCCATTACCGGAGGTATCTTAGAACCAAACAGTATAAAAAAAAAATCACCACAATCGCCACACCCGGGGATCATAACTAAAGTACTTTTCAGGAAAGCAATACAGGGGGATCAGCGAACACCAAGGTGGGCAGACTCAAACGGTTTCTATAAGCGGTACAGATCACATTAAAGGTGGGTCCAGATTTGCGCAAATTCACAGTTCCGGGAAGAATCACACTGGGCAGAACAGTAACAAAAGGGCCCACTCTTTTTTTTTTTTAATTTGATTCATCGGTCTTCTGACTAGTTCGATACAACCCTGCAGGCCGCCACGAATTCCTCTCCTGTGTCAATTCTTCATCACAGACAAGCACCTGCAACCTACGACCTCAATTATTTGCTGGATATATCCCAATCTCTGTCTTCTACGGCTCCCTCTAGCACCATGGAAGTCATACCCTGGGTGTCCTTCCATCCTGTCCCTTCTGCTTGTCAGTGTTTCCACATATTCCTTTCCTCTCAGATTCTGCGCAGAACCTCCTCATTCCTTACCGAATCAGTCCACCTAATTTTCAGCATTCGTCCGGAGCACCATATCTGAAATGCTTCGATTCTCTTCAGTTCCTGTTTTCCCACAGTCCATGTTCCACTACCAAACAATGCTTGCTCCAAATGTACATTCTCACAGATTTCTTCCTCAAATTAAGGCCTATGTTTGATACTGGTAGACTTCTCTCGGCCAGGAAGGCCCTTTTTTTACAGAGCTACCCTCCTTTTTACGTCCACCTTGCTCCGTCCGTCATTGGTTATTTTGCTGATTAGGTAGCAGAATTCCTTAACTTCATCTACTTCGTGACCACCAATCCTGATGTTAAGTTTCTCGCTGTTCTTATTTCTGATACCTCTCATACTTTCGTCTTTCTCCGGTTTACTTTCAAACCATATTCTGTACTCATTAGATTGTTCATTCCATTCAGCAGATCATGTAATTCTCCTTCACTTTCACTCAGGATACCAATGTCATCAGCGAATCGTATCATTGATATCCTTTCACCTTGAATTTTAATTCCACTCCTGAACCTTTCTTTTATTTGCATCATTGCTTCCTCGATGTACAGATTAAACAATAGGAGCGAAAGGCTACATTCTTATCCTACACCCTTTTTAATACGAGCACTTCGTTCTTGGTCGCCCAATCTTATTATTCCCTTTTGGCTGTTGTACATATTGTATGTGACCCGTCTCTCCCTATAGTTTACCCCTATTTTTCTCAGAATTTCGAACATCTTGCACCAGTTTACAGTGTCAAACGCCTTTTCCAGGTCGACAAATCCCATGAACGTGTCTTGATTTGTCTCCAGTCATGCTGCCATTATCAACCGCAATGTCAGAACTGCTTCCCTGGTGCTTTTACCTTTCCTGAAGCCGGACTGGTCGTCATCTAACACATCTTTAATTTTCTTTTCCACTCTTCTGTGTATTGTTCTTGGATGCATAAGCTGTTAAGCTGATAGTGCGATAATTCTCACACTCGTCAGCTCTTACAGTCTTCGGAATTGTATGGAGGACATTTTTGAGAAAGCGAGATGGTATGTCGACAGACTCATACATTCTACACATCAACGTGAATAGTCGTTTTGTTGCCACTTCCCCCAATGATTTTAGGAATTCTGATGGTATTTTATATATCCCTTCTGCCTTATTTGATCCTAAGTCCTACAAATCTCTCTTAAATACTGATTCTAATACTGGATCCCCTATCTCTTCTGAATCAATTCCTACTTCTTCTTCTATCACATCAGACAAATCCTCCCCCTCGTAGAGGCCTTTAATGTATTCTCTCCATCTGTCCGCTCTCTCCTATACGTTTAACAATGGAATTCCCACTCTTTATGTTACCACCCTTATTTTTCATTTCACCGTATGCAATTTTGACTTTCCCACATGCTGAGTCAGTCCTTCCGACAGTCACTTCTTTTTCAGCTCCTTCACTTTTTTCATGCCATTTTCTTTACTTCCCTGCACTTACTATTTATTTCATTCCTTTATTTCTGCATTCCTGAATTTCCCTGAATATTTTTGTACTTCCTTTTTTCATCGATCAACTGAAGTATTTCTTCCGTTACCCATGGTTTCTTCGTAGTTATCTTCTGTGTACCTTTTTTCCTTCCAACTTCTATGCTTGCCCTTTTTAGAGATGTGCACTCCTCTTCAGCTGTACTGCCTATTGAGCTATTCCTTATTGTTGTATCTATAACCTTAGAGAACTTAAAGTGTATCTCGTCATTCCTTAGTACTTCCGTATCCAACTTCTTTGCGTATTGATTCCTTGCGGTAGCGTTCTCGCTTCCCACGCCCGGGTTCCCGGGTTCGATTCCCGGCGGGGTCAGGGATTTTCTCTGCCCCGTGATGGCTGGGTGTTGTGTGATGTCCTTAGGTTAGTTAGGTTTAAGTAGTTCTAAGTTCTAGGGGACTTATGACCACAGCAGTTGAGTCCCATAGTGCTCAGAGCCATTTTCGTATTGATTCTTCCTGATTAATGTCTTAAAATTCAGCCTACTCTTCACCACAACTATTTTGTAATCTGAGTCTTTATCTGCTCCTGGGTACGCCTTACAATCAAGTATCTGATTTCGGAATCTCTGTTTGACCATGATGTAGTCTAACTGAAATCTTCCCGTATCATCCGGCCTTTTCCAAGTATACCTCCTCCTCTTATGGTTCTCCAACAGAGTATTCGCTGAAATTTATTACAGAACTAAATTAGTCTTTCTCCTCTTTCATTATTGTCCCAAGCCCATGTTCTATGCGAAAAGCCTTTCTTCTACTACTTCCCCTACAACCGTATTCCAGTGCCCCATGGCTATTAGATATTCATCTCCCTTTACGTGCTGTATTACCCTTTCAGTGTCCTCATATACTTCCGCTATCTCTTCATCTTTAACATGCTACCTCGGCATGTATGCCTGAGCTATCGTTGTCGATTCGGATAAGACCAACCCTATCACCGAACTGTTCACAGGAACATTCTGCCCCACCTTCCTATTCTTAGCGAATCCTACACCCATTATACCATTTCGTACTGCTGTTGATATCGACCTGTACTCATCTGACCAGAAATCCTTGGTTTCTTTCCATTACACTTCACTGATCCCTAATACATCTAGACTGAGCCTTTGCATTTACCTTTTCAGATTTTCTTCTTTCCTCGACTCGTGGAACGTTATTCTTTCGTTGGTTATACAATCTTTTTCTCCCCATCGGCAGTCCCCTCCCGGAGATCCGAATGAGGAACTATTCTGGAATCTTTTGCCAATGGAGAGATCATCATGACACTTTTTTCAATTACAGGCCACATTTCCCGTGGATACACGTTATTTGTCTTCAATGCAGTGATTTCTGTTGCCATCTGCATCCTCATTCCGTTGATCATTGCTGATTCTTCTGCCTTTAAATGCAGTTTCCCATACCAAGGACAAGAGAATGCCCTGAACCTCTGTCCGCTCCTCCGCCTTTTTTGTCAAGGCCATTGACAGAATAAGTGTGACTTCTTATGCCGGAAGTCTTCGGCCGCCAATGCTTATTATTAATCAAAATTTAAGCGGTGACGTGTTTCAAAACCGGGGCCGAGGACGTTTTGATTACTAATAAAGGACGCCACCCCTAAATTACCGGTAACGCCACCAAACAAGATCATACAACACTGCTCGACAATAGGAAAGAGGTGTCCTTCCACTGCACCAAAATCAGCCAATCATTATTAAGGGTCGTTCCAGTTACAACTGTTCCCTCAGAGCGAATCGGTCAAGACACCGACCACCCGCACCCTCCAGCCTACTTTGTTCCTCATCCTCCGTGGTAACTGACCGTTCTCTTCTCGCCCACGCCGCAAACACTTGAAACCGGAAGACGCGGCACAAATGTGTCTGCCGACGACCAGAGGGAAAGCCAAGCGAAGATTCGATCTACAGATGGCAATCGATAAGAGCCGACATGGCTCAGGGAGATCTTTTAAAAAAGGTTTTATTCACTCTTTAAAGGTGGCTTAGCACACATTTTTCTACTGTCGAGAATGCTTGCCTAAAGTTTTAATTCACCTCTTAAAGATGGTTCAGTATAATAATTTTTTTGTGAATATCTGCTTAAAGTTATGAAAGGTTTTAATTTACGTGTTAAATATAGTTCAGTATAATTTTTTTCTTCTGTGAACATTGGCTCAAAGTTAAGATTTAAAATTTCCCCTTTTGCTCTTATTAGAGGCTGTATTCAAATCTCGATTATTTGGTTCCCACCAACGTTTTGGTTAACAAAAGTAAGAGTATAATGTGTTAATTGCAGTTCGGGTTATTAGATGAGCTAATCTTTTTCTGTAATAGTGCCGGCAGTTAATCCACGCGTAGTTGCGTGCCTGGACTCGTTAAAAACCCCAACTGTTGGCAATGTTACGCATTGTTCCTGAGGTATCAGGATTGCACATTGTTAAGAAATCATTGAACAAATAATTTATGGACACTTGAAGCTTATCCTGCTGTAAATTGAGTCGTGCGGAACGAAACATTTGTTTTGTAAGCGTGCTGCACATTGTCGTATGTTTTGTATATATAATTTGTATCCATTAGATTGTTGCCTTCAATCAAATTCTGCTTAAGCATTTGTTCTGATTCTCTATTTTATCGACAGATTTATTTCAAACTTCTGTACGACACTCTTATTATAACTTCAAACCGACATAAGCTGCACATATTTTAAACAAAAATGTGTAGGTTTTTTTGTTAGAAGTGCCTCCGACAAAGAAAATTCTGTGCTCTATTGTGCTGTGCTGTGAAAATGTGCGGTTTCGCTAACTTTTTCACAGTCTGTTGTAACTAAGATATCAGGGCATTTAAACTGTTACACAAATGTCTTCTCTCGATTATATTGTTCCTCCTCACAGTGCACATAATTTTAAACATAAATTGTATACACTACAATGTGCTGTTTTGTTTTCATCCTCGCAGTTGCTTTTAACAGAAAATAGGCATGTAGTTTTTGTGGATAACTGGCTTATGGAATCTGAATCGCCCAAAACTTTGTAATCCTATCTGTTCACAGATCCAGCAGTTTGAGCGATCTCTCTCATATCTCGTGTACCAGTGACACCAGTCACTATCCCATTCATTTTAAGTGACTTCACCTCCCAATCAAGGTTTCGTTTGCAGTAACAATAAACAAGATTAGTGTGTGGGGACAGGAAACTGGCATAGTGAAAGGAAAATAGGAAATGGACAGAGAGAAAGTGAGGAGGAAATGGAGAGAGTTGGTTCGAATGGTTGAAATGGCTCTGAGCACTATGGAACTTAACTTCTCAGGTCATCAGTCCCCTAGAACTTAGAACTACTTAAACCTAACTAACCTAAGGACATCAGACAAATCCATCCCCTAGGCAGGATTCGAACCTGCGACCGTAGCGGTCGCACGGTTCCAGACTGTAGCACCTAGAACCGCTCGGCCACTCCGGCCGGCGAGAGAGTTGGGGGAAAGGATGTTATGGACAGAGAGAGAGGAGAAAAAAAGGAGACTGACGAAGAGAGTGGGAGGAGGAAATGAAGAGAGAGAGGGAACAGAAGATTATTAGAGCGTATATCCAATTCCCACACGTTTAGCAATTATGAAACGCTACCGGCTTCGTTAGCCGCCGCTATGTAGACGACTATGATTTTCGCCTGCTGGAGTTAGTGCTACACATCTGGAAGTTGAGGATAGCGCTGCTAACTGACAGAGATTTTCTTACAGGCTGCGGCATAAATAGCCTGCGCGTAAATCCTTCTCTGAGCGTGGGAAGGAACTCATTGTGCCGACGCTAACTGCCTGAGTCATAAACCACCTCCATAAAAGTGAAAGTGTTTTAATGTAAAACGGTCTAAGCGTATCGAGGGAGCTTGGGTTGGAGTAAACTGAACTGACTTTAAAGTACGTCGTCGATATCTGACTGTGAATGGAGGAGGAAAACGACGAAGGCTTTCGAAGCTCTATCTGCAGCATCGAGGTTTTTCTGCTCTTCACGCGGCGGACAGACGCGCTGCGTCGCGAAGCAGTAATAACGAAAACGAATAACAAGCAGGCAGGGGCGGGGGATGCTTCTGGAGAGGCCTTAGCTTTTGTGGGGCACCTCGTTAAAGGGCGCCCGCCTCCCTCTATCGCCACCCCACCCTCCGCGACGCTGCCCTTACTTCAGCCCACAGCCGCTGCTCTGCTCTGCGCCGCTGCACATCCAGTTTTGTTTCAATTAAAGACTTCTCTCTGGTGCAGTGGACTCATCTCTTCAGTGGTGACTGAAGGTGCACATTTTTATGCGATAGTTGCAAAGCTGGACTAAGAAGTTTATATTTTCCCACGCATCCTGTATGCTACTGGACTAAAGTAACAGGTGCTTAACTCAGTAACGATAGCCCGTCGGAATACACACACATTTATTAAACTCTCTTCTTGCTAGCAGATCTGTGCAGTCTGTAAATTAATGCTGATAATACCCCACAACATTTAAGAGTGATTAAGTTTAGTGAATAATATAATTTATTCATCATATGTACTGTTGATGTTTATACAGTGTCTATATCTTCACATTATAATATCCTTCAGGCAGTCAGAAACAGTTCTGACGATTGCAGTATGGTGAATACTACGAAACTGATTCACATTTTGCAAAGTCTGCATTGACATCAGCTGTTTGTTACAGACTTGGACTTGTAACGCCGGAAATGCATATCCTCCTATTTCCATCTATTGTGCTATAATTTTTTTTCCTTATTTTGTTACCTGAAGATATGACATTTCTGTGTCTTTATATATTGTACTTGTTTTACTACATATATACAGGGCTATTACAAATGATTGAAGCGATTTCATAAATTCACTGTAGCTCCATTCATTGACATATGGTCACGACACACTACAGATACGTAGAAAAACTCATAAAGTTTTGTTCGGCTGAAGCTGCACTTCAGGTTTCTGCCGCCAGAGCGCAGTGAGACAAAATGGCGACAGGAGCCGAGAAAGCGTATGTCGTGCTTGAAATGCACTCACATCAGTCAGTCATAACAGTGCAACGACACTTCAGGACGAAGTTCAACAAAGATCCACCAACTGCTAACTCCATTCGGCGATGGTATGCGCAGTTTAAAGCTTCTGGATGCCTCTGTAAGGGGAAATCAACGGGTCAGCCTGCAGTGAGCGAAGAAACGGTTGAACGCGTGCGGGCAAGTTTCACGCGTAACCCGCGGAAGTCGACGAATAAAGCAAGCAGGGAGCTAAACGTACCACAGCCGACGGTTTGGAAAATCTTACGGAAAAGGCTAAAGCAGAAGCCTTACCGTTTACAATTGCTACAAGCCCTGACACCCGATGACAAAGTCAAACGCTTTGAATTTTCGGCGCGGTTGCAACAGCTCATGGAAGAGGATGCGTTCAGTGCGAAACTTGTTTTCAGTGATGAAGCAACATTTTTTTCTTAATGGTGATGTGAATAGCCACAATGTGCGAATCTGGGCGGTAGAGAATCCCCACGCATTCGTGCAGCAAATTCGCAATTCACCAAAAGTTAATGTGTTTTGTGCAATCTCACGGTTTAAAGTTTACGGCCCCTTTTTCTTCTGCGAAAAAAACGTTACAGGACACGTGTATCTGGACATGCTGGAAAATTGGCTCATGCCACAACTGGAGACCGACAGCGCCGACTTCATCTTTCAACAGGATGGTGCTCCACCGCACTTCCCTCATGATGTTCGGCATTTCTTAAACAGGAGACTGGAAAACCCATGGATCGGTCATGGTGGAGATCATGATCAGCAATTCATGTCATGGCCTCCACGCTCTCCCGACTTAACCCCATGCGATTTCTATCTGTGGGGTTATGCGAAAGATTCCGTGTTTAAACCTCCTCTACCAAGAAACGTGCCAGAACTGCGAGCTCGCATCAACGATGCTTTCGAACTCATTGATGGGGACACGCTGCGCCGAGTGTGGGAGAAACTTGATTATCGGCTTGATCCCTGCCGAAACACTGAAGGGGCACATATCGAACATTTGTGAAAAACTTTTTGAGTTTTTGTATGTGTGTGCAAAGCATTGTGAAAATATCTCAAATAATAAAGTTATTGTAGAGCTGTGAAATCGCTTCAGTCATTTGTAGTAATCCTGTATATATATGCATTTATGTCGATGTATAATTGGTTTGTTTTGTAAATATTATTTGTATTTTTACGCTGGCTCTGGCCTAGGGAAAACTATGCTATCGAACGATTACATCGATAGGTCGTGTGGAGAACGAAAGTGTTTAGGATCTTTGGTAGTGTTAACTCTGCCGCATGGAGCGCGGGCAGAGAGAGTCTGGCTGGAGTAGGGCGGCGGAGCAGGTGTGTTGTGTAACGCTCCCGCGAGTTGCCGCGCTTTCGGGGTTTGGCAGCATGTAATTGCGCTCGACTTGCTATGATAGCTTCTGACACGGTGTCGCGGACGGGAAGCATTAGCTGGCGCACATCAAGAGCCCGTTTCGCCTGGTGACTGTGTCGAGAAGAAGGCGCGCTAGCATCCAGCTTCTGCAACAGCGATGGCCAGCAATGAGTGACAGTCGCCACCAACCTTCAATCAACCAACAAGGAAGACTGGAAGCACGTAAAGTTTTAGAACTGTATGGCAGACCTCAGCTTTTCAAACTGTTCAATTTGCCCCACAAAATTACAGCAACGTAGCATGAACCTTTGTTGCTCATTGTCCCAATTGCATTACAAAGCAGGGTCCCTTCCTTTTCCGGAATGAACCCGAGTGCCGTTGAAATTCAAACGCCAGCATTAAAGTAATATAATTCCATTTCACTGCTTTAATTTCAAAGTTCAGTTAAAGTATTCATAGCTGGCTACAATATTTAGATTACACAAGCACAAATTAAGAGTGCGAGTTTTGTTACCATATTTTAGCTTACCTGTGACTGCAGCTCAGCCTGGTACGTACAAAATTTTACTATTGTTAATTGTTCAGAATCATTTAATTCAAGTTTAAAGTTAAATCTCTTATTTCTGAATTGCGTAGATTCAAATAAGTTTGAAATGATTGTTGAGGTAGCCCAAGACTAACCTTATTGTATTGAATTTCGTAGTGCTTCAGAAATAAAGTTCACTATTAATTTCAGTCACTAAATTAACTTTCAATTTTCCAGTTTTATTATTTCTTTTGCTAAATTAAGTCAGAGTGTAGCGAAATTTATTACTTCTGACAAACATTCAGTTTTCACACAACACGTGTCAACCTTCAGTTGTCACTCTTTTAGTGCTAATTATATGTGCATTAATCTTTCATTTTCAGTTATTATAGTAGTTGTCCATAGGACTGGCGACCGTAATATTCCCCAAATCTCAAAAAGCTAATTAACGTCAATTAATTGTTAACGTAACGACCGCACATTTACTTTCTTTATTATTTTTACCCTTTTCTCAAAATTAATTTCCACCAATTTCATTTGCATTTTTCCTTTCATTTAGATGTAACCCTTTCCTCCCTCTTTACCGACAAATTAACTTCGGTGACGATTGCTTTTCCCAAATTTCCATTAGGTACATGCGGTTTAATTTTTCACTGTCATTGAGGTCGATAAGTGAGGGGGAGGGTGCAGACTCGAAAACGGATTTCCCGCTTATCGCGAACGTTCGCCTTATCCACTTTGGCTGTCCGAGCATGCCTCCAGGACCGACCAAAACTTCACCCAGTGCCCAACCCTTACGTTCGAACATTTCGTGATTGCTGCACGGCCAGAGACAAATATTTTTATCGCCATTTCAGCTCGTTGAGGCATGGAGACATCATTGATGGCTATAATGTCTGTGTTTATACAGTGTATGTATCTTCCCATTGCAGTGTCCTTCCGACACGCACGAATCTTTGAAGGAACGGACACCGTTCTGACGATTGTAGCTGCGGTAAATATTGTCCGCGACATGTGGAAGTCCCGGTTGCTGCTGGAGGCGTGCTTGGGTAGCCGTAATGGTAACCGTGAACACTCGCGATAAACGGTAATCCGGGTTCGAGTCTGGTCCGCCACAAAAAAATGTTCATCTGTCACAAAGAGCGGATGTCAATTCGGATTCTCAAAATGCGAATCAATTTCGTAAAATTTACAGTTGCAAGCAATACTGGCCAAAAAAATGTTATTAATTAATTTAGTTTTAAACGTTGGACCGGTACTAGTACGGACACTACGAAAAATATACAGGACACACAGATTTTACGGCGACTCGATTATTTAATGTCGCACCTCGATAACACAATTATCAGATAATCAAAATATAAACTGGAACTAAATGTGAGTAAGATGAGGTGATGTAACTTAAAACGTTGAAGTTACATGACCTCATCTTACTCACATGTAGGACCTGTTTACATTTTTATTATCTGATGATGATTATATCGAAACATAAATAAATTAATAATCTCAAAATCTGTGATTCCTCTACGTTTTTTGTAGTATCCATATTACTCAACGTTTAAAAATATTCATAATGGACGCATACTTATTACCTCAGAGCCGGCCGCGGTCGCCGAGCGGTTCTAGGCGCTACAGTCTGGAACCGCGCGGCCGCTACGGTCGCAGGTTCGAATCCTGCCTCGGGCATGGATGTGTGTGATGTCCTTAGGTTAATTAGGTTTAACTAGTTCTAAGTTCTAGGGGACTGACGACCTGAGAAGTTAAGTCCCATAGAACTCAGAGCCATTTGCACCATTACCTCAGAGTTAAAATTTGAAAATCCTCAAATAGATGTTTTGTCGGGTTATGTCACGTTTTATTACACAAACGGATTCAAAAATACAAATCATACATACCTTTCACAACACTGTTTAAATTGCCCAATATAGTCACGGACCACAATATAGTACATAGGGCACTCTAGGAGAAATAGCAAACATTTTAGGGCGTCGTAGTATAGAGTTCTTCGAAAAAAACATATCGAATAAACCGCGTCCAATTTTTTGTTAGTTAAGAGATACGTCTGTATCCAAACAAGAAGGCGTTAAACGAACAAATATGATGATGCTACCCAATTCTCTTGACAGCATCACATACAGCTCTTGTGACGTCGCCCTAGCGTTGTTTTATGGGAGCAGCACTATTTATAATCCGATCAATTAGTCTTTTGTGTTTGCTTTTGATTTGTAGACTTCGCCTTTCAACCACCCTCACGGACAAAATTTAAAGGTGCAAGGTACTGGGACTCTAGTGGCCAAGAACATAACAATTTTTGCCGAACCATTTTCCAGGGAAGGATAGGTTTAAGCGATGCGTCATTTGAAAACTCAGTGGAAGGCCCTGTTATACTGAAAGAACATTTTTACAGCCAAAGGTACCTCTTACGATGAGGCTCGAATCTCGTTTTCAAGAAAGTGTAGATACCGGGACTCGATACGGTAACGCAGCAGATCCAATCAACTGATAGTCTATTATCACACATTTACAGAGAAGTGTAGTTGAAAACGCGTGTCCACAAAGGCGGCTAGTCTTCCGTCGGATAACCGATATGGTAAAAGTGGGTTCTTCAGTGACAATATTACCTCGATTATTCGGTAGTTTGCAATTATCCAATGACAAAATACCTATCGTCTACCTTCATCTTCTCGAAGGTATTCATTCCGTTCCAAATAATGACAGAGGCCGTGCCTACGCAATGTCCGCTGTTTTCCTGTATTTGGAACACCGATCTGTATAGATATATTCTACGTATGCATGTTGAAGGACTACTTCTTCTATCTGACGACATTATTCACACTTTGTTCATTTGACAGTTAGATGAGATATGACTGTTGTGCACAGCAATATTCTCATGTGGTTATGTGAAAATACGAGTAAATGGTTTTCAATCTGATACTCTGCCGTTAGGAAATCTACCGTATTCTGTACAAGTAGCAGTAACGTATCCATTACGAAGTCCATACACAAACAGCAATCGGCATATTCAGCATTTGTGAATACGTGCGGTTTTGTTTCCCGGTTAGCGATGTGACGGTGGCCAAAACACTCTTTCAGAATATCCCACGTAATATTACAAACTGTCACCTACATGAAACTCATCGCTATCGAAAACCTTAGTTCAGCAATCACACGTTCCGTTCGGGATTCAGTTGCGACATTCACGAAATTTCTAATCTGAATAACGTAGTGAAGAGGTAAAAACAAAGTTCTGCTAACTGTCTCACCCAGCCCTGTGGCGAACCGCTGCTGCCACCGACACAATGTATGCTGCCCCAAGCGCGAAAACACTTAGACCAAGTGGCGCCATCTTCCATGTGTTCGCGTCCTCTTCAATACTGATTTTCTTCAACCTACCAATTTAAGACTCAGAAAAAACCTTTCTGCCCTTACTTCAGCCCACAGCCGCTGCTCTGCTCTGCGCCGCTGCACATCCAGTTTTGTTTCAATTAAAGACTTCTCTCTGGTGCAGTGGACTCATCTCTTCAGTGGTGACTGAAGGTGCACATTTTTATGCGATAGTTGCAAAGCTGGACTAAGAAGTTTATATTTTCCCACGCATCCTGTATGCTACTGGACTAAAGTAACAGGTGCTTAACTCAGTAACGATAGCCCGTCGGAATACACACACATTTATTAAACTCTCTTCTTGCTAGCAGATCTGTGCAGTCTGTAAATTAATGCTGATAATACCCCACAACATTTAAGAGTGATTAAGTTTAGTGAATAATATAATTTATTCATCATATGTACTGTTGATGTTTATACAGTGTCTATATCTTCACATTATAATATCCTTCAGGCAGTCAGAAACAGTTCTGACGATTGCAGTATGGTGAATACTACGAAACTGATTCACATTTTGCAAAGTCTGCATTGACATCAGCTGTTTGTTACAGACTTGGACTTGTAACGCCGGAAATGCATATCCTCCTATTTCCATCTATTGTGCTATAATTTTTTTTCCTTATTTTGTTACCTGAAGATATGACATTTCTGTGTCTTTATATATTGTACTTGTTTTACTACATATATACAGGGCTATTACAAATGATTGAAGCGATTTCATAAATTCACTGTAGCTCCATTCATTGACATATGGTCACGACACACTACAGATACGTAGAAAAACTCATAAAGTTTTGTTCGGCTGAAGCTGCACTTCAGGTTTCTGCCGCCAGAGCGCAGTGAGACAAAATGGCGACAGGAGCCGAGAAAGCGTATGTCGTGCTTGAAATGCACTCACATCAGTCAGTCATAACAGTGCAACGACACTTCAGGACGAAGTTCAACAAAGATCCACCAACTGCTAACTCCATTCGGCGATGGTATGCGCAGTTTAAAGCTTCTGGATGCCTCTGTAAGGGGAAATCAACGGGTCAGCCTGCAGTGAGCGAAGAAACGGTTGAACGCGTGCGGGCAAGTTTCACGCGTAACCCGCGGAAGTCGACGAATAAAGCAAGCAGGGAGCTAAACGTACCACAGCCGACGGTTTGGAAAATCTTACGGAAAAGGCTAAAGCAGAAGCCTTACCGTTTACAATTGCTACAAGCCCTGACACCCGATGACAAAGTCAAACGCTTTGAATTTTCGGCGCGGTTGCAACAGCTCATGGAAGAGGATGCGTTCAGTGCGAAACTTGTTTTCAGTGATGAAGCAACATTTTTTTCTTAATGGTGATGTGAATAGCCACAATGTGCGAATCTGGGCGGTAGAGAATCCCCACGCATTCGTGCAGCAAATTCGCAATTCACCAAAAGTTAATGTGTTTTGTGCAATCTCACGGTTTAAAGTTTACGGCCCCTTTTTCTTCTGCGAAAAAAACGTTACAGGACACGTGTATCTGGACATGCTGGAAAATTGGCTCATGCCACAACTGGAGACCGACAGCGCCGACTTCATCTTTCAACAGGATGGTGCTCCACCGCACTTCCCTCATGATGTTCGGCATTTCTTAAACAGGAGACTGGAAAACCCATGGATCGGTCATGGTGGAGATCATGATCAGCAATTCATGTCATGGCCTCCACGCTCTCCCGACTTAACCCCATGCGATTTCTATCTGTGGGGTTATGCGAAAGATTCCGTGTTTAAACCTCCTCTACCAAGAAACGTGCCAGAACTGCGAGCTCACATCAACGATGCTTTCGAACTCATTGATGGGGACACGCTGCGCCGAGTGTGGGAGAAACTTGATTATCGGCTTGATCCCTGCCGAAACACTGAAGGGGCACATATCGAACATTTGTGAAAAACTTTTTGAGTTTTTGTATGTGTGTGCAAAGCATTGTGAAAATATCTCAAATAATAAAGTTATTGTAGAGCTGTGAAATCGCTTCAGTCATTTGTAGTAATCCTGTATATATATGCATTTATGTCGATGTATAATTGGTTTGTTTTGTAAATATTATTTGTATTTTTACGCTGGCTCTGGCCTAGGGAAAACTATGCTATCGAACGATTACATCGATAGGTCGTGTGGAGAACGAAAGTGTTTAGGATCTTTGGTAGTGTTAACTCTGCCGCATGGAGCGCGGGCAGAGAGAGTCTGGCTGGAGTAGGGCGGCGGAGCAGGTGTGTTGTGTAACGCTCCCGCGAGTTGCCGCGCTTTCGGGGTTTGGCAGCATGTAATTGCGCTCGACTTGCTATGATAGCTTCTGACACGGTGTCGCGGACGGGAAGCATTAGCTGGCGCACATCAAGAGCCCGTTTCGCCTGGTGACTGTGTCGAGAAGAAGGCGCGCTAGCATCCAGCTTCTGCAACAGCGATGGCCAGCAATGAGTGACAGTCGCCACCAACCTTCAATCAACCAACAAGGAAGACTGGAAGCACGTAAAGTTTTAGAACTGTATGGCAGACCTCAGCTTTTCAAACTGTTCAATTTGCCCCACAAAATTACAGCAACGTAGCATGAACCTTTGTTGCTCATTGTCCCAATTGCATTACAAAGCAGGGTCCCTTCCTTTTCCGGAATGAACCCGAGTGCCGTTGAAATTCAAACGCCAGCATTAAAGTAATATAATTCCATTTCACTGCTTTAATTTCAAAGTTCAGTTAAAGTATTCATAGCTGGCTACAATATTTAGATTACACAAGCACAAATTAAGAGTGCGAGTTTTGTTACCATATTTTAGCTTACCTGTGACTGCAGCTCAGCCTGGTACGTACAAAATTTTACTATTGTTAATTGTTCAGAATCATTTAATTCAAGTTTAAAGTTAAATCTCTTATTTCTGAATTGCGTAGATTCAAATAAGTTTGAAATGATTGTTGAGGTAGCCCAAGACTAACCTTATTGTATTGAATTTCGTAGTGCTTCAGAAATAAAGTTCACTATTAATTTCAGTCACTAAATTAACTTTCAATTTTCCAGTTTTATTATTTCTTTTGCTAAATTAAGTCAGAGTGTAGCGAAATTTATTACTTCTGACAAACATTCAGTTTTCACACAACACGTGTCAACCTTCAGTTGTCACTCTTTTAGTGCTAATTATATGTGCATTAATCTTTCATTTTCAGTTATTATAGTAGTTGTCCATAGGACTGGCGACCGTAATATTCCCCAAATCTCAAAAAGCTAATTAACGTCAATTAATTGTTAACGTAACGACCGCACATTTACTTTCTTTATTATTTTTACCCTTTTCTCAAAATTAATTTCCACCAATTTCATTTGCATTTTTCCTTTCATTTAGATGTAACCCTTTCCTCCCTCTTTACCGACAAATTAACTTCGGTGACGATTGCTTTTCCCAAATTTCCATTAGGTACATGCGGTTTAATTTTTCACTGTCATTGAGGTCGATAAGTGAGGGGGAGGGTGCAGACTCGAAAACGGATTTCCCGCTTATCGCGAACGTTCGCCTTATCCACTTTGGCTGTCCGAGCATGCCTCCAGGACCGACCAAAACTTCACCCAGTGCCCAACCCTTACGTTCGAACATTTCGTGATTGCTGCACGGCCAGAGACAAATATTTTTATCGCCATTTCAGCTCGTTGAGGCATGGAGACATCATTGATGGCTATAATGTCTGTGTTTATACAGTGTATGTATCTTCCCATTGCAGTGTCCTTCCGACACGCACGAATCTTTGAAGGAACGGACACCGTTCTGACGATTGTAGCTGCGGTAAATATTGTCCGCGACATATGGAAGTCCCGGTTGCTGCTGGAGGCGTGCTTGGGTAGCCGTAATGGTAACCGTGAACACTCGCGATAAACGGTAATCCGGGTTCGAGTCTGGTCCGCCACAAAAAAATGTTCATCTGTCACAAAGAGCGGATGTCAATTCGGATTCTCAAAATGCGAATCAATTTCGTAAAATTTACAGTTGCAAGCAATACTGGCCAAAAAAATGTTATTAATTAATTTAGTTTTAAACGTTGGACCGGTACTAGTACGGACACTACGAAAAATATACAGGACACACAGATTTTACGGCGACTCGATTATTTAATGTCGCACCTCGATAACACAATTATCAGATAATCAAAATATAAACTGGAACTAAATGTGAGTAAGATGAGGTGATGTAACTTAAAACGTTGAAGTTACATGACCTCATCTTACTCACATGTAGGACCTGTTTACATTTTTATTATCTGATGATGATTATATCGAAACATAAATAAATTAATAATCCCAAAATCTGTGATTCCTCTACGTTTTTTGTAGTATCCATATTACTCAACGTTTAAAAATATTCATAATGGACGCATACTTATTACCTCAGAGCCGGCCGCGGTCGCCGAGCGGTTCTAGGCGCTACAGTCTGGAACCGCGCGGCCGCTACGGTCGCAGGTTCGAATCCTGCCTCGGGCATGGATGTGTGTGATGTCCTTAGGTTAATTAGGTTTAACTAGTTCTAAGTTCTAGGGGACTGACGACCTGAGAAGTTAAGTCCCATAGTACTCAGAGCCATTTGCACCATTACCTCAGAGTTAAAATTTGAAAATCCTCAAATAGATGTTTTGTCGGGTTATGTCACGTTTTATTACACAAACGGATTCAAAAATACAAATCATACATACCTTTCACAACACTGTTTAAATTGCCCAATATAGTCACGGACCACAATATAGTACATAGGGCACTCTAGGAGAAATAGCAAACATTTTAGGGCGTCGTAGTATAGAGTTCTTCGAAAAAAACATATCGAATAAACCGCGTCCAATTTTTTGTTAGTTAAGAGATACGTCTGTATCCAAACAAGAAGGCGTTAAACGAACAAATATGATGATGCTACCCAATTCTCTTGACAGCATCACATACAGCTCTTGTGACGTCGCCCTAGCGTTGTTTTATGGGAGCAGCACTATTTATAATCCGATCAATTAGTCTTTTGTGTTTGCTTTTGATTTGTAGACTTCGCCTTTCAACCACCCTCACGGACAAAATTTAAAGGTGCAAGGTACTGGGACTCTAGTGGCCAAGAACATAACAATTTTTGCCGAACCATTTTCCAGGGAAGGATAGGTTTAAGCGATGCGTCATTTGAAAACTCAGTGGAAGGCCCTGTTATACTGAAAGAACATTTTTACAGCCAAAGGTACCTCTTACGATGAGGCTCGAATCTCGTTTTCAAGAAAGTGTAGATACCGGGACTCGATACGGTAACGCAGCAGATCCAATCAACTGATAGTCTATTATCACACATTTACAGAGAAGTGTAGTTGAAAACGCGTGTCCACAAAGGCGGCTAGTCTTCCGTCGGATAACCGATATGGTAAAAGTGGGTTCTTCAGTGACAATATTACCTCGATTATTCGGTAGTTTGCAATTATCCAATGACAAAATACCTATCGTCTACCTTCATCTTCTCGAAGGTATTCATTCCGTTCCAAATAATGACAGAGGCCGTGCCTACGCAATGTCCGCTGTTTTCCTGTATTTGGAACACCGATCTGTATAGATATATTCTACGTATGCATGTTGAAGGACTACTTCTACTATCTGACGACATTATTCACACTTTGTTCATTTGACAGTTAGATGAGATATGACTGTTGTGCACAGCAATATTCTCATGTGGTTATGTGAAAATACGAGTAAATGGTTTTCAATCTGATACTCTGCCGTTAGGAAATCTACCGTATTCTGTACAAGTAGCAGTAACGTATCCATTACGAAGTCCATACACAAACAGCAATCGGCATATTCAGCATTTGTGAATACGTGCGGTTTTGTTTCCCGGTTAGCGATGTGACGGTGGCCAAAACACTCTTTCAGAATATCCCACGTAATATTACAAACTGTCACCTACATGAAACTCATCGCTATCGAAAACCTTAGTTCAGCAATCACACGTTCCGTTCGGGACTCAGTTGCGACATTCACGAAATTTCTAATCTGAATAACGTAGTGAAGAGGTAAAAACAAAGTTCTGCTAACTGTCTCACCCAGCCCTGTGGCGAACCGCTGCTGCCACCGACACAGTGTATGCTGCCCCAAGCGCGAAAACACTTAGACCAAGTGGCGCCATCTTCCATGTGTTCGCGTCCTCTTCAATACTGATTTTCTTCAACCTACCAATTTAAGACTCAGAAAAAACCTTTCTTTAAATATAGACAATCATCGCATTAAGACTACTCCAACTTTTCTTGTCTTTCCACGCGGATCATCTTGACACTAAATAGTCAATTTTATGTCTCAAAAAAATTATAGTTATCAGTCTACCAAACAGAGTAAAAAAAAGATCTACATTTATTCTGGTGGTTAACAGGGCATTTCATGTGATTTACATTGGTGATATGAAGTGTTATATATTCACATCACTTTTGAATTAAGGCTAATTTTACTATTCGTAACTTCATTTTTATGATAATTGTACCATTTAATCAGTCTTATAATAAAATAAAAAACGTTTCGACAAAGGAAGCCAGGTAATAAATACGGATATCGGTTGCTGTCGTTCTACTACCTGTACGTAGCCTACCTGAATTACGGCGTTTTTTGCAGATGTAGCTGTTGGCAGTGGTTATTTTCTGACGTAGAGTACACCTCAGTAACTATACAGAATCAATAGTAATTAAAGGTTAATTTGGTTGCATATTGTGTATGGATATTGAGGCTACGTCCCGTTACTTTGCCAATTTGCGTCGTACAGATTGTTGTGCAGTGTCTATAAGCTCGTCTCATAGATACGAATAAAAATATGTTCTCAGCTTTTTGTCAACGTAAATGGATCATGCGTAACTTAATTGTCGCTGGCGTTTCCTAAGTTGGAGCCACCAACCGCCAAACTTAGCAGAGTATTTCCGTAGAACGTGCGCAAAAACTCATCCATCTACTTCCAGAAAGCCTAGCCTGTTACACAAATATCAAACCTCCGACCCAGTGTGGCATTTGTTTACACAGAGCCCCGCCTCTTCCCCCAGTTGTGTAGTCTGTTCACTCGGTCTTCTCCCCAGTGTCATGATGCTGGCTCAGGCTGTAGCTTTATCCGCCACTTTTCCCATAAAATTCACCAATAAAAAAGGTCCTTTGAATCCGAATTACCAATTCGAAGAACGTAACGACTTCAACTTTTTTTTTTCTCCTTTAGGAAATGTATAAAGGGGAGTCAAATGAAAACAAGACAATAAAGTAACCTGGTTATTGACTGATGACCTTAGCAGTTAAGTCCCATAAGATTTCACACACATAAACTGTTTATTATTCCAAAAGTAATCGCCATAGCTGTGAGATAAGACTGTCTAAACCTTCACGGAAAAGGGTTTGTGGTTGCCTACAGAAGCATAAGTTAGTCGGTTCAAATGGATGCAGAGATCAGTAAACAGACACACGAGAGGCAATCATAAAGTTTTCATCAACAGCTTAAAAAATGAATCTGTGTCCAAAAAATTGGCGATGGTGTTAGTCCGTGTCTATGTCACGCACAAGAAGGTGTAATTAGATGAATGACGAACACTAACTTCACCTAACGAATGTTTATTCGGCACTTGCACATACAAGAGCGCGGAGCGAACTGCCTCCGGCCAGAACACATACGGTATATATACAGTTACAGAACATTCCAGTACAATGATTCTTGACATTTGTGCTTACTTCTAGAGTGTACTCTAAGTGAATATAGAAATTAAAATACTACGGTTCAGGGGAGTTTTTAAGCCACGACCCTAGCTGCAACAGCGTAGTATTATAAACACTACACCACGGTAATTTTGCTACTGATTTTCTTCAGCGACATTGTTCCCTCTTTAAGAGAATAGCGTCTCGGTGTTACGTCATCCTAGTCCGGGAACGAATCATCGGTCCTGTATACTCCGACTCCCGATGACTGATGTTCGCCCTGGCGGTGATGTTCTTAGAACTTCCTTTGCCGCTACGCTCATCGTCACCTTTCCGCTTGTTGCCGGTCGCTGGAGCTTCGATTTTACCCTGGGTTGCAGGACCCTTATAGGGCTTCATTCGAAGGACGTGGACCGTATCCCTGATCTTTCGTCGTCTTGTGTTGGGGCCGAAAGCTTCAACTTCATAAGTAACATCAGACAACTGTTTCACAACCTTATAAGGTCCAAAGAAGCGCCTGAGGAGCTTCTCAGAGAGACCAACCTTCCGAACAGGAGTGAAGATCCAGACTAGGTCACCAGGCTGGTAGACAACACGGCGGTGGCTCGCGTCATACCTTCGGCGAAATTTTCTTGAGCTTGCAGCGTACGGAGTCGAGATAACTGCCGAGCTTCCTCAGCTCTGGTTAGCATCTGGCCGCTGTGTCGTTGTCCACGTCATAGGGATGTAATGGAAACACAGTGTCCATCGCCGTAGTCGCTTCACACCCATGCACCAGGAAAAATGGGGTAAATCCTGTGGTCCCTTGTTTGGAGGTGTTGTAGGCAAACGTCACGAAAGGTAGCAGCACTTCATCCCAGTTGCTCTGCTCAATATTGACGAACATTGATAGCAAGTCGGCCAAGGTCCTATTAAGCTGTTCAGTAAGCCCGTTAGTTTGCGGACGGTAGGCTGCCATCATGTGATGAGTATAGTTGCACCGACGGATTATCTCTGTCACAAGATTCGATTGAAAAACTTTTCCTCGATCCGTAATTAACGACCTTGGGGCCCCGTGTTTTAATATAATGTTTTCCACGATGAGTTTGGCTACCTCGAATGCTTCGGCTGTTTTCTGGGCTTTTGCAATGGCATAGCGTGACAGATAATCAATGCAAACAATGATCCATCTATTGCCACTATCAGATTTTGGAAATCGTCCGAGGGGGTCAATCCCGACACTCTAGAAAGGCGTTTCATCGGGTGGAATTGGTGTGAGTCAGCCAGGTGGTTTCTGAGGAACTGCCTTTCTCCTCTGGAACTCTCGACAGTGCGACACATAAGACACATAGTGACGGACACTCCTAAATAAACCTGGCCAGAAAAATCTCTTGTGGATTCTATTGTATGTCTTAATAAATCCTAAATGTCCAGACTCAGGTGTGTCATGGAATTTATGTAGAACATCTAAGCGCGTGTGTTTAGAAATCACTGGTAGCCACCTATTTACAAACGGATCAAAGTTTTTCTTGCAATGTAATCCATTAACTACCTTAAGTTGTCCTATCACACCCTCTGGCCGATTTAAGGCAAGCATAATTTGAGATGGCTTGGCGTCCCTCTTCTGCTCAGCGGAGAGATCCTGGAGTGCAGCGAGACAGTCACTATCTTCATCAATGTTTGATGCTCTTTCTCTGGGTTTCTTGAGAGACAGTCGGCATCTTGGTGTTTTCAAAAAAATGGTTCAAGTGGCTCTGAGCACTATGGGACTTAACTTATGAGGTCATCAATCCCCTAGAACTTAGAACTACTTAAACCTACCTAACGTAAGGACATCACACACATCCATGCCCGAGGCAGGACTCGAACCTGCGACCGTAGCGGTCGCGCGGTTCCAAACTATAGAGCCTAGAACCGCTCGGCCACTTCGGCCGGCTTTGGTGTTTCCTTCCACTTTTGTACACTATTGTAATGTCACACTCTTGAACAGGTAGGCCCACGTGGCGAATCGTCCTGCTGGATCCTTGTCAACCAACTTGTCAACCAACAAAGTGAATGATGGTCTATAACAACTGTGAATGGCCTTCCATAGAGATATTGTCCAAATTTTCACATGGGCCAGATCACAGCAAGACATTCTCTTTCCTTAGTTGAATAGTTTCTCTCGGCTTTTGTAAGTGTCCTAGAAGCATAGGCTATAACCTTCGCTTTTCCATCAGCACCAGAACAGCACTGATCCCACACCCACTGGCATCTGTGTGTAGTTCTGTAGGTGCTGTCTCATAATACAGACCAAGTACAGGGTCAGTCGTCAGAGCTTTTCGCAGCACATCCAAAGAAACTTGTTGAGCACCAACTTAGATAAATTTAGCATCGGCTTTTAACAATTATTGGAGTGGCCTGGTTTTGATACAAAAGTCTTTGATAAAACGACGGTAATACGAACATTATCCGAGGAAGCTTGTCACATCTCTAATACTTTTAAGAAAAGGAAATTCTGTTATAGATCCTACCTCTTCTGGGTCTGGCCGCACACCTTCATTTGGCACAAGGTGTCCTAGTATTTCGATTTCTTTTGCTCCAAAGAGACAGTTTCTTGGAATAAGTTTCAGTCCGTCTTGTTGGAGACACTTAAGAGCGATCCTCAGTCTTTTTATGTGTTCATCAAACACTATAATGTCATCTAAATAATAAAGACACATAATCCACTTCAGGTGCCTTACAAGATTATCTATCATCCGTTCAAAAGGTGATGGTGCATTAAACAGACCAAACGGCATTACCTTAAACCCATACAAGCCCTCAGGGGTGATGAATGCAGTTTTCTCACGAGCAGCCTCAACTACTTCGATTTGCCAGTATCCCGAGTACATGTCCATGGTTGAGAAAAATTTAGCCCCTTCAGACTATCGTATCGTCAATTCGTGGAAGCTTGTAAACGTCCTTTTTAGTTATTTTATTAAGCTTCCTGTAATCAACACAAAAGCGCCAGCTGCCATCCTTCTTCCTGACGAGGACCATGGTGACGACCATGGGCTCTGCCAAGGCTGAATGATGTCATTCTTCACCATTTTCTTTATCTCCTCGCGAATTATTCGACGTTCCGTTGCTGATACACGGTATGCTCTCTGGCTAACTGGTTGATGGTTCCCAGTGCTAATCCGATGCTTCACCGTCGATTTGTCTAATTTGCTCTTCAGCTGTGGATTGAGGCATTCAGAGAACTCTTGAAGAATGACAAGTAGCTTTTTCTGTTGTTGCTTAGTGGGATCTGGTGATAGTCGAGCTAGAAGATCTTGTCTCGTGGTGGCAGCGCCAATTTCGCTCACAGACTGAGCATGAGAGGTTTCTATGACGCTCAGCTGTTCGGCCATTAACGGCTCAGTGTGTGCTACGCACGTGCGTCTTGGAAGGATCTGCGGTTCTCGGCGACAGTTAACTATCCACAATTCACCGAATCCGTTCTTAAACCAGACGACAGAGGATAGGATGACCAATTTATTCTTCAGTGGTATGATTCTTTTACATTCCACTACAAGACCCATGGGTTGATGCATGGCATGACACATGACAGTTACCTTTCTAGCACTTACTGCAGGAATGATCACTTCATCCCCCACGTAGTCTCCACACACTCGAATGCGCATCTTCCTGTCCAGAGTATCTCATCTCGGCTAGCATAATCATCGAGCGACACAATGTATAATTGCCTGAGAAGTTTTCATAAAGTCCCTTCCGAGAATGACGTCATGACTACACTCTTGTAAGACTATGAATTCTAAGGGATGTGTATGGCCACTTATACCCACACGAATGACACATCTTCCTGTAGGTTTTACATATTTCCCATTAGCCTCCTTCAACAGAAATGTTTTGCTGTCGACGAATACAGTTTTCAGCAACTGGCGACTGTACTTCTCCGAAACGACTGAACATGATGCTCCAGACTCCACAAGAGCCTGGGCTGGTCGGCCATCCATGAGGATATCGACGTAGTTTCCTATCATTTATGTAGTGATGACGGCGGGGGATTTTTCTCTTCGGCTGCCTCACCTCCAAGGAAGGTCGTACCCTTTAGTTTTCCAGGTTGCGGCGGCAAGGTGATCGGCTGGAACTTCTAAACGACGATGCAGACCATGATCAGCGTGTTGGGGAGCGTCGTCTCCAGCGACTATCTTGCGGCGATGGTGACCTTCGTCGTCCTGCACCCACATCTTCTTGTTCATCTTCGTCGTCGGGGGTTGGCGTCGGCAAATGTCGATCTGCTGTCATCTGGCTCGGGCGTCATCGTATATCAGCCGCCTTTCTCGACAATAGTGCACCACATGTCCCGGTCATCCTCAGTGGAAACATACTGGGTGGTTATCCTGGGTCCTCCAGACATGTCTTCCTTGGTGCCCAAACAGGTTCCTCATGCGGCATTGTAGGAATGTAACTCCGTCTGGGTCTCGACTTTAAAGGAAAATGAAGGACGAGAGATTGGGTTCAATGTCTGTTCCACTTCCTCCCTTATGACCTCTTGAAGCGTCTCGGTTTTTTGCTAGCAGTGCAATACAAGTGCCTTTGAACTTCCTCTCTCACTATCTGACGAAGAACACTTGTGAAATCAGTTGCTTCCTCCATCATAGATATCGATACGACGTTTGGAAGCCGTTCAAACTTCTTGCGTGTAATTCTTCTTAGATGTATTTTCTCGATAAACTGGCACCATTTTATGAAGTCGTCTGCTGTCAAAACCTCGTTCAGGAGTAGGGCTTGATACATGTCCTCAGCAACACCCTTCATGAGATGTGCAACCTTATCTTCCTCCTTAATTCTAGGATCCACTATTTTACACATCTCCAAGACGTCTTGAATGTAGGATGCTGTAGTTTCTCCTGGAAGATGTGCCCTGCACTTTAATTTATCTTCAGCCTTGCACTTCTGTCGTTGTGTGTCGCCGAAATACTTGCGTAGTTCCGCCTGGAATACTTCCCCGCTTCTGAGCTTCTCCTCGTTATTCTCATACCATTGCTTGGCAGGCCACAACAAGTAGAAAATTACGTAGGCCAAACAAACGGTGTCATCCCATTTGTTAAATTTGTCTATACGCTCATATACCTTCAGCCACTTGTTTGGATCTTGGCCATCGTCACCAGAGAACACGGAAGGAAGTCTCATGTGCTCTTGCACGCAGGGTGCAGCACACAGTTGCTGTCATCGTAACGTCCGCTTCTTCTTCTGTCTGCTATAGATTTGAATCTGTTGAATATGGCTCGAAGTCGGGTTTCTCGCCACGTAAAAGGCGGCTCTGACGTGGCCTGATGGGAGCCACCGTGTCGTCGATAATGTGCGCTAACACAAGTTCCGATACCCAACGTCTCCACCAGAATAATGTCACGTAGAAGAAGATATAATTAGATGAATGACGAACACTAACTTCACTTAACGCGGTTTATTCGGCACTTGCACATACAATAGCGCAGAATGAACTGCCTCCGGCCAGAACACATACGGTATATATACAGTTACAAAACATTCCAGTACACTGATTCTTGACATTGGTGGATACTTCTAGAGTGTACTCGAACCGAATACGGATATTAAAATCTTATAGTTAATGTGCGTTTTGAATTCACGACCATCCATGCAACAGTCTAGTATCATACCCAGTACACCACGGTGACTGCGCTACTGAGCTGCTTCTGTGACAATATTTCACGCTCAAATGGTGAATGGTTTTCGCAGGGGCACACAACTGGAGGAGATCTTGGTTGCACAAGTCTGCAATTTGGCCGTTCAGTAAATGTATCACCTCAAAAATCACCTCGTCCTCATTCTTGAAATGCGTGATACGAAATGACTTCTTCATCCGAGGAAATAGCAAAACGAAGGAATCAGTGGGATTCATGAAAGGGAAATACGAGGCATGAGCCAGAATTTGACGCTCCTAACAGTGTACGGTGCATAATGTACTTGGATGTTGCCGTGAAGCAAAATTACCCTTAAACAGGTATATGTGACGCTTTTTGTTGACAGCCTCCTGTGACTAATTCAAAAGATTTTGACAGCACGCTCCTGTGGCTTATTACCCTTTACCAATACAGTCTGTCCTGGAGCACAGCAGACCGAAAAAAGCTCTCAGCACCACCTTCCCTGTTGGTGGCTGAGGCTTCATCTTCTGCGGCAGGGCTGAATCCATGTTCCTACCGCTTGCTTAGCTCTTTTGCTTTGAGGTCAAAGTGACACACCCGTGTCTCGTCCATGTTGATCAGGTGGATAAAGAGCTCGTCTCTATTGGCCTGGTCCCGCTGTGTTTTCTAAGAGATGTGAACACTGAATCCAACTGGCCGCGACATTTGTCGTTTCCAAAATGTTATGAATGATGTTGAAAACTGATCCACAGCTGATTTTCATTTATTAAACTATTGTTTCTGTCGTCAAACACCGGTCTTCCAGCACCAAGGTTTCCACTTTCCCGGTTCTTCGTAGAGGTTGTTCTGCAATTTGGTTCCTTGGTATTCACACTTGTTTGACTATAAAGGGGGCGTCTGTGGTATACGATGGTGCATTGCTGATTTACACTTCCACCAGCTCGGTACAGATTGTTGCAGCGGTGTTCCTTTTTGAATGCAGAAGAGGAACTAACGCTTTATCATTCGAATGCAACTTTTTTTTTTCCTCATCCAGAGGTGTGGTGTGGTATTGAGCCTCGGGAATTTCAGTGTGCATGGAGCCTGCAGACGTGTAAATGCAAGCAGGCAGAAAACTACTTACATAACTTTATTTTTTCGGCGTGATGCCTGTTCCGCTTATCCGTGTCATCGCGGGTAGCATAACGGACTGCTCGTGGCGTGGCGCGCGGGCTGCCGACCCCCCAGGCGCCTCCCGCTGGACACCTTAAGCCGAGTCGGCCACCCCGCCGCGCTGATTAATTATGAAGAATGTTAAGCGCCCTGATCCTGCTCAGAGCAGCGATGCGTAGCTGACCGACGCTCCACAGTTCCACGCCAAGAAACGACCACCTCTCAACAGTCTCAGCTCTTTAACCGAAATTACGGCCACGCTTAGGTTGTTGTTGTTGTTGTTGGTTGTTTTTGGGGAAGGAGACCAGACAGCGTGGTCATCGGTCTCATCGGATTAGGGAAGGATGGGGAAGGAAGTCGGCCGTGCCCTTTCAGAGGAACCATCCCGGAATTTGCCTGAAGCGATTTAGGGAAATCACGGAAAACCTAAATCAGGATGGCCGGACGCGGGATTGAACCGTCGTCCTCCCGAATGCGAGTCCAGTGTCTAACCCACTGCGCCACCTCGCTCGGTCCACGCTTAGGTCCCGGCCTGTATTTAGGATATCTGTATTCACGGCCCGTGTGGTTAAACGGGCCCCTTTTCTATATCAAAACGTTGATGATGAATACACTTTATGACATTTTGAACGTATTCTGTCCTGTCACTACCACAAGTCCGTCTGATACTTGATAGCAAATTAATTACATGTCAGTTTCTTGCATGTTTGCAGGTTCACCTAATTTGAGGAAACAAGTGCTATAGATAAATTATTTTCTATGACCATTTCAGAAACTGACGCAAAATTAAATTATTTATTTTCCCTGTCATCCAGACAAGGAGCGATCCTGTCTACCCAGGCACTCAACAAAATCTCACTGATTATTGTGAAAATAATATTGGTTGATTGATTTGGGGGGAAGGGACCAAACAGCAAGGTCATCGGTCACGTTGGATTAAGGAAGGATTGGAAAGGAAGTTGGCCGTGCCCTTTCAAAGGAACCATCCCGGCATTTGCCTGAAGCGAGTTACGGAAACCAGGGGAAAACCTAAATTAGGATGAATAAACTTGTTGCAGCCGGGATTCACAATCATAAAAATTTTTTTGAAGGAGATCATCTTTACGCCAGTGAATGTTATAAGTTTTTATTGTACTATTGCAATTTCGGCCTTAGGCCATTATCAAGTGCTGATATGATGGTTTTAAGCCATGTCAGCATAATGTAAGCTGACACATTTGTATGTCGTTGTCAATACTGTTAAATACAACGTCAAAGTGTATTTAACAGTACTGACAACTACATACAAATGTGTCAGCTTACATAACGTTGATATTGCTTAAAGCCATAACATAAGCACTTGATAATGGCCTAAGGGCGAAATTTCAATAGTGAAATAAAAACTTATAACAGTGACTGGCGTATGGATGATGTCCTTCAATAAATCAGGATGGCCGGAAGCGGGTTTGAACCGTCGTCCTCCAGAACGCTAGTCCAGTGTGCTAACCACTGTGCGCACCTCGCTCGTTGAAAACAACGTATTCGAGGATTAATGTGGTAGTCACCAAGTAATCGGTCTGCATGATTTTCTTCGGAATGTAATTCAAAGCTCCATCCGACCTCTGAAACGCTAAAATATTCTTTTATAAATACTCGTTGTTGAAGTGTTACAAAACGAAAGATACACTTCTCACTTTTAGCATTTCTCAGAATTCAAGAATTTTTTCATATACATCCAACCAGTTGATTAAAATTCTATAATAAGCACAGCTGAAATTATTTCTTATATGATTCGTTAACGATTATGTGATTTTTAATTAACACTATAACTGGGGATATTTTCACTGATGATATATAATGTTAGACCACATTGTAAAATGTTTTAACTCTTTCCATAAAATGAACTTTATTGTAGTCTGCCATAAAAGACTGAATATATTTTTGCAGACTTACATTATATTGAAAATTCACTCCTTTATCATTTATCGGGACGTAATCGCCATAAGAGTTTTAGTATAATTTCGCGCTCCTTGATGCCGGCCATCTACTGGGTGGGCATTGTATCGTGTGAAGAGTTGACACGTGATCACATCGCGACGTACATCCAACAAATAAGAGCAGAATCTCTACGTGATGCTGCACAATATCTGCACAAGCCTATCAAAAGTATCCGGACACCTATTAGTGGACGTTGATATTTGGTGCGTCCACGTTTCACCTTTAAGTTGGCTTAAAGTATATTAAGGATATTTTCAGTGAGATGTCTGAATATATAAAATAATGTTGGCTCATTTTTTCGCAAGATCCAGCCGAAAAGAAAATTATGGTGGACACTGGAGCGAAGTCGACATTCTAACTCATCCCAAAAGTGTTCCATTCCGTTCAGATTTGGACTCTGGGCAGGCAAGTCCATTTCTTGAACGTTATTGTTCATAAACCATTGTCTCACTGCCGTTGCTTTATGACAGGATGCATTGTCACGGTGATACAATTATTGTCTCTTAACTGTTCTTCCACCATACGCGGTACACAATACTGTAAAATGTGTTGATGTCGTTCCGCATTTATCGTTTCCTCAAGTACATTAAGGAGACCACACTCTCATCACGAAAAACATCCCTATACCGCAACACCACTTCCTATCTTTCCTGTTGGCATTATACACGATGGCATTCATCAAAAGGAAACCTTTCCTTGCGATTGCTACAGGGTATAGCGGCCTCGTAACTCGAAATCATTCATTGCTAGACATCCACTGCCCAATGGCGTCGCTTTTTACACCACCAAAAGCGTCGTTCAGCTATAACTGTAAAAATGGCGGTACGAGAAGCTGCTCGACCGTTGTGTCCCGTGTTTCTGAATTCCGTACCCACAGTAATTGTGCTATATGGACTGATAGTAGCACACTGGATATCACGAATTATTGCTTTCGCTGATTTCATGCGATCTTTTTCAAACCAACCCGCGCAATGTTCAAATGTCCCACTCCCTCAGTAAGTTAGGTCCGTCTAATCTTGATTTCTTCATTACAGTCTCATCACTAGCTTTGGAAGGGTTAAAATGTTTCTGATGGATGTGCTACCCAGGGGACATCCAATGAGTAGTCCACATCAGAAGTCACTGATCTGTCGTGACCGACACATTTTGCTTGTGCTGCTTCTCTCCTAAAACACAGTACTCCCTGTGTCCTTTTACACTAACAGGTCTGCTCCCCGTACCATACAGTGGTAACTTCTGCATTACATAGGGCTGTCCAAATACTTTTGATCAGATAGTGCATGTCTACACCTGACACACAGTAGGACACAGCAGTACCACACTGGTGTGTGTTAAATGACTTTTACATTTCATGATGTCAAGTTAAGTGAGACGCTCTTTTTGCCTTTTGATTGCTTCCAAAGTCTGTTTGGTATTTCCTGGTTAAAGAAGTAGTGAGGAAAAGAGCACATACTAAACAATTTTATTTAAAATTCACTACTGGCCATTAAAATTGCTACACCACGAAGATGACGTGCTAGAGACGTGAAATTTAACCGACAGGAAGAAGATGCTGTGATATGCAAATTATTAGCTTTTCAGAGCATTCTCACAAGGATGGCGCCGGTGGCAACATCTACAACGTGCTGACATGGGGAAAGTTTCCAACCGATTTCTCATACACAAACAGCAGTTGACCAGCGTTGCCTGCTGAAACGTTGTTGTGATGCCTCGTGTAAGGAGGAGAAATGCGTACCATCACGTTTCCGACTTTGATAAAGGTCGGATTGTAGCCTATCGCGATTGCGATTTATCGTATCGCGACATTGCTGCTCGCGTTGGTCGAGATCCAATGACTGTTAACAGAATATGGAATCGGTGGGTTCAGGAAGGTAATACGGAACGCCGTGCTGGATCCCAACGGCCTCGTATCACTAGCAGTCGCGATGACAGGTATCTTATCTGCATGGCTGTAACGGATCGTGCAGCCACGCCTCGATCCCTGAGTCAACAGATGGGGACGTTTGCAAGACAACAACCATCTGCACGAACACTTCGACGACGTTTGCAGAACCATGTACTGTCAGCTCGGAGACCATGGCTGTGGTTACCCTTGACGCTACATCACAGACAGGAGCGCCTGCGATGGTGTACTCAACGACGAACCTGGGTGCACGAATGGCAAAACGTCATTTTTTCGAATGAATCCAGGTTCTGTTTACAGCAACATGATGGTCGCATCCGTGTTTGGCGACATCGCGGTGAACGCACGTTGGAAGCGTGTATTCGTCATCGCCATACTGGCGTATCACCTGGCGTAATGGTATGGGATGTCATTGGTTACACGTCTCGGTCACCCCTTGTTCGCACTGACGGCACTTTGAACAGTGGACGTTACATTTCAGATGTTTTACGACCCGAGGCTCTCCCCTTCATTCGATCCCGGCGAAACCGTACATTTCAGCAGGATAATGCACGACCGCATGTTGCAGGTCCTGTACGGGCCTTTTTGAATACAGAAAATGTTCGACTGCTGCCCTGGCCAGCACATTCTCCAGATCTCTCACCAATTGAAAACGTCTGGTCAATGGTGGCCGAGCAATTGGCTCATCACAATACGCCAGTCACTACTCTTGATGAACTGTGGTATCGTGTTGAAGCTGCATGGGCAGCTGTACCTGTACACGCCATCCAAGCTCTGTTTGACTCAATACCCAGAGGTGGTTGTTCTGGGTACTGATTTCTCAGGATCTATGCACCCACATTGCGTGAAAATGTAATCACATGTCAGTTCAAGTATAACATATTTGTCCAATGAATACCCGTTTATCATCTGCATTTCTTCTTGGTGTAGCAATTTTAATGGCCAGTAGTGTATGAGTGAATTTCGTATTTCTAGTGTATCTGTTTCAAATGATGTAGCTTCTCGTGTTAGCAATTCTAGTGTTTTGATTGAAATAAAAATCTGCACGTTACACCAATCAGTAAATGAAACAACAAAATCAGAAAGCGAATTAAAATCCAATGAGAAGAACTAAAAACTTTGCTGTTTGATTTATGACATCGTAATTCTATCTCAGACGGCAAACGACTTGTAAGAGCAGATGAAATGAATAGGTAGTGTGTTGAAAAGAGTTTATAAGATGAATATTAACTAAAGTAAAACAAAGACAATGGAATGTAGACGGATCACAATACGCGACACTGAGGGAATTGGAATAGGAAGTGAGATACCAAAAGAAGCAGACGAGTTTTACTGTTTGGGTAGCAACATAACTGACAATGGGCAAAGTAGAGAAAATATAGTGTTAGGAAGTTTTTGTCAAATTATTTTTCTTGAGTGTAGTTTTCTACTGAGGTGGAATGTGGACGATACCTACACAAGATACAAGAAGAGAATAGCAATTTCTGACGTGTGGTGCTGCAGCTGAACACTGAAGAATAGATTTGTATGGCAGATAACTAATGAAAAGGTAATGGTTGTAAGTGGAGTGAAAAGAAATTTGCGGCACAACTTGACTAAAAGGAGGAAGCGGTTCATAGGACGCATCCTGAGACATTAACGAATAGATAATTTTATAATGAAGGGAAGCGCAGGTCAGTAAAATTTGTAGAGTGAGATGACTGCAGTAATCAGGTTCAAATGGATGTAGGCTGCAATTGTTAAGCCGAGATTAAAAGACTTGCAAGGATAGACTAGTGCGGAGACGTGCATCAAAGCCGCCCGTTCGCGTGACTGGCGTGGTGTGAGCGTGCGTCTGCCACAGAAAAGGGACCCCTGACAAGACGCAGAGCTGCGGGCCATTAATTTTACTGGTGTACCTGTTATCCCGCCAGCGTGTTTGCCTCGCCATGCATGGCGAACAGCGCTTATCTGGGGACGGCCAGTAGCGGCGGCAGCGCCTGGAGAGGGGCGGGTGGGGAGGGAGGGAGGCGCGCCTGCTAGTATTCAGCAGACGTGACGTCACGCAAAGTGTTCCGCGGCTGCCGGCTGCCGCTGTCCCCGCGTCACTGGCTCCGCTGTCGGTGCTGATATCTCGGCTTTTGTTGCGAGTCTCCGATTCTGAAGAAAAACTTTGCTACAAAAGAGAGAGAAAAGCAGACTAATGCCTACAGACGCATCGACGTCAAGCTCATTTGGGCTGAGCCTCCAGCTAAATTAGGTAATGATGGGAAAGAAAATCAAGCATTATTCCATTAACGGAAGCATCTCTGCATCGTTTTCCTTATATGGATCACGTACACCAAGGGCGCCCAAGATTTCGGCTAGCGGGATCTGCGCCAGCACCAGTGCCACTTTTCTCCCCACTGCCACACAACGCTGTATGTGTGGGAGGAGCGGGAGTGGAGGATACAGTGAACGTGACCGATGTAAGTGGAAGTGCAGTTACACTGCACGCGCCTCGGAGAAGATCAGTTTAGATTCCGGATGAATATAGGAAACACGAGGCAATACTGACCCTACCACTTCTATTAGGAGTTAGATTAAGGAAAGGCAAAGCTACGTTTATAGCATTTGTAGACTTAGAGGAAGCTCTTGACAGTGTTGACTGGAATACACTCCCTGAAATTCTAAAGGTAGCAGGGTGAAAATAGAGATAAAAAATGGCTCTGAGCACTATGGGACTCATCACCTGAGGTCATCAGCCCCTAGAACTTAGAACTACTTAAACCTAACTAACCTAAGGACATCACACACATCCATGCCCGAGGCAGGATTCGAACCTGCGACCGTAGCAGTCACGCGGTTCCGGACTGAAGTGCCTAGAACCGCACGGCTACCGCCGCCGGCGAAAATAGAGATACCTAAAGGCTATTTACAACTTGTACAGAAACAAGACGGCAGTTATAAAGTAGAGGTGCGTAAAAGGGAAGCAGTAGCTGAGAAGGAAGTGAGACAGGGTTGTAGCCTATCACTGATGTTTAAAAAAAAATGGGGTACGAATTAAAGTTCAAGGAAAAAGAATAAAAACTTTGAGGTTTGCCGATGGCATTATAGTTCTGTCAGAGACAGCAAAGGACTTGGAAAAGCATTTGAACTGAATGGACACTGTCTTGAAAGGAGGATATAAGATAAACAACAACAAAACGATAATGAAATGTAGTCGAACTGAATCAGGTGATGCTGCGGGAATTAGGCTGTGTGCGCCGCCATATTGGCGGGTGACCTTGAACGCGACTTAGCCGCAGCACGAGGCGCCTGGCGGATCGCGCTAAGTTTTAACTAAGCGCGATCCGCTGGAAAGACCTACATCCGTTGCCGCCATTGCGGTTTATCAGCGCGCTACTTCCTGCCACGCCCATTTCTTATCAGTAGGCACATCCGTTGTACAGGCAGCTGCACGCTCATTTCATTCGAGGCAGCCGCACGCAGCACACAGCCATGCCATACAGGAGGAGAAGATATACAAGAAGATCAAGAATGCCTGTCTACAAGACAGTAGTTTACGAGTTATATTACTTGGGCAGCAAAGTAACTTATGATGGCTGAACTAGATATGATATAAAATGTAGACTGGCAATGGAGAGAAAAGTGTTTCTGAAATTTGTTAATATCGAATATAGACTTAAGTGTTAGGAATTCTTTTCTTGAGATATTTGCCTGGAGCGTAGCCATTTATTCAAGTAAAACAGACGATAAACAGTTTAGACAATTGAAGCTTCTGAATTGTGAGGCTACAGAAGAACGCTGAAAATTAGATGGGTATGGCGCGTAACTAATGAGGAGGTCCTGAATAGAATTGTGGAGACAAGAAATTTGTGACTAAAAGAAGGGAACGGTTGATAGGGCACATTCTGAGACATCGAGAGATCACCAGTTTAGTGCTGGAGGGAAGTGTGGGGGCGTAAAAATAGTAGAGGAAGACCAGGAGCTGAATAAAGTAAGCGTATTCAGATGGGTGTAAGTTGCAGTAGTTATTCGGAGATGAAGAGGCTTGCACAGGATAAAGTAGCACGGAGAGCTGCATCAAAGCAGAAGACCACAACAACAAATCTGGAGGAGGTACTTCTCCACCTATGATGAATCATATTCGTAGTTTTTATGTTACAGGGCAGGTAAAACAATAACAACACTTTTGAAAACATAATTGGTGTTTCATTGCGTTATGTAACTGTGTATCCACTACAGGATAGCAATTCATGACTGAGAAAGTACATACACTTTCCTAGATAAACACTGGATTGTACTAATTCGACATGTTACCTCGCAATTCTTAAATAGTTCTGGAGCCGAATACGCTCTTTAGACCTCATGGTAAAGTGCTACGTCACGAAAATATCTCAGTGGACAGTCCTTTCTCTCCGAAACTGAATTCGGCGTAATGAAACACGTGACTCCTTAGAACTCAATACGGGCGGAATAGGTCTGTGTGAACAAGAATTTCGAAGATATATATTTAAGATACTTCCTTGAACTAAATTACCATTTGAGAAATGTCTTTTTTCGAACAGGGAAAGAGGATATTCATTCTAGAAGACAAGACAGTCCGTTACCATTTTTGGTCACACCTCTTTACACTGAAAGAGACTTCACCTATCGATCTGTAGCTAGCAATTCGTCCATTTAGGAGTACATGTGGTATGGGATTGGACGAGGGATTATCGTACCAAATACTGTCCAAGTGGTGCATTAGATCGCCAAAATCCCGAGCAGGTAAATGCGCCCTGCTCGTAATGCTCCACATGTTGTCAATTGGGGAGAAATCTGAAGGTAAGGTTTGGCAAGCACGAAGACAAGCAGCAGAAACTCTCTACGTGTGTGGAGAGGCATTATCTTCCTGAAATATCAGCACAGGATGGTTTGCCATGAAGGGCAACAAAACGGGGAGTAGAACATCGTAGTTACATCGCCGTGCTGTAAGGGTGCCGTGGATCACAAGCAAACGGCTCCCGCTTTAGAAAGAAATGTATTCCAGCCCATCACTCCTGGTTTTTGGGCCGTATGGCGGGCAAAAGTCAGTGTGGTATCCCACCGATGTCGAGAGCATCTCCAGAGGCGTCTTCACTGGTCATCGGGACTCAGTTCGAAGCGAGATTCATCACTGACGATAATTCAACTCCATTCAATGAGATTCCAGGCCGAAGATGTGTCTGGAGACGCCCTCGACATCAGTGAGATACCAACCAGACTGCCACCTGCCATACGGCCCGACAATCAGAGTAATGGTCAGGGGTGTCATTTATTTTCGTAACATGACCATTTTGGTTGTTATATGTGGAGCCGTCAAAGTACAGAGCTACGTCGCCGATGTTCTACGCTCAGTTCTGTTCCCCTTCATGGCAAGCAAACCTGAGAATACGTTTTAGGAAGATAACGCCGTTCTGCACAGTACGAGAGTTTCTACTGTTATCTTCGTGTTTAGCCGGCGCTTCAGTCCGGAACCGCGCTGCTGCTACGGTCGCAGGTTCGAATCCTGCCTCGGGCATGGGTGTGTGTGATGTCCTTAGGTTAGTTACGTTTAAGTAGTTCTAAGTCTACTGGACTGATGACCTCAGATGTTAAGCCCCATAGTGCTTAGAGCCATTTGAACCACTTTTTTTTGTGTTCGTGTTTGTCAAACCCTACCTTTGGCAAATAGGTCGCCGGATCTGTCGCCAGTTGAAAATATTTGGAGAATTATTAGTATGGATCACGAACCATCTCGAGGTTTTGACGAGCTAACAAGCCAAATGGACTGAATCTGACACGATATACGTCACCAAACAACACTATCAATCAGTGCCAAGACGAATAATGGCTTGCAAATGGTTCAAATGGCTCTGAGCACTATGCGACTTAACTTCTGAGGTCATCAGTCACCTAGAACTCAGAATTAATTAAACCTAACTAACCTAAGGACATCACACACATCCAGGCCCGAGGCAGGATTCGAACCTGCGACCGTAGCGGACGCTCGGCTCCAGACTGTAGCGCCTAGAACCGCACGGCCACTACGGCTTGCACAAGAGCCAGACTTGGACCAATGAGTTACTGACTTGCTCTGTTTTTAAGCTCTTTCTATTGAATAAATCATTCTTTTCTTTAAATTATAATAATTTGTGTTTCTATATATGTGCTTCACATCCACCGATTTCCGTTCCATTTGGATGATTCCTTCGTAGTGCCCCGTTTCGTTTTGTCTTAGTGTGTATAAGACATGCAATGCAGGCCGCTAAAACTGGAGCGTGAAATTAGCTTGCAGTGTATTACAGCCTTGTATATGCAAATGATCAGCGTTTCAGCGCTACTACACGAAGTGTATAGGTGAACGTCACGTATATACTGCTTGTAAGTCAAGATTATCAATCTCGTTTCTCATTCGATAAACGTATTTCAGTGTTGGTTGTTTGCGAGAAGATAGTGTTACGTTTCGGTAAGAAGCAGAAACGTCTCTCAGCATGTGTAGGAATTAGGCAGGTTCGGGATCGTGGCCTATAGATATGGTGGATTGTCATTCCACGATATTTTTGCTGGCGTTCGTCAGGATCCCATAATTGTCCAGCTAATATTGAATCGATGGGTTGAAGAGCGCCATACTGAAAGCCATGTGGGGACGCAGCCGCCCCGTGCGACCAGCGCCAGTGAAGACAGGTACATTATTCGCTCGATCGCGCAGGTTTTTACATCCACGCCACGTGCCTCTAATCAGGAAATGGAGCTTTCTGCAGCAAAAGAAGTGCCCACATGGGCAGTGCGACGACGTCTGGAGCATCAAGGACTCTCAGCAAGACGAGCTGATAGCGATGGGCCAAAGGACAGCGATCAGCGGTGAGGCTCTCTTTCAGACGAGTCTCAGTTCTGCGTGGAGCACCACGGACGAACTTTGACGGATTACATTCATCGTCGGGATATGGGACCAGCACCTGGTGCAATGCTCTGGAGTGCTTCAGGTTATGCAACATTATCAGCTCTGGTTTGTACATCTGCTAATTCAGAGAGCAGGCGTTACATTTGTGACGCCTTAAGGCCAGTGGCTTTGCCTTTCAACAGGACTTCGCGGGACCACACGTTTCCCGTGCCGTCGCCATTCCTCGTTACATATTACTTTCGACTGTTTCACTGGTCAGCACAATCTCCATATCAGTCACTGACAGAATTTGATCACGAGTTGCCGAGAGACTGGCACTTCCCGTTCGTCAGCCACTACGATTGACGAATTCTGGCATAGATTTGAAGCAGTATACACAGACGTCCCCTTATCTGTCATCAAGCTCAGTTCGACCAGATGCCCAGCTGAGTTACGGATTTTATCGCTGCCAGAGGTGGAAACACTGAGAGCTAAATTTCGGACAGGTGTGAGCCCAATAACCTACAAATTTAATCATGTATTCATCCTACTATACTGTATATTCCTGGTGTTGCAGTTTTAACAACCAGCAGCATAAAATTCGTACATTTCAAATAATAAATTCGAGGGGGCAGGGAGGACTGGGAATCAAGAAATAAAGGGAAGCTGTACTACGTCAATGATTAGCCAATGAATTCGGAAAGTGCCCATGCTCTGCAGCATACCTGGATTCCAATTAAAATTCAGTTACAGTGGAAAGTATACCACAAAGCACTTGTTTTCGTAGAGCGGATTTACCAAGTCAAAAGACTTTTCTTCAATGTTCGACTTGGATTATCTCGTAGCTTTGTGGGAGCAGGTGTTCATTTGTACTTATTTCATTCGTTTCGGGGCATATGTGCAAGTTTTGTCCCATCTGGTCCTCGTCACATTCACATCTTTTATCAGGTTTACGAGATCGCTTCTTTATAGTCGATTAAACACTTTCCAATTACGGTATGGCCATCATCTCCTACCAGTTTTTGACACCCATTGACTCTCATCATCGGCAGATACAATTTTCTGAGACTAATGAACCAATGTGTGAGAAAGTCAGAGCATACCGCATTTTTACGGTACGTAAAATTGTATGTAGGCTATTTAGGTTTTCTTATTGGTAACGCCACGTAGCGCTCTGTATGAAAATCACTGACTGTGCTGTGTGCAGTCTGTGGCTAGTTTGCATTGTTGTCTGCCATTGTAGTGTTGGGCAGTTGGCTGTTAACAGCGCGTAGTGTTGCGCAGTTGGAGGCGAGCCGCCAGCAGTGGTGGATGTGCGGAAGTGAGATGGCCGATTTTTGAGAATGGATAATCTGGAGAATCTCAGAAACAGTACATTTGTAAGAATGGATGTCATGAACTGCTATATATATTATGACTATTAAGGTAAATACATTGTTTGTTCTCTATTAAAATCTTTCATTTGCTAACTATGCCTATCAGTAGTTAGTGCCTTCAGTAGTTTGAATCTTTTATTTAGATGGCAGTAGTGGCGCTCGCTGTATTGCAGTAGTTCAAGTAACGAAAATTTTTGTGAGGTAAGTGATTTGTGAAAGGTATAGGTTAATGTTAGTCAGGGCCATTCTTTTGTAGGGGTTATTGAAAGTCAGACTGCGTTGCGCTAAAAAATATTGTGTGTCAGTTTAAGCACAGTCATGTATAATTTTTCTAAGGGGACGTTTCATATGTCGACCATTAGCCGAGGATACCTCACTGGACTCTTCTGATTTTTTCTTGTAGTTTGTGTAATTAGTGTAGCTTTTGCTTATTGCTAGGGCGTAATTGTAGAGAGAATTTCCTTTGTAGTTGTAGTTTTTCATTCTTGTACAGTAAAACAGTTGTGGCATGCATGTAGATTTGCACCAAGTATTTCGCAGCTGCGCTTGCAATTAGCTAGATATTATTTTCAGTGCTATGTTAATATGTTTTCTAATTTTTGCTCTTCAAATTGTGCTTTTCTTGTTATCGTGTGAAATACGTGATAATAATGGCGTGTGAAAAACGTAACACTAGGATCCAAAGTAAACTGAGAAATGACAGTGAAGACGAAAGCAGTGTGTTAGTGCCGCCGAGTAATGAATTAACTAATGTTCAAAGTAGTAATTTGGTAATTGTGCATAGGGAAATGGAGCGGGCTGCAAATAATGGTGTAGGCAGTGAAACAATTAGTGAACAGGGAAACATTTTCGATCGATCGGTCGGCAACAGCTCGCCTCAGGAATCCGAAATGACAGGACATAACCTTGCAATTACCGCAGATTCAGGTTTCGCGTCCTCACCGTTTTCTCAAATAAGTCAAGACACATTTTCTGCTTCTCAAAATGTGAATGTTGCCGGTGCAAATGCACTGCCGAAAGGCATAGAGGAACAGATTCCAGACACTAATACATTATTATTGCAATTAATGCAACAAATGGAACAAAATCAGAGACAAACACAGCAAAAGCTTCAAAAGTTAGACACAATGGAACAAAAGCTTCAAAAGTTAGACTCGGTGGAACATACGCTTGAACAAACACGTGAAGATTTAACTACTGAGTTACATAAAATCGAATCGAAATATCAAAAAGTCTGTAATGACGTAAAAACACAAATTTGTGAGCATTTCCAACCTATTTTTTTGCGGTATGAAAATACATTACAGAATCACGAATTAGCCATAAAAGAACTGCAAACTACTGTTCATGAAAATCAGGAGACCTTGCAAGCTAAAATTGACTCAGTTGCATCTACCGATTCAGTTACGCAACTTGCAAAAACTCAAGAAAACTTAAAGGACACAGTAGATACGATTTAAACACAAATGGACACTCTGAAATTTGGTTCAGAAAAACACACTGAGGAATTAAGTACACTATCGGAGAAAGTAGCCGAACTTTCAGATCAGTTCACTAACTTATCTGCAATGGTAGATGATGATCTGAATGACACAAGACCTGTAGCCATCACTGACACAGAAGAGTATGAACAAATTAAGAAATTCAAACAAAATCAGAATCAAATTAATACGCAACACAAAAGAGAAATCCAGGGAGTAAAAGATCAGTTGGCACAAGTAATAAAAAGAATTACATATTTCAGAGGACACTCACGCTCCAACACGGGAAGAGGGACTTAGAAATACGGAAAAGCCACAAAATAATAACACAGGGCATTTCGGAAATTATGAAAGAAATTGGCAAGGTGCACCGAATTTTGAGATGGAACCGCCGACACGACGTAACAATGACCGATATGCTACTCGCCGACATGATGATTTTGACTATAAGCTGTTCATTACTACACGTAAATTCAAAACATTTAAGAATTCTGGCAACGACATTCATCCACAAGCGTGGCTCCATCAATTCTCTCATTGTTTTCCTCCCAACTGGTCATTAGAGCACAGATTAGAATTTATGTGTGGCTACTTAGAGAATGAACCAGCTGAAAGAATGCGATCGGTTATTCACGATTGTTACAGTGAAGGAGAATTTTATCATGCCTTCCTCTCAGCATATTGGTCTCAAGCTACACAAGACCGAGTAAAACATAGCATCATAATGATGAAACATTTCGAACAATCTGAATTTTCCAGTCTTGTGAAATATTTTGAACACATGTTGCACAAGAATCAGTACCTGTCAAACCCATACAGCCCCACAGAACTCATCCGCATTTGCTTAATCAAACTACCTGAACATTTCCGACATATTATTTTGGCAGGACGTTGCAAAGACGACATTGGAGCTTTTCAGGGACTGTTACAAGAATTGGAAAGTAACACTGACAATCGTGGAACGCAAAAACAGGAACACAACAATTACAGGTCACATACGTCGCAATTCCGCGATGAAAGAAATAATAACTGGACACGACAAGGCTATTCTCACAACACAAATCGTGACCAAAGCAGACACCACCCGTATGACAACCGTTGGCAGAGTAGTAATAATTACAGGAAAAGATCAGTTCTCCGCGGTAGTGACTATCACAGAGACAATCAGAGAAACAGACAACATGGGAACCAAAATAATTGTTATCAAGGGAGACAGAATAACTTCAGACGCAACGGTCCAGCGCCCAGTTACGATTCCGGGAGAAATTCTCCACCACGTGACCGACAAGAAAGAACCTATGGAATCTACCGACCTGACGACAGACGATATGATCCTAACGACAGACCTGAATTGCATCAGAACTGGCGGGATTCAAACAGGGCAGGGCCCTCTCGACAAGGTGAATGTGTAGAAGTTAGGTCTCCAAATCCCAATAACGACGTGCGCCAACAAAGAGACAATAGGTAATGACTCATACCGCTGGCAGCCACAAAACGTTCTTATGAAACTGACGACGCAGCTGCCATAGCTAGTAATTACGTAAAAATGGAAGACATTAGGGACATCTTACTCCAGTAACACGACGTAAAACATAACAACATTGCATATCCTGCGATTCACATTACAGTAAATGACGTAACATTTACGGCAGTACTTGACTCTGGCAGTCCCATTTCAGTAATTAGTGAAACAGCCTTTAGCAAATGCAACAAATCGAACGATTGCCCCACACTTCCATTACATAAGATTAAATTACAAGGTGTAATCTTTGGAAAAAGTGTAGATGTACGCCAACAAACCTACTAAGAATTCTTTTGTCAAAGCCACAGCTTCTCTATGAACTTTCTTATTGTTCCATTATTGTCGACGGAAATTATATTGGGAGTAGACTTTTTGAATGAATACAAAGCAATCATAAACTTTCACGATGCTAAAATAAGTTTAGAGAAAGAAGGTAAGTCAATAGCTTTGAAATTTGAAGATTGCCTCTCAAACCATGACGAAGAAATTAATCGGCTTTACCTCCTGTTAGACAACAGTTCGGAATTTTCTACATAACTTGACACTAACAATCACTCTGCAAGTACTGACAGGGATGATATCGAAGGCGCATTTGATTCCACAGTTTTTATTCACGAAGCAGGAACAATCAAGGAATTTCAGTACCAATTTCGTGTTCGTGAGCATACTAAATTTTGTGTTAGACCATACGTAATTCCGGCACATTATAGGGACAGTGTTAGAACATAAATACAATCTATGCTTGACGAGGGCATTATTGAGCCTGCAGGAAGCTCATACAACAATCCATTACATGTTGTTGAGAAGAAAAATGGGGCGATCAGCCTTGTCTTAGATTCGAGACAAATCAATACTATCATCATTCCTGAAACAGACAGGCCGCAAACGTTGGAAGAACTTCTTCAAAATATTAATGGTGTAAAAGTGTTGTCTTCTATTGATCTCAGATCCAGCTTTTATCAGATCGAACTTCATTCAGAATGTAGAAAATACACAGCTTTCCTTTGTTTCGGCGTTTGTTATCAGTTTCGGAAACTTCCTTTTGGTTTGAACATTTCTTCGGCAGCATTCGATCGTGGGCTAAATTCCATATTACCTGAGTTCTTAAAACGTCACATCACCTTATATGTGGACGATATTCTGATAGCAGAAGCTTCATGGGAACAACACAATCACATATTCAACAGCGTGTTACATATTTTTGCAGAATCTGAAATTACAGTTAACTTGGAAAAGTCTGAATTCGGTAGGACAAAGGTGAAGTTTTTGGGACATATTATTTCTTCTGAAGGCATTCAGCCGGATCCTGAAAAGTTAGAAGGAATCAGAGCCATTCCAGTTCCATCCACAAAAAAAAGTCCGCAGTTTTCTAGGTCTCGTAAATTTTTATCGTCTTTTTCTGAATATGCAAATTCTAGTTACGCCAAAACTTTGTTCTCTCACTGGAAAAAATACTATTTGGAACTGGGAGCAACAAGCACAGTTGGAATTAAATTCTTTGAAAGAAGCGTCACTTAACGCGAACTGTCACAAGATTTCTGCCTTAGCACGGATTCTTCTAAAGTCGGTCTTGGTGCCCATTTATTTCAAGAAGCCATAGAAAATGACACTACTGTTCAGAAAACCATTGCTTTTGCTAGCCGAGTGCTAACAAAATCTGAAAAAAATAATTCCGTTACTGAATTAGAAGCTTTAGCTATCGTTTGGGCATTTAACAAATTACGTTTCTTTCTTTCTGGTAAGCACAAAAAAGTATACAGTGATCATCGTGCATTACAATTTCTTATGTCTTCAAAATTAAATCATGACAGGTTAAAACGTTGGGCATTGTTTCTGCAAGAATTCCACTTCACAATAGTCTACATTCCCGGCAAGGAGAACATTGTTGCGGACGCACTGTCACGCGCACCGGCTGGGCTTGAGAAAGGTAACACAGAAGGCAACCTCGAGAAAAATTTCAGTATTCTTTGCATGCAGAAAGTCGCCTTTGAAAACTTCATCACCACATCTTTAAAGGACATTGCTCATGAACAAGATAAAGATCCGATATGGAAAGACATCAGAAGTAAATGGCATGAAAAGACACACACACAGATTCGGCATTATTATCTGGTTAGAAACGACATACTGTTCAAACGCTGCACTGTTGATGACAAGCTATGTGCACTTTGCATTCCTGACGATTTTGATAATAATAAGCTCATTTGGTACATTCATTTCAGCTATGCACATTTTGGTCCACGAAAATGTTATCATATTCTTCGGACGACTTGTTCTTTTAACAATATGGAAAAGAGAATTCGAAGAGTCTTGTCTATTTGTAAACTTTGTCAAAAGGCTAAACCATCTATTGTCTCACATCGTGCTCTGTTGTTTCCTATCATTCCAATTAAATTAAAAGAATTTGCTGCTGTTGATCTCTTGGGACCCCTTGTCAGAACATCTAATGGATTTTCGTACGTTCTAGTCGCTGTTGAACTTACTTCAAAATTTGTTTCTTTCACTCCGTTACGTAAATCCACTGGACGGTCTGTATCCAACGCCTTTATTAAAAATTTCTTACATGAAGTTGGCCACGTTGCTAAAGTCATTTCAGATAACAGACCGCAATTCAGATCTGCTATTTGGTCACGCATGCTTCAGAACCATAAAATCAAACCAGTTTTTATTTCATTGTACTCACCACATTGTAACCCGTCTGAACGGATTATGAAAGAAATCAATAAGCTTTGCAGACTTTATTGTCACAGAAAGCATCAGCATTGGGACAGATATTTACACTTATTCCAAAACGTGCTGAAGGAAATGCCTCATAACTCCACTGCTTCACCACCTATTCTTGTACTGAAGAATGAAGAACCACCGAACAGAATCAGAGAGCTTGTACCTTTTCCGAATTCACGTAAACTTCGACACAAAGACATAATTGATTTGGCTATTAAAAGTATAAAATCTGCAGCAGACAAAAGGAGAAAACTGCACGGTAAAGCAAATGCAAAGAAATTATATATTGGTCAGAAAGTTCTCATTAAAGCTCATTCATTCTCACATAAGAAGAAACACTTGAGCCACAAATTCTTTCTAGTTTACAATGGACCTTACAGAATCCGACGTATACCACATGATAATTGCGCTGAAGTTGAAACTCTGCGTACTAGGAAGAGTAAAGGTTTACACCACATTTCTCATGTAAATCCGTTTATTGAAAGATAATCTGTTTTTTAACTTAGTCTTTGCCATAAAACTTTTCACTTCACACTACTAGTACAATTTGTCACACTGAGAAACTGTTAACATGCAACAATGTTTTGAAGTTAACTATCCAGCCTAGAACCTAGGGAACATTTTTAAACAGAAATTACGAATGCAATGTTATAGTGAACAGACGACACTGTGTTGTTATTTGTACATTCTTGCTTGTTAGTTGCGCGATTACGTAACGACTATCAGGATTACATACTTAGAACATATACTGGCACTGCTAATGGGATTTTAATGCAACATTTTGGTTTACTTGAAAATACATTCTGGATTTTAAGTACTTTCGGTGAGATTAAACATGACTTAGTATTTAGTTTATTTGAGAGCTACACGATTATATCACGACGCTACTAATGAGTGACCATTTGCAATGTTGCTTTTGCGGTGTTTATGTTGTATATCTGCACTGTTTTTCTGAATTCTTCTGGAAAGTAAAACATGTTTTAGTAGTAACTTTTGTGGTATAGCTACAATGAGGCAGCGTTTTTCGTAGCACAACAATACGTTACATTATAGTACTTTCTTGATCACGGTGAGGTATGTAATAACTACGATATCTATACGCAAAGCAATTCACTTTCGTTTATGATGAGGCAAGTACGTTGATTTCAGCAGAATTTTGCTTACAGAGGACGATAACTACGACACTTCCACAGAGATTATCTTACAACAAGACGCACAGTTTAGCGCTACAGTACACGTATTTAAGTGATTAATTTTGTACTTAAAACATTTATTTTTTAAAGATTTTTGAATTATAAAGAAAGTTTTCCGTGATACATTTCATTCCATTGCTGTAATCTGTAACACCTGAGGGTATAATTACATTAATCCTCAGGGGGGTACACGCTTACTTTGTGTACCATGTGTTTGGCAAACACAAGGAGCCCTAGCTAATATGGTATTTGCTTATACAACTTTACACATCGGTACCATATTTCTGTAACACAGAATTACACAGATATCTGATTATTTGGCAGAGAAACAAACATTCTTTTTCCTACGTCAGTGACACATGTTTACGGAATCACACAGTTGGATAACTTCACACTTAAGAAATTGTATTTTGTCTGTAGTTTGTGAACTGTTCATATTTTTTCGGAACCATTGTGATACTATGAGAGCTTTGAATGATGTATTTGGTATGGGATCATGATTTTTAAAGTAAGTTTGAGGTAGATGACACTATTGAAATGAGCAGAGAATTTTTTTTAGGTTTTGAAATTATTGGAGGAAGCTACGACGATTTTGAGAATTGATTGAGATGTTATGATATTATTACGATGACGATATTATTATGCTGTTGAGGTATGTTTATGATCAATAAGATAATGCTACCGTATATGAGGAATTTGTTTATGCTATGTATTTCTTATGATGAAATATTGAAAAAGTGTCGACGAATAGCCGGCCGGAGTGGCCGAGCGGTTCTAGGCGCTACAGTCTGGAGCCACACGACCGCTACAGTCGCAGGTTCGAATCCTGCCTCGGGCATGGATGTGTGTGATGTCCTTAGGTTAGCTAGGTTTAAATACTTCTAAGTTCTAGGGGACTGATGACCTCAGAAGTTAAGTCCCATAGTGCTCAGAGCCATTTGAACCATTTTTTTGTCGACGAATATGTATATGTGTAATAAGGTAAGGACTAATGAGTAGTGGTTAGGGACTCTGAATTGTGAAATAGGATGTTGGAAACCAAGAATCGTACTTTAAGAGTTATGAAAGGTGTGTAAATGCGTTAATGTATCACAATGCCGGCGAAAATTTTTTGGACACTGTTATATTTATAGGATTTTGTTTCTACACATTTCTACTGTAATTCTTGACTTGAGAAATTTTATTTGTGTCAAACTGTCACTGTAGCAAACTGTTGTAGGAAATATTTCGGCAAGAAAGTGACCACCTTCACGTGGGCACCCAGCTGCGCGACAGTCGCCTGGAAAAAAGCCATTAGTGTGTGCCTTTCAGAGGCACAGGTGGAGAAAAGAGGACGCCATTATCCTCGCTATTGACATTTCTTTGTAGAAAGCATTGCAAATACGACACGCTCAAACTTGAAATCATATGATTACACTGTGGAGCTTGTAATTTATGATATTTACTAAAATGCTTAATGAAATGATGAGAAACATTTCACTTCTATTGTCTTGCTAGTTGAAAGATTGTTTACTGCATTATGAAATGCCATATGGCTAGTGAATGACGTTTCACGCCTTGCTTTGCCTATTTTGTTTAATATCTAGTTTCTAGCTGCACTGCAGCGTTGGTTACAATAAAATTTAATGGATGTACTAATATAGATATTTTATGCCTACAGATCCAGTAAATAATAACTTTATGATCTACTTAAAAAAAAAACGAAGGAGCACAAAAAGACATTTCGCTTCACAGCACTTGCATACATAATTTTCTTTTCAACTACTTGGTAATATTTCTTGTAGAATAAGTTGTGGTGCACCTCTTTAATTACATAGACATTAAGACATCAAAAGACATTTCCCTTATCTGCATTGTTGCCTTTAGTGTAATATTTTTTCTGCTTGAGCTATGTCATGTTTAGCTATAAGTTACTGCATTTGCTGCTGCTGTTTGCCAGGCATAGTGCTACTAAATTTCACTTTGTATTACTCCGTTAAGCCAGTTTTACTACTGATTTATTTTTCTTGTTTGCTGCACAGTGCCTTATATTAGTTGTAATATTGCAATTGCTTTGCCAACTTAGATTTACTGCTGCTAGCTTTGCCAATTTTTTTTTGTCATTGCTGTTGTATTAATTGTTTTGTGCTGCTGCATTGCCTCGTTCCTTAGTTTAGCATCTGAGCTCAGTAGATTTAAGTTAGCTTAAGATGGGGTAGGCTATATAAGAGAACGAGTTGTGATGAATTGCATTGAGACGCTATAAGAAAATGGTTTGGCCAAAAAGTATTTTGAAAGAGGATATGAACAAAAAGTAGGGTTTAGGGATAACAGGTTTAGGTAGGATTTTCTTGGAAATAAATGATGAGGTAAGATAATGGAAAATAAATAATGAGGTAAGAAATATGTGAACATATAAATACAGAAAGCATGCTTGGATAGGATTTTTTTGGTGGAAACAAATGTAGAAATAAGACGAAAGATCTGTGGAATGAAGTTTTGGGTTGGACTGCAGTACCAAATGTTACCCTGAAAACGAACCCTGTCTTTCCTTTTGTATTATTCCGCTATGTGTTTATGTATCCTCGTGTATTTGTCTTTTTCCTGTCTTTATGAGTTTAGCTAATAAGATTTATGTTGTAGAATTTTTCAAATACTATGTTACTTTCTTTGTAAAGATGTTTAGACATTATTTATTCTGTTCTGTTTTAATGCTCATGTGTGAAATTAATGTTTCGAAAACTATTCTAATTAATTTATATATTCACTTATGCCATAATTCCCGTAACACTGATGTATCTGTTTATTTTTATTCTTTTGTAGAGCCTGTACTACTACAAATTTATCTGTATTGTTATGTTCTTTAATAATGTATTTTGTACCTTTGTTGTTGTATTCTCATGTTATAAAATTGTAATTGACACCAGTTCATCAAATTAAGTAACTTGTAAGTTACATTTCAGTGCACACGTTTCTGTTGGTCATAGTATATGGACAATATGTGAGAAGTAGGGACTGATAGTGTTTGCACGTGTGTTAATAATTCAGCAAGGGACTGGTTAACAGCATTGCTGGTTCTAAGGACAGTTAAAAAAAAAAAGCTTCGTAAGTGCACAAGAGGTGGTTTATGGACTTGCTATATTGTCCACAAGACTCTTCGATGGTGATTGTGCAGCTGCACAGTCGCAGCAGATGGCTTCTGGCCATCTCTACAAGCACTGCAGTGGGTCTACACCTTTGATGATCCATCAATACCATTATTTCTACAAGGACTGCAGTGGGTCTGCACCTTTGGTGACCTACCAATACCATACTCTCTACCAAGACTATAGTGGGTCTGCTCTGTGATGACCTACCTACAAATATTCTTCAAAACTTCGACTGACTCTGCTATGGGTTTGCTCTGTTGTGGCCCATTACCTGTCTGCATGTCAAGAGTCAGCACTGTCTTTCCGTTAGAAGGACAACACTACTTCTTCAAGACTGCATGGAAATCCACTACTTCCATGTGCATTTTGTTTTACTGGTCAGACTTTGAGAAAAACACTGCTCTTTTACTGTGATGAACGATCAGGACTGTCTTTATAGACTGTGAGAAAATTTTAGCTTTTGACCAACATTGTATCAAAACGTGTGTGCCTTTGATTTCTTTGTTATCGTATTTATGAAAATTTTTTTCAAATCTGTATTGGCCACTGCGCAAAACAATTTGTAAAATTTTTTGTGGGGAGCATGGGGGCTATGTAAGTAGGCTATTTTGGTTTTCTTATTGGTAACGCCACGTAGCGCTCTGTATGGATATCACTGACTGTGCTGTGTGCAGTCTGTGGCTAGTTTGCATTGTTTTCTGCCATTGTAGTGTTGGGCAGTTGGCTGTTAACAGCGCGTAGTGTTGCGCAGTTGGAGGCGAGCCGCCAGCAGTGGTGGATGTGCGGAAGTGAGATGGCCGGTTTTTGAGAATGGATAATCTGGAGAATCTCAGAAACAGTACATTTGTAAGAATGGATGTCATGAACTGCTATATATATTATGACTATTAAGGTAAATACATTGTTTGTTCTCTATTAAAATCTTTCATTTGCTAACTATGCCAATCAGTAGTTAGTGCCTTCAGTAGTTTGAATCTTCTATTTAGCTGGCAGTAGTGGCGCTCGCTGTATTGCAGTAGTTCGAGTAACGAAGATTTTTGTGAGGTAAGTGATTTGTGAAAGGTATAGGTTAATGTTAGTCAGGGCCATTCTTTTGTAGGGATTATTGAAAGTCAGATTGCGTTGCGCTAAAAAAATATTGTGTGTCAGTTTAAGCACAGTCATGTATAATTTTTCTAAGGGGACGTTTCAAAATGTACAAGGTTATTTTCTTCTGTATTAATTTCTTGATGTCAGGCTTCATGTCAAGATGTGACTGCATATTAGCAGTATGTGTATGGAGCGATCTGAAGCGGAATTACCGCACAAAATTAATCACAGGTAAAGCAGAATCTAGACTGAGTTTCATTGGGAGAATCCACAGATAATGTAGGCCATCAGAAAAGGAAATAGCTTACAGAACACTGGTTCAACCAGTACTTGGCTATTGCTCTTCAGTCGGGGGTCCGCACCAGATAGGATTGATAGAGGAAATAGAGAAGGACAACACGTTTCGTTATAGGTTCATTTAGTAAGAGCAAAAGCAAAGGAAATGGAAGGAAGGTAGATTGGGTTTAACGTACCGTTGACGTCAAAGTCGTTAGAGGCGGAGTACAAGCTCGGATTGTATCAAGAACGGGGAAGGAAATCAGCCATGCCCTTTCAGAGGAACCATCCCGACATTTGCCAGGAGCGATTTTGGGAAATCACGGAAAATCGAAAACAGAATGGTCGGACTCGCGTTTGAACCGTCGTCCTTCCGAAGACGAATCAGTGTGCTAACCACCGGGCTACTTCGCTCGGCTTGCGAAAGCGTCACGGAAATGAGTCAACTACAGTGGCAGACGCTACACGAGAGGCATTCTGCATCACGGTATTGTCTACTATTAAAATTACGAGGGTGTACGTTCAAGAACAGTCAACCAATATATTGCTTCCTCCTACGCACATCTCCTGAAAAGCCCGTCAAGATAAGGTTAGAGAGATTCAAGTCTACACGCAGGCTATCGCAAACTACATGCAAATGCAACAGGAAGAAGGAAAAGTACTACTAGTGCACAAAGGACCCTCCACTGTACACCATAAGGTGATTTGCATTGGTCTTCTGTATTCTGGTTAATGTTTCCATTTCTTCCTATGCATCATCATTTCCTCATTAATATTAAATACGTTTTATTATATCCTGATAACTTCACTTCTCTTCCCATCAAGTAATGTGTATCCAGTTATTTCCCTTAGAAACCTCACCTCTGCCCTTTCTACCCTTTTGATCTGTCGTTTAGTAAGTGATGAATATTTATATACATGTAACAATATCCCTACTACCATTATTTTTTTCAGTTTTGTCAATATAGAACTTTTGCTTTTAAATACGGTTTGATTGTGCCACATAGGCAATGGAGTTGTTTAAGCTTTCTGTGTATATTGCCATTTGATACGAATTGACAGCCTGTAGATCACCGAAATTGGTTTAACGAGAAGCAAAGAGGAGAGTGACTCACTTTAGTGTACAGGAGAATAGCGAATGAATAAAACATTGAAACTGGGTACAGACACGGTAACAGAGAAAAATGAAAAACTTCTGCTTTTAGTAAACGAGGAAGATTCTCGATATCACGGGGCTCAGTCGAAGTACCCTTTCTTAAAGAAATGAGATCCATTGGTATAAAAGGTGGGAAAAGTTTATGACACCGTACGTTTGGAAGCCAGCAATTAGGTGAGTGTGACGTGCACATTGATAGAAGGATAAGTATGTAGGTGTCACAAATATTAGACTGTGCGTACCACATTGCGGATAATGTTGTCTGTAAGAAGTATATAGATATGAAAAGGTTAGCACATGGCAGAATCATACCAAGAATCTGTTTTAGTAAATCGGAAATCATAATCTTGAAAATGACTTGATAGCAACTGAGAGTGAGCATCAATTAATAAACATCCAATCTGTTGCCAGAATTTAGTTTATTTTAACTTGATCTAGGTTTCGAGACTCCTATATCTTCATAAGTACATTTTACCTACAAATTATGAAAAAAAAACAATATTTATAGCTGTCAATTATGAGGTAAAATAATTAAAACTCCTAGTTTAAAATGAAAGCATTACTGTTAGTTACATTAATTAAAACACGATACATGAATCACGAGCTAACCAACTTAGGTCACATTGAAGTAATTATAATTAAAATATGCATTGAAACAGTAAGAGTAAATACATATAGCCGCTGAACAAAGGTAACGTAGAACTAAACGTGTAGCGTGTAGCCGCAATAATTACGTAAACTAATGCAGAGCGCGCCACATGCTGCGTGCTGATGCCGTAATAAAAGGCTGAATTATGTAATATTAATCTTTTTCTGCACCGACATTCCGTCGTAACAAACGAATAATAATGTATGATGTTACCAGCATAAAACAGCGTAACAGTAATGAAGCGTAACAGTAATACGTAAACCAATACAAAAAATAAAAAAGTACCAAGTAGTCTCACCCGAACAAACCACAACACGTTTTCACAATATGCAGATGTGAAAAATTTCTATTGCATGAAATAATAAATTACATGCTTATCTGGTGAAGAATTATAGAGAAAATTAAACTCTGAATGCAACATTAAAAAATACATAGCACTGCACTCTTTTGGGAAACTAGCCTATCAAAGAGTAATACCATTTAGTGAAAGTAGTGGAAAACGTCACAAAAATACGTATGAGGAGAAAAACCCTGCTGACAAGGAAGTGATGCTGACAAACGAGATACGGCTGCAATATATTTAACTAGTAGCTAGAAACAGCTTGGTACCTTTGAAGAATCCTGTTTCGCAATCGTAACCATTTCAAAAAAAGACCGCATTTTCTTATCGTGTTTATAAACATTTATAATTCTTTTGATACGACTAATCTCCATACTTTCATTTCTCTATGTAACATCTCAATTTCTTCATTCTTTTTCGATTATGATCGACGTTAGCAAGGATTCTCCGAATGTAGAATTATGAAAATTTATGCCTCTTAATGCCTTCCAGTCTGTTCGTTGTAAAACACTGGACATCCATGCTGTGTCATCTTGTAAATACCTTAGGCGCATAGGAATCATTTGCGCTTTTAAAATTATGAATTACATTTTTCTTTAAACTATTCTCAGCGGAGAATGCCACTTTGAAACAATTTTTTAACCATCAATCGTCCAATACTACGCGATATACTGCCTATAAAAGGTATTAATACATACCTTTCATTTTCATTTTTCCCGTTTTTACAGTCATCTAGCTTGGTACCCCTACTTCTTATTTTCTTCTCAAAAACTTTGTCTCCTATAGATGATTTATATCCTTTATTATAGTCTACAGTTTTCAATAACTGATCTCTTTCTCTATTTGTTTTGTAATTAAAGATATGCAGTAGTTCTGTCATAACTCATACGCTTCTGAAGAAGATACTCATCGCAGTATCAAAACCTAGGTCAAGTTTAAATAAATAAATTTCTGGCAATTGGCTGGCTATTTATTACTTAAATTGAAATAATGATGGCTTAAAAACAAATAGATTATGGAAACTTCCCGCATCCTCTTCAGAGCAGGATCGAATACTTTCCTACACTCTATAATCGGTATAAAATTTGAAAAGTTCCTTTATACACTGGGAGCTATAAGCAGTCATATTTTTCCAGTGAGTCATTCCTGAAGAGGACGAAAGGATACTTTACTATACGACAGAACAAAAAGTACCCTCTGCCATTCGCTTACAGTGAACGGTGAAGTATAGATGTAGATCAATAAGTAGATCAAAAGTAATTTTTCATGGCCATTTGTGTGCCTTAATATCTAACAATAGTCAACAATAATTGTTATGAAGCGATCATTCAGATATTGATCGTCGATAAATATTAAATACATTCAATTGTCAAAGGTGTTTAGCGAATTATTGATACTAGCTGTCTACTAGGATTTAAATGGAGGAAGCAATAGCTGTAGTAAAATAACTTCCACGAAAAACACACCAAAAATATACAGCAAACACCTAGTCAGGCGCAACAGAAGAGCAGCAACATTCTTACATTGAGTAAAAAATATACATTGAAAATAAGTATCATGCCGTACAGTAAGCTAAACCAAAAGTAAAAATCTGTCTAAAAAGTAATGTAACTGTAATATAATTTGGCACGTAAAATCCAAGTTATAAAAGCAAGGTTACTTGCACCTTTACGCTCAGTGTAGAGTGTGTTTACTAATACAAGGTATCAGACTATCATTGCTCATCGCAAGTTTAACAATAACAGATCTTGGAAAACAAAGCAGATGTCCCTACTCTATTTCAAAATCGCTTGCTTCCTCATGAGCTAGTTATTACGTAACAAGACCATTGCTCCACAAAGTTTCGCAGCGCAGCATCGATATTCGGGACATACAGTCGCCATTTTATTAGTGAAGAGTAACTTGGCATTATAAACTAGGTAAATAAATGGATAAAATTTTGCGGTCGGAGTGCTTCGTGCTGTCCACCTGTTGGTATGCGAGCAGCACAAATTACGTTAACATTTCACACAGCAAGCCAAGCACAGTATAATGACCTCTTACCCTCTCTCTTCTCCATCAAATAGAGAAAATTAACATAGAATGGTCAAAATAACTGTTACATATTACTTTATTGCCAGTGCTGTACAGAACTGGAAACAAAACTGATTTCGTTCTGTGAGGTACAGTCATAGGAAAACCAAAGTAAAGAAGATAAACGCGTTTCCGTTTGATTAAGACCCTTATAAAAGATTCCACTGCAACCATTACAACTTTTCACAGTCATCTTGAATAACACATTGTTTATGAACCAATTAGCCCTCACTTCTGAATGTGGTTAGGCATAGTTGATACGCCCTGCTAAACCCGCAGCACAGAACAAGCAATAGGAATTGTGGAAGGGGGGCCATAACAAGCGACTGTCAGTTACACTCCAAACATAACACTTTATTTAGTTGTCCAAACATTACAGCGCTACTTCTAAGCTTGACTATCGACAGAAAACGTCTTTAATTCTAGAACGTCTGATGGCCCATGAATTAAATACAACTGCTATAGATATTTATCTTTTTTGATACAGAAGGCTCTAGGCTTTAGCCTTAAATAGTATTTAAGGCCAAGCGATATAAGACTTGACTAGTCAGACAGATTAAGTTTCTTAAAATCTGCTGAAGGCTGATAAAATTTAAAACAACTATAATAATCATTCAATAGGCAGAAGGCCCAAGCTTTATGACCAATAAGAAACCTTACTCCAAAGCAACTGATGGCCTTTGCTTTTAAAAAAACTGCAACCAGTTTTCGAAGGCAGAAGGTCTAAAGCTTTTAACATTAAGTGGTATTTAAGCCCAAGTGATGTAAGACTTGATAAGTAAGAATCCTAAATTTTAAAGCGGCTGAAGGCCCAACATTTTAAGAACAAAACAACTACAATAAATTTTCAACTTCCAGAAGGCCCATGGCTTTATCTTGAAGGACTGTAATGATTAATAAGTAAGAACCTTAAAACTTAAAGCGGCTCAGAGCCCATGCTTTTAAAAAACAACTGCAATAAATTTTCAACAGGCAGAAAGCCTACAGCTTTATCTTGAAAAATGTAATACTTGATACGTAGGACCCTTAAAACAGCTGAAGGCCGATGCTTTTAAAAACAATACATTATAATAAATTTTCCACATGCAGAAAGTCCACAGCTTTATCTTCCAAAAGGTAATACTTGATAAGTAAGATCCTTAAAACTTAAAGCGGCTGAAGGCCGATGTTTTAAAACAATACAATAAATTTTGAACAGGCAGAAGGCCCAAGCTTTATCTTCAGACAATGTAAGACTTTCCCAATTTCAAAAAAAAAACTTTGATTTTAAAAACAATTACAAGCATACAAATTCCAACCATCGGGTATGAGCCATTAAAAATACACAATTAATCACTTACAAGAAAGTCAGTTTAGGCAATGGCGCTCAGAAGTTTCCAGGGGGCTCGATCCGCCCCTGAAATCTTAACGTTCGATTAGGTGAGACAAGAAGTCGGCCCAACTATGCTCGATCCGCTGGCAACACAACCAAGAGACAGTCAGGGACCAACAGACAAGGCGACTTGCTAACCACCGACCAGTATATGAGAATTCCAAAGCCAAAACGTTACAGACATAGCCGCCCACAACCAAAAAATGCATTAAGCTGTCAAAATCTACACACCATGTTGGACAGCGACAGTAGGTGAGGAAAGAACACTGCTCGAATTTACGTAAACGACCAGGGCAGGTAACCACAACACTAACGGGCGCAAGGCAGAAAATTCCGCTGGTGCTCTTGAATTTCAAAGCGGCAAACATAGTTAATTCCACCACATGGCGGCTAAATCTTCACCAACTCGAACACTCGCTGTTGCTCCTAGGAATACCGCCAACAGTGAACCACCAACCAAGGGGACAAAGTGAACAGATATGGCTTCGGTAATGAAATCACCACTCATGTTCTGGGTCGGTGAGACACGAACCCTATAGCACTTGTAACAGCGCCCACACGCTCTGACACTGCATTGAGACCGCCTGCGGGCCCAGCTGACTGCACCGCGCAGAGACCTGCTTGCTGATCCGCTCCAACTGACCGACTCATTCCCAGTACGCCGACAACATTTAAAACAAGTTTTCAGTGGAAACGACACAAACTACTTACATAGTTTGAGAAACACATGCACGGAGACATGAATGACACTCAGCAGTGGCTGTGCAATCATGAAGACAAATCGGGAGTCGATACACACACACACACACACACACACACACACACACACACACACACACAGCCAACCCATAAGCGATCGGCGAGCCAATTCTCGTCGTCCAGTAGGACGACCGACCCATGATCCAAGACGACCGTCCCCGGCTCAAGTGATGCATGGAGGCAGTGGTCAGGTGACCCACGGACACCCAGGCGTTACTGCTGCTCCAACCCGACTGAACTAGTGCCGCGTCCCAACTCCACAACTGGCAGGTCCAAACTGCCCTCCTCGCATGTTCCAACTCACTCCACGACAGACGACCACAAGGAAGTGATAGCAGTGCACCAAAGATAACACGTGAGAGCTATATTGATAGGCGCTGCTGCTATTGCTGACGGGCAGACAAAGCAGCAACTCAGTGACAACAATTTTAAACTAACATAACGAGGTGGCAACACGAAAAAAACAGTTTGTAAAATAAGAGATGACACGAGCACGAACGACGTGCGGCTCAATACTCCTTACCAAATTTTCCAGATAAACCTGTGGGATAGTGCCCCATTCCTCCACAGTGGACTCTATGCTATCCTGTAGGGTCCCTGGTGGGACAGTACAATTGCAAAGCAGCCGTTTTATTATTACTCATGCATTATCAATGCATCTGAGATCAGGAGAATACGGAAGCCATTCTATATGATTGATTATATGTTAGATGAGGAAGTGTTCACATGACTGTGAATTGTCGTCCACCAGCGTGAACTCCGTCCCAGTACATTCAACATACAGAGCCACGATGCGTGCAAGGATGTCACTATATTTCATGCTAGTCAGCCTTCCGTGTACTGGTATAACGATTTTCCTGCGCCCATACATGATTCCACCCCAGAACATGCCTTAACCGCCTTTGTAAGAGCGTGGGTCTGCGATACAGTTAGAGTGTAAACGTTGTTCTCCTTACTTCCACCAACGAATATCAGTGTTTCCAGAGTGGCCTCTGATCTGGGTCTAATTACGTAGGCTTTCACGCTCAGAGTTAGTTGACATGAAAGTTTTCTAAGTAACGTACCGTTTCATAACGGAAAAAAAACTATGCTCGAGAAAGCAACGTTTCGGCCAAAGATACAGCAGACCCAGAAGAAGACCACTGTAACGATGACCGAAACGCTGCTTTCTCCTGCACAGTTTTTGTACAATATGATACTGTACGATACTCACAGAACTTTCCTGTCCACTGATACTGGTCTCATCAGAAAAGAGCGATGTGTCCCACTACTACTGTCTAGTCCACAAAGAGTGGTTTCATGCTCATGCGACATGAGCCCCTCTCCGAACACGATTTAGAGGAGGAGCCTTGAGAGGCGTTCTGGAACGTAATTACTCCTTATGGAGCTTGTTTAGTATCGTTGGTGTTGACACCTGCACTCCTCCAGCTGTTTGGACCCGCCTCCGTAGACCGGGCGCATTGTGTTGAGTTTCTGCTCGCTGTTATACACAGTCATCAGTCCTGCACACCTGTTGATTTTCTTTCACGACGACACCTTCTGTGACGATCCTCCACTGATCCTGAAACCTTTTCCGGATTCTAGAGACATCACTTTGTCTCACAGCGACACTCGCTCTGACGTCTACCTGTCTCATTTACTACTCCATTAGAGTGACTGTACAGAGCCTCTGATGGGACGTTGTTGTGGTCTGAGCTATTCTCAAGCATCACAACTCTGAGCACAGGTACTGCAATATTACAGGAGTCATGGTTGTCATAGACTGCACCTGTTGCTCCCTCACAGTTGGAACGTGGATTATTGCAGCTAGAATTACGTTACAAACAAGCCAATGTAGTGATATCATAATTTATTTCTGGATCACAACGCTCAGCATTAAAGTTTCGGCAATATAATTTGTTTTCAGCACTATACCACAGCCAAAGAAAATTGTTTTTAAGGAAACGTAGAACAATATATGAATCACAGACGTGTAGAGACTTTTGTACTACAGTACCTAATGCCGGCCGCGGTGGTCTCGCGGTTAAGGCGCTCAGTCTGGAACCGCGCGACTGCTACGGTCGCAGGTTCGAATCCTGCCTCGGGCATGGATGTGTGTGACGTCCTTAGGTTAGTTAGGTTTAAGTAGTTCTAAGTTCTAGGGGACTGGTGACCACAGATGTTAAGTCCCATAGTGCTCAGAACCATTTCAGCCATTTGAACCAGTACCTAATGGCGAGACAGAAGAACATGCGCAAGCTACCACTGTGAGATACGTTTTCACAAATAGCGTTATTTTTTATTTATTTGAGTTTGTTGTATATGCCCCTGATAATTAATAAATATGTGTAACGGTGTACAGGGAACTTAATTCCTGATAACACATCGCACTAAGACACAAAGTAATAGGAAGAATAGGTACAGAATAGGAAAATACTCTAATCTGTTCTGCATCTACATCTACATCTACGTAATTAATCTACTATTCGCAATAAAGTGCCTGGCAGAGGGCTCAATAAACCACCTTCAAGCTGTCTCTCTACCGTTCCCCTCTCGAACGGAATGCGAGAAAAACGAGCACTTAAATTTTTCTGTGCGGGCCCTGATTTCTCTTATTTTATCGTGATGATCATTTCTCCCCATGTAGGAGGTTGCCAACAGAATGTTTCCGCGGATCCCACACCGCACAGCAGTGACAAGGGACGATGCAGAAGCCCTCTTTGCGACTAGACATTCAATAACATGCACAGGTTTCGCTCTCTTACAAATTCAAAAGAAGCTGTATGGTTTTAGAGACCTTTCCAAGTCACAGACATCGATGATGTATACACATAGACTGAAGTGACTAACGAAAATTTATACGAACGCTAGGATTCGAACCCGGGTCTCCTGCTCACCAGGCAGATCCGCTAACCACTACGCCACTCTGGCACAGTGAATTTGTGCAGCTGCACAGACTACTCTTCTACGTCTCCTGCCATACCCAAATTCCTAATCACACCTCAGCTCGCTTGGTATTGTCCCTAAAATGGTGAGTTCAGGAAGACTGTCAGTTTCGGAGGAACACCATGTGGACTGAAGCATGACTAGGAATTTGGACTGAGGAAAGAGGCGTGCTAGGGTAGTTCGTGCAGTTACGCAAAGCCGCTGTCAGAGGATGGTGTTGTGGTTAGCGCACCTGCCTACTGAGCACGAGACCTTGGTTCGAATCCCGGCGTTTGTACAAACTTTCATTCGTCATTTAATTCTGGATATATATACATCTTACAAATTTCACATTGATTATGTAAATTATTGAACTTTCTGAAACGAGGCTAGATATCTTGGAATTCGATATTTCAATTTGCTTTGACTCTTCCATATGCTGACGGAGAGTTCCGTTGATTGGGGAAATACTCGCGAAGGAAGTGCGTCCTTTTGCTGTGCATCACATATCCAATCGGTAAATCATGATTTTCAGGAGGCAACATATTGTAATCCCGGCAGCTTCCCACTTTTCTTTCCATGCTTTATGAGCTACCGCTTTAAGTTCAGAAATGTAGTGGAATGCACTGAAATCTAAGTTCAGCAAGTACTTGTTGTGGGTTGAGTCTTTTGCAAGTTTCTTTTCATCTGCATTCCCATCAGTTGTTGAGAAGTACACACCAACACTAGAACTTTAATTGTAAAGTGGTGTGTGAACTCCTCAATAAAATTCATGTTAATATCATTTAATTCTAGATGACAAGCTACCAATATTCGATAATCTACAGAGGATACTGCATAATCCTACACTGTAAAAAAATAAAGATAATGACAACAACAAAAAAACTGTTTTATGCCTAAATTTCGTAGAATAATTATAACTTAAAATCTGTTCGCTTTTAACTTGAAAAATTCTTTTCCCGATTAAGACCAATATGAAACAGGAGGAGAAAGAGAAGGATACTGGAAGTAGTACTATAGAGGATACATCTGCTACAAGAAAAAAGTGTGAAAGGTTTGCCTCAGAAAAGGTTAAATGTAAGACTGGATGCAGTGGAGGAGGACTTGGAATGCTAATAAGCTATGCTGTTTCCTGAAACAGTCAATTAATGAAGCAGTGGAGGTGGCTTTAGCAAGGGAAAGGGAGAGAAAAGTAAGAATTGAATGGATGACCACAGAGTTGTTGGAGGTGGTAGAGAAAAAGAAGAAACTGTATCATACGTCTCTGGGAGTAAAGAGGATTGGAATAGGTACAAGGTACATAAAAATGTGCTAAGAAATTAACAACAAATTGAGAAAGTAGAATGGGAAAGACTATGTGGGGAAACAGAGCAGTCGCTTGGATACAAAAGATCGTCAGAGGCATGGAAGATGGTAAGAAAGATGAAAATGGTTAGTAGTCCCGCAGCCACAATACAGCCTATATCAGTTGAACAGTAGAAAAAGCACTTTAAATAACTTTTGTAGAAAAGGGAAGAGACCATGTGATAGAAGTCTCTAAAAAAAGAAGTACGTTAGGTAATATAAAGCCTGTGCTGGAGGAAGAGGTAAAAGAGATGCTGAAAAAGCAAGAAATGGAAAGTCAAGTGGACTGGGAGAAATTGTGAAGGGATTGTGGAAATATGGGTACCCTCAAATGGTGAGACTTGCATGTATATTGTTCAGTCAGGTAGTGTAGGGAGAGGAAATATCAAGATATCCTGTACAGATCATATTTAGCCTTGGACAAATAAATGAGAAGGTATATTATAAGGATCAGGAGGTAACCCTAATATTTGTGGATTGTGTGAAACGATGGAGTATACAGGTGTAGAAACACAACAGATATCCCTATTTCAAATAATATACTCTCAGTCATACGCAGCAGTTAAAGCAGAGAGAAAGTTGAGTGAGACATTCCAAAAATTGAAAGGACTTAGACAGGGCTGCAGTATGTCGCCGACACTGTTTAAAATATATTACAGTATATATTGGAACAATGTAATAATTCATGTGGATGTATGGGACTTTCCTTCCAGCATGGTACTACCTACTCATTACAATTTGCCGTTGATCAGGTACTGATAACTCAAAGTAGAAAAGATGTCAAATATGTGATAGAGAAGTTAATGGAAGCATGTGAACCAGGTGGGCTTAGAGTAAATATGAGCAAAACAGTATTTCTAGTAATGGGAGAAGATGGAAGGGATACAGTACCGCCCAAGGAACTATTGCTGCTGTAAATCAGTTTAAATACTTAGGCTCGGCTATCCATTCCTGAGGAAACTGTGAAGCAGATATGGAACGCAGGATCCAGCCGGCAACAGGGGCAATTAAAATGTTAAATGGAATTCTGTGGAGCCAGGCAATATCGAAAGAAACAAAGAAGATAACTGTGCAAATAGTAGTTGAAAGTATACCAACATGTGGTGCAGAGAGATGGACTTTGGGGGAGCGGCAGAGAAGCAGAATAGAGGTAGTAGAGATGGATGGAATAAGGAGGGCAGTCAGGATATCCAGAACAGAACGGAGAAGAAATGAAGAAATTAGGGCGATCATGGATACGGAACAACCAGTCGTGCAAGGAATTGAGAATAGAGTTGTTCAGTGATACTGTCATGTACGGCGGATGGAGCAAAGAAGATGGCCAAAATCAGTCATGGAGTGTCTTCGCCAAGAAGCTGGAAACGTGGATGGTCGAGATTAACATGGATAGGGGGAGTAATTACAGTGATGAGGAAGAGAGATCTTAAGATTGCCATGATCGTGAAAGCTGGTGAAGAGGAATACAGGGCAACTGCTGAAGACTGGAGAGCGTAGAAGCCCTTAAAAGAAAGTAATTAAGAATAAAGGAAACCCAATGACGATGGCACAAAGTTGCTGAAACGTATTTAGGTTTGTATGAAATACAGTGTTTGCAAAACAGACAGTCCTTAAATCCAATAATTTTATCTACAAACGTGGCGACTGCAGGAGCAACAATACCAGATGATGAACATTACTGACAGTGTGAAGGAACAGTAAATATGAAGTTACGTTTAGGACTACGATTGGTGATTAGTTGCTTGATGATCCTAAAAGAAAATATTAAAACCATTCACCCCTCCCCTGAGATTCGTCGTTGTCTAGACAGTGGGCAGCTCAGAACAGAGCTCCATTTCAACAGAAGCAGTAACTAAGAACTGCAGCTATGAGATATACTTCCATGATCCTTTTTCAGCATTTCACATGTATAACACAGTAATTTGCCAAGATAGCGGCGGTTCCTTGATTCGGGTGTCCAGAGCTTCCTTGGTATGCCGCGAGACGACGGTGCGCAAGGGCTACACAGAAGCGATGGTCTTGGAGAGTACATTGGGCAGGGAAATCCGTTCTGCTTCGGCGAGCACATCATGCTTGCCATGGAATAACGGGTACCAATTTGGAAACGTGACAGGTTTTCATGTCTGGAGGCGGCTATGTGTTGGTTAGCCACATATTAAGCCGTCGGTTCCTTCGTGGTACTTGAGACCAGACCCTAATTCTGCCACAAAGATACTCCACCAAAACATAGTGGCTGTCGTTATCTACACACAACAGAAGTTAATGATGTGCTGCTGTGTTAAGAGGGACGTTCAGTAAGTAATGCATTACATTTTTTTTCTCAGCCAGTTTCGACTGAAAACATTCGGAATTTGTTGTGGGACATTGTGCATATTGCCGCTTCTGCCTCCACAGCTTCGCAAAATTCTGATAGGTGGCGGCGTTATACGTAGCCTTCAAAATGGTGTCTGTAACGTAGGTGCATTCCAAGCAGAGAGCTGTCGTTGAGTTTCTTTTGGCGGAAAATCAGTGTATCGCACATATTCATAGTTGCTTGCAGAATGTCTATCGAGATTTGACAGTGGAGGAAAGCACAGTGAGCCTTTGGGCGAGACGTTTGTCATCATCTCAACAAGGTCGCGCAAACCCGTCCGGTCTCCAGCGTACCAGCCGACTGCATGCTACTGTGACTCTAGCGGTGTTGGAACGTGTTCGTCGGCACAAAAATGCAAACGGATTTCTCCACGACAACGCAATGCCTCACACACGTCTGCGCACCCAATAGGAACTCGCAAAACTTCATTGAACTGTTATTTCTTATACTCCTTACAGCACGAATGTCGCACCTTCCATCTGTTTGACGCAGTGAAGAATGCACTCTACGGAAAGCAGTACGTGGCTGATGGGGATGTTATGAATGGAGCAAGACGTTGGCTCCTACGTCGACCAGTAGAGTGCTACAACAGCCGTTGCACTGAACGGATATTATGTTGAAAAATAGATTTTTGTAGTCAACATAATACGGTGTACTAGAATTCTAACTAAAACCAAACTGCTTAAAAAAAAAAAAAAAAAAACAAAAAAAAAAAAAAAAAAAGGTGTTGCATTACTTGGTGAACGTCCTTCGTGTATCTTAATGGGTCTTAGTCGAACCCAAGGAGAGTGAAGTGTACTACTGAACTGGGTCAGTTTTAACAGCGATCGAGCGTATTTTTATTGTATTCTTCGGTGAGAAACCAGATTCCAGCCATTGCGATGCAAGATGTCAGATTTATGTGTTCTCTTTATCTAAGACTAAGTGGGTATCCAGCATTGCCCATTTCTATTAGCCCATCTTCCTCTTCCCCATCTCTTGTGCAGTTCCCCTTCCCCCTCTCTGTCCATCTCCTCTTGTCCTACTCCCCCCTCTGTCCATCTCCTTCTCCCCCATGTGTGCATCTCATCCTCCCCACTCTCTGTCCATCTGCTCCTACCTGTCCTCTCGCTGTCCTTCTGCTCCTTCCACATTGTCCATTCGCTTCAACTACCCCTCCCCTCTGAGTCCATCTCCTCCTGCACCTCAGTCTCCTCCTCACTTCCTTTATCTCCTGTTCACCCTCTTTCTGTCCACATCATCAGCCCCCTCTTCCTGTCCATCTCATCCCCGTGCATCCTACTCTTCTCTCTCACACTGTCGATCTCCTCTCTCTGCTTACTTCCTCCTGCCTGTCTATTTGCCCATCTCTTTCTCCTCTTGTCTCCCTCCACGCTAACACTTCCACCACAACAGGAGGTTGCTGGTTCCAAATCCCTCAGTATTTCTTTCCACATAGTAACATGAGTATCACGTTTCCTTGAAATCGACCAGGGGTTTCGGAGAACTTTCTTAGCCTTGGATTTGCCAGAGTATCCATACACATATATTTAAAATATTTCACACATATTTCTACACATATTTAACCTGTATCTGTAGCGAATTTCGTTCTGCAGCTTCGATTTCACTTAGCTCAATGTCTATGATGTATCTCCTGAACAACGTATCGTACTATGGTATAATTTTGCAGGTACATCCAGTGGTATATTTTTATACTGTCTGCAAAATGTGTCGCGAATCCAGTTAGCAGTAAAGAAGTAATAAATTAAAACGTCATGCCTGATGCGGCAGTTTTACTGCATGAACAGTGAAAATGTAATAGACGATACACTTTTCTCCTTTTATAGTGTTATGCGGCTATCAGCGAGAGAAAGTGTCGTAGAGGTTTGAAACTTCGTGTAAAGTTTGTTGCAAGTCACTAAATACTAACAATCTCAAATACCCGTTGAATAAATCTACGAATTCACACGTTGTGAGCTACGAAACTTTTTTTACCATCACCTCTGCAACTATGATAGGTAGGTGGTTCCTAGCCCCACAACAATTCTCTTCACACAATGAGTGTTATATGTACCAAGTTTGGTCAAAATTGGTAGTGTGGTTTGGGAGGAGATGGGACATACAAACATACACACACACACACACACACACACACACACACACATATATATATATATATATATATATATATATATATATATATATATATATAATACGTATGGCTTCCGAAAGATGTGCCAGCGGTACTTTGTGTGTATACCTTTTATTTAAATTTAACTGTAAATATTGCACCTTTTGCCGTAAATGGATTTTGCGGTGAACCGACTGAGCTGGCACTTCGTTAAAATGTTTAAGATTCGGCTGAGGGAGGGGGTGTAGTTAATTGGCTGCTGGAGCAATCATGTGATAATTTCATTTATGTTGTTAAGTTGTGGGGGATTTGCAGAACTGGTACCTTCTCCTAATTGTTGATGATATTATGGTACGTTTTGTGATATTGTCGTTTGTCTGGTTAGGCCTCTAAGACCTAATTATTTTGTAGAGTCTATGTAAATCTGATGGGACGGCTTGTTGGGACCTTTTCCGAATGTAAATATGGTTATTCCAGCTTCTGAACGAAGATTTTCAGGATGATGTCTAGACATTCTTCTGTATGTTACTGACCTGGCTTTTGGTACTGTATACAAAGTGTGGGTGGAAATTTAACTTTTGGTATTCGAGCTCTGTTAGTTGTTCAGTTTAGTGTTGTGCTCATTGGCACCCTCAACCTATTTTCATGTTTATTTATTAGCACTTTTAAATAATTTGGACGTCGTATTACTGGCTCCTATATTCAACTTTGATGTTTGCTATGTTTTAATTATTGGCGCCTACTAATAAGTTGATATTACCCTACTGGCATCTTCAAAATACCTTAATGTTTGCTATGTCTTAATTATTGGCGCTTTATAAAGAACTTTTTTGGGTGCTATATGGTCTGGTTGTCTGTTTTGCACATCGGTGCATTTAAATTATTTTCCTGTTATAGTATTTATTTGTTGGTCCTTACGGACAAATTAATAATGAAACGTGCTCAGGTCACCAGCGTGTGCCTTTTATGTTCTGTTTGGGTGAAATGAAATATGTGAATTTTTTTCTGTTGAGTGTGAGCTCAATCGTTTACCAGTCCCGGAATCCCGCATGTTTACCATATCAACAAGGCCAACTCGGCAATAAAGTAAAACAGCAATTAAACTGAAATAGATATAAAGAAACAATCAAAAAGCTGCTTTCATTCTCAGTATCAACAAGTATTGCATAAAACTACAACCTATTGTGAAGGAAAAAACACTGAAAGTTATTAAGGAAAATCTTGGATTTCGTCGTCTTTGTAATTAGGAAGTACTCACTTCAAATGAGGTTCCCTATCAGATATCTCTCTATGGATAAAAATAGCAATGGTATACTCATTAACAACTACAATCTAATTCATCAACTATTCTCCAGATTTCTCATACTACTCTTCATATTCGTTCCGTGTCTCTCACTGTCAACGTAACCGGGATAATAATCAGTGAGTACGCGTGTATACTATTAGCGTAGAATATATAGCCGATTTAGAGACTGAATGCAAATTACTTGCAGATCAGAAGTCTGTATACTCCCCAAGACTCGTGATATTTATTGACCTACGAAAAGTATGAAATTTGAATAGAAGTTCACGATCACTGTACCTCTTACACAACAGTTCAATGTGGATCGCGATTTATTAATAATACTTGAATATTTTGTGCGTTTCGGCCAACAACCAGACTCAAAAGAAAAGAAATTTTCATCTAACTACCGAGAGCGAATTATTTAAGTTGGGTTGCCTATCTTAAGATGCATGGAATATTTTCTGAGCCAATTTTATTTGTTCAATCTAGTAATAAATACATCCTCCAGTGGTACTTACACTTGTACGTACTAGTGGCGCTGGTTTGTACTAGTCTCGCGGGTTTACATCCATTTGTCCCTTTTCTCTTGATTCTGAAAATGGTCGCTCTCCAAACACGTAAATTATTTATCTATATAAATAAAAGTGTAAAGCTTCATTATATCTCCGAAAGTTCTTCACCGATCCATTTGACATTTTGAGACAACACTGAATTCGAATATGCTGGTATTTTTATATGTCTACTTGAGTGCCTCATATGTTGGCGCTTACAGGCAAGATTGTTTGGAAATTCCTATTACAAACTTCTAGAACTTGTAGAGGGGAATGAGTGCATCATGTTTTGAATAACTGAATAGAAACTCATGTCCGGAAACGTACCGTTTCCGTTCCTCAACGGTTTCAATTCAGATGTTGAACTCACCGACTTCTGCTTGAGGAACTGAATTATTCGTGATGCATCACAATTATTAGGTTACAATTCTAAAGGAAACGTAACGAAACATCCATTTATCACTTAAGCATATCTAGCCGCTGTTGTAATGCGTCAGTACTGTTCCGTGTGTATAGTATGTTGGGTTCTTTTCTGTTTTTGAATAGTCTAAACAAATAATGTTTAAGTGTTAACACAAACAAATGTGCTTTAGATTTTGAACAACCGAACTTTTACATCTATGCATGTTCGTTTGTTCAAAATGTTAAATCACCGAAATTTCTTCACAAACTACCATCAGATTTTGACACTTAACTGCATTTGAATACGTACGTTTTTCTATGTACCTATTTTTTAAACGTATGTAATATAAAAATAAATATGTAGTATGTGAAGGGGAAACGTTATTACAAAAAATTTCGAATTGTTTTTGACCGATTTACTTCAAATTTTTACGCAATACGCTGATGATTATATAAGTGAAACGTTTTGAGGGAAACAGGAAAGTAGCTTTTAGGGCTCGTCTGCTTTAGATTAGAACTATGAAATATGAATTTGCAATAACAATAAACAAGGTGAAAGAGTCCGAGGGAATGGGGAACAGGTTTTGGACAGAGGGAATCGGAGGAAATGAACATAGAAAATGGAAACGAGGGGATCGACATTCCCATTCATATTAGAAACGTGTACTTTCTCTGTTATTTCTTTTCCATTTAACCAGACTGAGTCATAGTAATACATGGCCAAGAGCAGCTATTTATTAACAAATCTGCTATAACTTACCAGATATGTGGCAGTTAATTACTCTGAAATAGCCGCAACCTGTCATTCATTTTTCACTTTACACAAGTTTGCATCTTCTTGTTTTTTAGGTTGCCAGGTACATTGCCTTAGATTCCCGCATCAACAGAATGCTTTGACTGTTTATCTAAAAGCATTTCTCATAAAGTTAGATTTTACCCATTAATTTGTCAACTTTAGTGCTGACGCTACGTCTTAATGGGAGATATAACGGAAAATGCAAACATTTATTTAAAAAATCATTATAGCCATATTTATTAATGAACAAATCCAAAACTTTTCATGTGTAAAGCAAAAGTTCTGTGTTTTAACGGGAAAAATAATAAAATATGCAGGATTAATATTTTGCCAGAAACTTGAATTTTTAATTTCTTTATTGTCTTTTTTATAAAAAGCCATGAGTCGAATTCTAATAATGCAATGAATCTTAATTTTATTGAAGTATACTGAGAAAGTTTTAAGACCACTGAAATACAGTTATTAATTTAGGGAACAAATTGTATCATTAACAGAGTTTTTAACTTTGCACATCCAAAATTAACTTTTTTTCTACATACACTCATCTAAAAATCAGAATGTAAATTGCAGGGTCTCGTATTTTTTAGATCCAGGGAGTCATCACTCGTTGCGAACAGTTCCTGAAAATTTCATAGCATTAGCGCATATAGTTCTTGAGAAAACGCTTCCGATAATGTAACAAAATGTAGAACTGAGAAAATGAGGTTCAAAGATTGTCTTCTCGAACTTCCACATGTAATAAGCTTACCTCAATTTTAAAATCCTCCCTAATGATACTCCTTATCCTTCAGGTTTCTCTTCTCTCCTCTTCGAATCTGCCTGCACTGCATTTGCAGGTAAGACACTGATGTGTTAGCTTTCTTGACCATGCTCTCGTCGATGGTGTAAAATGCTTTTGTTGTAAATACACCAGGATCTATACCAACTCTCTTCAGCACTTCAGTTCTGCCATTATTTCCGTTATTGTAACATAAAACTGCATCATAGACACCAATTTTGAGTATTTCAAGTCCACAGAATCTCCTTTTTGAGCATCTAATCCAAATTAAATTATTGAGGCTTTCAGTTGCATTTTGTGTTTTTCCGTGAACACACTTCCTCAATAAATTAGGGGTTGTAAGAAGCGTGAATGTGGGCTTAATTGCATTCATAACAGGTTCTGGTAATGAGTGTTTATGTGAATACGTCTCATTTCTGTTGTTGAACTTACACCAATCATCTTTCGGACACAGATTGTGCACTGATGTTTGGTCAGGAGATAGTTTGTGGAAACAAATTGCCCACACAGCACGCCTCATTGCCTCTAAATTATTTGTGTTTCTCCTGATAGCTCTCTCATAAAATAACTGAAGAGAATCAGTTTCTTTCATAGCAAGGCTGCCTTTTTCTCCTAGTGGTTTTCCATCCACGAGAACTTCACCTTTCCTCTCTTTCAGCAAGCTACGAAGCCTACCACCAAGCCTCTTTTGGATGTGGCCAACACATTCCAACTTTTCTGTTGTTCTATTGTACGGATTTTTATCTGTTACAGCTTTGAACGAAGAGGAGTCCCCACCAACAAGGTATTCAGTATATCTAACACCATACTGGTCCTCAGATCTGGAGAACACCCTCACAACTGCAGCAGCCTCCATGCCCCCACTTGAGCCACTATAATTTTTAGAGCAAGCTATAGCATGCTTTTCTTTTCACAGTTTCTCACTGTCATCATTTTTGCACACGTTCCTCGTTGCACGCTGGTGGCAGTATTTAGACATAATTTCAATATCTAGTACTTTACCTGAGCCAATACCAATAACAGATGCAACTTCATACAGATATGTGTAATCCCTTTCATTCAGGTCCCATCTGCAGACACACACAGGTCAGTAACATTTGTAGGAGATTCACTGTCATGAATATCTACCCCCAAGATGTAGTTCTTTTTTACTTACATCCACCAATCCTCCTCTGCTTTCTTCATAGAATGTTGGCAGAATCGCATACCACATCAGACATTTCTATATTTATTTTTTCAAACCTTGCACTAGGTGGAGGCATGTTCAGAAAACCACACAATAAATTAGCTACTTCCCTGCCCTGTCCAAGTCATCTCAGAGCATATGCTAACCTAAAATTGCTTTCATAGGTACCAGTGTCAGTTTTTTCGGAGAAGGAAAAAGAAAATTCATAGCCACACGAATTACAAATTAATATAAAATCACAAGCTGTTCCCACACTTCTTTCTTCAACAACAATCACGCATTCTGTATTTTTACAACTAACACACGAACATCAAAACTTTATAGCCTGGCATAGAAGCTCTAAATAATAAGTCTGAATCCAGTGGAATCCATGGTTCAAATGGCTCTGAGCACTATGGGACTCAACTGCTGAGGTCATTAGTCCCCTAGAACTTAGAACTAGTTAAACCTAACGAACCTAAGGACATCACAAACATCCATGCCCGAGGCAGGATTCGAACCTGCGACCGTAGCGGTCTTGCGGTTCCAGACTGCAGCGCCTTTAACCGCACGGCCACTTCGGCCGGCCAGTGGAATCCATATCAACATCATTCACGCACCTGTACAATTCACCTGTCCTAATTTTCAGTGCTGAAGCTGAGAGCTTTTGTTTATTTCTAACTGCTTCCTCTTTTTTGTTGTTAAACCGATTTACAGGAAACCACCGTTTCCTAAACACAGTTTTTCCATCACCCATTATGCATAAATCTTGACTTCCACGTAAAGGTTTGCGAATTCAACCTTCCATCTACTAATATGTGATAGTATTGTAAACGCGTAAATAAACCACATGCAAAACTTTCGCTGAAGCAAACAGTTTCCCAATTGTCGGAAAAGCTGGGAGTGGCTGCCAGTGCAGAGTTAACCAGTTTAACAATTTAAAGGCATTTATAAAGTTGCTATCACGATAAAATTCACACACAATATAGATTAACCTGCGTAGATCAAGAAAATAATATTTTTGAAAAGTCGATTTCTTGGACCAAAATCCATTACAGCCCCGCTTAACAAGGTTGTCGCCTGTATCTAAAAATATAACGGCAGTTTCCAGAAATATAGCTGTACCGCAAACTTTTTGCATTCGATACTTGAAGGGTTCACTTACGTCTTCACTCTTGTATGCTAAGTACACTCTTTTCAGCCCATAAGCGTACATCAAGTTACGAATAATAAATAAAGTCTGCGCATGAAAAAGACGGCCTGACAACAGAGCAAGATTTCTTTGTGCCACTGGTACCTGCGCGTCTGCATGTACGTGAATACCTTTTGTTCGGCATACAAAGGGGTCTAAATCTCTTTCTTGTGGAATTCGCGCCCGCTTTCCAAGAGAAAGTAAATTTCTTTCTCTACAGTGGATGAGCACGCCTCTGTTTCGCGGCGGCGACGAATGCTGCCCAAAGTCGCGGCAAGCAACAGAAGCAGAGGAAAGGTTTTGCTTAGTACCTTTGACAAATGCACAGAAATTTTCTCTTTCTCTCGGATGGGCTTTTATAAGCTACCTATTGCAAATTTCTACTGAAGATACTCTCTTCCGGGTGTCACGTTTAATTTTTTTGTATGGTGCCTTTACAGGTCGAAGAACTTATTCGACTGTATGGCGGTATGAGTTCATCTTCGCCTTGGCCGCTTCGTATGGACAGCCGAAAAGCAATGGGGTCATTACACGTTCAGCGTACTTCACGTCTGTACAACAGCTATCGATCTATAACGATACCCCTTTGACGATTCCTGGAGTTTCATCTCCTGAACTGGATTTCTTTTGCGTTTAACTTCCATTCCAGGCAGTGGAACGCCTGCTTTATTCATTTATGTAAATGAGATTCGTCTGTTGTTGGTATTCAGTCCGGAGACAAATAAGGCTGGAAAAGGTCGACGGTATACAGAGCCAACAAAAACATTTAGAACTGCACATTTAGGATACAGATTTCTCACGGAGGATTTTCCTTCAATTCCGAAAAGTTGAGCTTGACAAAGAAAGACCACAGAGGAGGACTTCATTTAGTTTACCAACTAATGTAGATGTGGTGGCACTGAAAGCGACGCAGGAAAGGAGGAACTACGCATTTTTATTTTATTTGTAGGGTTTTATTCCACAATTCGCTTTCAGTGTTTTTGCGTACTATGCATTACAATTGTCCGTCCAAATAGAGTGAACCTGGCAGAAGCCAAAAGTCCTCCCAAATAGCTCGGAATACCGAGGAGATAGCGCAGTTTTTAGGACTGTGGACTCGAATTCAAGGGGAATTGTGATCAGATCCGCATAGGGGCCATTTAGATTTCGGTTTCCATAAATCATTCCATTAAACAACCCGTGGTCGAGTGGTAACGTCTTTGATTACTAATCGAACATATCTTCGGTCCCAGGTTATAGCCCCGCCACCTCTTCAATCTTGAATAAAAATCATCATCGTTGGCGGCCGAAGACATCCGGCATAAGAAGTCAACCTCATTCTGTCAATGGCCTTGTCAATGAGGGCGGAGGGGCGGACAGAGGTTGGGGACACTCTCTTGCCCTTGGGGTAGGAAATTGCCCCCAAAGGCCGAATACTAAGCAATGATTAAAGGCATCAAGAAGACAACAGACGTTGGACATGTGGACTGTAATTGAAAAAGTGTCACGATGATCACTCCATTAGCAAAAGATTCCGGAATAGCCCCCATTCCGATCTCCTGGAGGATACTGCTAAGGGGGAGGTGACCATGAGAAAAAGACTGAATAACCAACGAAAGAATAACGATTCACGAGTCGCGGTGTGGAATGTCGAAACTTGAACGTGATAGAGAAGCTAGAAACTCTGAAAAGGGAAATGCTACGACTCAATGTAGATGTAGTGAGCGTCAGTGCAGTGAAATGGAAAAAAGACAACGACTTCTGGTCAGATGATTATAGGGTAATATCAACAGCAGCAGAAAATAGCATAACAGGAGTAATACTCATTAAGAATATGTAGGTAGGGTAGAGAGTTACTGTGTACAGTTCACTGTTAAGGTTGTTGTCATCAGAATCGACAGTTCAGGTACACATGCCGACGTCGCAAGCTGAAGATGAAAGAAAATTATATGAGGATATATATGAAGTTTCTTTTAATTAAATTTTTATGTGCCTATCATTATCTACAACTGAGGAAACGCTTCTTGTGACCTATTGAAATTATTCTGATACTCAGAGCGTCCACTTTATCTGACAGACTTGAAGTTAAGCAATTGCCTTTTAGATATCCGATGTGCTATCATATTGACTTTACGCCACAAGGTCTAATCACTTCCAACTATTTGCAGATCGCAGTCTAATTGTTTACAGTCTCTCTCTACCTGAAGAAAAGCGTCCAAATGTTTGCAGATCGCAGGCTAATTGTGTACAGTCTTTCTCTACCTGAAGGAAAGGGGCATCTGAGAACGACATGATCAGCAGAACCTCCGTCTCCAAATTAACAGACTGGTGATTACTACATCCCACTCCATGCAAATGTTGAGGACAACACAACACCCAGTCCCTGAGCGGAGAAAATCCCCGACCCAGCAGGAAATCGAGCCAAGGCCCCTTTGCAATGAGAAAAAAAGGGAAATAAAAAAAAGGAAAAGCAAGAATGCTATGGCTACTCACAAGGGTATGCGTAGACTCGAGGATTGCCGAGGAACGTACGCACCAGAGAGGATGACATAGAATAGTGTAGCCACAATAGGTATAGAAATAGGTGTAGCTGTAGTTTGTCGGAAAACCTCGAGTTCTTCCGAGACAGCCAGTAACATATCTAGTAATGTAAGATGCAAGTTATTCACTTTGAACTTGAGATAATTACATTTATTTTACGTTTTTTTAACTGATTCTTATTTTTAAAATGATCTGTTTTATCTCCACATTAATATTACTAATTGTTGCTGTTGACATGATTTACTACCGCATATATAATATAAAATATTTAATGTCACCATGATTGAATCTGTGCGACCTGTTTAGAGTTTACAAATAACAGGTCTTAAAAATCGTAGCCATAAATTGAATTGAACTGAATAGAAAAATTGTCAATGAAGTGATAATTTGTGTTTAAATTACAGAGTAACTATAACTAAATTATAGAGTAGCCAGCGTTTTACATTTCCTCCCACCACTCTCTGTCCATTGCCTACTCCCGGTCTATCTTCTCCTCCCACTCTATCCCCTCACCTCTACGTCCATTCCTTCTCCCCCTCGCTGTGGCCATCTCTTCCTCCCTCCTACCTGTGTCTTCCTCCACTTCTCTCCCCACATTATCACCCCCACCCCAGGAGGAGGTTGTTGGTTCTTATTTGTGGAGGTTGTTGCTTCTTACCCCCACAGTATTTCTTTCCAGATAGTAGTAATGTGTACCAAGTTTGGTTGAATCGATCCATGGGTTTAGAAGGAGCTTTCCAACCGTGGATTTTCCCATGTATACACGTCACAAATATGTCATATATATACAATAAATTGCACACATATCTGTACACATATTTCACTCGTATCTACAGCGAATTTCGCCCTGCAGTTTATTTTTTACTCAGCTCAATGTTTATGACGTCATATCCCTCGAACTATGTGTCGTGAAGTGATATATTTTTGCAAATACATTCAGTGATATTTGTGAATAATGTCTGCAAAATCTGTCGCAACTATAGTTAGTAGTAAAGAAGTGATCAATTGTAAGGTTATACCTGAGGCTGCAGATTCACTGAGTGAACAACAAAAATTTAGTAAGTAATTAACTTTTATTTCCTTTCAGAGAAACAGTCTCATAAAGCTTTGAAATTATAAGTCTGTTGCCAGTCACAAAGTGCTCTCATTCTCAACTACTGGATAAATAAATTACTCCCATAATCATTCTTTCCAGATAGTAAGCGATGCCAGTACGAATTCTGACTAGTGGTTTAGGAGGAGATGTGGAACTTACATGCATCCTCTTTTATATTATGTATGGGCGTTATTAGTATAGTATTTCAGCTGTTGTCTTAGAGGAGGGAAGTGATTTGGTTGGAATGGTTGCTATTGTAAGGCTTTTCACAGCAAAACTGAACTATAGGAAGGTGAAAATGTGAGAACAATAATGAGTATGTACAACTGGATTAGAAGTAAAGCAGGGATATTATTTTCCTTTATCGATGATTAAGGTTATAGCATCAACAAAGAGAGTTATGTTCAGTCAGCATAATAATAAATGACCACCTTCTCTGCCGACCGCGGTGGCCGAGCGGTTCTAGGCGCTTCAATCCGGAACCACGCGGCTGCTACGGTCGCAGGTTCGAATCCTGCCTCGGGCATGGATGTGTGTGATGTCCTTAGGATAGTTAGGTTTAAATTGTTCTAAGTCTAGGGGACTGATGACCTCAGATGTTAAGTCCCATAGTGCTCAGAGCCATTTGAACCATTTGAACCACCTTTTCTACAATGGCACATACGGAACGAATCACACTTACGGCCTATAAATGACACAGTCAACATGGTTCTCACTTTTAAAGCAAATATCCGCATGTCCAGAGAGTCACCACAAAACCACCATAACACGCTGCACTGTACTCACAGGCCCTCCGTGTGCAATATCACTGACCATTCGATACTCCCACTGCACAGCCTGTACACCTCATTCTACGCTATGCTGCATCATTCGACGGATCAAAATAATACTTTCGGCCACTAAAACATCGAGTTAGTGCTCCTCTTGTAACCTGGGATCCCTAGTCTCCGTCTCCACTGGACTCGACGTCCTGTCGCCCACACAGCGGCCACTTTCTACGCTGACCGCAGTCCCGTAAACAGCTGCTTGGCGAGTCAGTTTGGAGAAGACTTCCCGCTCTCGGGTCTCCAACTCGTAGCTCTCGTCCTCAGCTCTTTCCGCCTTGGCCCAGGATCGTTCACGCCAGTCAACTGCACGGGCAGGCCGCTCTCTCACAACGCCAGCGCGACAAGCCGCCAAGAAAAACTCTGGCGACGGGCTAATTAAATGTGCTGCTCGACACGGCACACAATAACATGTAAAATTTTTGTTTATGTCTTTAGCAGGAGCAGTTGAGAAGAATACCAACGACGGATGAGGTGGGGAGCGAAGGAAACATTCTCGCGCATGCACTTTAACTGTTACTGACCGTCAGCCTCGTTGTGTCTCTTAGTTTGTTGGTCATTTCTTCTGCCAAAGAGCAAAATTCAAATGAAACGTGGATACAGTCATCACATCCACATTAAAAAAAAATCCTACCATTAACGTTGTTAGACCTGAACAAAACGAAACGTACAGTTGTTGCATACACAATACCAGTATTAATAATTATTGATACAAGACTTACTGATACCGTGCACAAAAATAGAGCATTTGACGGACACTATTTTGGAAGTGTGAGTGCACTGAAGACGTGAACTGATTTAATATATTTACGTTGGTTGATCCTCTTAAAGTCAGTCGCAGGTACAAGTATTCCGTAGGTGAACTCATGAAAATATCGTGTATACAGGGTGAATAACCTAAAATTCGCAACGCAAACTTTGAGGAAATGAGAAGTGCTACTGATGTGCACGCTTTTCACAGACTGTATTGGCAGTCAGGCACTCTTATCGCTAGCCAATAATCAGACTGTGATAATACGTAGAAAGTATATTTTTTGTGCAAACATACACTTTCCATATGGAACAATGCCTATTGACATTAACAAACTAAAAGTGTGATAAATTAGAATGTCAGTGGTGTTTATTGCAGGATTCTAGAGCGATTAGTTTAAGAGGTATCGTATTTTGAAAAGTTTCCACACTGATACTTCCAGAATACCTGTGGTAGCACACACTAAAGAACAACGAAAGTGCATGTACTAGATTCTGGAAGCGTAAACGCCACACTAGCCCATTCTGTTTTCAAGAGATGGGATTGAACGCTCAAAATAATTTTAATAATCTAGAAGTAGTAGTACGAATTTTCACTAAATCTGAATTGTAGGGTTTGTGTTGTTAAAGAACAAATTATGCTCAAGGATGTTGCAGTAACGAATTATGCAGTCTGAATTGGTGCTACGAAGGGTTAATTTCTGCTGCCAATGAACCCGACTCCTGAAACGAAAAGTTCTACTGAACGAGCAACCATACAGTTGCAGCATACACATAAAGTTTTTTGAAAGTTGTGCTCGACCATAAGTGGATCATTCCTAGGATTATTTTATAGTCAAAGTGGTTACGTTACAATAATTAAACGAATGTGATAGCGACAGCAACTGATGTGTGAATGGCCGACCTCAGTATGAACTGAAACATGTGCAAAGAGTTTAAGTAACATAACAACGTTACAGGACGGGCCGAAAAGGGTAGGTTCCCGAGATATGGTTAGACAGCCGGCAGAGTCTGAGAGACATAATGTTCTCTAGTAACAGATTTACATTTAAGATCGATTTTGTATGTCTTAATTTATCCTTGGTTTCTGTTTCTGTGCGTCAGCAATCAGTTTTCAACAGACTGTGTAAGACGTGTATATTTCTATTGTCTATTGTCAAACCACAATTTATGAAAAGATGTTTATATTTTATTAATAGGATTAAGTAGAAATAATTAATATTTGTCATTTTGGAAATAATTGTGGTAGCAGGGAATGTCTGCGCCAAAGTATTGTTGGCGGGAGAGACCGCACTTTAGCGTTCGTAGGAAGTCAGTAGTAAGCGAGATGTGAAGCAAGTCGGTAGCAGGTATGAAGCGATAGGCTGAGAGGACCGGTTTGCCCGCCAACCACCAGCTATGATTTACAAGAGATTATAAACGGATGTACAGAGATATCAGCTAACTATTATCATAAGAGGAACTAATATTATTGAATTTTTTTTGTTTTTTTTTGTTTTTGTTTTTTGTTTTGAGAAACTCAAGACTACTGAAGGTATGCTTGCGCAATGTTGCAGGAAAAATGGAAATTAATAAGAAAAAAAGGTATTAATCATTTGGATTGCAGCTCTTGTCTTTTACGTGCTTGCAGTGAAAATTGTTGGATGTAAGGTCCACCAGTTACGCAAAACACCGTTTTTCAAATGTTCCCAAACATGTTTCAGCACCTCTGTACCATGATCAGTGGTTTTCTGTTTTATTTAAACTGTAATGTGAACATTTTTACTAAATGATTACGGAAATATTTACTTCAAATAACTATTTGTTTGTTAGTTGATACCTTTACATTCGGTTTTGCATGGTTTTGCAGGACCACTTGCGAATTATTTCGTACTGGTAGCCTGTCATCTGCAGCCAAACGACGTCAAAGAGAAGTTTTGTTGCGAGTTAAGCTATCATTTTATGATTTAAACGTAATTTAGTTTGTCGCGATATTTTGAGCATATATTCGTTTTCACTTACGTTTTTGTGTGGCGAGCCCTTTTTTCTCAGCATCCTCATGAGGTGTTGTGAAGCACACGTAAATATAGCATATATTTTCAGAAATTTGTTTGTAAAAAGCACTTTACACTTCACCGGAACACACTGTAATTGTGGTGGTTGTGTGTCCTAGGTCAATCAGTGCTAATTTGTTCACCAGAGAAGAGAAGAGATAAGCAGGAATAAACGTGAGCGAAGAAACTAGAGGAGCAGATGGGTAAATGTTCGGCACAACTTCGCAATATCAGTGAGAAGATTGGCGTGGTAGAGAAAAAAACAGAAGGAGCAGAAGAAGATGGAAGAGGTAGGAAGACGTACACGAATAAATAAGACTGATTAGGCCAAATGGAAGAACATACAGAACAGATACACGACCTGCACGACGTGCAGAACAGATCATGCGTGAGTAGTGTATCCAGGAGGAAATACGGAATGAGTGCGCAGCATCGGAGGGTATAGATAATACAGGAACTACGTTTGCTGTTAGTATTTAAAGAACAGCACGGAGGCATTAACAATGAACAACAAAGACGAGTAGAACAGTGATCAGAGCAGTAAGATGGTCTGAAGGCACGGGAGATGGGTGCCACAGCTAAGCGCAATAATACGGAACGAATCACTAACCGTGTGCCGCTTACAGTTACCGATTACGAAGACAGCTGCGACAGCGGACGTAAAAGCGCGAAAAGAGTGATCGAATCGGAGTAACGAGGGAACAGCGGAGTGGGCTCACTCAGCCAGACTGAGCGATATAGCCTCCGAACAGTTTGATTACAAGCACTACATGTCGGTACGTAAGTACCATGTGTTCAAGGAGAGTGGGAACATGCTCCACTCTAGCGCACGGATTGAGTCGTTCAGTAACCTAAATCTACTGTCATGGTCGTTAATGCACACACTGGAATACGTTTGTAGTTTATTCGAAGGCGAAGCGACGGTGAAGATGTGGCGAATAGCACTAAAATGTGCGTAGTATCGGAAGTTTAAGAAGCCTTTTTAAGCTAACAACTGGTTTAAACAAAAGCAAGCATGAGTTAAAAATGAGATAATTATGGGGTGCGACTTTGAACGGTCGTCAGGACCAAGGAGTGAAATGAAATTTTTCGAAGAGATACTGAGGAAGAACCAGTTCTTGGATGTACTGTACAGAGAAAAGGAAATAGATTTTGCTTCCAGAGATTAGTGCAGCAGTACCAGTATATATACTGTTTAGACACTGCATCATAGGCGGGTTGAAGAACCTTCTGTAGGAAAGTGTATCCGCACATCGTGGCGATCACAGATTTAATCAGCCGGGACGCAGGAACAGAATTTTACCGGTCCGCTGCGACCGCATCACGAACGGAGGAATAATCGGGTACGTTCCAACGATGACGTACATTTCAGACTTTATCGACCATACCACGGAGGATGGAGTAATTCCAATGACCAGATGAAGAATGAATACAGTGACTACAATAGTAACAGGAATATGGATTGCAGGCAGGAAGGGAATGAAAGTGTATAGCCACAGCAACAGGAGAGATTACTGAATTGTGAGGATCCGTGTACGAATCCAATTGTGAGGTCGTTATCACAACAACGATACGACACCAGATTTCACGGGCGTAAGAAATGGATGACCCGTAGCCAACTCCGAACACAAAATATAAAGTATGTCGCGCATAAAGAATTATGAGAAGTGTTATCAGAGGAGACAGAGACTGTGCGATCGCAAAACTACATCCGGTAGGCAACATATTAGTCGGTGGCATGAGTTGGAAAAGGATGACTGCCTTCCCTTCATGATTTGATAAGGAGAAATGCTGGGCCGCACTGAGTGTCCGCGCGGTTTGAGGCATCATGTCACGGACTGCGCGGCCCCTCCCGCCGGAGGTTCGAGTCAAAAAATGGTTCAAATGGTTCTGAGCACTATGGGACTTAACTTCTAGAACTTAGAACTACTTAAACCTAACTAACCTAAGGATATCACACACATCCATGCCCGAGGCAGACTGTAGCGCCTAGAACCGCTCTGCTACCCCGGCCGGCAGGTTCGAGTCCTCCCTCGGGCATGGGTGTGTATGTTGTTCTTAGCCTAAGTTAGTTTAAGTAGTGTGTTAGTCTAGGGACCGATGACCACAGCAGTTTGGCCTCTTAGGAATTCACCCACACTTGAACATTTAGAAGTGCTGACGGTACCTTGGGATATGCCGTTTATAGGAAGCTACCTCCCGCTGATTTGTATCTTCAGGCTGATGGTTGACATATCCTGCTCAGCGTGAAGGGTTCATAGGGCCTACGTCATCTCAGACCTGAAAGGAAAGTTTGCCAGCTGAGTCAGTCCACCTCGTAGTTGCCTCTCGCCAGAATGATTGTCGTGGGCGACCAATCATTAGGGCGTTGCGCTATCGGACAATCGTGAATCCAGTGAATGTCGAAAATAACGAGGCGACACCTGAGGCTACGGCCTCTTTGTCTTACGCTGATAGGATTATCATCAGTATTGGTCGTGTTCTGCAAAAACGTGATGTGTGATATGCGTGGGGTTTATGGAAAGCACGAAAAGTTGTGGACGGGGCCTAATCAGTTACCGCTGGCTGCACAGTAAACACATACACTTTATTTAAGGAAATAATTTATTAAAAAACAACAACTTTTAAAAATATTGACTGTAACACAAGATGCCAGTTTTCTTTGACGATCTGAGGGGTAATATCCGCAGGGATTAGACCTTGAATTCCCCGTAAGTTCGAAAGTGGGGAATTAACACGGCTCGGCCACCATCTAGGATTAAAGCACCTTTCGGTTACGTGAAGGATGATCTTGATTTGCGTAAGGTGCGTGTTTATTGCAGCGCGTATATTGTAGCATGTTATAAATTGAGACCATTAAGATTGGTGTACAGAGCATAGGCGTCACACTTTAAAACAGCCTAGCAAATCTGCTATTGCAGATCACCGGTCATCCTATGGAATATAACAACACAGAGATTCCGGCGTGTAGTTTCATCTACTGGGTTTAAGGAAGCAGTTGAGATTAAATTAGCAGGAGGCCTTAGAGCCGCTGGTTTTTGCTTAAATTCTGCTTGGGATCCTGTTCTCTCCTTAGGCCAACAGTAATCACCCGCTGGAAATCAATCTTCGCTATCGATGGATTCGAACTCTGGTCATCATTGGTGGTGTGGTGGCGGAAGGCATTACGGTTTGTGTTGTATTTCTGCATATACCCCGCATACGAAGGTTTTAAGTTGTCGTACACATGGCCCTCTAGTTGGATTTGAGCCTGTCAAAATGCCGGTGTTTTCAATACGTTGTAGAAGGTGAAATTTGAGATAATATCAAGATGTCCCACGAAAGCGAAACGCACTGTTAATAAAGGAATAAATTGCAACCAAGTCTGTTTTTAATTCAGATAAGTTTTTCTTGCCAATGCTTGATACAGAGATGCAGCGGACACTGTTTTCTCTTGCGATTAGGAATGTCAGCTTCAGGAACTAACGTTGTTATTTGCATCCTAATCTATGTAGTGACAACGACGAGAACAGAGAGTAGATGGAGGTAGTGTGCTAAAATGTATTGGCCTCTAGTCGTGAAAAAAGCCAACAACGATGAAGTCATCAACATCTAGAAAAAACAGTAAATGAAAATGTTATCAGTAAATCATTACGAAGAAATAAGAAAACATAGAGTCTGTTAAAAAAAAAGGAGAGGACACACCACGAAGGAATTACCTGAATGTGTCAGAAATCAGTAGATGTGATTTACATGGACAGGCAAACAAATGATTACAATTTCAGGAAAATTGGATGATTTATTCGGGAGAAGGAGCTTCACAAACTGAGGAAGTCAATAACAGGTTGATCCATCTCTTGCCCTTATGCAAACTGTTACTCGGCTTGGCATTGATTGATAGAGTTGTCGGATGTCTTCCTGAGGGATATCGTGCCAGATGCTGTCCAACTGGAAGGTTAAATCAACATCCCGAGCTGGTTGGAGAGCCCTGCCCATAATGCTCCAAACGTTACCAGTTAGGGAGAGATCCGACGGCGACCTTGCTGCATCACACGAAGAAGTAGCGGGGAGACTCTAGCAGTGTGCGGTCGGGCATTATCTTGCTGAACTGTGAGTCCAGGGTGGCTTGTCATGAAGGACAGGAAAACGGGGCGTAGAATATCGTAGACACACAGCTGTGCTGTAAGGGTCCTGGATTGGCGCCACTGGCCACCACTCCTGGTTGTCAGGCCGTAATGGCATGCGACAGTCAGGTTAGCATCCCACCGCTGCTCAAGGCGTCTCCAGACGCGTCTCCGCTGGTCATCGGGGCTCATTTCGAAACGGGACTCATCACTGAAGTCAATTCTGCTCCAGTCAATGAGATTTCACGCCGAAGACGTGTCTCGAGACGTCCTGGATAGCAATGGGATGCCAACCTCACTGTCGCTCACCACACGGTCCGGTGGTGTTTCTGTTCTTTTTTCCACCTAGGGTGTATTATATAATTTTGATTTTGTGATCTATGTAAAATTTTAAATCGTAATTGGTGCTGCCACATGTCTTACAACTGAATATTTAATTATCAAAGTAGAGCATTGTGCCACCAACCGACAGCAACTGCCGACATCTGCGCTGGAGATTTGTTGCATTTCCTTTTTAAGTTCACGTGGTAATAAAGTAATATTGAAACGGTACAGTAGTTTCCTCTCCATAACCAGCTGGTTTCGCTGCTCGCACGCACTGGGAAATATTTTATTGCACAACGCGGCCGGCCGCGGGTGCAACAGAACTCATGTGGACGGGTGGAAAGAAATGTGTCAGGCTTCATAATACATATTTATATGTGTCGTGTATTATGCATTTCTTGTACGTGAATGTGAATCTGCGCATGAACTTTCCTAATCCTCCTCACACCTTTCCATAAAGCGTGGCCAAATGTTAGTTGGGAAGTAGTTCTGTAGTATAGTAGTGCCAACCTCACTCCTGGGTAGGGGATCAGAGAGACAGCACAGTCAGGTAAAAGTTAAAGACTTTCCAGTGTCACAAGATTTAGGGTGGAGAAGTTGGTCACGGCCAAGTGTTTCGACCACCCCCTCCAACGGGGCCCAGGAAGACCCCCGGGTGCCCGCCATATTCTCTGGGGGTGTTACAGCAGACGTGCCCTCAGTGCGTCTGTCTCAATGTTCACGCGTGGAAGAGAGGTATTTGAATATTCGCACTAATTCTTTTATTTCCAGCTTCGGATTGTGTAAGGAAATGAATGTGCTCGTTTAATTTCGGAAATTTGACCCCTGTGTTAATGTATCTGGCCCCCAGTTTGCTCGTTATCCTCCTCACATAGTGGATGTCCCATGTAAAATATTGGGAGACTTTGGTGGTATACATTTGGCCAACGCAATTCCGTCTTGCCCGTAGAAATGTGCGTGCAGATTAGTATATAATATACCCGAACTATAAGTTTTAAAATTGTAATATCTGTAAACTGGAACAATTGCTGCAATCGCTGTAAAGACGAGTGATAATGTTTAAAATAAATAGGTAATCAATTTCCATCAATCTTTAACATACCCTAAAAATCACATAGGAGTCAAGTTGAAGGTATTCATTTAAAATAGAGATATAGAATGCAGGGATCCACACATCAGCGTGTGAGCCCTTCAGCCCCTTGCCTAATATCGTACAGAAAGGGCACGCTCTCTAGATAGCGCTCCCAGGCTCCCGTCCTCAGTTATCCGTTGCGCAATTTTCATTCAGGGCTTGACGGCATCAATTTTCATCTGGCGTCCCTAGGCCAGGAGGTTTGACGGTAACCTTTCAATATAAACAAGCATTAATAGGGAATGATGACGTAGTATCTCACAGTCACCGAACATCTTTTAAAAAGAATGAGATGGTGTATACGAGCTAACATCCCTAAGATGTTCAGCCTCACCTGCGGTTCCTCTTCGTCGAAATGTCTTGGCTCAAACTCGTCTAGGGGTTGAACCGCAGGTGTCGCAATACACGCCCTAAATTATACACTTGTGACCCCTTGATTAAATTGTCTGGCTGATGGCAACTTTGTGAAATACAAATTTAATGTAACATATAATAACAATAATAATAATATCGGGAACTAACTTAACGACCCATAAATGATGTAGGCCACACAGTTACGATTTGGGTAGAATAATGTTTATTTAGAAAGCAAACTAATACCGAAAGTGGTCGTATTTAGAGTTACTGTTACACTCAAGTGCATATCCATTTGACGCAGTTCGATCATTCACAATCTCAACGCTGAACACAAGTCTAATGCTCGACTCGTTATTTACACGAAAAAAAGAGTTCAGACCAGGGACTCGGCTGCTTACCGCTCAGAGACTAAGTCCAGCGATACCACACAACGTGAAATTTTCTAAGTCGTTGCACTTCCTAGCTGCCTAAAGACCGACTGTCCGCTTTCGCGTCTGCATCCGAACTGTTCAATTTGGTGTCTGTAGCCGAACTGTCCGCTTTCTCTTCTGCACCAGCACCGTTTCCTTTGGTGCCTCGACCTAAACTGCCATCTTTCCGTCTCCGACCACGTTTTCCGTGTGCCGAACATCTTCACTCAACTGACTAGCGGAGTTCTCTTTCCTGAAGCCGTCCATCTCATTGGCAAAAGCTTATTCTATATTATTTTACATTTTAACATATTTAAATAATCAAAGCTTGACCACTTTCACGTTCTAAATAAAGTAACAATAATATCCATTACATAATAAACGTTAAATTATTTTACACAAAACCAACAAAATTTCCTTCTTAACTTTAAATGTCACGGCCATTAGCCTTGTACCAATGTGCTTTCATATAAATAAATAAAGAACAAAAGTAACTATTATGCACTAAACTTCACAACAAATATTCTATTACCTAACGATTCAATAAGGTATCATGCTGTCATCGTTCAAAGTGTTTTGTGTGGAGGAAATGATGATCTGAAACTTAACTGTAAATAATGATAATCTAAATTTACTATATCATTTAAAGAAATAAACTTAGAGAGTTGATATTTACGGTCGTCCAGGGTGGCCAAACGGTTCTACGCGCTACAGTCTGAAACCGCGCGACCGCTACGGTCGCAGGTTCGAATCCTGCCTCGGGCATGTATGTATGTGATGTCTTTAGGTTAGTTAGGTTGAAGCAGTTCTAAGTTCTAGGGGACTGATGACCTCAGAAGTTAAGTCCCATAGTGTTCAGAGCCATTTGAACCATGTGATATTTGCAACGCTTGTCATTTTAATGATGAGCTTCTATATGAAATGTCGGTAGTTAAGATCGACCAAAGCGTTCAGATATTAGCATTCAGGTCTTTGTTACAAAACTTGTTAATTTCGCTCTAACAGTAAATCCTAAACTATTATAGATATGATCAATATTCAGACTTTATTGGGAACATCATGAAAATTTATGGAGAATCACAGATTAAAATTACTGTGGCTTGATCCCCTGCATTACTACAGAATTAAATAGTTTTCATAAATGTTTCCCTTTATGGTCGATCTTAGGTCCACCATATTTAGCATTGCTACTCCTCCTTCGCCACAAATGGCTTCTACTGGGTTTCCATATGACGTAGGTTCTCACATACTACCGGGCTTAGGGCTGATCAGCCTGGCCTCATTCAGCACAATAGATGCTCGCCGACTTTCCCCGACTCGTGGTGAATCTGCGCCCTTTGTGGCACGCGGTGCTGGACGACAGGGTTCGTTTCACAATTCCTGTAGGCTGACTCTTATATTTAAATGAGAGCGCAATGCTCGTTAACTCACAAATGTTAGGCTACGTCAAGTGTTATCACTGTAATATGGTAAGGCAATGATCTGGAGCAATCAAGAACCAGCGAAACGCGATAAGCCGTTCTATATGATGTGAGACGCCCAACCCTCTGAGTGCTTTGCGGGATCTAGGAGCGCTTTCAGACGGCTCCACGCAGAGTGGCAGTTGGTGGTGCCTGCTCCCCGAACCAATAACTTTCCTGCGCCACAGGGCAGCCGCGCCGCTGGGGTAATGATTACCTGCAGGCAGGGCGTTGCTTTGGCTTCTGGCCAGCGCATTAGCACTTGAAAGGCGACGGCACAGCGGGGGACCGGCTCGGTTATCACCTCCTGTCGCGAATCGGTGCACAGGCTCCGTCACCAGCTGCCTCTAGCCGCACTCTCTCCACAATGGCGTAAGCAACACCGCGAATGCGAAATTCTGCCGAGAGCCGTGAGAACATTAAGAAATTTGAAATAACGTTTCGAACTAAACACCAGTACTAGCATCTAGAGTATTGTTCGCGGTATGGAATACTTACCAGATAGGACTGTCGGAGGATATCGAAGGGGTTCGAAGAAGGCAGTTCGTTTTACACTATCGCAAACCAGGGGAGAGTGTCGTGGGTATGATACCTGAGTTGAGGTGATAATCACAAACACAAAGGCGTTTTTCGTTGCGGCGAGATCTTATCATGAATATTCAGTCACCTACTTTCTCTTCCAAAAGCGAAAAATATTTTGTTGACGCACTCATACGTAGGAAGAAATGACCGTTGTAACGAAATAAGAGAAATTATAACTCGCGTGTATAGATTTAGGTGTTCATTTCTCCGACAAAGTGTTGTTGAGTGCAATGGTCGACCAAACATCTGAAGGTATTCTATGACCCTTCTGGCAAATACTTAAGTGTCAATTGCAGAGTAGTCATGCAGATGCAGGTGGGTTTACTATCGTTTTGAGTAAAACAATCCCAGAAGTCTGATGATAACTGGGCCCACAGACTTTGTGAAATTTTTAAATAAATCATATCCGCGTTTGCCTGTTAAACCATTATTATTAACGACTGCAATTTCGACATGTCGTCGACTTCAAGCATTTGAAATTTTTATCAGTCACGTCACTGGAATGTTTTAAAATTAATATTCTGTTATACTTTATTACGCGAGTGCGTGGGAGTGATTGAGGGAAAGAATGAAGGACATATGAAAATTCTAAATGTTTTATGTTATGAAGATCTACATGAAATCCAAACCGAGGGAAAAATTCCAGAGAAGAACCACGAGTCATGTGACATGTCTCAATGAGCCTGCTTTTGTGAAAGACAGTCAGAAAACAAGTTGGGAACGGAGGGAGTAAGTTTGTTATTTAATTTCAGAATTATTTAATTCTTTATTTGGTTTATAATTAAATCTAATATAATGAATTGATGTTTTGCTAACGTAAAATCACTTTCTAAATTGTAATTAGACAAGAGAGGATTTTTCCGCGTTAATCGTCTACAAATAATGTTCAGATTGGTCATTCACATAAACAGCCAATCAGAAATGAGAGCTACGCATGCGGAGAGAGGGATGCTATCTGTACACTGCCTGGGGGAGTCGCTTTCGAACCATTGTACCGAACACATCATGATACACCGCTCCTCGCAAACAGTACGTATGAGATGTTGTAACCCGCTCAATAATATGAAGTTCTGTCATGCTGGGTAAGAGCAGTTGCCTAAGGTGTTGTGAATGTATCAGCTGTAAGTTTAAATTTAATGTAGTAGGCATGGTAACTTCATTACGAGTTGCAACCGCAATAAATAATTTTTTATCATCCAAAAGTGGAAACGATTTCATTTAAAATAAATCCCAGTAAAAATATTCGCCTTATGGATCTCTGTCGGGGGACTGCTCAGAGGGATGGCTTCAGAAGAAAAAGACAAATACGAGGTTCTGCGAATCGGAGCGCGGAATGTTAGATGCTAGAGGAATTAGATATAGTGTGATTGAGTGAGGTGAGATTCCAGGAAGAACACTATATCTGGTCGGATTAGTACAGAGTTGCCACTACTAAATCAAAATATAGAATGATACAGGAATAAGGGTAATAATAAATAAGGAAATACCAATGTCGATGAATTTCATGAGGAGCATGGTGAGCGAATTAACACACCCAAAACAGACACGAAGCCAAGACCCAGTACACTAGCACAATTGTATATGCCTAGTAATGGCACAGATCATGAAGAAACTTAAAAAAAAGTGTAAGATCGCCAGGTTCATAAGACAATAGCATGCCAACCGTGTGCACCCTATATCCCACTCGGGTTAAATGTCTTCCTTTCGCAAATGATCTTTCTCATTTCTAAAAGAGCCTAGCTGATGCTTACTATCTGAATTTCTCTTTCCCACCCATAAATATATTTTGTATCTTCCATGCTCACTGTTACTATTATTATTACTAGCGGTAGTCCAATTAGCATTAGTGACCGCCTCCGTAGCTGAGTGCTCAATGCAGTTAAGTTCCATGCGATGGTCCCAGGTTTGATTTCCAGTACTGCCAGGGATTTCTCCTTGGTGGGAGGAGTGGACTATGGTACAGCCATTAGCTACTGAGGAGCTACTTGAGCGAGTAGTATCAGTTTCAGGTCATGAATAACGACAACGCACCCCTCCATACTGCATTCAGTGACGCCATTGGAAGAGGACGACACGGCTGTCAGTCGGTACCGACGGACACTGGGATTCTGGGTAAAGTTCACGTTCACAGTAGCAGCAGTAAAATTAGTATCGTTATGATTATTGCTATTAATACTCTGTCAGTACTGCTATGCCGTACATCATTAGATAAATTCAAATCATATTTCAAATCATTTTAGTTGTATTACTGTCATGTTATGAGCATTTAGCATGCTAAATTTATTATCATCTTTAAGTAATAACAGCACAAAACATATTGTATTTGTAAAATCTTGGACCGACGTAAGAGAGGATCTGAAGTGCCTAATCTGATCAAGTTAAATTAAGAAACATGAGAAATGCTTGTACGATTGCCCCATCAGTACCAAAATAAAATAAAATAAAAAGAAATGGGTGTGTGTACACACACCAAAGTGCGGAATTATTTTCTTTGAAACTAGTTCCATAGGTGATACGAATTTTTTTAAATTATTTCATTTTGCCTGCAGGTATTAACTTTTACTTTATTCTCTTACTGTTGTACAGTACGGTCGTATGCTGTTTCCTTGTATCTCGATATATTTATTAGCTGTATTATCATCAAAATGTTGTAACATCGCCTTACCCTGAACTGAATCTCGATTTGCGTCCATCTTCCAGGAGCACGGTGTGATCAGATCTTCGAAAACAGTGCTTGTTTTATGGTGTGATTTCCACTATTACGTGAGTTTGGTGTTTCGGGTACGTACTTTATGGCCGCATTCAAACCAGTGTGCGGGTGACTGCGATTCCCGGTGCATCAGCTTTTGGGAAATCGAGTTGGTTTTGTAGTGTTGTTTCCACAGTTAGAGTAGTTAATATCTTGGATATATACTTTATGTTGACAAGCGGATCAATCTGTGCGTGAGTGTATTCCGGAGCACAGTGATACGTCTTAGGAAATTCACTTGTTTCGTATATGTACTTTTAGCGATCTGCCTGCAAGCCTCACCGGTATGCAAGTCGCCCAATGTTGCGTCTACTGAAATAAGACTTGCAATTTTCGGCCCAACTTCCCGGACGGGGCCTCCCGGCCAACGATCTCATACACTCATTTCATTTTATTTCATTGCATGTCTGGAGGCCTAGTTGTTATTTGCATTTGTGGGTCAATGTGCACTCATCGCTGTTGATTGGTGACTTTGTATTATGAACATGGGCATCAGAGCTCGACCGTATCCCTCTACTGCTGTCGCTGTGAGTTCTGTCCAGACTGTCGATCGATGAAGAGCTATCCTGCCCGTTACACAAGAACATCAGGTTCGTGTTGGCTGTTTGAGAAACTAACAGTGCAGCAGGTGGTGTCACGCCATCTTTGGCTAAAGAGCTACTCAGGGCTGTTGTCTGGGCGAGACCCGTTGCAAATGCTACGTCTGAGCGACGTGCAGTTGTTTCGATTCTGTTTTGCGTGTCTTGGGTTGTTGCCTCGATCTGTTTTATCCAAATCAATCTGAGACGAGAAATTGTAAGAGTGATCACTCACCTGCGAAACGAAAAATTTGTTGTTGTCTGCATGCGACAGCCTGCTTTATTGCAGACTTTCAGCTCTTGGTGCAACTTTTATTAACCTGTTGCGACAGGGTGGAATTCGGTTCTCTTCGTATTGTTATCACATTCCCACCGTCCAATCCACCTACCTCGATGGGCTCCTTATCTGCTCCTTGCCCCTTCACTCTGTCGTAGGAGGTATTATCAAGGCGGTGCAAAGCAGCGTAAAGGCAAACACGACCTAATACCTATAACATAGAAGTTACAAGAGTCTAGTTAAAAATCAGTTCCTGAACGTTCATGATAAAGGTTTTGCCTTCAGTTAGCGAGACGTTTAAAGTTATATTGACTATTTATTGCCACTAAGACTCATGAAATGGCTATCAAGTGATTACGTACGTCTACACTAACATTATCGCTGCAAGTTTACAGTTGCAAAGACGTGTTACACATTGTCACACGAAAGCAGCCAGAAATTTTGCAAGCTTGACCCGAATATTATTCACGATGTAAACAGTCACTGACCCAAAACGCGAGTTAAACATTCGGTCGATTCAGTACTCTTCCTTTACAGAAGTACTCGCCACACTATTCCGTCCTGAATGCGAAACATGCCACGCGGATTTTCTGAGTTTGACTAGAATATTTCACACCCAGTTATCTTTGCACGGAAGTACAAAAAATTACCAAATGTTCACTAAAACGCTTCCCACTCAAGTCGCTTTCTGTTAGCGATAACAGAACCGAATTTATGTCTCTGATTCTTCGTTTTTACGTACTATTTACGAAAAGCGATGTGGCATGATGTGTTCGCACAACGGTTCCGAAGCGACTATCCTAGGCAGTGTCCTTGTGCAGATAGCACACCTCTCTCCGCGTGGGAGGCTCTCAATTCTTCTTGGGTGTTGATCAGAATGATCAATCAGAACAGTCTTTCTAGATGATTATCGCTGCAAAATCCTCTCTTATCCAATTACAATTTAGAAAGTAATTTTCGTCAGCAAAACTTCAATTTATTACATTAGATTTAATTATAAACCAAATAAAATATGAAATAATTCCAAAATTAAATAAAAAACTAATTCCTTTCCTAATTTGTTTAATGGCTGTCTTTTACACAAGCATGCTGACTCAAACATATGTCACACGACTCGTAGTTCTTCAGAGGAATTCTTCCCATAGTTTGGATTTCACGATGATCTTCACAAAATAAAACATTTCGAATTTTCATATGTCCCTCATTCTTTCTCACAATCACTCCCATGCACTCGCATAACCAAATATAACTGAATATTAATTTTAAAAGATTCCGATATTGCGTCAAATAAAAATTACAAACGTTATAAAATGAAAGACTCTAGTTAACTGATAGTCAGGAGCTGAACTTTCCATAATAGCTCCATATAATTCTGAAAGTTAATCTCTTACCGTTCCTAAAACAGTTTGGAAATATCACAATGGTTTTACTGTGATTTTTGGGTAAAATTTTGTGTCTTCCAAACTATGATAAATAACGAAATGGAATTCGAAAAGTATCGTTTTAGCAATAGCAAAAAGCAATGTGTATGGTCCGAACAAAATCGGAGAATAGATAACGTTGTCTATTTAGATTCATGTGAAGTATAAATATTCGTAGCGTTCTACTGGCAGGCTTAATTACTGCCACATGCGTCGTCTGATACGGATGAGTCAGCTGCGTTCTAACCAAAGAAAAAGAAACGAACGAATCTCCTGCAGCTACTGGGCCGGAAGCGCTTAAGCCTCCACACCTTACTGCACCTACGACAACGCGGAATAACTTGCCACTTTACGCTGTGTAGATTGGTTGTTATACGGTATATACTGAAAGGAGTATACTGGGGCGCACTTGTATATGACACAAGAATAAGATAAGAATATTAATAAATTAAAATGAAACTAGTATACTGTAGACGATGGAAGTCTCTGATAGGCTCGATGATACGGATCGCTGCCTGTGCGCGACCGCAGAGCCAAATATCTCTGGTCTGAGATTATCGTAGTGATGGAGTAAGAGAGCGCTTGGCGCGCAGTTCTAGGTAGCTGTATGTAAGGGACACACGATGGAGTAGGCAGTTTTTGGGGTGTGCTGTGTGAAGCAACCAACAGTTAGATTAATTTAGGTATGTCAATATTGTTGAACATGGAGACAGAAGTCTTCATGGAACCAAGGTAAAATTGTTAAATAATTATTATTTTTGTTTTGGCAGTGCGTTAGTATTGATGAGTTGGCTGATAATTTGTAATTGTTGAGTAACCCAAGAATGTACGTAAACCGGTTTGATAAAAAGGCTAGTTAGATATTTCACCTTGTGATGCTTCTAAGATTTGTTAACAGAGCTATATTTAATTTGATGATTTGCATTTATGTTGGATTAATGAAGTAGATAATACTTGCTGTTTAAATCTCATTTTTTGTCAATCAATTGTGATTAATGTAACTTCAGTTGTCAGATGCGCTTGAAAAGCCAGACTTAACTGCCGGCCGCGGTGGTCTAGCGGTTCTAGGCGCGCAGTCCGGAACCGCGCGACTGCTACGGTCGCAGGTTCGAATCCTGCCTCGGGCATGGATGTGTGTGATGTCCTTAGGTTAGTTAGGTTTAAATAGTTCTAAGTTCTAGGGGACTGATGACCACAGTAGTTAAGTCCCATAGTGCTCAGAGCCATTTTGAACCAAACTTAACTTGCAACATAATTTTGCTAAAAAAAATTCAGAGTTAGTAATCCACCACAATCAGTACCGCCCCTGTCCGGGTCATATATTTTTCAAAGAAGTTGGATTCTGTTAAAGTTCTCGTTTATCATCCAAATGAATTGAATGTGCACTTGAAGTATTGTGGCCAGCATTGCACACTGCTGAGCTTGTAGTTAGCATATTTATATTTTTTTATGAGAGATCAGAATATATCGCGTTCCACCGTTGCTGCATTAGAGGTAAGACAATTGAATTTATTTGTTATGTGCACAGGGCCCAAAGTTATCACTTTTGAACAGGGCCAGGTGATTCAGTGCCTAAGGGGCTGAATGTATTTTGCAGTGACTGTATTCCTTTATTGGTATTGGGAGTTGCATTGCCTAATCAATTCGTGTAAATTTTTGCTAACAATAACACAGAGTAATCATAGCACTTCCACTTAACAACACGCAAGACGAATTTCGGGTTCAGTACTCATTCCACAGATCAGACATTCATCCAACGTAATCGTAATATTTCTCTTTCTTTAGAATGAAGAACGTTACAGTATTAGCTAGTGCGGATACACGCCGCGTTTAGTTCCTGCTGGACCTTGAGGAAGAGGCGCTGAAGCACAAACGATTTATCACTGGGGAAAAACGTTACTACACCGGCCGCTGTCTAGTTTCAACTAAGATGCTACTTTAAGAATTATTTGAGCCACACGGATATCTGTCAGGAAACAGAGAAGTAATCCCCACAGTTATCGAAAGTAAGATTAGTGTTGCAGGTTAGTGCTGCTTAGACTAAATGGGTTAGTGCCCGAAAATCTAAGTAAAGCTTAGTATTAACGGCTAGTATCGTCTGTTTAAGGGTACGTAATGTAACATAAGAAGTATCCCAAGCGCGTATATAATAAGCATAGCATAGCAAAAGCTTGCGGGTTTGGGGTAATTTTAATAACTGGAGGCGTAATGAAACTAATGCGTGTGAAAAAACCAACCTGGGTGTTGACGTTGATCAGTGGTCATTTCTTGTTGTCCATTGTTGAAATGCGTTGATTATCTGTTTGTATTGTGTCGTGTTGCGCTTGTTATTGTGTGCGGTGGTGCGTGCCAGTCCGCAAAATTCTGAAAGATTACAATTTATGAACGCTGTCAAAGTTTGAACTAAATTATTGAAGCCAGTTGTTTTAATGTTTTAGGAAACTGGCTGATTTTTAAAGGATATTACAAAATTTTATCATGTCTCAAAGAAATGTTCCATTTCATGGATGCTTGGATCTTATGGGGCTACATAATATTTAAAGATTGCCTCCTGCCAATTTTGCAACGTTGTCGTAAGAATTGTGCCAGGTTATTCATAAACTCTCTGTTTCAGAGTGAAGTGTCTCTCGTGTCTGGTTGCTTTCCATCCTTGCTGTGGCGCCGCCGCCGACCGTCAGTAACCGGAGAGGAGGAAGCAGACGTCCCACATTACTTGTACCAAAATTTAAGATAAAACGAATATTCAGCTCAACTGTCTGCCATTCAACAAAAGCCAGGCCTCCATTTCCCAATCACGTTATCTGGCACTTGATCAAACATCTAATAAACTATGCATTTTGGTTGTTGAACAAGGCCTACGATCAGAACCGTAGGCCGCGCGGGGTAGCCGCACGGTCAAGGCGCCTTGCACGGTCCGTGCGGCTTCCCCCGTCGGAGGTTCCAGTCCTCCCTCGGGCATGGGTGTGTGTGTTGTCCATAGCGTAAGTTAGGCTAAGTTAGGTTAAGTAGTGTGTAGGCTTAGGGACCGATGACCTTAGTAGTTTGGTCCCATAACACCTTACCACAATTTTCTAGTTTTTTCAGAACCGTACAACAGTATGAAAATAAAATAAAAAGTAAGACGCCACACTTATAGACAGTATAGTCATTCTAAAAAAGTACGGAATGTGGATGTACTGTACAATTCTTGTCGCGATCATAACCGTTTGCAAAACGGTTCAACGCTGACATGACGGAGTGAAAAAAGGTGACTCCATTTGGCAATACGTACTGCCTACCTGTAAAACATGTGACACATTTCAAGTGTGCACAGAATTTCCCTGACGTCCTACTGGTTTACTAGCCATGGCGGACTCCTGCACCTACCAGAAGTTATGTCAGAACAGTGACCGAAAAATGGATAAGACGGAACGATAGGTATAAACTCATTCGCTATGTCGCAAGAAATGCAGCTGGACGTTAGTGCTGGTCCGTCACACCTCGTTTGCAAATTAATATTCTGGAAGTAGGCGTCTCTCATGGATAGCGTCTCTCAGTACTTCATTCAACACTACTACACATTTACAATTGCACAAATGGATGTGGACACACCTTACTATTAAATATATATTAAAAGTCACCTGCCACACACATTTACTCATGTGACTTAATATATACCGACTAGAAGGATGTGAATAAATCCATTTGTGCTTATGGAAATGAGTTGAAGCACAAACTGACAGTAGCGCTAATTAAAGTGCATATTTTTTTACTCCTTTTACATCAAAGTTGCTGAGAAAGGCTTTGTATCAGAATAACTGTTTCTCTGTCTTTTTATCCTGTGTCAGATTCCTTGATGCTATGGTCAGCCAATACACAATTATTTAAAGGTGGACGACAGGTGTTGTTTGATAATAAGGTGTCTACTAGTCAATAAAAACCAGGCCTCCATTCCACAACCACGTTACCTGGCATGTGATCAAATGTATTTAGGTTCTTGAACATGGTCTACGGTCAGAAATACACACTAGTATGAAAAATTGCACAACTTGACTAGACGAAGGGATCGGTTGGTAGGACATGTTTTGAGGCATCAAGGGATCACAAATTTAGCATTGGAGGGCAGCGTGGAGGGTAAAAATCGTAGAGGGAGACCAAGAGATCAATACACTAAGCAGATTCAGAAGGATGTAGGTTGCAGTAGGTACTGGGAGATGAAGAAGCTTGCACAGGATAGAGTAGCATGGAGAGCTGCATCAAACCAGTCTCAGGACTGAAGACCACAACAACAACATGAAAATTTAATAAAACGTAACACGCAACACTTGTAGACTTGCAGCGACACAGTTTCTCTGGCTGAGTTTACATCTGCCCAAAATCAAACTGACCTCATCGAAGTGTTGAATAATCAGATAATGCTGATGATAGTGTGGCACGACAAATTATATTTGAGCATGAGTGACGTGTTTTGCTATAAAAATTCAGCAGCCTAGATCGCATAAATATTTCATTGTTTAAAACAACCTGTTTCGACAGACATTGCTGTCATCTTCAGGGCTTAACAAATCTTTTGTTTTTAAACGTGTTCATTTTACGTTGGACTTCACGCCAAGTTGTCATGTCGATAATAATCAGCAAGCTGTAAACGATTTGTCACAATGTGCTGATTTTTATCCACATGACAATTTGGAGTGAGGGACATCGTAAAAAGAACAAATTACATAACAAAAGATTTTTAAGACCTGAAAATGACAGCAATGTCTGTCGAAACAGGTTGTTTTAAATAAAGAAATATTTATGGAATCTGGACTGCTGAATGTTCTTAGCAGCTAAAATAGATCTCTCCTTCGGTCTTCTCAAAATGAGAAAATTCAGTCAAATGATGTGTTTTGGTAGCGAGCGGTGATCCATGTCGCAGAGCCCGGACACGCACGGCTTGAGGCAAAGCTGTGGTGGGTGTGACGGCGGGCGGTGAGCCGTGGCTGGATGAATCATGTGGACTTGTCAGAGAAAAACTAGCGGACGTGACCTAACTACCGTGGGTTCTGTTTATTTTTCGCGTTTGCGCATATACAGTGCAAACCACAATTCTGGATATTCGGAAATTTCCATTACAAACCCTATAACTTGTACATGGGAGTGATTACGTGCCTTTTCTGTGCTACAACCGTTTGAAAACATGTTTGCTAGGTAGCTATGTGATAGGGTAGCAATGATGGAGGATGGCTACGTCGAATCGGCTGATGTCATTTGACATCTGTCCTACGTCTCCAACCTGGTTCGAGCCTCATTCACGTGTCTGTGAGTGTTAGAGCAACATGGTTTAGTACACATTTGCAGAATACACTGACATGATCGTTCTGAACGGCGAAGCTCGTCGCCTTTATCAAGGTCGTTCTCCACAGCGTCCGACTCCATCGCATACCCTTTTCGCCACAATTACGCAACGGCTTCGAGAAACGGTACCCACACTGCTAGCAGGCATGACTGTGGCACTGTGGTGCTCCAGGAGAACGTCGCACACCCGAAGTGGAAGTGGCCGTACTGTATCACGTTGAAGAGAACCCATCAACGAGTCAGACGCCACTTTTTGGTTGTTAATGAGTGGAATTGTAAAACAAGTGATGTACTGGATCACATATAATCAGGTATTTGTAAAAGTGGTCGCGTTACCAACATGTTTTCAAGTGGTTGTTGCATGGAAACGGTATATTATCTACTCACTCCCCTCTACAAGTCCTTGAAGTTTCCGAACACCCTGTAGATATAGTGACGAATGATATGTCAAATTAATGAGGAGTTCAAACAGACTCTGTTGGTGCACCGATATGATTTGTAAGTAATGTATGTGAGAAGATGCAACATCAAGATGATTTTATAATTGAAAGTCAGCAAATCTTTAATAACTTTTATAATACTCGTTTTAGAATAGAGATGAAGCGCTCAAATTGTAGCTCTCAGTAATTCGCATGTATTTTGCCGTAATTAATTAAGCTATGAGACACTTTTTAATTGAACTTTGATTGAAAGTCACTTAGAATTCTGGAATATTTACTTCGACTTCTTTGGTGTAGGAATTTCGGAAAACTGTGTTGTCAACCGTTACGTCATAAATTCCACATATGCTAAACATCTTTTAATGACAAGTGGTGCTACTGTCCGCTTTCATTACAACGTAAATCAGGTTCACAATGTACCTTTAAAAATAATGCACTCCGTTTCCTGAAACGGGCATACTTTAGATACATACACAAGCAAGAACTAACAGTAGCGCTTACTGCGCGCCAGTAACCTTTTAATACGAATTTGCAGTGTCTGTGTTGTTGAAAAGTACGAGACAAATTCCTTCGGGCATGCATGAATGTATGTCCGAAGGAACGAGCAGTGCGTCGACTACAGCCGATGTGAAAAGTATAAAATGTATTTGCAGTTGAGAATATAGGGAGCCACTAACTGTATAATGGAATGACGACAATGACAATTTGTGCCGGACCGAAACATGAACCCGGATTTCACGCTTATCGTGAGCATCAACCGTATGTCTACAGCCTGCACACGTACGTCGATTATTATATTCCTGTACAGGGCAGACATTTTAAGTGAAAGTCGCCTGCCCAGCTTCGGCAGACAAATACGATATTACAGTGCCTGTCATTTTCTTCCGCGTGGGCCCTACAGCCTCAATTAATTTGAAGAACATTTTTCCACGAGGCAGTGTAGATAATTTTTTATTTTTTTTATTTTTCCACACTACCGGTCTCGGGCACTGCCAATTCTCAAGTGTGTCTGAAAACGTAGCAACACACCATAGCAAAAAATATCTAAACACAAATCTTGTAACTAACTGGAAGTATTATTACACAAAGATAACGTTTGGCATTAGTAACAAATGTTGCTACACCGCCGTCATTAATTTAAAAATTGCGTGGCATGCATAATTGTGCAAAGCACAACTGCCAAACTTTTTTTCCTTTATTGTTATTTCATCCCTCCTCGCCACATGAAGGAAGGGGGAGCGGGGGGAGGGGGGGGGGGGTGGCGGCTCGCAGCGGTACAAATAGCCCGCTCTTCAGCCAGTAGAACTAACTCAACACTAACTTAATATGCCAAAAACAAAAAACAAGGAGATACATGTATTGTGAACTTAAAATAATTGAAAATGTGACACGAATGGGAGAAATATAAATAATAGACTGTTGTTTTTATGAATTGTGTAGAAACAGTGAGTAAAATGTGGGCAGACAGCACAGATAAAATCACTTGAGAAACACTTGAACACCAAACGCTGGAACAGCATGAACATGACAGAAGATACACTGACCATAAAATGGGTCAAATGGCTCTGAGCACTATGGGACTTAACTTCCGAGATCATCAGTCCCCTAGAACTTAGAACTACTTAAACCTAACTAACATAACGGCATCACACACATCCATGCCCGAGGCAGGATTCGAACCTGCGACCGTAGCGGTCGCGCGGTTCCAGACTGTACCGCCTAGAGCCGCTCGGCCACCCTGGCCGACACACTGGTCATAAAAAAAAACGGAGAGCCATACATTTTCTCTATAACTGGAGGGGGACCTGCCTTGGGACGGTGATCAATAGATGAAAAGAAGGGTGGGTATGGAGAGGGAGACAGGGGAATGTTGGTGATGAGGACGGCAAACCGGGCAGAGGTGGCGACAAGATAGCAGTGGCTGTGACGAGCCCTTAGAGTCAGGATTCACCCGGAACAAGTCCCGCCCATTCCACCCCCCCCCCCTCCCCGACCATGCACATCCATAATCTAAGCCCTGTCCCTGACAGCCACTGGAAGTTACATAAAAATTATTTGCGGCACAGATACGTCAGTTGAAGTCACTTCCTCCAAGGATACAGTGATATATACAGTGTTAGATTGTTATGATATTCAGTAATAAGTAAGAAATTTAAGTCCATCAATACAATTTGAAGGTGTATTATTACAGAAATAAAAATATATACAGGGTGGTCCATTGATAGTGACCGGGACAAATATCTCACGATATAAGCATCAAACGAAAAAACTACAAAGAACGAAACTCGTCTGGCTTGAAGGGGGAAACCAGATGGCGCTATGGTTGGCCTGTTAAATGGCGCTGCCTTAGGTCAAACGGATATCAACTGCCCTTTTTAAAATAAGAACCCCATTTTTATTACATATTCGTGTAGTACATAAAGAAATATGAATGTTTTAGTTGGACCACTTTTTTCGCTTTGTGATAGATGGCGCTGTAATAGTCACAAACGTATAAATACGTGGTATCACGTAACATTCCGCCAGTGCGGACGGTATTTGTTTTGTGATACATTACCCATTCCCCCCATGAACCATGGACCTTGCCGTTGGTGGGGAGGCTTGCGTGCCTCAGCGATACAGATAGCCGTACCGTAGGTGGAACAATAACGGAGGGGTATCTGTTGAGAGGCCAGACAAACGTGTGGTTCCTGAAGAGGGGCAGCAGCCTTTCAGTAGTTGCAGGGGCAACAGTCTGTATGGTTGACTGACTGGCCTTGTAAAACTAACCAAAACGGCCTTGCTGTGCTGGAACTGCAGACGGCTGAAATCAAGGGGAAACTACAACCGTAATTTTTCCCGAGGGCATGCAGCTTTACTGTATGGTTAAATGATGATGGCGTCCTCTTGGGTAAAATATTCCGGAGGTAAAATAGTCCCCCATTTGGATCTCCGGGCGGGGACTACTCAAGAGGATGTCGTTATCGGGAGAAAGAAAACTGACGTTCTACGAATCGGAGCGTGGAATGTCAGATACCATAATCGGGCAGGTAGGTTAGAAAATTTAAAAAGGGAAATGGATAGGTTAAAGTTAGATATAGTGGGAATTAGTGAAGTTCGGTGGCAGGAGGAACAAGACTTCTGGTCAGGTGACTACAGGGTTATAAACACAAAATCAAATAGGGGTAATACAGGAGTAGGTTTTATAGTGAATATGAAAATATAATGCGGGTAAGCTACTACAAACAGCATAGTGAACGCATTATTGTGGCCAAGATAGATACGAAGCCCACGCCTACTACAGTAGTACAAGTTTATATGCCAACTAGCTGTGCAGATGACGAAGAAATAGAAGAAATGTATGATGAAATAAAAGAAATTATTCAGATAGTGACACTGCACCACACAAGCGGCTTGTAGTGAAATTGCGTGCTTATGGAATATTTTCTCAGTTATGCGACTGGATTCGCGATTTATTGTCAAAGAGGTCACAGTTCGTAGTAATTGACGGAAAGTCATAGAGTAAAACAGAAGTGATTTCTAGCATTCTACACGGTATTGTTATAGGCCATTTGCTGTTCCTTATCTAACTAAAATTTAATAGTCATGGGCGACTGGAATTCTGTAGTAGGACAAGGGAGAGAAGGAAACGTAGTAGGTGACTATGGATTGGGGCTAAGAAATAAAAGAGGAAGCCGCCTGGTAGAATTTTGCACAGAGCACAACTTAATCATAGCTAACACTTGGTTCAAGAATCATAAAAGAAGGTTGTATACATGGAAGAAGCCTGGAGATACTGACAGGTTTCAGATAGATTATATAATGGTAAGACAGAGATTTAGGAACCAGGTTTTAAATTGTAAGACATTTCCAGGGGCAGATGCGGACTCTGACCACAATCTACTGGTTATGAACTGTAGATTAAAACTGAAGAAACTACAAAAAGGTGGGACTTTAAGGAGATGGGACCTAGATAAACTGACTAAACCAGAGGTTGTACAGAGTTTCAGGGAGATCATAAGGGAACAATTGACAGGAATGGGGGAAAGAAATACAATAGAGGAAAAATGGGTAGCTTTGAGGGATGGACTGGTGGCGATGTGTATTAAGTCAGTTGCAGTCCTGACCTTGTGGTGAAGTCACCTGCATGGAATTGTTTAAATAAAGTCTTATGTCCAAGTCCTTTTCTCACGAAGCCTTAGGAGGTGGTGGTGGTCTGGCGACTGAGGTTAGTACAAGTGTCTTTTCTTTCGCGCCATTTTCTTAGCTTAGTAGATATATAGGAATTGAATTTTGTTTACCGCCAAAATTAAAAGTTGGTGGCAGTTCATAGGATGAAATGGCGGTCGGGTGACTTAGGTTAGTGGAGATAGCGCATGTGAGATATATTTCCTCCATTTTCTTTTCTTAGTAGAGATAATCAGGGTGTGATACATTATTGTGTTGGAATTCAAACTTGGCGCCAGTTTGTAGGAGGAGTGGCAGTCAGGTGACATAGGTTAGTGGAGGTAGCCTAATTGAGATATCTTCCCACCATTTTCTTTCCTTAGTATAGATTACTGGGGTGTAATTCATTATCCAGTTGGAATTTGAACTATGCGCCTTTTTTGGGGGGGGGGGTGGCACTTTCCAACCAGAGAGGTTAACTAATTGATCAATTTAATTAAGTAGTCAATCAAATTGTTAACAGTGAGAGGGTGGCCTATTCCAATAACTCACACTTGAAAGTGTACCTGTAGCAGCGAGAGAGTAGGGGGTTGGGGGAGGGGGGGCGGTAGTGAGGGACAATAGGTTAAGTGTAGTGACATGTAAAACCATTTAACACAACAATAGGATAAGTACCTGTCAATCAAAGGAGAACAATAGGTTTGACTCCTGAGTGCATACCTGTCCCTGATGTAGGTACCCTTCACTAACAAAATGGCCC